>NC_053389.1:334345127-335008715 GCF_905171765.1 Bufo bufo
CCGCCGGATATCCTGTGACGTATATCCGGCGGCAGGACGTCAGAGCAGCTGGTGCTGTTCCTGTAATGCCGCGGCCCGCCGGATATGACCTCAGTAGTGATAGGAAGTTCGGATCTTTCAGATGAATCGGTTCATTTGAATCAGCTCATTCAAATGAACCGATTCATGAATCGGATCTTCGGTTCACTTGCTGAGTCACTGACTGCTGAGCTGACTCGCAAGTGAACCGAAGACTCTAGGTGCTGGTGCGCATGCGCAGATGCTATCCATTCGATTCACTTGCTGCTGCAGACTCAGTCGGCTCTTCAGCTCTCTAATGAGTGAGTCCGGATCAGGAAGAGTGATTGATTATAGTGATAGTGAAGGGAAGCTGAGGCTGACGCCGGACAGGAGGACTCAGGAGCGGTCACTGTGGTGTGCATTGTTGTCTGTTGTGCATTGTTACCCACAGTGACAACAGTCTGACACTGACAGTAGTACAACGAACCAAGTGAAGTGAAATGTGAATGCACGCACAGGGAAAACTATGTGCTGAACTGATAACAGTATTACAGTAACACAGTCACTGGCTGATAATAAAATAGTCCCCACAGTCCCCACTTAATGGAATCCATAAAGGAGATGTGAACCCACCCTTAGTTATATAGCTACTGAATGAGATGCCTTTAACATATATATCTCCTGAGAAGCCAATTTGATCCTAAAGGGTTAATTCAACCTGTAATCTAAACTCTGTGTCATCTGTCACTTCTCTTATCTCTCTGCTCCTGTCAAAGGCGTACATAGAAATCACTGGGCCCCATAGCAAGAATCTAAATTGGGCCCCCATTCCCCTTTTATAGCCCCTCCCACTACCCATTCCAGGCCTCTCTCTTTGTTCCATGAACTATGTTCGCTGCTGTTTTATAATTTATGCCATCAGGGCCGGATTGGGATTACAAAACAGGCCTGGCACACAAAAGAGGCATAATAGATACAGTGTGTACAGATGTATAGTGTATACAGCAGTGTACCGATATGTGAGGAACGTGGTATAATATATGCAGTGTGTTCAGGTATATAGTATATACAGCAGTGTACTGATATATGAGGTATAAATTACAGCTCGTACCTCACATATCAATCCAATACTGTATATACAATATACCTGTACACACCATCTATTATACCTCGTACCTAACATATCAGTACACTGCTGTATATACAATATATCTATTGTCACGGAACCATGAACCAGACGTACAACAAGAGATAAGTGAAAATAAGAAGGCTTTATTGAAAATAAAGCTGTAAAGCAAAAGTCCAAACGGATGGTGAAACCGAGCAGAGTCTTTGCGAAGCCAGAGGTCAGGAACCAGAAGGGTAGTCAGACAAAGCCAGGATCAGGAACCAGCAGGGTAGTCAGACGAAGCCAGGATCAGGAACCAGCAGGGTAGTCAGACGAAGCCAGGATCAGGAACCAGCAGGGTAGTCAGACGAAGCCAGGATCAGGAACCAGAAGCAGCAGCAGTCTTAGAAGCATGTGAACACAAGAGGACCAAGCAAGGAACTGAAGCCACAGACCTCCTATATATATGAGCTAGGCATCCAGCTCCTCCCAGGGGAAGGAGGAGCCGCAGGGTGGAAGGCTACAAGAAACCCAGGACCCAAGATGGCCGCCAGCACATGTCAAACGAAGGAGAGCAGCAAGCAGGTAAGACCATGACAGTACCTCCCCCTCAAGGGCCCCTCCTCCGCGGAGCACAAAACGGTTTCTGAGGGAAGCGTGCGTGGAAGGCTCGGAGCAAGGCAGGAGCATGGACATCTGCGGAGGGAACCCAGGAACGCTCCTCTGGACCATAACCACGCCAATGGACCAAAAACTGCAACCGACCGCGGACCAGGCGTGAGTCCAGGATATTGCTCACCTCATATTCCTCACGATTGCCCACTTGGACCGGACGAGGCCGAGGAACCGAGGAAGTGAAACGATTACACACCAGTGGTTTCAACAGGGAGACATGAAACACGTTGGAGATCCGCATGCCAGGAGGAAGCGCAAGGGCATAGGCTACCGGGTTTACCCTGCGAAGCACTCGGAAGGGACCAACAAAGCGAGGCGCCAGCTTGGGAGTGGGCACTCGAAGGTTGAGGTTGCGGGTGGACAACCATACACGGTCTCCGACCTGGTAGGAAGGAGCAGGCGCTCGTCTGCGATCAGCCTGGAATCTCTGGCGCTGCGCAGAGACCTCAAGGGACTTCTGGATCTGTACCCAAGAAGCACGTAGGACGGAAAGGTGATCCTCCACAGCCGGAATATCCTGGGGAGAGAATACCTCCGGTAACACGGCAGGTTGGAACCCATAATTGGCCATGAAGGGAGACGTCCCAGAGGAAGAGTTCACCGCCGTGTTCCTGGCAAACTCAGCCCAAGGCAGGAGGTCAACCCAATTGTCTTGGTGATCGGAGACATAGCAACGAAGGAATTGCTCCAAGGCCTGATTGGATCGTTCTGCGGCCCCATTGGACTGAGGGTGGTAGGCCGAGGAGAAGGAGAGATGAATCCCCAACTGGGAGCAAAAGGCGCGCCAGAACCTGGACACAAACTGACTCCCCCGATCCGACACAATCTCCTTAGGCAAACCGTGCAACCGGAAGACCTCCCTGGCAAAAATCGTGGCCAACTCTTGTGCAGAGGGTAACTTCTTGAGAGGAACACAGTGGCACATTTTGGAAAACCGATCCACAATCATGAGAATGACCGTATGGCCTCGGGATGCAGGGAGGTCCACAATGAAATCCATCCCCAGGTGTGACCATGGGCGCTCCCCGGTGGCTATGGGTTGCAGAAGGCCCAACGGAAGGTGCCGAGGGGACTTACTCTGGGCACAAACGGAGCATGCCGCTACATATGCGGCGGTGTCGGAACGTAGGGAAGGCCACCAGAACAGACGTGAAACAGCCCAGGACAGCTGATTCTTTCCAGGATGCCCCGCGGTCTTGGAGTTATGGTAGGTTCGCAACAACCGAGTGCGCAACTCCTCAGGCACAAAACATCTGCCGTTGGGTCTCCCAGAGGGAGCACCAGATTGAGCCGCCAAAATCTGCTCACCCAGGGGAGAGGTCAGGCTGGTGCGAATGGCGGCCAGGATCTGATTCGGAGGTATGACCGAAGTCGGAATCGACTCCTCCCTGGACAGCTCAGAGTACTGCCGTGATAAGGCATCCGCCCTGATGTTCTTGGAACCGGGTAGGTAGGAGACCACGTAATTAAAACGTGACAAGAACAGAGCCCATCTGGCCTGACGTGGTGTCAATCTCTTGGCCTCAGAAAGGTAGGTCAGATTCTTGTGGTCCGTCAGGATGAGAACCGGAACCACCGAACCCTCGAGCAAGTGCCTCCATTCTTTAAGGGCCTGCACGATGGCCAATAACTCCCTGTCACCAATCTGATAGTTGCACTCCGCGGAAGACAGTTTCCGGGAGTAAAACCCACAAGGAAGCAGAGGACCCTCTGGTGTTCTACGCTGAGACAGAAGGGCGCCTACTCCCGTCTCAGACGCGTCCACCTCGAGGACAAAGGGCAACCCAGGGTTGGGATGCGACAGAATCGGAGCCGACACAAAGGCGGACTTTAGGGCCTCAAAAGCTCGGATGGCCTCGAGCGGCCAGACCTGGGAATTACTGCCCTTCCTGGTCAGATCCGTGAGAGGCTTGGCCAGCATGGAAAAGTCCCTGATGAACTTCCGATAATAATTGGCGAAGCCCAAAAAGCGCTGCAGGGAACGAAGACCACTGGGCTGGGGCCACTGTAAGACAGCCGAAACCTTCTCAGGATCCATGGAGAACCCCTCAGCGGAAATGATGTAACCTAAGAAGGTTACCTGGGATCGGTGAAATTCGCATTTCTCAAGCTTACCGAACAGCTTGTTCTCTCGTAACCGTTGCAACACTCGTCTGACATCCAGAATGTGGGCCTCCATGGATTCAGAATATACCAAGATGTCATCCAAATAGACTACCACACACTGCTGCAACAGGTCACGGAAAACATCGTTGATGAATTCCTGAAAGACTGCGGGCGCATTGCACAACCCAAAGGGCATAACCAAGGATTCGTAATGACCGGTCCTGGTGTTAAACGCGGTCTTCCACTCATCGCCCGCCTTGATCCTTACCAGGTTATATGCCGCCCTCAGGTCGAGTTTGGTAAAGACCGTGGCCCCTTTAAGGCGATCGAACAGCTCGGAAATCAAGGGTATCGGGTAAGCGTTCTTGATCGTGATGCGATTGAGACCCCTGTAATCGATGCAAGGCCTCAACTCACCGCCCTTCTTTTTCACAAAGAAAAATCCAGCCCCTGCCGGGGACGAAGATTTGCGAATGTGTCCGCGTGAAAGCGCCTCCCTCACGTACTCCTCCATGGCCTCATTCTCCGCTACCGACAGTGGATAGACTTTGCCACGAGGAGGAACGGCACCAGATTGTAACTCTATGGCACAATCGTATGGGCGGTGCGGAGGTAGGGCAACCGCGCGCACCTTATCGAATACATCCCGGTACTCCTCGTATTCAGGAGGCAACAGAGAGTCCGAGGAAGTACACAGCAACTTGACAGACCCATGGATGCAACTAGCCCCACACTGCGGTGACCACGAGAGGATCTCGACCGATCTCCAATCGAAAGTCGGATTATGCTTCTGGAGCCAGGGGTACCCCAAGACCACCGAGTAGTGTGGAGACGAAATAACCTGGAGGCAGACCGACTCTCTGTGAACGGCACCAATGGCTATCCCCACTGGAAGGGTCTCATGAGTCACGTGTGGCGGCAGAAGGGGTCTGCCGTCTATCGCCTCAAGAGCCAGTGGGGAACCTCGAGCCTGCAGAGGAATGGAATTGGCGGCAGCGAACACACTATCAATGAACAAACCACCAGCACCAGAGTCCACCAACGCCTGGGTCGTCACCGAGCCCCCGACCCAGGAGAGGACAACAGTGATCAGTGGTTTGTCAACACGGGAAACCGGGGACGAGGAGACTCCACCCAAGATCTGCCCCCGACAGGATCTCAGGGTACGAGCGTTTCCCGGACGGTTCGGACATGCCAACCGAAAATGCCCACCGAGACCACAGTACATGCATCGGCCCTCGCGTCTCCGGAGTGCCCTCTCCCCCTCGGACAGGCGAGCAAACCCCAGCTGCATGGGTTCACCCCCAGACAAGTCATCCCCAGGAGGCGTGGGATGAGAGGGAGGCACGGGTGGGACAGCAAACGTAGGCACCAATCTGTTAGAAGACCTCCGCAGGTTCTCCTTAAAGGAAGGTCTCTCCCTGAGTCTGGTGTCAATCAAAATCAGGAAAGAAATAAGAGACTCGAGCTCAACTGGTAGGTCCTTAGCTGCAACCTCATCCTTCAAGGCATCCGAGAGACCATGAGAGAAAGCAGCGACCAGAGCCTCATTATTCCAGCCCACCTCTGCTGCCAGGGTACGAAACTCAATGGCGTATTCAGCTACGGATCGTGAACCCTGTCTGATGGACATAAGGAGCTTCGCAGCAGAGGCAGCACGAGCCGGCACATCGAATACCTTCCGAAGAGAAGCAACAAAACCGGAAAACTCGGCAACCACCGGATTGTTGTTCTCCCATAAAGGGCTGGCCCAGGCCAAGGCCTTGTCCGAGAGCAGCGAGATCAAGAAGCCCACCTTTGATCTCTCAGTAGGAAAGGCATGTGGCAGCAACTCGAAATAAATGCCCACCTGGTTAAGGAAACCTCGGCACTGAGTTGGCTCTCCCCCAAAGCGCTGTGGAAGAGGGGCAGAACCGGTCATACCCCGAAACACCGCAGGCGCAACAACAGGTGTCGGGGTAGACTCTGGCGCAACAACCGGAGCGGCAGTAGGAGCGAGCCCAGGAGCGACAACCGACCCATCGGCAACGGGAGCGAAATGAGCCGTGCGTTCAAGCAGGGTTTGCAACGCCACAGCGAACCGACCCAACAGGTGATCCTGCTGATCAAGTCTGGCAACCAGCGTGGGTAGCGAGGATGGCCCTGTACCGTCAGAATTCATGGCTTGGTCCTAATGTCACGGAACCATGAACCAGACGTACAACAAGAGATAAGTGAAAATAAGAAGGCTTTATTGAAAATAAAGCTGTAAAGCAAAAGTCCAAACGGATGGTGAAACCGAGCAGAGTCTTTGCGAAGCCAGAGGTCAGGAACCAGAAGGGTAGTCAGACAAAGCCAGGATCAGGAACCAGCAGGGTAGTCAGACGAAGCCAGGATCAGGAACCAGCAGGGTAGTCAGACGAAGCCAGGATCAGGAACCAGCAGGGTAGTCAGACGAAGCCAGGATCAGGAACCAGAAGCAGCAGCAGTCTTAGAAGCATGTGAACACAAGAGGACCAAGCAAGGAACTGAAGCCACAGACCTCCTATATATATGAGCTAGGCATCCAGCTCCTCCCAGGGGAAGGAGGAGCCGCAGGGTGGAAGGCTACAAGAAACCCAGGACCCAAGATGGCCGCCAGCACATGTCAAACGAAGGAGAGCAGCAAGCAGGTAAGACCATGACATCTATACACACTGCATATATTATACCTTGTACCTCACATATCAGTACACTGCAATATATATTATATATCTGTACATATTGCATCTATAATACTGTTTAATATATGCAGTGTGTGTATATATATAGATGTGAGGCATACAAGGTATAATACTGTAGATGCAGTGTTTATAGAAATATGTGGTCAGTTATGCATTATAGTCACTGTGTGTGTGAAGTACATGAGTTTGTGGTCACTGTACCTGTCTGAAGTATTATACATGAGTGAGCATTGAGTAAAAACAGGGCATGGAGGGGGGGTAAATGATGAAAAGTGGAGGACCTCCTCTTACCACTCCATTCCAGTCTGTATGGATCAATGCAGAGCTGATTGTGAACTTCTAATACTTGCTGTTAGGGGTTGAAGGACCTGTGATGATGTCATCACAGGTCCTGGCAGATGCACTGTTCTAACCTGGGAACTACACTTTACACTGTGCAATTCCCTTACAGGACCTGTGAAGACTCCCTGTACTACTCAGACCTGCCAGTGCTTGCCTTGCCTCAGCTTTGATTGGTTGGTGGGCGGGGAGGGGAGGGGCTGGCAGAAGCAGCTTCCACTCTAGGATCATATTACGCTCCTCCCGAGTCCCTCCCTCAGGCTCCTGCTGCCAGCGTGAGGTGAGCGTCTCTGCATTGTCTGCGTGCTGTGTGACGCTGTGTACAACAGAGGACTTTTAACCCTCCCGACGGCCTTTTGGCTGGCAGATGGGCCTATTTTATGGTAGGGGCCTGGAGCTGCAGCTCCATCAGCCCCTACGTTAATCCGGCCCTGCTTCCGAGCATGGACAGCTCTCTTTAAGTCACACCACAGATTTTCAATTATATTCAGGTCTGGGGACTGAGATGGCTATTCCAGAACGTTGTACTTGTTCCTCTGCATAAATGCCTTAGTGGATTTTGAGCAGTTTTTAGGGTCGTTGTCTTGTTGAAAGATCCAGCCCCGTCGCAGCTTCAGCTTTGTCACTGATTCCTGGACATTGGTCTCCAGAATCTGCTGATACTGAGTGGAATCCATGCGTCCCTCAACTTTGACAAGATTCCCAGTCCCTGCACTGGCCACACAGCCCCACAGCATGATGGAACCACCACCATATTTTACTGTAGGTAGCAGGTGTTTTTCTTGGAATGCTGTGTTCTTTTTCCTCCATGCATAACGCCCCTTGTTATGGCCAAATAACTCAATTTTAGTTTCATCAGTCCAAAGCACCTTATTCCAAAATGAAGCTGGCTTGTCCAAATGTGCTTTAGCCCACCTCAAGCGGCACTTTTTGTGCTGTGGGCGGAGAAAAGGCTTCCTCTGCATCACTCTCGCATACAGCATCTCCTTGTGTAAAGTGCGCCGAATGGTTGAACGATGCACAGTGACTCCATCTGCAGCAAGATGATGTTGTAGGTCTTTGGTGCTGGTCTGTGGGTTGACTCTGACTGTTCTCACCATTTGTCGCTTCTGTCTATCCCAGATTTTTCTTGGTCTGCCACTTCGAGCCTTAACTTGAACTGAGCCTGTGGTCTTCCATTTCCTCAATATGTTCCTAACTGTGGAAATAGACAGCTGAAATCTCTGAGACAGCTTTCTGTATCCTTCCCCTAAACCATGATGGTGAACAATCTTTGTCTTCAGGTCATTTGAGAGTTGTTTTGAGACCCCCATGTTGCTACTCTTCAGAAAAAATTAAAAGAGGAGGGAAACTTACAATTGACCCCCTTAAATACTCTTTCTCATAATTGGATTCACCTGTGTATGTAGGTCAGGGGTCACTGAGCTTACCAAGCCAATTTGAGTTCCAATAATTAGTTCTAAAGGTTTTGGAATCAATAAAATGACAACAGTGCCCAAATTTATGCACCTGCCTAATTTTGTTTAAACAATTATAGCACACTTTCGGTAAATCCAATAAACTTCATTTCACTTCTCAAATATCACTGTGTGTGTCTCCTATATGATATATTTAACTGACATTTTTTATCGTAACAACCAACGATTTATACAGGAAAATCATGACGATTAACAAGGTTGCCCAAACTTTCGCATCCCACTGTATATACACGTTTATTGAGCTGACGAAGATCAGCACATAAACGCCATTGACTATTCGGTTTAAGAATTCCAAGAATAGGATTATTATAAGAACTGTGCACTGGTCTTATAATACCTCTCTCCTTAAGATTTCGGATGATTTCCGCTAGCGAGTCGTAACAAGCTAGTGGAAGACTATATTGCTTGATATAAATGGGAGGTGCCTCAGGATCAGTCTGAATCCTGGCAATGTCAGTCAGACCACAATCATAGGAATCTTTTGCAAAGATATCCTTGAATTCTAAGAGAACTTCCTTTAGTTGTTGTCACTCTGGGCCATTGGAGCATCCATCAGCTAATGAGATTTGTTGCTGGACCATTTCCATAAACCCTGGGAAAACTTCAGGTTGACCTATTTCATAAGTTTCCTCCAACCTGTCAATGAGGTCATGATTTGACTTACCTGCTTTTTCAGCAAACTCATGATATTCCTGGGCTTCCTGCTCATTAATTGTATGATTAAAGGTAAGGGAGGATTACTCTACCTTGCAGGTACCTTCTTCAAGGTTAAAAAGATATACTGAACTAATGGTGAACAATCCTTCAGGACAAGAATAAAATAATTACATTCTGAAACCCAAAAGTATAATAATCTGAATCTAATGCCATACCAATGATAGTGTCTTTAGACAAATGGACTTCATTTTGCATACCATTATTCACAATTATTTGGGTTTTAAAGGTTTGTAAATTCACCATAGGGGTTTGATTTACTGAAATACCTAATTGTTGCATTCCGTTTGATAGGCATATCAATGCATCAGAATTCTTTAATTTTTGACCTTTTGATACCTGAATGGGTAACAGGAAATTATTAGTACCTGGAGGGATTATTATATCTCGTGGTACTAATACACTGACTGCATAAGGCAGTATCTGGGATGACCTGAGTACTTCATGTTCATCCATAAAACCATCAGGATTCCCTTTTAATCTTGTCCACAATGTGGAATTTACTATATCCACATGGATTGCAAAACTATGTAAAATATCGTTACCAATATACATGGGATATCTGGGCTCATCAAGCACCAGGAATAAATGAGTGGCTGATTTTCCTGCAATAGAAATGGTTAACATACATTTTGCAATTATATTATGATCATCAGAGTCATTATCCAAGTCATGTATACAATTATCCTGTGGATTTGGATATCAAATCACTTTTGGATTGGCCAATTGATTTAGTAGATCCCTACTACTATAACTATTTGCATGGCGCAAATCCAATTTAGCCCTCTTAGTTCTTCCTAAGTCATTCACCTGTACTTGGAAGAACATCTCATCATCCACCTTTTCCATTTCCACTAGGAATTGTTTATGACCATTAAACCCAGTAGGGTCAGTAGTTTCTGGGTGTAGATGGATTGTAAGAACATCCCCTTCCAAACAGACATCTTTTACATATGGTGTTATCTTCCTGTTCACCTATATTGGAATTTGGAGTGGTTTGCAGGAAAGAAACATCAGGGACTTGGCTATTTTGGAAATTTACCTCAATGGAACAGTTACGTCTATTTTGATAAGATTGTGATTGTTCATAATTGATGGGCATCCTCACTTGAGACCATATCATCTTGTTAACTAAATCAATCACTGGGCTTAATCTTTTGAGGAAATCGATGCCAATAATTAATCGATCAATGGGCATATCCATGATCAATGTAGGATGGCTAATTACTTTGTTTCCTACTTTAAAATCCAGCCAAACTTTACCTAAAACATAGAAACATAGAAACATAGAAACATAGAATGTGTCGGCAGATAAGAACCATTTGGCCCATCTAGTCTGCCCAATATACTAAATACTATGGATAGCCCCTGGCCCTATCTTATATGAAGGATGGCCTTATGCCTATCCCATGCATGCTTAAACTCCTCCACTGTATTTGCAGCTACCACTTCTGCAGGAAGGCTATTCCATGCATCCACTACTCTCTCAGTAAAGTAATACTTCCTGATATTACTTTTAAACCTTTGCCCCTCTAATTTAAAACTATGTCCTTGTAGCAGTTTTTCTTCTTTTAAAACCTTGAGGGCATTGCCTGGGACACTTACCAGGTTAGCATTAAAACTTTTTAACTTATACCTCTCAGAAGATATATCCTGTAGTTGTTGGAAATACTTTTGAGATAATAAGGTTGCTTGGCTACCTGTCTCCATCAAGGCTTTTATTGGTGGGAAATCATCAAATAATTAAACTTTCATATAATATCTATTTTCTATTTTGTGTATGGAACAAAGATATTTGGAATGATTATTGAAATGGTTTTCCTGCTTGGCAGTTATACTTCTCCTCGACTACTCCTCTTTCCTTTTATTAGCAGGATCGTATGCCTTCATCTGTGCAGCTGAAGACTTTGTGTGCTGTAAGACAGAACAAACAGGTTTCCCCTCCTCCTTGTCTTGTGGCTTTGAAAGGGTTCAATTCCTTTTAAGGGGAAAGACAATTACATTAGATTGCTCCATTTTACATACATTTAAGTCATCAACCTCTCCAACATTTGACATACTTACCTGCTTCTCCCCCTTTATATTTGGGGAGGACTCTCTACAGGAGGGGTTACCCCTAAAAAGGGATTTTTAGGTTAAGCAGTGATGGTTTTAGACAATTCCTCCATCCGCTGCATCAACATACCAAACAGATTTTGGATTTGATCCATTCGATCATATAGGTTACTTCTCTTTCTCCCATAATCTTTGGGAGATTGATTTTGGGACTGATATGATTGTGACCTCCCAGAACTGTCTGATCCAGAACCACTTTGAACCCTTTCTGGCCTACGTTGAAAGCCCCTATAATAATTACTTTGATATCTTTGAAAAGGAGGGAACCGTTTATTTCTAAACTCCTTCTGGTGGTTTGGGTTCTTTTCAGTAACTTTTGGGCCCTTATTCCCATCTGGCCTAGGCTGAATTTTATTTGGCTGGGAAGGTCTAGGAGTTTTCACCACCTCATCATAACTTCTTTTAGGGCTCTCAAATTTTCCCTGATCTCTTTTTATCTGAGTTTCAGCTATTTCCTCACTCGTTCTTTTAAATTTCCTATCAGGAGACTCATCGCTATTTTGTATTGCAGCATACAGAGTTGTACTCTCGGTGAGTAACCAATCCAGAGTCTTTCTGGGATGGTAATCCCTGGCCAAAATAAATTTTATTTTCTTGGGCAAAGCGTCATAAAATAATTGGATGAATTCACTACTTTCAAAATTGGGATCTTTTTCAGACAAACTATAAGCATTTTTGAGGACTGACAAAAATTCCCTGGGACTTTGATTAGGTCTACATTTCAGGGTAAATAAGGCCCTCCTTGCAGCAGTAGCTGACTCATAGGGACCAAATTCTGATTTTATTTCTGGGACCACTTCTGACCAAGAATCCCTACCCATATCTCTAAGGGAATTAAAGAAATACCGGTGTTTTGGTTCGAATACCCAGGTAATAAATTCAAGTTTCTGTAAGTCCTGTTCTAAATGTAAAGTTTTCATGGCCTCCTCATATGTTTCCAAATGGCTTATTATGGAGGGTGATCCATTTTAGCAAATTGACCCACAGTTTCCTTGAGAAACTTGATCACTTTAGTAGTGTCTATCATGGGTTGAGAAGCTCTCTGTACTAAACTTTTAGAGGACCTAAGAGGTGAAATCGGTTTTAATTTAGGAAGAGAATGTTCTCTCAGAGACATTAGCTCTTCTCCTTTAAATGGGTTGTCATATTTACTTTCTGCATATGATTCCCCCTGGAATATTTTGCCTTCACTCTGTTAGGATCCTTTGGCTGTCTGAATTGTAAAGGGGCAAGATCCCAGTTATCTAACTCTGTTTGTAAATTTCTATTGTCCTGATACAACTTTTTACATTCCTCATCTAGATCCGCCATAGACAATTGACATGTAGACAGTTCATTAGTAGCTTGACTTAATTTCCATTCCAGAGTTCTTATTACCTCTTGCTGTTGATTGTCTCTGTCACTATATTCTAATAATTTAGCAGACCATTGTGCTAATTCACCAGAAACCGTGGCCGCCTTAATTTCCATTTCAGATAGGTCTTTTTGAAATGTATCAATTTCATATGCCTGTTCAGCATTTTTATATTTATATTTTTCCAATTGCTTAGCTATTTCACAAACTAAATATACAAAATCAGGCCAAGATTGAAGGATTAATGAATCCTTATCTTTCTTATGTTTAGCTTGGGAAATATGACAGAGATAATCAGCAAACCGGGATTTATCAGACCAGACATCATCTGGATATTCTACAGCTCTCCTTTCCAGTTCAACCCTCCAATCCTTTAACTCTCTCTTAATATCCAATCTGGCATGCATATGACACATCACAATATGTTCAAATAATTCTTGAGTCTCTCTATCATGCATATCAGTCTTAACCACTGCAGCAGCCTGCATGCCTTGGCTAGCCTCGCTATTGTTCTCAGACATATTTTTACTTGTTGCACTACAAGTACCACAATAACTTTATCAAGTATATATTTTGCACAACAAAATTTTGTTTCTATTACAAGCAGATCTCGGTGGGACCTCCAGAATATGTCGGAATATTTATGCTGTCTCCGATTGACAGTCTATATAATTTATGTGAATAAATTAGAATCTGTAATGAGGGAGACTCTAATCTATTATAATAAATTCCAAGCTAAAACAAGCTCGTGATCTGCGTTGAATTGAAGACAAAACCCAGTTACAGACAAAATATATATGTAATTTATTAATACAATTTTTAGTGCAAAATAATATATATAATAAAATTGGTGACAATTGAAATTCAATCAATATAATTGAGAGTATATACAGTCCTGATCAAAAGTTTAAAACCACTTGAAAAATGGCAAAATATCATATTTAGCATGGCTGGATCTTAACAAGGTTCCAAGTAGAACTTCAACATGCAACAAGAAGAAATGGGAGTAAGACAAAACATTTTTTGAGCATTCAATTCAATGAAAACAACAAATAAACTGAAACAGGCTGTTTTTCAGCTGATCAAAAGTTTAGGACCACACTTTCAAAAAAAAAATAAACCCCCCCAAAACAGAACTCCAACCTCCAAACATGAACTCAGTAATGAGTAGCTCCGCCGTTATTGTTGATCACTTCAAAAGTTCGTTTCGGCATGCTTGATGCAAGCGTTTCCATGGGGTGAGTGGGAACATTTCTCCAAGTGGTGAAGACGGCCGCACGAAGGCCATCTACTGTCTGGAACTGTTTTCCATTTTTGTAAACTTCCCTTGCCATCCATCCCCAAAGGTTCTCAATTGGATTTAGATCATGGGAACATGCAGGATGGGCCAAAAGAGTGATGTTATTCTCCTGGAAGAAGTCCCTTGTCCTGCGGGCATTGTGTACTGTAGCGTTGTCCTGTTGAAAAACCCAGTCGTTAACACACAGACGAGGGCCCTCAGTCATGAGGAATGCTCTTTGCAACATCTGGACCTAGCCAGCGGCCGTTTGACGCCCCTGCACTTCCTGAAGCTCCATTGTTCCCCTAAAGGAAAAAACACCCCAGACCATTATGGCGCCCCCTCCACTGTGGCGCGTAGAAAACATCTCAGTAACGTTGGAAACCATCAGGACCATCAAGGTTACATTTTTTCTCATCAGAGAATAAAACTTTCTTCCACCTTTGAATGTCCCATGTTTGTTGCTCTCCTGCAAAGTCCAAACAAGCAGTTCTGTGGCGTTTAAGGAGACAAGGTCTTAATGACTTTTTTTGTTTTTGAAGCCCTTCAGTCTCAGATGCCGTCTGATGGTTATGGGGCTGCAGTCAGCACCAGTAAGGGCCTTAATTTGGGTCGAGGATCGTCCAGTCTCTTGACGGACAGCCAATTGGATCCTCCGGCTCAGTGCTGATTAAATTTTTTTGGGGTCTTCCAATTGACTTTTTTGTTCCATAACCCTTGAAAGGATTTGGATTTTTCTGGACCTCTACGACCACCTTGGTTTGATGTCACTGATGTCAGGAGAGATGTTTCTCAGTTGGCAATAATAGACACACACAAGTATCACTGAGAAACACTCTAACTTTATTGTGCCATAGCGTGGCCTTATATAGGCAGTAGAAAATTTTGCATAACAACAGCGTTTAAACCAATCATAAAGATAAACATTGGTGCTCACATACATACTACCGGAACATCCTTTTATGGCATGTATACGTGCAATGAGTAGAAATAATAGGTTTTAATCAGTCACATATAAGAATGTACGCAGTTGTGCCGAATGACCCTGAATAAAACAAGAACGTTTGTTCTAGTTCTAGGATATTCCCAGAATCTGTCCTGAGACAGATAAGTGAACCTAACTCACAGCGGGGGGATGTGAAACAGTGCGTGGGTGAGATGCTATAACAATTCTGTACATGTAAGAGAAGACAAGATGGAGTCACATTTCTCTTCAACCCTCAGGATCATTTAAGAAATTCCAAATGAGTCTTACTGCGTCCCACCTCAGCAGCGATGGCACGCTGTGAGAGACCCTGCTTATGCAGTTCAACAACCCTACCACGTTCAAAAAGGGAGAGTTTTTTTGCCTTTGCCATCACAACGTGTGACTACCTGACAGAAAATAACAATGAATCCACATCTTTGCACAGATTTGGCCTTTTAAAGGCATGTGGTCCTAAAATTTGGATCAGCTGAAAAACAGCATGTTTCAGTTTAATCGTTATTTTCAATTAATTGAATGCTCAAATGTTTTGTCTCACTTTTTATTTCTTCTTGTTGCATGTTGAAGCTCTACTTGGAACCTTGTTAAGATCCAACAATGTAAAATATGACTTTTTGCCATTTTTCAAGAGGTCTTAAACTATTGATCAGGACTGTATATACACAATTATGCCTTATTATAACAATACCCTTCAATTATATTTTAAATCAATTTGATACTCGATTTCTCTCAGCCGACAAATGTCTGATTAAACCCAAATCTGGTTTATCTTTTATCTATACAGATATATATATATATATATATATATATATATATATATATATGTACAGTACAGACCAAAAGTTTGGACACACCTTCTCATTCAAAGAGTTTTCTTTATTTTCATGACTATGAATATTGTAGATTCACACTGAAGGCATCCAAACTATTAATTAACACATGTGGAATTATATACATAACAAACAAGTGTGAAACAACTGAAAATATGTCATATTCTAGGTTCTTCAAAGTAGCCACCTTTTGCTTTGATTACTGCTTTGCACACTCTTGGCATTCTCTTGAAGAGCTTCAAGAGGTAGTCCCCTGAAATTGTTTTCACTTCACAGGTGGGCCCTGTCAGGTTTAATAAGTGGGATTTCTTGCCTTATAAATGGGGTTGGGACCATCAGTTGCGTTGAGCCGAAAAATTGGGAAAACTTTGAAAGTAAGGGCTATTTGACCATGAAGGAGAGTGATGGGGTGCTGCGCCAGATGACCTGGCCTCCACAGTCACCGGACCTGAACCCAATTGAGATGGTTTGGGGTGAGCTGGACCACAGGGTGAAGGCAAAAGGGCCAACAAGTGCTAAGCATCTCTGGGAACTCCTTCAAGACTGTTGGAAGACCATTTCAGGGGACTACCTCTTGAAGCTCATCAAGAGAATGCCAAGAGTGTGCAAAGCAGTAATCAAAGCAAAAGGTGGCTACTTTGAAGAACCTAGAATATGACATATTTTCAGTTGTTTCACACTTGTTTGTTATGTATATTATTCCACATGTGTTAATTCATAATTTTGATGCCTTCATAGTCATGAAAATAAAGAAAACTCTTTGAATGAGAAGGTGTGTCCAAACTTTTGGTCTGTACTGTATATATATATATATATATATATATATAATCAACCATACTGGTCTAGAACTGAAATCAATTCCTTGGAGATAATACCGTGCTTTCACAAGTATATTTTTAATCTCCCTGTATTGGATTAATTTTCAGGATGATGCTGCAGGTACACCCCAATCTTATTCCAAAACAGATACTATACACAAGGTATGGTTAATTGAATATACACTCACCTAAAGAATTATTAGGAACACCTGTTCTATTTCTCATTAATACAATTATCTAGTCAACCAATCACATGGCAGTTGCTTCAATGCATTTAGGGGGGTGGTCCTGGTCAAGACAATCTCCTGAACTCCAAACTGAATGTCAGAATGGGAAAGAAAGGTGATTTAAGCAATTTTGAGCGTGGCAAGGTTGTTGGTGCCAGACGGGCCGGTCTGAGTATTTCACAATCTGCTCAGTTACTGGGATTTTCACGCACAACCATTTCTAGGGTTTACAAAGTATGGTGTGAAAAGGGAAAAACATCCAGTATGCGGCAGTCCTGTGGGCAAAAATGCCTTGTGGATGCTAGAGGTTAGAGGAGAATGGGCCGACTGATTCAAGCTGATAGAAGAGCAACGTTGACTGAAGTAACCACTCGTTACAACTGAGGTATGCAGCAAAGCATTTGTGAAGCCACAACACGCACAACCTTGAGGCGGATGGGCTACAACAGCAGAAGACCCCACCGGGTACCACTCATCTCCACTACAAATAGGAAAAAGATGCTACAATTTGCACGAGCTCACGAAAATTGGACTGTTGAAGACTGGAAAAATGTTGCCTGGTCTGATGAGTCTCGATTTCTGTTGAGACATTCAAATGGTAGAGTCCGAATTTGGCGTAAACAGAATGAGAACATGTATCCATCCTCTGATGGCTACTTCCAGCAGGATAATGCACCATGTCACAAAGCTCGAATCATTTCAAATTGGTTTCTTGAACATGACAATGAGTTCACTGTACTAAAATGGCCCCCACAGTCACCAGATCTCACCCAATAGAGCATCTTTGGGATGTGGTAGAACGGGAGCTTCGTGCCCTGGATGTGCATCCCTCAAAGCTCCATTAACTGCAAGATGCTATCCTATCAATATGGGCCAACATTTCTAAAGAATGCTATCAGCACCTTGTTGAATCAATGCCACATAGAATTAAGGCAGTTCTGAAGGCAAAAGGGGGTTCAACACCGTATTAGTATGGTGTTCCTAATATTTCTTTAGGTGAGTGTATATAGATATATATTATATTAATTGCTTATCCTAAAAAAGATAGGTAAGGTTTTACTATACCAAAATGTCAGCTAGCAGAAATCAGTTTCAATGGTTCTAAAATGGCTGCCTCCAATGACTGAAAAGGTGGTCAGGGGTGGATCTGATGGATTAAGATGTTTCTTCCAGATGATCTGATGATGGTTTGCTTCCTGATCTGAATATGAAGGTTCTCTGATGATGGTCTTCTCCCTTTTGATGGTTTTCTGATGATGAGTTCCTTTCCTGTCAGCCCATACCATCTTTTCATTCTATCTTAGAAAGGGCTTGGTCAAGTTTTATCATTAACTAGTGACCTCATTTTTTAACTAATAGAACCTCCCCTAGGGAAAATACACTCTAAACCGTAATGTTACCCTAACACTAGATGGCACTAGTACTGTACTCCATACAAATGTCGAGGCAATTATAGCTAGTTCCTGTATATATTCTTTTAATTTGAAGAAGGGATACATTTTAACTAAGGTTTCATACAGACCTTGAAGAGACTGGAAAGAAACAATGACGTTTATCTTTTGTCAGACATCTAGATTCTTTCTAAATCCCTGACTAAACCCACTTCATTCCAAACATACACTACAACACTTGTGGTCATTGTTCTGGGGAAAAGACAAGGTTTGTTTATGATCACCTGTGTCCACATTTCTCCATTCATGAAATCATCAGGGAAATAGATCATGCTTTACTCTGGGAGAGATTCTAAAATGACATAGGAATAGTTACTATAATTCTAACTTTAAAACTAAATATATCTATAAGGACCACACTCTTATATATAAAGCACACATATTTAAATTGATGATATAAAAATCAAAATCCACTCATACATTGATTAATATAAAAACCCCAAAGAAAATTAGAGTCTCTTTCTATTCACTGAGAATCATCAAAACTCAGCACATTTCTACTTCATTGTCTTATCTAGGTAAATACTTTTCATTAGACCTTGGGCAACCTCCTTCTAACAAAAACAGACTTGGGTAAACACTCTTATGTCTCAAAAACAAAAGCCTTCACCTAAATCCAATCTTTGGTTATTGATTCTAAGTCCAAAAGGTTTGAACTTAGAATACCCCCTTAAAAAATATCACTTCACACCAACATGGCTTCTCTTTTCAAGGTTCCTATTCAGATACCTATGTTTGGCCTTATTTGATGGACTCTCTTTAATATCAAAAGTTCTGACAACACTATGTCACTAGGCCACTCTCTGGTCTCCTCATGCTGATACTACATCAACACTATGTCACTGGGCCACTCTGTGGTCTCCTCATGCTGCTGCTACCTCCACACTATGTCACTGGGTCACTCTGTGGCTCCTCATACTGCTGTCACCTTACCACTGTGCTGCTGCTACATTTACACAATGTCTCTGGGCCACTCTATGGTCTCCTCATGCTGCTGCCACCTAACCACTATGTGGTCTACTCATGCTGCTGCTACCTCAACACTATGTCAATTGGCCACTCTGTTGTCTCCTTATGCTGCTGCCACATCACTACTCTGTGGTCTCCTCATGCTGCTGCTACCTCAACACTTTTTCAATGGGCCACTTTGTGGTCTCCTCATGCTGCTGCCACCTAACCATTATGTCACTGGGCCACTCTGTGGTCACCTCATGCTGCTGTCACCTGAAAACTATGTCACTGGGTCACTCTCTGGTCTCCTCATGCTGCTGCTACATTAACACTATGTGGTCTCCTCATGATGCTGCTACATCTACACTATGTCTCTGGGCCACTCTGTAGTCTTCTTATGCTGCTGCCACCTCACCACTCTGTGGTCTACTCATGCTGCTGCTACAACACTATGTTAATGGGCCACTCTGTTTCCTCATGCTGCTGCCACATCACTACTCTGTTGTCTCCTAATGCTGCTGCCACCTCAACACTATGTCACTGTGCCACTCTGTTGTATCCTTATGCTGCTGCCACATCACTACTCTGTGGTCTCCTCTTGCTGCTGCCATCTCCCCACTTTGTCATTGGGCCATTCTGTGGTCTCCTCATGCAGCTGCCACCTCAACACTTTGTCACTGGGCCACTATCTGGTCTTCTTATGGTGCTACTACATCAACACTATGTCACTGGGCCACTTTGTGGTCTCCTCGTGCTGCTGCCACATCACTACTCTGTGGTCTCCTCTTGCTGCTGCCACCTCCCCACTCTGTCACTGGGCTACTTTGTGATCTCCTCATGCTGCTGCCACCTAACCATTATGTCACTGGGCCACTCTGTGGTCTCCTCATGCTGCTGTCACCTGAAAACTATGTCACTGGGTCACTCTCTGGTCTCCTCATGCTGCTGCTACATCAACACTATGTGGTCTTATCATGATGCTGCTACATTCACACTATGTCTCTGGGCCACTCTGTGGTCTTCTCATGCTGCTGCCACCTCACCACTATGTGGTCTACTCATGCTGCTGCTACAACACTATGTCAATGGGCCACTCTGTGGTATCCTCATGCTGCTGCCACATCACTACTCTGTTGTCTCCTAATGCTGCTGCCACCTCAACACTTTATCACTGTGCTACTCTGTGGTCTCCACATGCTGCTTCAACATCACTACTCTGTGGTCTCCTCATGCTGCTGCCATCTCCCCACTTTGTTATTGGGCATTTCTGTGGTCTCCTCATGCAGCTGCCACCTCAACACTATGTCACTGGGCCACTCTGTGGTCTCTTCATGCTGCTGCTACATCCCCACTCTGTCACTGGGCTACTCTGTGGACTTCTCATGCTGTTCTTACCCTCCCAGTTCATGACTGGGCCACTATTTTGCCTTTTTGGCCTGTTTGACATCATAATTTATTTGACCATTCTTCTGATCTGTCAGAAGAAAGGAAAAATGAGACACACAACAGATCCTGTCTATGTAGCAGCTGTAAGGCCTGTATGACATGGTCCCATCAGAATTGGTTTATGATTTGGTAGCCAAATGCAGGAGTTGGTACAAAACACAAAATATATGCAAATATTCCTTTCACTTGTCATCTCTGTTTTGGATCGACTCCTGTTTTTTGGGCTTTACCAATACTGATGGATTACTGAGCAAATGCTGACCGAGTGAAGGCAGATGCTCAACAGACAGGATCCTTTTTTTGGGAGTTATTTTTCTGACGGATCAGAGGAAGGGCAAAATAATCAGTGACGTCAACACAAACTTACTGCGGCCACACTCTCCAATCTGTCAGCGGGGCTCTTCTTGGATAAGCGTTTAATAGAACAGGTTCTGTAGACATCTATGAGGAATCAGATGACGACGGTGTAAAAGGAGTGCGCTTCTTATTGACGCTAACATCGACCGGTAAGGCTAAAATTCTAACTTGAGTTAGTTGGTCAGTTTTGGACCCGTAACTGCCCAAATAAGTGAAGTGCGCAGTGAATCTAAGAGCGACGCCTGTCATCTGCATGTCATACTGACTCACAGTATTGTTTCACTACCACATCACACTCCCTATGCGTGTTACTGCGAGGCACACTGTTTTACACAACTATACAGGCTCTGTTCAGCCAGGAAATAGCTGTTTTTAACACGATTCACCACAAAGAATCTTTTTGGAAAATTCGGTGGACCGACCGAATAGAATTTTTGAGAAATTAACTCATCTCTAATTAACAGATTTGCAATTCTATTAGGCCCTAATTCTCAAATTAGGGTTTTACACCTGTCTCATTCTACAGTTTGTGGTGCATCCACATTGATATTTATCCACTTCTGTACTGTGATTTAGTGTTACAGAACAGTCTTATTTAACAGCCAGTGGGCAGTGCAAATTAATAGATTTTTCGCACAGCAGAGTTGCGAATGAGTTGATTGTCGTGTTTTGTTGGAAATATTTAATCTGAAAAATTATTCTTTTAATGAATACATTAGTCGTGTAGCAAAAAAATTAGGGGTACATTTATTAAAGGGTAACTGTCTTTTTTTTTAATTTGCTAGTTTATTGGAGCTAGGCATGTATACCTGAGTTAGTCTGTCAATGATTGTCAAAAGATCTGTAATTATCTTATAAAACAGCTTTCATTAATGTCCTCTGTCTGTTTCCACTGGTCCCTTAAAAGACAGTTGTTAAGGATGTCTGTCTCTGGCTATGAAGACAGGATGACGGAGGGGCAGTCCTTCACACTGCATGCCTGCAATAGGTTTCAGAGTGAGGAGGTGTTTCTCTCAGTAATCCAATCTGATTGGCTGGCAGGTTGCTGCTGGCTACAGCAAGTGTGTATGGGAAGTGAGGGAAAGCAGTTTCTGCCTCAGAAAACTGGCAGAGGAGCCATCTTGAGAAGGTCCTCATATTGTAAATGTTTAAACAGCCGTAACTAAGGGCAAGACTTAAGGAAAACTGTGGTATGTGAAGAAACTAAAGATTGCTTTATGAATAATGCTGCCGCAGGAGTAACTTATGCTAAAGTAGATTTTTTGATGAAAACTGACGCTGACGGTGAATTGCGACGGTCACTACATAACTTCGGTGGATCCACTGTCGCTTCTATAGGTAAGACAGCTTCTTAGCTGTCTTACATTTAGACCATTTTCTACACCTAAAACAGGGGTAGAAAATGGCAAATGAGACGGGCCTGCCGGCCCATCTCCTTCCCTACCCATGTCACATCCACTTTTTTAGTTGAGAGATGTTGGGATCTGCATTCCTTAAATAGGGTGGGTGCTCATAGAGGATCAAGACAATTATGGGTAGCGATCTATGGCACACCACAATAGATCGCTACCTATAAACATCCACTTTTTTAGACCTGGTGTAAGCGGGAAAAAGTTGCAGCACAAAGGACCTCTGCACGCAATGCGCGCCAGAAATATGCCTAGCATAGGCATATTTCTGTTTAATAAATCACCCCCTTAGTCTTTTAGTGAATAAATTAGTCTCTTACCAAATAAATGAGTCTTTTACCAAATAAATTAGTGTGCTCCAGTATTGCAATCCCCGATCCCTATGATAAACGATGATGAGCGGGTAAACCGCACCTGTTGGCAAAGGAGAGACAAGTGTTGATCCGATCTGTGCAGTGCATGTGCAGTCCCGGACATGTAAGGGCATCACAGAACAGTTAGGGCTCATGCACATGACAGTATTTTGCGTTCAGTATACTGGCCGTTTTTTTAGTTCAGTATGCGGTACATATACTGAACCATTAATTTCAATGGTTCAGCAAAAAAAACTCTGTGTCTCCGTGTGCATTCTGTTTCAGTATTTCTGTATTTCCGTACCGTGAAAAGATAGAACATGTCCTATTCTTGTCCGCAAATCACGGTGCTTGGCTCCATTCAAGTCAATGGGTCCGCAAAAAAAACTGAACACATACGGAAATGCATCCGCATGTCTTCCGTATCTGTTCTGTTTTTGCAGAACCATCTATTGAAAATGTTATGCCCAGCTCAGTTTTTTCTATGTAATTACTGTATACTCTATATGGCATATGGAAAAACGGAACGGAAAAAAGGAAAGGAAACGGAAACAAAAAACTGAACAACGGATCAGTAAAAAACGGACCGCAAAACACTGAAAAAGCCATACGGTTGTGTGCATGAGCCCTAAGTGTTGAACCCCACTTGGCCCTCCAGGAAGTTGGACGCGGACCGCCTAGGGTCAAATAACTGCTTGTATTTGGGTTAAAACCAGATGGGCCGAACTTGCTGGATAAATGTTTGAAAACACTTAGGAGGATATCTATTGATAAATTACACGTAGAAAAAATAGGTTTGGAAGAAAAATTGAAAATTAACGTGCTTAATTAGAAAACTTGATACCTTTATTAATGAATGGGTATGAGCAAGAGTGGTCGATATGCTCAGATGCTCTGATATATAAAAGGAAAAACGAACCTCCTATTATAGATAGGTGGTGAAATACTGAATCACTATAGGGACGGGGGTAATATTGGGTAAGTCTGTGGAAAGTTACTCTCCCTAGACGACCCTATGGAACTATGTCCTTAGCACAGGGATGTCCCCTGATGGTGGAGACACCCTGCCCCCGTACCTAGGCCTAGATATGGCCCTAGTGATGCCCTACTTAGAAAAGCTGGATCGGGAAATATTGATCCAGTGAAAAAAAACAAAAGAATAAGTCTAATATAATAAATATAAAGACACAACCTCAAAGCGTTTCAGCTGCATACAGCAGCTCATCAGGAGGTGATGACAATGTACTATACGTAGGGAATGGAGAAAGCAAGAAGATGGTGCTTCAAAAAAAGATAATACTTAGCTCCTTAGCATACTTGATGGCGCTGTGTATACAGATATGTACCTCTTGTCCGTATGTATGATGAAGTCAGACAGAGGGGGGCCCTGTAGAAAGTGCAGCTCGTATGCTAGGAGACTGGAGGGCCCTTCATCATACATACGGACAAGAGGTACATATCTGTATACACAGCGCCATCAAGTATGCTAAGGAGCTAAGTATCATCTTTTTTTGAAGCACCATCTTCTTGCTTTCTCCATTCCCTACGTATAGTACATTGTCATCACCTCCTGATGAGCGGCTGTATGCAGGTACGGGGGCAGGGTGTCTCCACCATCAGGGGACATCCCTGTGCTAAGGACATAGTTCCATAGGGTCGTCTAGGGAGAGTAACTTTCCACAGGCTTACCCAATATTACCCCCGTCCCTATAGTGATTCAGTATTTCACCACCTATCTATAATAGGAGGTTCGTTTTTCCTTTTATATATCAGAGCATCTGAGCATATCGACCACTCTTGCTCATACCCATTCATTAATAAAGGTATCAAGTTTTCTAATTAAGCACGTTAATTTTCAATTTTTCTTCCGAACTTGCTGGATAGATCAAACAGGGCAGCTGGATTACTGCCATACAGGAGGAGTGTCATTGGTTGTCGTAATGAACAACACAAATCTTTCCACCAAATCGACCAAAATTTATCATAGCTAATACGTTCTTTTAGTGAAAAAGTAGTTATTGCAATCTTTTATGATGCAAACTACTAGAGTTGAGCGAACCCGAACTGTAAAGTTCGGGTTCGTACCGAACTTTAGGTTTTTCGGCACCCGGACCCGAACCCGAACATTTACGTAAAAGTTTGGGTTCGGGTTCGGTGTTTGGCACTTTCTTGGTGCTTTTTGAAAGGCTGCACAGCAGCCAATCAACAAGCGTCATATTACTTGCCCCAAAAGGCCATCACAGCCATGCCTACTATTGGCATCGCTGTGATTGGCCAACTGCAGCATGTGACCCAGCCTCTATTTAAGCTGGAGTCACGTAGCGGCGCCCATCACTCTGCTCGGATTAGTGTAGGGAGAGGCTGCAGCTGCTGTGAGGGAGAGATCAGGGAGAAATCTTATGAAAAACTACTTTTTTAATCAGCGATCTACAGCAAATGTGTTTTGTGGGTGCAGTGCACAATTTTTTTGAGCCTGCCCTGAGCCAACTACTGCTGAAAATGAACTTTTTTTTACTTCAGTTTGTCAATATCAATACATAATCGGCAGCAATTTTATGCCACGAAAGTGCACCAGCACAGGATATCTGCATGTCTGCAAGTCCAGAAATACAGCTTTTTGCTTACTGGGGTTAAAAATAAACTTTTTTTCATATAGTGCACATCTAGGATTAGACGTGCATAAGTGAGTGTCACATTTAGGCCAGAAATACAGCTTTTTGCTTACTGGGGTGAAAAAAAACCATCTGTTTCATATAGTGCACATCTGGGATTAGACGTGCATAAGTGAGTGTCACATTTAGGCCACAAATACGGCTTTGTGCTTACTGGGGTGAAAAAACCCTCTGATATACTGCACATCTGGGATTAGACATGCATAAGTGAGTGTCACATTTAGGCCAGAAATACGGCTTTGTGCTTACTGGGGTGAAAAAACCCTCTGATAAACTGCACATCTGGGATTAGACGTGCATAAGTGACTGTGAAATTTAGGCCACAAATACGGCTTTCTCATACTGGGGCATACTGGGGTGAAAAAAAAACCATCTGTTTCATATAGTGCACATCTAGGATTAGATGTGCATAATTGAGGGTCACATTTAGCCCAGAAATACAGTTTTTGCTTACTGGGGTGAAAAAACCCTCTGATATACTGCACATTTTGGATTAGACGTGCATAAATGACTGTAAAATTTAGGGCAAAAAAACTGCTTTCTCATACTGGGGCATACTGGGGTGAAAAAAAACATCTGTTTCATATAGTGCACATCTACGATTAGAAGTGCATAAGTAAGTGTCACATTTAGGCCACAAATACGGCTTTGTGCTTACTGGGGTGAAAAAACCCTCTGATATACTGCACATCTGGGATTAGACATGCATAAGTGAGTGTCACATTTAGGCCAGAAATACGGCTTTGTGCTTACTGGGGTGAAAAAACCCTATGATAAACTGCACATCTGGGATTAGACGTGCATAAGTGACTGTGAAATTTAGGCCACAAATACGGCTTTCTCATACTGGGGCATACTGGGGTGAAAAAAAACCATCTGTTTCATATAGTGCACATCTAGGATTAGATGTGCATAATTGAGGGTCACATTTAGCCCAGAAATACAGTTTTTGCTTACTGGGGTGAAAAAACCCTCTGATATACTGCACATTTTGGATTAGACGTGCATAAATGACTGTAAAATTTAGGGCAAAAAAACTGCTTTCTCATACTGGGGCATACTGGGGTGAAAAAAAACATCTGTTTCATATAGTGCACATCTACGATTAGAAGTGCATAAGTAAGTGTCACATTTAGGCCACAAATACGGCTTTGTGCTTACTGGGGTGAAAAAACCCTCTGATATACTGCACATCTGGGATTAGACATGCATAAGTGAGTGTCACATTTAGGCCAGAAATACGGCTTTGTGCTTACTGGGGTGAAAAAACCCTCTGATATACTGCACATCTGGGATTAAACTTGCATAAGTGACTGTCACATTTAGGCCAGAAATACAGCTTTGTGCTCACTGGGGTGAAAAAACCCTCTGATATACTGCATATCTGGGATTAGACATGCATAAGTGAGTGACACATTTAGGCCAGAAATACTGCTTTGTGCTTAATGGGGTGAAAAAACCCTCTAATATACTGCACATCTGGGATTAGACGTGCATAAGTGAGTGTCACATTTAGGCCAGAAATACGGCTTTGTGCTTACTTGGGTGAAAAAACCCTCTAATATACTGCACATCTGGGATTAGACATGCATAAGTGACTGTCACATTTAGGCCAGAAATACGGCTTTGTGCTTACTGGGGTAAAAAAAACCCTCTGATATACTGCACATCTGGGATTAGACATGCATAAGTGAGTGTCACATTTAGGCCAGAAATACGGCTTTGTGCTTACTGGGGTGAAAAAACCCTCTGATATACTGCACATCTGGGATTAAACTTGCATAAGTGACTGTCACATTTAGGCCAGAAATACGGCTTTTTGCTCACTGGGGTGAAAAAACCCTCTGATATACTGCACATCTGGGATTAGACATGCATAAGTGAGTGTCACATTTAGGCCAGAAATACGTCTTTTTGGTTACATGGGTTAAAAAACCCTCTGATATACTGCATATCTGGGATTAGATGTGCATAAGTGACTGACACATTTAGGCCAGAAATACGGCTTTTTGGTTACTGGGGTGAAAAAACCCTCTGATATACTGCACATCTGGGATTAGACGTGCATAAGTGAGTGTCACATTTAGGCCACAAATACGGCTTTGTGCTTACTGGGGTGAAAAACCCCTCTAATATACAGCACATCTGGGATTAGACATGCATAAGTGACTGTCACATTTAGTCCAGAAATATGGCTTTGTGCTTACTGGGGTGAAAAAACCCTCTAATATACTGCACATCTGGGATTAGACGTGCATAAGTGAGTGTCACATTTAGGCCAGAAATACGGCTTTGAGCTTAATGGGGTGAAAAAACCCTCTGATATACTGCATATCTGGGATTAGATGTGCATAAGTGAATATCACATTTAGGCCACAAATACGGCTTTGTGCTTATTGGGGTGAAAAAACCCTCTGATGTACTGCACATCTGGGATTAGACATGCATAAGTGAGTGTCACATTTTGGCCAGAAATATGGCTTTGTGCTTAATGCGGTGAAAATACCCTCTAATATACTGCACATCTGGGATTAGACGTGCATAAGTGAGTGTCACATTTAGGCCAAAAATACGGCTTTGTGCTTACTGGGGTGAAAAAACCCTCTAATATACTGCACATCTGGGATTAGACGTGCATAAGTGAGTGTCACATTTAGGCCAGAAATACGGCTTTGTACTTTCTGGGGTGAAAAAACCCTCTAATATACTGTACATCTGGGATTAGACATGCATAAGTGACTGTCACATTTAGGCCAGAAATACGGCTTTGTGCTTACTGGTGTGAAAAAACCCTCTGATATACTGCACATCTGGGATTAGACGTGCATAAGTGAGTGTCACATTTAGGCCAGAAATACGGCTTTTTGGTTACTTGGGTTAAAAAACCCTCTGATATACTGCATATCTGGGATTAGATGTGCATAAGTGACTGACACATTTAGGCCAGAAATACGGCTTTTTGGTTACTGGGGTGAAAAAACCCTCTGATATACTGCACATCTGGGATTAGACGTGCATAAGTGACTGTCACATTTAGTCCAGAAATATGGCTTTGTGCTTACTGGTGTGAAAAAACCCTCTAATATACTGCACATCTGGGATTAGACGTGCATAAGTGAGTGTCACATTTAGGCCAGAAATACGGGTTTGTGCTAACTGGGGTGAAAAAACCCTCTGATATACTGCATATCTGGGATTAGACGTGCATAAGTGAATATCTCATTTAGGCCACAAATACGGCTTTGTGCTTATTGGGGTGAAAAAACCCTCTGATGTACTGCACATCTGGGATTAGACATGCATAAATGACTGTCACATTTAGGCCAGAAATACGGCTTTGTGCTTACTGGGGTGAAAAAACCCTCTGATATACTGCACATCTGGGATTAGACGTGCATAAGTGAGTGTCATATTTAGGCCAGAAATACGGCTTTGTGCTTACTGGGGTGAAAAAAAACTTCTGATATACTGCATATCTGGGATTAGACATGCATAAGTGAGTGTCATATTTAGGTCACAAATACGGCTTTGTGCTTACTGGGGTGAAAAAACCCTCTAATATACTGCACATTTGGGATTAGACGTGCATAAGTGACTGTCACATTTAGGCCATAAATACGGCTTTGTACTTTCTGGGGTAAAAAACCCTCTAATATACTGCACATCTGGGATTAGACATGCATAAGTGACTGTCACATTTAGGCCAGAAATACGGCTTTGTGCTTACTGGGGTGAAAAAACTCTCTGATATACTGCATATCTAAAATTAGACTTGCATAAGTGAGTGTCACATTTAGGCCAGAAATACGGCTTTGTGCTTAGTGGGTTAAAAAACCCTCTGATATACTGCACATCTGGGAATAGACTTGCATAAGTGACTGACACATTTAGGCCAGAAATACGGCTTTTTGGTTACTGGGGTGAAAAAACCCTCTGATATACTGCACATCTGGGATTAGACGTGCATAAGTGAGTGTCACATTTAGGCCACAAATACGGCTTTGCGCTTACTGGGGTGAAAAAAGCCTCTAATATACTGCACATCTGGGATTAGACATGCATAAGTGACTGTCACATTTAGGCCAGAAATACGGTTTTGTGCTTACTGTGGTGAAAAAAACCTCTGATATACTGCACATCTGGGATTAGACGTGCATAAGTGAGTGTCACATTTAGGCCACAAATACGGCTTTGTGCTTAATGGGGTGAAAAAACCCTCTAATATACTGCACATCTGGGATTAGACGTGCATAAGTGAGTGTCACATTTAGGCCAGAAATACGGCTTTGAGCTTAATGGGGTGAAAAAACCCTCTGATATACTGCATATCTGGGATTAGACGTGCATAAGTGAATATCACATTTAGGCCACAAATACGGCTTTGTGCTTATTGGGGTGAAAAAACCCTCTGATGTACTGCACATCTGGGATTAGACATGCATAAGTTAGTGTCACATTTAGGCCAGAAATATGGCTTTGTGCTTAATGCGGTGAAAATACCCTCTAATATACTGCACATCTGGGATTAGACGTGCATAAGTGAGTGTCACATTTAGGCCAGAAATACGGCTTTGTGCTTACTGGGGTGAAAAAACCCTCTAATATACTGCACATCTGGGATTAGACGTGCCTAAGTGAGTGTCACATTTAGGCCAGAAATACGGCTTTGTACTTTCTGGGGTGAAAAAACCCTCTAATATACTGCACATCTGGGATTAGACATGCATAAGTGAGTGTCACATTTAGGCCAGAAATACGGCTTTGTACTTTCTGGGGTGAAAAAACCCTCTAATATACTGCACATCTGGGATTAGACATGCATAAGTGAGTGTCACATTTAGGCCAGAAATACGGCTTTGTACTTTCTGGGGTGAAAAAACCCTCTAATATACTGCACATCTGGGATTAGACATGCATAAGTGAGTGTCACATTTAGGCCAGAAATACGGCTTTGTGCTTACTGGGGATAAAAAACCCTCTGATATACTGCACATCTGGGATTAGACGTGCATAAGTGAGTGTCATATTTAGGCCACAAATACGGCTTTGTGCTTAATGGGGTGAAAAAAACCTCTAATATACTGCACATCTGGGATTAGACATGCATAAGTGAGTGTCACATTTAGGCCAGAAATACGGCTTTGAGCTTAATGGGGTGAAAAAACCCTCTGATATACTGCATATTTGGGATTAGACGTGCATAAGTGAATATCACATTTAGGCCACAAATACGGCTTTGTGCTTATTTGGGTGAAAAAACCCTCTGATGTACTGCACATCTGGGATTAGACATGCATAAATGACTGTCACATTTAGGCCAGAAATACGGCTTTGTGCTTACTGGGGTGAAAAAACCCTCTAATATACTGCATATCTAGGATTAGACATGCATAAGTGAGTGTCACATTTAGGCCAGAATTATGGCTTTGTGCTTACTGCGGTGAAAATACCCTCTAATATACTGCACATCTGGGATTAGACGTGCATAAGTGAGTGTCACATTTAGGCCAGAAATACGGCTTTGTGCTTACTGGGGTGAACAAACCCTCTAATATACTGCACATCTGGGATTAGACGTGCATAAGTGAGTGTCACATTTAGGCCAGAAATACGGCTTTGTACTTTCTGGGGTGAAAAAACCCTCTAATATACTGCACATCTGGGATTAGACATGCATAAGTGACTGTCAAATTTAGGCCAGAAATACGGCTTTTTGCTCACTGGTGTGAAAAAACCCTCTGATATACTGCACATCTGGGATTAGACGTGCATAAGTGAGTGTCATATTTAGGCCAGAAATACGGCTTTGTGCTTACTGGGGTGAAAAAAAACTTTTGATATACTGCATATCTGGGATTAGACATGCATAAGTGAGTGTCATATTTAGGCCACAAATACGGCTTTGTGCTTACTGGGGTGAAAAAACCCTCTAATATACTGCACATCTGGGATTAGACATGCATAAGTGACTGTCACATTTAGGCCAAAAATACGGCTTTGTGCTTACTGGGGTGAAAAAACTCTCTGATATACTGCATATCTAAAATTAGACTTGCATAAGTGAGTGTCACATTTATGCCAGAAATACGGCTTTGTGCTTAGTGGGTTAAAAAAACCCTCTGATATACTGCACATCTGGGATTAGACTTGCATAAGTGAGTGTCACATTTAGGCCAGAAATACGGCTTTTTGGTTACTGGGGTGAAAAAACCCTCTGACATACTGCATATTTGGGATTAGATGTGCATAAGAGAGTGTCACATTTAGGCCAGAAAAACGGCTTTTTGGTTACTGGGGTGAAAAAACCCTCTGACATACTGCATATTTAGATGTGCATAAGTGACTGACACATTTAGGCCAGAAATACGGCTTTGTGCTTACTGGGGTGAAAAAACCCTCTGATATACTGCACATCTGGGATTAGACGTGCATAAGTGAGTGTCACATTTAGGCCACAAATACGGCTTTGTGCTTAATGGGGTGAAAAAACCCTCTAATATACTGCACATCTGGGATTAGACGTGCATAAGTGAGTGTCACATTTAGGCCAGAAATACGGCTTTGTGCTTACTGGGGTGAAAAAACCCTCTAATATACTGCACATCTGGGATTAGACGTGCATAAGTGAGTGTCACATTTAGGCCAGAAATACGGCTTTGTACTTTCTGGGGTGAAAAAACCCTCTAATATACTGCACATCTGGGATTAGACATGCATAAGTGACTGTCACATTTAGGCCACAAATACGGCTCTGTACTTACTGGGGTGAAAAAACCCACTTATATACTGCATATCTGGGATTAGACATGCATAAGTGAGTGTCACATTTAGGCCACAAATACGGCTTTTTGGCTACTGGGGTGAAAAAACCCTCTAATATACTGCACATATGGGATTAGACGTGCATAAGTGACTGTCACATTTAGGCCATAAATACGGCTTTGTACTTTCTGGGGTAAAAAAACCCTCTAATATACTGCACATCTGGGATTAGACTTGCATAAGTGAGTGTCACATTTAGGCCAGAAATACGGCTTTGTGCTTAGTGGGTTGAAAAAACCCTCTGATATACTGCACATCTGGGATTAGACGTGCATAAGTGAGTGTCACATTTAGGCCAGAAATACGGCTTTTTGGTTTCTGGGGTGAAAAAACCCTCTGACATACTGCATATTTGGGATTAGATGTGCATAAGTGACTGACACATTTAGGCCAGAAATACGGCTTTGTGCTTACTGGGGTGAAAAAACCCTCTGATATACTGCACATCTGGGATTAGACATGCATAAGTGAGTGTCACATTTAGGTCAGAAATACGGCTTTTTGGTTACTTAGCTGAAAAAACCCTCTGATATACTGCACATCTGGGATTAAACGTGCATAAGTGAGTTTCACATTTAGGCCAGAATTACGGCTTTGTGCTTACTGGGGTGAAAAAACCCTCTGATATACTGCACGTCTGGGATTAGACGTGCATAAGTGAGTGTCACATTTAGGCCACAAATACTGATTTGTTCTTACTGGGGTGAAAAAACCCTCTGATATACTGCACATCTGGGATTAGACATGCATAAGTGAGTGTCACATTTAGGCCAGAAATACGGCTTTGTGCTTACTGGGGTGAAAAAACCCTCTGATATACTGCACATCTGGGATTAGACGTGCATAAGTGAGTGTCATATTTAGGCCAGAAATACGGCTTTGTGCTTACTGGGGTGAAAAAAAACTTCTGATATACTGCATATCTGGGATTAGACATGCATAAGTGAGTGTCATATTTAGGTCACAAATACGGCTTTGTGCTTACTGGGGTGAAAAAACCCTCTAATATACTGCACATTTGGGATTAGACGTGCATAAGTGACTGTCACATTTAGGCCATAAATACGGCTTTGTACTTTCTGGGGTAAAAAAACCCTCTAATATACTGCACATCTGGGATTAGACATGCATAAGTGACTGTCACATTTAGGCCAGAAATACGGCTTTGTGCTTAGTGGGTTAAAAAAACCCTCTGATATACTGCACATCTGGGAATAGACTTGCATAAGTGAGTGTCACATTTAGGCCAGAAATACGGCTTTTTGGTTACTGGGGTGAAAAAACCCTCTGACATACTGCATATTTGGGATTAGATGTGCATAAGTGACTGTCACATTTAGGCTAGAAATACGGCTTTTTGGTTACTGGGGTGAAAAAACCCTCTGACATACTGCATATTTGGGATTAGATGTGCATAAGTGACTGACACATTTAGGCCAGAAATACGGCTTTGTGCTTACTGGGGTGAAAAAACCCTCTGATATACTGCACATCTGGGATTAGACGTGCATAAGTGAGTGTCACATTTAGGCCACAAATACGGCTTTGTGCTTAATGGGGTGAAAAAACCCTCTAATATACTGCACATCTGGGATTAGACGTGCATAAGTGAGTGTCACATTTAGGTCAGAAATACGGCTTTGTACTTTCTGGGTTGAAAAAACCCTCTAATATACTGCACATCTGGGATTAGACATGCATAAGTGACTGTCACATTTAGGCCAGAAATACGGCTTTGTGCTTACTGGTGTGAAAAAACCCTCTGATATACTGCACATCTGGGATTAGACATGCATAAGTGAGTGTCACATTTAGGCCAGAAATACGTCTTTTTGGTTACTTGGGTTAAAAAACCCTCTGATATACTGCATATCTGGGATTAGATGGGCATAAGTGACTGACACATTTAGGCCACAAATACGGCTTTGCGCTTACTGGGGTGAAAAAACCCTCTAATATACTGCACATCTGGGATTAGACATGCATAAGTGAGTGTCACATTTAGGCCAGAAATATGGCTTTGTGCTTACTGCGGTGAAAATACCCTCTAATATACTGCACATCTGGGATTAGACGTGCATAAGTGAGTGTCACATTTAGGCCAGAAATACGGCTTTGTGCTTACTGGGGTGAAAAAACCCTCTAATATACTGCACATCTGGGATAAGACATGCATAAGTGACTGTCACATTTAGGCCAGAAATACGGCTTTGTGCTTACTGGGGTGAAAAAACCCTCTGATATACTGCACATCTGGGATTAGACATGCATAAGTGAGTGTTACATTTAGGCCACAAAAACTGATTTGTGCTTACTGTGGTGAAAAAACCCTCTGATATACTGCACATCTGGGATTAGACATGCATAAGTGAGTGTCACATTTAGGCCAGAAATACGGCTTTGTGCTTACTGGGGTGAAAAAACCCTCTGATATACTGCACATCTGGGATTAAACTTGCATCAGTGACTGTCACATTTAGGCCAGAAATACGGCTTTTTGCTCACTGGGGTGAAAAAACCCTCTGATATACTGCACATCTGGGATTAGACATGCATAAGTGAGTGTCACATTTAGGCCAGAAATACGTCTTTTTGGTTACTTGGGTTAAAAAACCCTCTGATATACTGCATATCTGGATTAGTTGTGCATAAGTGACTGACACATTTAGGCCAGAAATACGGCTTTTTGGTTACTGGGGTGAAAAAACCCTCTGATATACTGCACATCTGGGATTAGACGTGCATAAGTGAGTGTCACATTTAGGCCACAAATACGGCTTTGCGCTTACTGGGGTGAAAAAAGCCTCTAATATACTGCACATCTGGGATTAGACATGCATAAGTGACTGTCACATTTAGGCCAGATATACGGTTTTGTGCTTACTGGGGATAAAAAACCCTCTGATATACTGCACATCTGGGATTAGACGTGCATAAGTGAGTGTCACATTTAGGCCACAAATACGGCTTTGTGCTTAATGGGGTGAAAAAAACCTCTAATATACTGCACATCTGGGATTAGACATGCATAAGTGAGTGTCACATTTAGGCCAGAAATACGGCTTTGAGCTTAATGGGGTGAAAAAACCCTCTGATATACTGCATATCTGGGATTAGACGTGCATAAGTGAATATCACATTTAGGCCACAAATACGGCTTTGTGCTTATTGGGGTGAAAAAACCCTCTGATGTACTGTACATCTGGGATTAGACATGCATAAATTAGTGTCACATTTAGGCCAGAAATATGGCTTTGTGCTTAATGCGGTGAAAATACCCTCTAATATACTGCACATCTGGGATTAGACGTGCATAAGTGAGTGTCACATTTAGGCCAGAAATACGGCTTTGTGCTTACTGGGGTGAAAAAACCCTCTAATATACTGCACATCTGGGATTAGACGTGCATAAGTGAGTGTCACATTTAGGCCAGAAATACGGCTTTGTACTTTCTGGGGTGAAAAAACCCTCTAATATACTGCACATCTGGGATTAGACATGCATAAGTGACTGTCACATTTAGGCCAGAAATACGGCTTTGTGCTTACTGGGGTGAAAAAACCCTCTGATATACTGCACATCTGGGATTAAACTTGCATAAGTGACTGTCAAATTTAGGCCAGAAATACGGCTTTTTGCTCACTGGGGTGAAAAAACCCTCTGATATACTGCACATCTGGGATTAGACATGCATAAGTGAGTGTCACATTTTCGCCAGAAATACGGCTTTTTATTTACTTGGGTTAAAAAACCCTCTGATATACTGCATATCTGGATTAGATGTGCATAAGTGACTGACACATTTAGGCCAGAAATACGGCTTTTTGGTTACTGGGGTGAAAAAACCCTCTGATATACTGCACATCTGGGATTAGACGTGCATAAGTGAGTGTCACATTTAGGCCACAAATACGGCTTTGCGCTTACTGGGGTGAAAAAAGCCTCTAATATACTGCACATCTGGGATTAGACATGCATAAGTGACTTTCACATTTAGGCCAGAAATACGGTTTTGTGCTTACTGTGGTGAAAAAACCCTCTGATATACTGCACATCTGGGATTAGACGTGCATAAGTGAGTGTCACATTTAGGCCACAAATACGGCTTTGTGCTTAATGGGGTGAAAAAACCCTCTAATATACTGCACATCTGGGATTAGACGTGCATAAGTGAGTGTCACATTTAGGCCAGAAATACGGCTTTGAGCTTAATGGGGTGAAAAAACCCTCTGATATACTGCATATCTGGGATTAGACGTGCATAAGTGAATATCACATTTAGGCCACAAATACGGCTTTGTGCTTATTGGGGTGAAAAAACCCTCTGATGTACTGCACATCTGGGATTAGACATGCATAAGTTAGTGTCACATTTAGGCCAGAAATATGGCTTTGTGCTTAATGCGGTGAAAATACCCTCTAATATACTGCACATCTGGGATTAGACGTGCATAAGTGAGTGTCACATTTAGGCCAGAAATACGGCTTTGTGCTTACTGGGGTGAAAAAACCCTCTAATATACTGCACATCTGGGATTAGACGTGCCTAAGTGAGTGTCACATTTAGGCCAGAAATACGGCTTTGTACTTTCTGGGGTGAAAAAACCCTCTAATATACTGCACATCTGGGATTAGACATGCATAAGTGAGTGTCACATTTAGGCCAGAAATACGGCTTTTTGGTTACTGTGGTGAAAAAACCCTCTGATATACTGCACATCTGGGATTAGACGTGCATAAGTGACTGTCACATTTAGTCCAGAAATATGGCTTTGTGCTTACTGGGGTGAAAAAACCCTCTAATATACTGCACATCTGGGATTAGACGTGCATAAGTGAGTGTCACATTTAGGCCAGAAATACGGCTTTGTGCTTACTGGGGTGAAAAAACCCTCTGATATACTGCATATCTGGGATTAGACGTGCATAAGTGAATATCACATTTAGGCCACAAATACGGCTTTGTGCTTATTGGGGTGAAAAAACCCTCTGATGTACTGCACATCTGGGATTAGACATGCATAAGTGAGTGTCACATTTAGGCCAGAAATACGGCTTTTTGGTTACTGTGGTGAAAAAACCCTCTGATATACTGCACATCTGGGATTAGACGTGCATAAGTGACTGTCACATTTAGTCCAGAAATATGGCTTTGTGCTTACTGGGGTGAAAAAACCCTCTAATATACTGCACATCTGGGATTAGACGTGCATAAGTGAGTGTCACATTTAGGCCAGAAATACGGCTTTGTGCTTACTGGGGTGAAAAAACCCTCTGATGTACTGCACATCTGGGATTAGACATGCATAAATGACTGTCACATTTAGGCCAGAAATACGGCTTTGTGCTTACTGGGGTGAAAAAACCCTCTAATATACTGCATATCTAGGATTAGACATGCATAAGTGAGTGTCACATTTAGGCCAGAATTATGGCTTTGTGCTTACTGCGGTGAAAATACCCTCTAATATACTGCACATCTGGGATTAGACGTGCATAAGTGAGTGTCACATTTAGGCCAGAAATACGGCTTTGTGCTTACTGGGGTGAACAAACCCTCTAATATACTGCACATCTGGGATTAGACGTGCATAAGTGAGTGTCACATTTAGGCCAGAAATACGGCTTTGTACTTTCTGGGGTGAAAAAACCCTCTAATATACTGCACATCTGGGATTAGACATGCATAAGTGACTGTCAAATTTAGGCCAGAAATACAGCTTTTTGCTCACTGGTGTGAAAAAACCCTCTGATATACTGCACATCTGGGATTAGACGTGCATAAGTGAGTGTCATATTTAGGCCAGAAATACGGCTTTGTGCTTACTGGGGTGAAAAAAAACTTTTGATATACTGCATATCTGGGATTAGACATGCATAAGTGAGTGTCATATTTAGGCCACAAATACGGCTTTGTGCTTACTGGGGTGAAAAAACCCTCTAATATACTGCACATCTGGGATTAGACATGCATAAATGACTGTCACATTTAGGCCAGAAATACGGCTTTGTGCTTACTGGGGTGAAAAAACCCTCTAATATACTGCATATCTAGGATTAGACATGCATAAGTGAGTGTCACATTTAGGCCAGAAATACGGCTTTGTGCTTAGTGGGTTAAAAAAACCCTCTGATATACTGCACATCTGGGATTAGACGTGCATAAGTGAGTGTCACATTTAGGCCAGAAATACGGCTTTGTGCTTACTGGGGTGAACAAACCCTCTAATATACTGCACATCTGGGATTAGACGTGCATAAGTGAGTGTCACATTTAGGCCAGAAATACGGCTTTGTACTTTCTGGGGTGAAAAAACCCTCTAATATACTGCACATCTGGGATTAGACATGCATAAGTGACTGTCAAATTTAGGCCAGAAATACAGCTTTTTGCTCACTGGTGTGAAAAAACCCTCTGATATACTGCACATCTGGGATTAGACGTGCATAAGTGAGTGTCATATTTAGGCCAGAAATACGGCTTTGTGCTTACTGGGGTGAAAAAAAACTTTTGATATACTGCATATCTGGGATTAGACATGCATAAGTGAGTGTCATATTTAGGCCACAAATACGGCTTTGTGCTTACTGGGGTGAAAAAACCCTCTAATATACTGCACATCTGGGATTAGACATGCATAAGTGACTGTCACATTTAGGCCAAAAATACGGCTTTGTGCTTACTGGGGTGAAAAAACTCTCTGATATACTGCATATCTAAAATTAGACTTGCATAAGTGAGTGTCACATTTATGCCAGAAATACGGCTTTGTGCTTAGTGGGTTAAAAAAACCCTCTGATATACTGCACATCTGGGATTAGACTTGCATAAGTGAGTGTCACATTTAGGCCAGAAATACGGCTTTTTGGTTACTGGGGTGAAAAAACCCTCTGACATACTGCATATTTGGGATTAGATGTGCATAAGAGAGTGTCACATTTAGGCCAGAAATACGGCTTTTTGGTTACTGGGGTGAAAAAACCCTCTGACATACTGCATATTTAGATGTGCATAAGTGACTGACACATTTAGGCCAGAAATACGGCTTTGTGCTTACTGGGGTGAAAAAACCCTCTGATATACTGCACATCTGGGATTAGACGTGCATAAGTGAGTGTCACATTTAGGCCACAAATACGGCTTTGTGCTTAATGGGGTGAAAAAACCCTCTAATATACTGCACATCTGGGATTAGACGTGCATAAGTGAGTGTCACATTTAGGCCAGAAATACGGCTTTGTGCTTACTGGGGTGAAAAAACCCTCTAATATACTGCACATCTGGGATTAGACGTGCATAAGTGAGTGTCACATTTAGGCCAGAAATACGGCTTTGTACTTTCTGGGGTGAAAAAACCCTCTAATATACTGCACATCTGGGATTAGACATGCATAAGTGACTGTCACATTTAGGCCACAAATACGGCTTTGTGCTTACTGGGGTGAAAAAAAACTTCTGATATACTGCATATCTGGGATTAGACATGCATAAGTGAGTGTCATATTTAGGCCACAAATACGGCTTTGTGCTTACTGGGGTGAAAAAACCCTCTAATATACTGCACATTTGGGATTAGACGTGCATAAGTGACTGTCACATTTAGGCCATAAATACGGCTTTGTACTTTCTGGGGTAAAAAAACCCTCTAATATACTGCACATCTGGGATTAGACTTGCATAAGTGAGTGTCACATTTAGGCCAGAAATACGGCTTTGTGCTTAGTGGGTTGAAAAAACCCTCTGATATACTGCACATCTGGGATTAGACGTGCATAAGTGAGTGTCACATTTAGGCCAGAAATACGGCTTTTTGGTTTCTGGGGTGAAAAAACCCTCTGACATACTGCATATTTGGGATTAGATGTGCATAAGTGACTGACACATTTAGGCCAGAAATACGGCTTTGTGCTTACTGGGGTGAAAAAACCCTCTGATATACTGCACATCTGGGATTAGACATGCATAAGTGAGTGTCACATTTAGGTCAGAAATACGGCTTTTTGGTTACTTAGCTGAAAAAACCCTCTGATATACTGCACATCTGGGATTAAACGTGCATAAGTGAGTTTCACATTTAGGCCAGAATTACGGCTTTGTGCTTACTGGGGTGAAAAAACCCTCTGATATACTGCACGTCTGGGATTAGACGTGCATAAGTGAGTGTCACATTTAGGCCACAAATACTGATTTGTTCTTACTGGGGTGAAAAAACCCTCTGATATACTGCACATCTGGGATTAGACATGCATAAGTGAGTGTCACATTTAGGCCAGAAATACGGCTTTGTGCTTACTGGGGTGAAAAAACCCTTCTGATATACCGCACATCTGGGATTAGACGTGCATAAGTTACTGTGACATTTAGGCCACAAATACTGTTGTCACTTAGAGTTAAAAAAAAATAAATTTAGTGCAATACCCTACATCAGGGTTTTTATTGGAGGTTAATTATTTTTACAGTCTTAACCACTTTTTACTTTGCTTTGTGAATGCTAACTATGAGGCAAACATCTAATAAGGGACGCCGTCATGGTCGTGGTGGTGGTGTTGGTGTAGCCTCTTGTGCAGGGAGAGGACGTGGCCGTTCTACCACAGCTACACGTCCTACTGAACCTACTACCTCGGGTCCCAGTAGACGCCAGAATCTACAGCGTTATTTGGTCGGGCCTAATGCCGTTCTAAGGATGGTAAGGCCTGAGCAAGTACAGGCGCTAGTCAATTGGGTGGCCGACAGTGGATCCAGCACGTTCACATTATCTCCCACCCAGTCTTTTGCAGAAAGCGCACAGGTGGCGCCTGAAACCAATGCCCATCAGTCTGTCACATCACCCCCGTGCATATCGGGGAACCTGTCTGAGCCTCAAGTTATGCAGCAGTCTCTTATGCTATTTGAAGACTTTGCTGGCAGGGTTTCCCAAAGGCATCCACCTAGCCCTTCCCCAGGGGTAGAAGACAAAGAATGCACTGACGCACAACCACTTATGTTTCCTGATGAGGTCATGGGAATACCACCTCAGCACGTCTCTGATGATGACGATGCCAATTGCTGCGTCTTTCTGCAGTGTGCAGACCGAAAAGGAGGTCAGGGAGGAGGACTGGGTGGAAGACGATGCAGGGGACGATGAGGTCCTAGACCCCACATGGAATGAAGGTCGAGCCACTGACTTTTAGAGTTCGGAAGAAGAGGCAGTAGTGAGAGCGAGCCTACAGCGTAGCAAAGCCGGAGCAGGGTGCAAAAGCAGAGCAGCGTCACCAGGGACTGAGCACACCAAGGGCAGCTTCAAGGAGTTCCCTGGCATGGCACTTCTTCACACAATGTGCTGACAACAAGACCCGAGTGGTTTGCACGCTGTGCCATCAGAGCCTGAAGCGAGGCATTAACGTTCTGAACCTTAGCACAACCTGCATGGCCAGGCATCTACATGCGAGACACGGGCTGAGTAAGCACCTTTAAAACCAAGAAAGGGCTCAGGCCCCTCCTGCTCCCTTTTCTGCTGCTGCCTCAGCCTCTTCCTCCACGTCTGGAGGAACGTTGACACCTGCTGCCCAGCAAACAGAGGATGTGCCACCAACAACACCACCTCCGTCACCAAGCATCTCCACCATGTCACACGGAAGCGTTTAGCTCTCCATCTCACAAACCTTTGATAGAAGGCGTAAATTCCCACCTAGCCACCCTCGATCCCTGGCCCTGAATGCCAGCATTTCTAAACTACTGGCCTTCGAAATGCTGTCATTCAGGCTGATGGAGACAGACAGCTTCAAACAGCTCATGTCGCTTGCTGTCCCACAGTACGTCGTTCCCAGCCGCCACTACTTCTTCAGGAGAGCCGTGCCCTCCCTGCACCACCAAATATCAGATAAAATCAAGTGTGCACTGCGCAACGCTATCTGTGGCAAGGTCCAACTAACCACAGATACGTGGACCAGTAAGCACGGCCAGGGACGCTATATCTCCCTAACTGCACACTGGGTAACTGTAGTGGCGGCTGGGCCCCAGGCGGAGAGCTGTTTGGCGCACGTCCTTCCGCCTCCAAAGATCGCAGGGCATCATTCTTTGCCTCCTGTTGCCTCCTCTTCCTACTCGGCTTCCTCCTTCTCTTCTACCACCTGCTCATCCGGTCAGTGACAGACCTTCACCACCAACTTCAGCACAGCCAGGGGTAAAAGTCAGCACGCCGTTCTGAAACTGATGTGTTTGGGGGACAGGCCCCACACCGCGCAGGAGTTGTGGTGGGGTATAGAACAACAGACTGACGAGTGGTTGCTGCCAGTGAGCCTCAAGCCCGGCCTGGTGGTGCGCGATAATGGGCGAAATATCGTTGCACCTCTGGGACTAGCCGGTTTGACGCGCATCCCTTGCCTGGTGCATGTGCTGAATTTGGTGGTGCAGAAATTCATTCACAACTACCCCGACATGTCAGAGCTGCTGCTTAAAGTGCGGGCCGTCTCATATGCAACGTGCCCACCAGGTGGAACTCCACCTTGCACATGCTGGAGACACTGTGCGAGCAGCAGCAGGCCATAGTGGAGTTTCAGCTGCAGCACGCACGGGTGAGTCGCACTGCGGAACAGCACCACTTCACCACCAATGACTGGGCCTCCATGCAGACCTGTGTGCCCTGTTGCGCTGTTTCGAGTACTCCACCAACATGGCCAGTGGCGATGACACCATTATCAGCGTTACAATACCATTTCTATGTCTCCTTGAGAAAACACTTAGGGCGATGATGGAAGAGGTTGTGGCCCAGGACGAGGAGGAGGAAGAGGGGTCATCTCTAACACTTTCAGGCCAGTCTTTTAGAAGTGGCTCAGAAAGAGGATTTTTGCAACAGCAGAGGCCAGGTACAAATTTGGCCAGCCAGGGCCCACTACTGGAGGACGAGGAGGATGGGGATGAAGCATGTTCGCAGTGGGGTGGCATCCAACACAGCTCGGGCCCATCACTGGTGCGTGGCTGGGGGGATACGCTACGGAGGACGCAGACGATACGCCTCCCACAGAGGACAGCTTGTCCTTTCCTCTGGGCAGCCTGGCACACATGAGCGACTACATGCTGCAGTGCCTGCGCAACGACAGCAGAGTTGCCCACATTTTAACGTGTGCTGACTACTGGGTGGCCACCCTGCTGGATCCCCGTTACAAAGACAATGTGCCGTCCTTAATTCCCTCACTGGAGCCTGATCGGAAGATGCGCGACTACAGGCGCACGCTGGTAGATGCGCTTCTGAGAGCATTCCCGACTGACGCCGGGGGACAAGTGGTAGCACAAGTCGAAGGAAGGGTAGGAGGAAGAGGTCGCCAATGCAGCTGTGTCAGCGCCAGCACCTCAGAAGGCAGGGTTAGCATGGCCGACATGTGGAAAAGCTTTGTCACCTCGCCGCAACTACCGGCCCCAACTGCTGATATGGAGCGTGTTGGCAGGAGGCAGCATTTGAACAACATGGTGAAACAGTACCTGTGCACACGCCTACACGTACTGACTGATGGTTCTGCCCCATTCAACTTCTGGGTCTCCAAATTGTCCACATGGCCAGAGCTTGCCCTGTATGCCTTGGAGGTGCTGGCCTGCCCTGCAGCCAGTGTACTCTCTGAACGTGTATTTAGCACGGCAGGAGGCGTCATTACAGACAGACGCAGCCGCCTGTCCACAGCCAACGTGGACAAGCTCACGTTCATTAAAATGAACCAGGCTTGGATCCCTCAGGACTTGTCTGTACCTTGTGCAGAATAGACAGTTCTAACAGCCTCAACCATCCATCCTTGTACTCAACTTATTCCTTTTTTTTTTCTTTTTATATGCCCCTATATTTTGGGGGATGCCCCTATGTAAAAATGCAAAATACCACACATCTGTGTTGGCTACCTATTCCTCCTTCGCCGCCGATTCCACCAAGACCGCCACCTGAGCCTACACGGCCACATCCACTTATTCACTGCCTCCTCAACCTCTTCCTCCTACATCATTCCTAATTTTTATTTTTTTAAGGTCTTTTATGTTTTTTTAATTCATTTCCCTATCCACATTTGTTTGCAGAGCATTTGCCATGCTCTTAAGCACATTTTGCTGCCTTTTACAGCCCTCTAGCTCTTTCCATGACATTTTTACAGCCATTTTAGTGCTCAAAAGTTTGGGTCGGGTTCGGGGTCAAGTTTGGGTCAAGTTCGGGTTCCAAACCCGAATTTTTTTTTCAAGTTCGGCTGAACCTGCCGAACATGAAACATCCAGGTGTCCGCTCAACTCTACAAACTACGACAGTATTACCAGACAAATCGCTCCACCAACTGGAATCAAATTTTTACATTCCTACCTGCCATGTTCTGTTATGGAAAATCTTATTCTGTGTCATTCTGACAGCCATGACAAATTTTTACAAAATTCTACGTCACTGTGCAGTGCAATGAAATTTTAGCCCATGTGGATCCTGCCATAAGATCCGGGATCCCTCTATGCCAGGGGTACTCAACTAGTTTTATTAAAGGCCCACATACCAGGGTCTGCAGTCAGGTGAAGGTCCGAGCTGAACGCCAACAGTAAAGATGCCATGCGATCATGTGAAACATGCGCGTGGGGCGCTCTGACGTTATAGTGGAGCGCCCCGGGTAAGTCCCAGAATTAGTAATGGCCACATTAGTGCCCCAGTAAGAATAATGTCCCCATTAGTGCCCCCAGTAAGAGTATTGCCCCCCTTCTCTGCTTTTGCAAAAAAATAATAATAATTTGCATTCACCTGGCTGCGGTGAACATTCGCTGCTGACTGCAAGCTCAGGACCGGTGCTCTAACGTGATGACGTCTTGTAGGTCCTGTCCTGAGCTTCTAGTCAGCAGGGAGTGTTCTCCACAGCGTGAGCAAATGGAGGTGGAGGTACCGTAATACAGTGTTTCCCAACCAGTGTGCCTCCAGCTGTTGCAAAACTACAACTCCCAGCATGCCCGCACAGCCAAAGGCTGTCCAGGCATTCTGGGAGTTTTAGTTTTGCAACAGCTGGAGGCACACTGGTTGGGAAACACTGCCGTAATATATATATTTTTTTTACTAGCACAAGTAGCGGTGGAGGTAAAGGCTGTACTAATGGGCGTTCCATGATGGAAGCGCTCATTAGTAAGGGTACTTTCACACTTGCAGCAGTATAATAAACATTGGTATAATAAACATTGGTGGCGCAGTGCGCCCCCCCCAATATAATAAACATTGGTGGTGCAGTGGGCAGTGCCAATGAGGGTTAAAAAATAATTTACCAGGCCTTCAGTAGCGTCCTGGGTGCCATGGTTACCGATCGGAGCCCCAGAACAATTAAACTGGGACTCCGATCGGAATCTTCACTGCCACCAATGATCGGGGGGGAGAGGGGAGGCCGCACACTGGCCACCAATGATAATACAATAAAGGGAGAGGGGGCCGGAAGAGGCCGCACACTGGCCACCAATGATATCAATACAATAGAGGGGGGGGGGGGGCGGGGGGGCGCACACTGGCCACCAATGATAATACAATAGAGGGAGGGGGGGGGCCGGGGGAGGCCGCACACTGGCCACCAATGATATTACAATAGAGGGAGGGGGGGCCGGGGGGGGGCCGCACTAGCCACCAATGAAATTAAAACTAGGGAGGGAGGGGGGTCTGCCCCCTGCTGCCTGGCAGCCCCTGATCTCTTATAGGGGGCTATGATATGCACAATTAACCCCTCAGGTGCAGCACCTGAGGAGTTAATTGTGCGGATCACAGCCCCCTGTAAGAAATCGGGTGCTGCCAGGCAGCAGGGGGCAGTCATGTACACAGTTCGTAGTATATTCTAACTAGAAGCGTCCCCATCACTATGGGAACGCCTCTGTGTTAGAATATACTGTCGGATATGAGTTTCACAATCTAACTCATATCTATAAGTATATTCTAACATAGAGGCGTTCCCATGGTGATGGGGACGCTTCAAGTTAAAATATACCATCGGATTGGAGAAAACTCCGATCCGATGGTATAATAGGGACTCCAGACTTTACATTGAAAGTCAATGGGGGACGGATCCGTTTGAAATTGCACCATATTGTGTCAACGTCAAACGGATCCATCCCCATTGACTTGCATTGTAATTCAGGACGGATCCGTTTGGCTCCGCACGGCCAGGCGGACACCAAAACTACTTTTTTTTCATGTCCGTGGATCCTCCAAAAATCAAGGAAGACCCACGGACGAAAAAACGGTCACGGATCACAGACCAACGGAACCCCGTTTTGCGGACTGTGAAAAAATACGGTCGAGTGCATGAGGCCTTAAAGGCAGCGGCATGCCTAGGGTGTTTGGCACCCGGGGCGGGTCCTTTCTCTGGCACCCCCCCCATACTTAAAAAAAATTGTACCCCCTCACAGTAGTATTGCCCTCATTTTACAACCTTCACAGTAGTTTTGTACAGATGTGTGCCCCCTCACAGTAGTTATGCCCACAATGTGCCCCCTTCATAATAATAATCCCCATTGTGCCCCCTTTAGAGTAATAATCCCCATTGTGTTCCCTTTATAGTAATAATGTCCATTGTGCCCCCTTCACAGTAATAATGCCCATTGTGCCCCCTTAATAGTAGTAATGCCCACTGTGCCCCCTCCATAGTAGAAATCCCCATTGTGCCCCCTTCACAGTAATAATGCCCTCTGTGCCCCCTCCATAGTAGTAATGCTCTCTGTGCCCCCTCTATAGTAATAAAGCCCTCTGTGGCCCCTCCATAGTAATAAAGCCCTCTGTGCCCCCTCCATAGTAATAAAGTCCTCTGTGCCCCTTCCATAGTAACAAAGTCCTCTGTGCCCCCTCCATAGAAATAAAGCCCTATGTGCCGGCTCTGTGTTATAAAAAACAAACAAAAAACACAGTAACTACTCACCTTGTCTCATTCCTGAAGCTCACATACCTCAGGCACAGATCGCTCTGCAGCACTGTGTGGTCGAAGCGTATGCAGATTTCCGGGCTGCAGGCCCCGCCCACACAGGCTGGGAGCGCGATCTGTGTCTGCAGGCTGTATGATGGAGCTGGGAGAAGTCTTCCTGCTTCACCATTCTGTGCGCTGCTGGCCTGAAGGAGGGGAGGAGCGTGGGGAGCTGAGCGGTGAGGAACAGGAACCAGCTCCCAGCGCTCCAGCAATGAGCGCTTCCATCTGTAATGATGGAAGCACTTATTGCTTCTGGCACCCCCCTAAGAGCCGGCACCCGGGGCGGACCCCCCCATGCCCCCCCATAGTACTCCACTGGTTAAAGGGGTTGTCTCACTTTAGCAAATGACATTTTTCTCATGTAGACGTAGTTGATACAAGACATTATGTAATGTATTGTGATTGTTCATATACCTTCCTTTGCTTGATTCATTTTTCCATTACATTATACACTGCTCATTTCAAGAGGTTATAGCCACAGTGCAGTGCCTTCGGAAAGTCTTCAGACCCTTTCACTTTTCACATTTTGTTATATTTAGGCAAAAAAATATTCATTCTGCACTGATTACCCCATAATGAGAAATGTAAAACAAAATGCTTGAATTCTTTGCTGATTTACTTAAAAGGAGAAACTAAAATATTGCATTAACATATTATTCAGACCCTTCACTCCATATTTAGTTGAAGCACCTTTGGCAGCGATTACAGACTCTATTTGTCCTGGGTATGATGCTACAACGTCTGAGCTGCAGAGCACTCTAGATCAAGTTTTCATTAAGAATATTTCTGTACTTTTCTCCATTCAGCTTTCCCTTAACTTTGATCAGTCTCCTTGTCGGAACTGAAGAAAAACAAGCCTGCAGCATTATTCTGCCACCACCATGCTTGGTAGGGATGGTAGGGATGGTTTGGGGCAGTTGATGAGCAGTGTCTGTTTTTTCCCCAGACATGATGCTTACAGTTGAAACCAAAATAGATTAATCTTGGTTGAATCAGACCAGAGAATCGTGTTTCAGACAGTCTAACAGTCTGTTGCTTTTTTTTGCAAACTTTCATGTGTCTTTTACTGAAGAGAGGTTTCATTCTGGCCACTTTGCCATAAAGGCCAAATTGGAGGAATGCTGCTGTGATGTTTGATCTTCTGGAAGTTTCTTCCATCTGCATACAGGATCTTTGGAGCTCAGCCAGAGTGACTATTCAGTTTTGGGGTTTTCTCTTATCAAGGCCCCTTTTACCTGATAACTTAATTTCATGGGATAACCAGCTCTAGGAGTCCTGGTAGTTCCAAACGTTAACATTTATGGAGGCCACTGTGCTCTTTGGAAATTTCAGTGCAACAGAACTTTTTTGTACTCTTCTCCAGGTCTGTGCCTTCACATAATCCTGTTTATGAGCTCTACAGGCATTTCTTTAGTCCTCATGTCTTGGATTTTGCTCTCATATGCCTTGTCAGCTGTGAGACCTTATATAGAAGTGGGTGTATCTTATTAAGGCCTGATTCACAAAGACCATACTGTACTGGTGATGTGAGTATAGTATAATAGACCTGCAATCTGATAGGAACTGACTGTATCATAAAATACTGTGATGCAGTCAGTCCGGGTCAGGGGAGCTGTGGTCAGTCCAGGAGATGTGGCTGACAAACAGGCTGTGTTTCCCAGACCAGACATGGTCATTTGAATCAGGCCTAATGCTTTCTCTCTTTTTATGATCCACTTCTGATTTTGACTTACAAACCTTCAAGAAACATGAACATGTGGCGTACCATTTTATGACAGCAATAGAAAATGTAATAGGTTTATACTGTAAACACCCTAAGGGATTTACTATGTATAAGCTCACCACTTGCATTAGGCTACTTTAAAACTAGCGTTTTTTGCGGATCCTTCATGGATAGGCACTTCCTTCCCTACTCCTTCCCTTATATTCCCTTTGTTCCTGCCCTTTAGTTAGTTAATTAACATTTTGTTTGATTCCTTGTACTATTAATAAATCCCTTTTTAAAGATCCAGTAGATATTTTGTTAATTTATAATTAATTGGCACCCCAAGGCTCGGCAGATTCTACAGGGCCTCAGAACTCTTCCCTAATAGCAGATGTCAGGGGAGATAAGGATCAGGCCAGATGGACTTCGATTTCACTGCCACAGGAGTCAGGCAGCAGCCTCCTTCCACCTTCACATTCAGGACATATACAGTCAGGTCCATAAATATTGGGACATCGTCACAATTGTAACATTTCTGGCTCTATACACCACCACAATGGATTTGAAATGAAACGAACAAATTGTGCTTTAACTGCAGACTGTCAGCTTTAATTTGAGGGTATTTACATCCAAATCAGGTGAACAGTGTAGGAATTGCAACAGTTTGCATATGTGCCTCCCACTTGTTAAGGGGCCAAAAGTAATGGGACATAATAATAATCATAAATCAAACTTTCACTTTTTAATACTTGGTTGCAAATCCTTTGCAGTCAATTACAGCCTGAAGTCTGGAACGCATAGACATCACCAGACGCTGGGTTTCATCCCTGGTGATGCTCTGCCAGGCCTCTACTGCAACCGTCTTCAGTTCCTACTTGTTCTTGGGGCATTTTCCCTTCAGTTTTGTTTTCAGCAAGTGAAATGCATGCTCAATCGGATTCAGGTCAGGTGATTGACTTGACTATTGCATAACATTCCACTTCTTTCCCTTAACCACCTCCGGACCGCCTAACGCAGGATCGCGTTCCGGAGGTGGCAGCGCTGCGCACAGTCACGCATATACGCGTCATCTCGCGAGACGCGAGACTTCCTGTGAACGCGCGCACACAGGCGCGCGCGCTCACAGGAACGGAAGGTAAGAGAGTTGATCTCCAGCCTGCCAGCGGCGATCGTTCGCTGGCAGGCTGGAGATGTGTTTTTTTTAACCCCTAACAGGTATATTAGACGCTGTTTTGATAACAGCGTCTAATATACCTGCTACCTGGTCCTCTGGTGGTCCCCTTTGTTTGGATCGACCACCAGAGGACACAGGTAGCTCAGTAAAGTAGCACCAAGCACCACTACACTACACTACACCCCCCCCGTCACTTATTAACCCCTTATTAGCCCCTGATCACCCCTAATCACCCCTGATCACCCCATATAGACTCCCTGATCACCCCCCTGTCATTGATTACCCCCCTGTCATTGATCAACCCCCTGTAAAGCTCCATTCAGACGTCCGCATGATTTTTACGGATCCACTGATAGATGGATCGGATCCGCAAAACGCATCCGGACGTCTGAATGAAGCCTTACAGGGGCGTGATCAATGACTGTGGTGATCACCCCATATAGACTCCCTGATCACCCCCCTGTCATTGATTACCCCCCTGTCATTGATTACCCCCCTGTAAAGCTCCATTCAGACGTCCGCATGATTTTTACGGATCCACTGATAGATGGATCGGATCCGCAAAACGCATCCGGACGTCTGAATGAAGCCTTACAGGGGCATGATCAATGACTGTGGTGATCACCCCATATAGACTCCCTGATCACCCCCCTGTAAAGCTCCATTCAGATGTCCGCATGATTTTTACGGATGCACTGATACATGGATCGGATCCGCAAAACGCATCCGGTCGTCTGAATGAAGCCTTACAGGGGCATGATCAATGACTGTGGTGATCACCCCCCTGTCATTGATTACCCCCCTGTAAAGCTCCATTCAGATGTCCGCATGATTTTTACGGATGCACTGATAGATGGATCGGATCCGCAAAACGCATCCGGACGTCTGAATGAAGCCTTACAGGGGCATGATCAATGACTGTGGTGATCACCCCATATAGACTCCCTGATCACCCCCCTGTCATTGATTACCCCCCTGTCATTGATTACCCCCCTGTAAAGCTCCATTCAGACGTCCGCATGATTTTTACGGATGCACTGATAGATGGATCGGATCCGCAAAACGCATCCGGACGTCTGAATGAAGCCTTACAGGGGCGTGATCAATGACTGTGGTGATCACCCCATATAGACTCCCTGATCACCCCCCTGTCATTGATTACCCCCCTGTAAAGCTCCATTCAGACGTCCGCATGATTTTTACGGATGCACTGATAGATGGATCGGATCCGCAAAACGCATCCGGACGTCTGAATGAAGCCTTACAGGGGCATGATCAATGACTGTGGTGATCACCCCATATAGACTCCCTGATCACCCCCCTGTCATTGATTACCCCCCTGTCATTGATTACCCCCCTGTAAAGCTCCATTCAGATGTCCGCATGATTTTTACGGATGCACTGATAGATGGATCGGATCCGCAAAACGCATCCGGACGTCTGAATGAAGCCTTACACGGGCGTGATCAATGACTGTGGTTATCACCCCATATAGACTCCCTGATCACCCCCCTGTCATTGATCACCCCCCTGTCATTGATCACCCCCCCTGTCATTGATCACCCCCCCTGTCATTGATCACCCCTCTGTAAGGCTCCATTCAGATATTTTTTTGGCCCAAGTTAGCGGAATTTATTTTTTTTTTTCTTACAAAGTCTCATATTCCACTAACTTGTGTCAAAAAATAAAATCTCACATGAACTCACCATACCCCTCACGGAATCCAAATGCGTAAAATTTTTTAGACATTTATATTCCAGACTTCTTCTCACGCTTTAGGGCCCCTAGAATGCCAGGGCAGTATAAATACCCCACATGTGACCCCATTTCGGAAAGAAGACACCCCCAGGTATTCCGTGAGGGGCATATTGAGTCCATGAAAGATTGAAATTTTTGTCCCAAGTTAGCGGAACGGGAGACTTTGTGAGAAAAAAATAAAAAATATCAATTTCCGCTAACTTGTGCCAAAAAAAAAAAATTTCTATGAACTCGCCATGCCCCTCATTGAATACCTTGGGGTGTCTTCTTTCCAAAATGGGGTCACATGTGGGGTATTTATACTGCCCTGGCATTCTAGGGGCCCCAAAGCGTGAGAAGAAGTCTGGTATCCAAATGTCTAAAAATGCCCTCCTAAAAGGAATTTGGGCACCTTTGCGCATCTAGGCTGCAAAAAAGTGTCACACATCTGGTATCTCCGTACTCAGGAGAAGTTGGGGAATGTGTTTTGGGGTGTCATTTTACATATACCCATGCTGGGTGAGAGAAATATCTTGGTCAAATGCCAACTTTGTATAAAAAAATGGGAAAAGTTGTCTTTTGCCAAGATATTTCTCTCACCCAGCATGGGTATATGTAAAATGACACCCCAAAACACATTCCCCAACGTCTCCTGAATACGGCGATACCACATGTGTGACACTTTTTTGCAGCCTAGGTGGGCAAAGGGGCCCATATTCCAAAGAGCACCTTTAGGATTTCACAGGTCATTTACCTACTTACCACACATTAGGGCCCCTGGAAAATGCCAGGGCAGTATAACTACCCCACAAGTGACCCCATTTTGGAAAGAAGACACCCCAAGGTATTCCGTGAGGGGCATGGCGAGTTCCTAGAATTTTTTATTTTTTGTCACAAGTTAGTGGAAAATGCTTATTTTTTTTTTAATTTTTTTTTTCATACAAAGTCTCATATTCCACTAACTTGTGACAAAAAATAAAAAGTTCCATGAACTCACTATGCCCATCAGCGAATACCTTGGGGTCTCTTCTTTCCAAAATGGGGTCACTTGTGGGGTAGTTATACTGCCCTGGCATTCTAGGGGCCCAAATGTGTGGTAAGGAGTTTGAAATCAAATTCTGTAAAAAATGACCTGTGAAATCCGAAAGGTGCTCTTTGGAATATGGGCCCCTTTGCCCACCTAGGCTGCAAAAAAGTGTCACACATCTGGTATCTCCGTAATCGGGAGAAGTTGGGGAATGTGTTTTGGGGTGTCATTTTACATATACCCATGCTGGGTGAGAGAAATATCTTGGCAAAAGACAACTTTAACCATTTTTTTATACAAAGTTGGCATTCGACCAAGATATTTATCTCACCCAGCATGGGTATATGTAAAAAGACACCCCAAAACACATTCCTCAACTTCTCCTGAGTACGGAGATACCAGATGTGTGACACTTTTTTGCAGCCTAGGTGGGCAAAGGGGCCCACATTCCAAAGAGCACCTTTCGGATTTCACAGGTCATTTACCTACTTACCACACATTTGGGCCCCTAGAATGCCAGGGCAGTATAACTACCCCACAAGTGACCCCATTTTGGAAAGAAGAGACCCCAAGGTATTCGCTGATGGGCATAGTGAGTTCATGGAAGTTTTTATTTTTTGTCACAAGTTTGTGGAATATGAGACTTTGTATGAAAAAAAAAAAAAAAAAAAAAATCATCATTTTCCACTAACTTGTGACAAAAAATAAAAAATTCTAGGAACTCGCCATGCCCCTCACGGAATACCTTGGGGTGTCTTCTTTCCAAAATGGGGTCACTTGTGGGGTAGTTATACTGCCCTGGTATTCTAGGGGCCCAAATGTGTGGTAAGGAGTTTGAAATCAAATTCAGGAAAAAATGAGGAGTGAAATCCGAAAGGTGCTCTTTGGAATATGGCCCCTTTGCCCACCTAGGCTGCAAAAAAGCGTCACACATCTGGTATCCCCGTACTCAGGAGAAGTTGAGGAATGTGTTTTGGGGTGTCTTTTTACATATACCCATGCTGGGTGAGATAAATATCTTGGTCAAATGACAACTTTGTATAAAAAAATGGGAAAAGTTGTCTTTTGCCAAGATATTTCTCTCACCCAGCATGGGTATATATAAAATGACACCCCAAAACACATTCCCCACCTTCTCCTGAGTACGGAGATACCAGATGTGTGACACTTTTTTGCAGCCTAGGTGGGCAAAGGGGCCCATATTCCAAAGAGCACCTTTCGGATTTCACAGGTCATTTTTTACTGAATTTGATTTCAAACTCCTTACCACACATTTGGGCCCCTAGAATGCCAGGGCAGTATAACTACCCCACAAGTGACCCCATTTTGGAAAGAAGAGACCCCAAGGTATTCGCTGATGGGCATAGTGAGTTCATAGAACTTTTTATTTTTTGTCACAAGTTAGTGGAATATGAGACTTTGTAAGAAAAAAAAAAAAAAAAAAAAATCATCATTTTCCGCTAACTTGTGACAAAAAATAAAAAGTTCTATGAACTCACTATGCCCATCAGCGAATACCTTAGGGTGTGTACTTTCAGAAATGGGGTCATTTGTGGGGTGTTTGTACTGTCTGGGCATTGTAGAACCTCAGGAAACATGACAGGTGCTCAGAAAGTCAGAGCGGCTTCAAAAAGCGGAAATTCACATTTTTGTACCATAGTTTGTAAACGCTATAACTTTTACCCAAACCATTTTTTTTTTACCCAAACATTTTTTTTTTATCAAAGACATGTAGAACTATAAATTTAGAGCAAAATTTCTATATGGATCTCGTTTTTTTTGCAAAATTTTACAACTGAAAGTGAAAAATGTCATTTTTTTGCAAAAAAATCGTTAAATTTCGATTAATAACAAAAAAAGTAAAAATGTCAGCAGCAATGAAATACCACCAAATGAAAGCTCTATTAGTGAGAAGAAAAGGAGGTACAATTCATTTGGGTGGTAAGTTGCATGACCGAGCAATAAACGGTGAAAGTAGTGTAGGTCAGAAGTGTAAAAAGTGGCCTGGTCTTTCAGGGTGTTTAAGCACTGGGGGCTGAGGTGGTTAAAAAACTCTTTGGTTGCTTTTGCAGTATGTTTTGGGTCATTGTCCATCTGCACTATGAAGCGCCGTCCAATGAGTTCGGAAGCATTTGGCTGAATATGAGCAGATAATATTGCCCGAAACACTTCAGAATTCATCCTGCTGCTTTTGTCAGCAGTCACATCATCAATAAATACAAGAGAACCAGTTCTATTGGCAGCCATACATACCCACGCCATGACACTACCACCACCATGCTTCACTGATAAGGTGGTATGCTTAGGATCATGAGCAGTTCCTTTCCTTCTCCATACTCTTCCCTTCCCATCACTCTGGTACAAGATGATATTGGTCTCATCTGTCCATAAGATGTTGTTCCAGAACTGTGAAGGCATTTTTAGATGTCGTTTGGCAAACTCTAATCTGGCCTTCCTGTTTTTGAGGCTCACCAATGGTTTACATCTTGTCGTGAACCCTCTGTATTCACTCTGGTGAAGTCTTCTCTTGATTGTTAACTTTGACACACATATACACCTACCTCCTGGAGAGTGTTCTTGATCTGGCCAACTGTTGTGAAGGGTGTTTTCTTCACCAGGGAAAGAATTATTCGGTCATCCACCACAGTTGTTTTCCGTGGTCTTCCGGGTCATTTGGTGTTGCTGAGCTCACCGCCGGTGAATTCCTTCTTTTTAAGAATGTTCCAAACAGTTGTTTTGGCCACGCCTAATGTTTTTGCTATCTCTCTGATGGGTTTGTTGTGTTTTTTCAGCCTAATGATGGCTTGCTTCACTGATAGTGACAGCTCTTTGGATCTCATCTTGAGAGTTGACAGCAACAGATTCCAAATGCAAATAGCACACTTGAAATGAACTCTGGACCTTTTATCTGCTCATTGTAATTGGAATAATTAGGGAATAACACACACCTGGCCATGGAGCAGCTGAGAAGCCAATTGTCCCATTACTTTTGGGACCTTAACAAGTGGGAGGCACATATGCAAACTGTTGTAATTCCTACACCGTTCACCTGATTTGGATATAAATACCCTCAAATTAAAGCTGACAGTGTGCAGTTAAAGTACATCTTGTTAGTTTCATTTCAAATCCATTGTGGTGGTGTATAGAGCCCAAAATTTTAGAATTGTGTCGATGTCCCAATATTTATGGACCTGACTGTACATGGTCAGTCAATTTAAGCATGCATATGTATGGAGCAATCAAAAGAAATAGCTGTCATGCAAATTATGTATCTATGCTTTTAATGTAGATGATTGGCCTTACTCAGTGCACTAAGCTCTGACACTAGAGATTGGTATTAGCATATCACAGCAACACAAAATGTAATGGGTTTATACCACAGACATCCCAGGGGCTTTCATATAAATATTGGAGAATAAAACAAAAATTCTTTATTACAAACCGGATTCCAAAAAAGTTGGGACACTATACAAATCGTGAATAAAAACTGAATGCAATGATGTTGAGGTGCCAACTTCTAATATTTTATTCAGAATAGAACATAAATCATGGAACAAAAGTTTAAACTGAGAAAATGTACCATTTTAAGGGAAAAATATGTTGAATCAGGATTTCATGGTGTCAACAAATCCCCAAAAAGTTGGGACAAGGCCATTTTCACCACTGTGTGGCATCTCCCATTCTTCTTACAACACTCAACAGACGTCTGGGGACCGAGGAGGTCAGTTTCTCAAGTTTAGAAATAGGAATGCTCTCCCATTCTTGTCTAATACAGGCCTCTAACTGTTCAATCGTCTTGGGCCTTCTTTGTTGCACCTTCCTCTTTATGATGCGCCAAATGTTCTCTATAGGTGAAAGATCTGGACTGCAGACTGGCCATTTCAGTACCCGGATCCTTCTCCTACGCAGCCATGATGTTGTGATTGATGCAGAATGTGGTCTGGCATTATCTTGTTGAAAAATGCAGGGTCTTCCCTGAAAGAGATGACGTCTGGATGGGAGCATATGTTGTTCTAGAACCTGAATATATTTTTCTGCATTGATGGTGCCTTTCCAGACATGCAAGCTGCCCATGCCACACGCACTCATGCAACCCCATACCATCAGAGATGCAGGCTTCTGAACTGAGCGTTTATAACAACTTGGGTTGTCCTTGTCCTCTTTGGTCCGGATGACATGGCGTCCCAGATTTCCAAAAAGAACTTCGAATCGTGACTCGTCTGACCACAGAACAGTCTTCCATTTTGCCACATTCCATTTTAAATGATCCCTGGCCCAGTGAAAACGCCTGAGCTTGTGGATCTTGCTTAGAAATGGCTTCTTCTTTGCACTGTAGAGTTTCAGCTGGCAACGGCGGATGGCACAGTGGATTGTGTTCACTGACAATGGTTTCTGGAAGTATTCCTGAGCCCATTCTGTGATTTCCTTTACAGTAGCATTCCTGTTTGTGGTGCAGTGTCGTTTAAGGGCCCGGAGATCACGGGCATCCAGTATGGTTTTACGGCCTTGACCCTTACGCACAGAGATTGTTCCAGATTCTCTGAATCTTCGGATGATGTTATGCACAGTTGATTATGATAGATGCAAAGTCTTTGCAATTTTTCGCTGGGTAACACCTTTCTGATATTGCTCCACTATCTTTCTGCGCAACATTGTGGGAATTGGTGATCCTCTACCCATCTTGGCTTCTGAGAGACACTGCCACTCTGAGAAGCTCTTTTTATACCCAATCATGTTGCCAATTGACCTAATTAGTGTTAATTGGTCTTCCAGCTCTTCGTTATGCTCAAATTTACTTTTTCCAGCCTCTTATTGCTACTTGTCCTAACTTTTTGGGGATTTGTTGACACCGTGAAAATTGGAATCAACGTATTTTTCCTTTAAAATGATACATTTACTCGGATTAAACGTTTGATCTGTCATCTACGTTCTATTACAAATAAAATATTGACATTTGCCATCTCCACATCATTGCATTCAGTTTTTATTCACAATTAGTTTAGTGTCCCAACTTTTTTGGAATCCGGTTTGTATCTAGCCACATGTATGTGCGGTAAACAGTACATGGGGAAGACCATCCGTTAGTTTCGTTGACGAATTGGCGAGCATCTTAACGATATTCGTAAGTGCTCAGATTCCCCATATTGCATGTCACATGGCCACCATTCACGACAACAATGTGGATATGATAAGATGCCAGGGGATAGAGGTGGTCAGAAGATCCCCGAGAGGAGGCGATTATGATAAAAAGTTACTCTAAAAGGAGGCGCAGTGGAGTTTCAGGTTGCATACTGTATATCCAGAAAGCCTGAATAAGCATATTTCGTATGTGTGCTTTATTTGAGGCTGTCTGAGGACATTTGAGGTATGCCGGTAGGTCTGTCCATGTTAGTTTTTACACTAGGGATAATACCATACCTCTCCATATACCATTGTACCACTATTCCTAATTTGGATTTCTATTCCTATATGAATTCTTAGTACCTCATGTTAAATACAGTGCTTTGGAAAAGTATTCACCCCCCTTGACTTTTTTCGTATTTTAGTGCCTCACAACCTGGAATTAACATGGATTGTTTGAGGATTTGCATCATTTAATTTACAGAAAATGGCCACAACTTGAAGATGATTTTTATTATTTTTTTTATTGTAAAGCAAACAACAAATAGGACAAAATAACAGAAAAAGTCAATGTGCAAAACTATTCACCCGCCTAAAGTCAATACTTTGTAGAGCCACCTTTTTGAGGCAATAACAGCTCCTTGCAAAACTGCTCCAGATCCTTCCAGTTGGATGGTTTGTGCTTGTGAACAGCAATCTTTAAGTCTGACCACAGATCTTCTATTGGATTGATATCTGGGCTTTGACTATGCCATTCCAACACATTTACATGTTTCCCCTTAAACCACTCAAGTGTTGCTTTAGCAGCGTGTATGGGGTCATTGTCCTGGAAGGTGAACCTCCCTCCTAGCCTCAAATCATGCACAGAGTGGTACAGGTTTTGCTCAAGAGTATCCCTGTACTTAGCACCATCCATCTTTCCCTCAACTCTGACCAGTTTCCCAGTCCCGGCTGCTGAAAAACATCCCCACAGCATGATGCTGCCACCACCATGTTTCACTGTGGGGATGGTGTTCTTTGGGTGATGTGATGTGTTGGGTTTGTGCCAGACATAGCATTTTCTTTGATGGCGAAAAGTTCAGTTTTAGTCTCATTAGACCAGAGCACCCTCCTCCATACATTTTGAAAGTCTCCCACTAGTGGGCGCGAATATTTGAATAGCGAATATTAATTGCGAATATCAGCACTTCGAGAATTCGCGAATATCTAGAATATAGTAATATATATTCGTATTTTCAAATATTCTAGATTTTTTTTTAAATCTAAACCCATGATTCCTTCCTGCTTCTTGCTTGTAGGTCAATGAGAAGGCTGCAATGTTTTTTGTCTGAGCTTAGCAACATCCCCAGCAACCAATAGTAAAGTTGCCTACCCCTTACTATATAAGAACTTCTCGGCAGCCATTTTCTACAGTTTTTTTTAAAGTTCTGAGAGAGACAGCAGTGTCATTGCTGTGCTCTGTGCTTTCCACACCTCATTAGATAGATAGTTAGATAGCTAATATATATAATACAGATAGCTAGTGGGAGATGTCAGTGTAGGTTATATCCTGATATAGTGTAGCTGTTGCAGTGCAGGGTGTTAGGTAGTGTGCTGTCCATATATACATGCTACAGACATAGTGCTGTGATGTCACCAGTTCACAACAATACTTAGTGCACCAATCAGTTATATGTAGTCATACCTGCTAAAATGTGAAGTTTCACGTATTGCGCCAAAATATGCACATCATTAATTGCCTATTAGCGCAATCGCAAATATATTGGAGCACTCTATCTGCATATAAAGCCATTTTTTATGTTCTGCCGTGCCAACCATTTTCTCCAGTCTCAGGAAACTTCTAGCAGCTTAGAAAATGTAGCAAAAGTGACCCATGCCTGTATTGCGAGCTCTTTACGCGAATATTACATTACCGATTTTTGCAATCAATATTACATTACCGATTTTTGCGAATATATGATGAATATTCTGCAAAATATTTGCGAAATATCGCGAATTCGAATATTGCCTCTGCCAATCACTATCTCCCACATGCCTTTTTGCATACTCACAACGTGCCTTTTTGTTTTTAGCCGAAAGTAATGGCTTTATTCTGGCCACTCTACCATAAATCCCAACTCTATGGAGCATACGGCTTATTGTTGTCCTATGTACGGATACTCCAGTCTCTGCTGTCGAACTCTGCAGCTCCTCCAGGATTACCTTAGGTCTCTGTGCTGCCTCTCTGATTAATGCCCTCCTTGAGTTTTGGTGGGCGTCCTTCTCTTGGCAGGTTTGCTTTTGTGCCATGTTCTTTCCATTTGGTTATGATAGATTTGATGGTGCTCCTGGGGATCATCAAAGATTTGGATATTTTTTTATGACCTAACCCTGACTTATACTTCTCAACAACATTGTCCCTTACTTGTTTGGAGAGTTCCTTGGTCTTCATGGCAGAGTTTGGTTAGTGATGCCTCTTGCTTAGGTGTTGCAGCCTCTGGAACCTTTCAAAAAAGGTGTGTATATGTAATGACAGATCATGTGACACTTAGATTGAACACAGGTGGACATCATTTCACAAATTATGTGACTTCTGAAGGTAATTGGTTGCACCAGAGCTTTTTATGGGCTTCCTAACAAATTTTCTGTTTTCTTTTCACTTCACCAACTTAGACTATTGTGTTCTGATCCATCACATAAAATTTAGATTAACAAATCATTGAACTTAAGGCTATAATGTAACAAAATACAAAAAAGTCAACGGGGGGGAGAATACTTTTGCACGGCACCGTACCTCTATTCTGGATTTACACTCCCCTATACATTAGGCATGGTAGGGTGGTTATCTTTGGCATCACATCTCATCTCCTTTTACTTGTACCCCCTCTATACAGTCAGGTCCATAAATATTGGGACATCAACACAATTCTAAAATTTTTGGCTCTATACACCACCACATTGGATTTGAAATGAAACGAACAAGATGTGCTTTAAATGCAGACTGTCAGCTTTAATTTGAGGGTATTTACATCCAAATCAGGTGAACGGTGTAGGAATTACAACAGTTTGCATATGTGCCTCCCACTTGTTAAGGGACCAAAAGTAATGGGACATAATAATTATCATAAATCAAACTTTCACTTTTTAATACTTGGTTGCAAATCCTTTGCAGTCAATTACAGCCTGAAGTCTGGAACGCATAGACATCACCTGAAGTTGGGTTTCATCCCTGGTGATGCTCTGCCAGGCCTCTACTGTAACTGTCTTCAGTTCCTGCTTGTTCTTGGGGCATTTTCCCTTCAGTTTTGTCTTCAGCAAGTGAAATTCATGCTCAATCTGATTCAGGTCAGGTGATTGACTTAGCCATTGCATAACATTCCACTTCTTTCCCTTAAAAGCTCTTTGGTTGCTTTTGCAGTATGCTTTGGTTCATTGTCCACCTGCACTGGGAAGAGCCGTCCAATGAGTTCGGAAGCATTTGGCTGAATATGAGCAGATAATATTGCCCGAAACACTTCAGAATTCATCCTGCTGCTTTTGTCAGCAGTCACATCATCAATAAATACAAGAGAACCAGTTCCATTGGCAGCCATACATGCCCACGCCATGACACTACCACCATGCTTCACTGATGAGGTGGTATGCTTAAAGAGGACCTTTCACTACTGTACAAACTAAAAACTAACTATATCAGTGGGCAGAGCGGCGCCCAGGTGTCCCCCTGCACTTACTAGTATGTCTGGGCGCCGCTCCGTTCGCCCGGTATAGGCTCCGGTGTCTGCGCTCCCTCTAAATGATTTTTTGTATGAGGCGTGTCCCTTGCTGCAGCGCTGGCCAATCGCAGCGCATAGCTCATAGCCAGGCCTTAACAAGTGGGAGGCACATATGAAAACTGTTGTAATTACTACACCGTTCATCTGATTTGGATGTAAATACCCTCAAATTAAAGCTGGCAGTCTGCAGTTAAAGCACATCTTGTTTGTTTCATTTCAAATCCATTGTGGTTGTGTATTGAGCCAAAAATTATAGAATTGTGTCGATGTCCCAATATTTATGGACCTGACTGTATGTGCATATCTCATGCCTCTCTTATCCTAATCGTTCTGATGCCATACCTTGCCTATGCTATTAACCGCCGTTCTAATCCCTGTTAATAATGGAGTGTTTTGACACTCCGAGCACGATCGCCTCTCTGAGTGAGCCTGTGTAGTGGGCGGTGTTTAATCGCGGCTTTGCCGTGCCTTCTGCCCTCCTATTCGCTGCCCTACGGGCTCGACCCACATAGTGGGAGGGGTTTCCTCCATATAGTCAGCACATGTCAGGTACACGTCACGGCCATCCCAGCGCTGATGCCGCCGCCTCACTACACTAGGTGGATTTCATTTTATGTGTTGTCTGTCTGTGCTCAATATACCTTCTGCTTCTGATGAGCCTATGTGGCAAAATGCGTAGAGAGAGTATTAAGGTAGAGACATTTACATACAGCTAGTCAGACTGTTGTTGAATAGAGGGTGCAAAGCCGTTGCAGCCGCTGGAGTCATGAATCAGACTGCATGAGCTTAAATAGGGGGAATGGGGCATATGCACCCTGAGTGGGATACAACTGGGCCACTTGTTAATGGTGCTTGAAAATTAGCCCCCACCCCACGCTCTGACTTTTGATACTCCAGCAGCTTCCACAGTTGACTTTTTGATACACAGTAGCTACTGGTTATTCACTTGTGGAATAGCACTACAGTGGGCAAGTTATGCAAAGTATCAGTCAGTTAACTACACTGTATATGTTGGATTCTGGTCAACTGTGTGGATTTAATGATTTTATTTTCCTGGGGTCCGATTTACAATTGTAGGTGGGTACACCCAGTGGTGTCATTCAATTATTTGAACATCTCAGGGGAGATAGGCACCTCTTTTGGAACCTCAGTTATCACTTTAGCCTTGATATATTTGGTCTATATAGGATTATTCCTTCCCGTTTTGAGTTTTGTTTTACCAAGATATACTGTATAATATAGAATTTTTGTTTTATTCTCCAACGTTCCTTGAGGCAGTGATTGGGATCTTTCGTTGTGGAACGCAAACCACATCACCGTTTTTTGCAGTGAATTGCTTTCATATAAATATACATATTATACAGTGGTATGCAAAAGTTTGGGCACCCCTGGTCAAAATTACTGTTATTGTGAGCAGTTAAGCAAGTTGAAAATGAAATTACCCCCAAAAGGCATAAAGTTGTTTTAAGCAAAAACTATTTTTTTTTCATCCTTTACATTTTCAGAATAACAGAAAAGGAAAAGAACACAAAGCAAACAATTTGGGCACCCCGCATGGTTAGTATCTGGTAGCACCCCCTTTGGCAAGTATCACAGCTTGTAAATGCTCCTTGTAGCCAGTCAAGAGTTTTTCAATTCTTGTTTAAGGGATTTTCATCCATTCTTCCTTGCAGTCTTCCAGTTCTGTGAGATTCCAGGGCTGTCTTGCATGTACTGTTCTTTTGAGGTCTATCAACACATTTTCAATGATGTTCAGATCAGGGGACTATGAGGGACATGGTTAAACCTCTAGCTTGCACCTTTTGATCATTTTGAGGTGTGTTTAGGACATTATCCATTTGTAGAAGCCACCCTCTTTTTTACAACTGGTGTTACGTTTGCTTCCAGAATTTAGTGGAATTTCATTTAATTCACAACCCTAATGCATGATTGATCCACCTCCCTGCTTAATGGTAGAAAGTTGTTCTTTTTATGGCATTTTGTGCCCTTTTTTCTCCAAACATACCTTTACTCATTGAGGCCAAAGAGTTCTATTTTAACGATTGCATAGGACTTGTTTCCGAAATGCATCAGACTTGTTTGGATATTCTTTTGCAAATTTCTGATAGAGAATTTTATGGTGAGGATGCAGGAGAGGTTTTCTTCTGATGACTCTTCCATAAAGGCCACATTTGTTCAGGTATCTCTGAAGAGTAGAACAATGTATCACAACTCCAGAGTCTGCAAACTCTTCCTGAATGTCTTTTGCAGTCAAGTGTGTGTTCTGATTTGCCTTTATGGCAATCCTGTGAACAGCTGTCTCTGAATTTTTTCTTGGCCTTCCAGACCTACTCTTGACCTCCACTATTCCTGTTAATTGCCATTTCTTAATTACATTTCGAACTGCGGAAATGGCAACCTGAAAACACTTTCCCATCTCCTTGTAGCCTTCTCCTACTTTGTGGGTCTCAACCATTTTCATTTTCAGAGTGTTAGGCAGTAGTGTTGGGCGTGAATATTCAAATCGCGAATATTAATCGCGAATATCGGCACTTTGACAATTCGCGAATATCTTGAATATAGTGATATATATTCGTAATTTCGAATATTCTAGATTTTTTTTTTTCATCAGTAACCTCCCTTCTTGCTTGTGGGCCAATGAGAAGGCTGTAGTGTCTTTGTCTGAGCTTAGCAACATCCCTAGCAACCAATAGGAAAGTTGCCTACCCCTTTAGTACATAAGAACCTCCCCAGCAGCCATTGTGTGCAGTATTTTGCAGATTTGAGAGAGACAGCAGTGTTATTGCTGTGCTCTGTGATGTCATAAGTTCACAATACTTAGTGCACCAATCACTAATATGTAGTCAGACCTGTTAAAATGTGAAGTTGCACATATTGCGCCAAAATATTCGCATTCCTAGTGCCGATTTTGCAATCGCAAATATATTGGAGCATTCTATCTGCATATAAAGCTATTGTAATGTTCTGCCATGCCAACAATTTTCTCCAGTCTCAGGAAACTTCTAGCAGCTTGAAAAATGTAGCTATAGTGACCCACGCCTGTATTGAGCGCGCATTATGCGCATATTACATTGCTGATTTTTGCAATCAAGACCATATTTGCGAATTCTCGAATTTGCGGATATATGACGAATATTCTACCAAATATTCGCGAAATATCGTGAATTCGAATATTGCCCCTGCCGCTCATCACTAGGCAGCTGCCTAGAAGAACCCATGGTGTTTTTTGGAACAAGGTTAGAGGAGTCTGGGTATTTACAAAGCTTTGACATTTGCATCACCTGGCCTTTCCTAACAATGATTGTGAAAAAGCCTTAACCCTAACAGGCTATTTAAGGTCTGATACCTCGGTCAAAGTTATCTAAACGCTCAAATCTTCTTGGGTTCCCATACATTTTCAAGGTACTATTTCCTTTTTTTACTTTAAGGGCTCATTCACACAACCGTATAAATGAGTCTGCATCCATTCCGCAATTTTGTGGAACGGGTGCGGACCCATTAATTTAAATTAGGCCGCAAAAGATGCGGACAGCACACCAAGTGCTGTCCTTATCCATAGTTCCATTCTGCGGCTCTGCAAAAAATAGAGCTTGTTGTCTGCAATTGCGGCCAAGAATAGGCATTTTCTATGATAGTGGTGGCCATGTGCGGTCCGCAAATTTTGGAACGCACACAGGCCGGTATCTGAGTTTTGCAGATCCACAATTTGCGGATCCGAATGCACCCTTAAATTGTTAAAAATTCAAATAATGCACTGATGTTGCTTAAAATGTTGAAAGGTGTGTTTCATCTTTAACTTTATGCCTCTTGGAGGTCATTTCATCTTCAACTTGCTTAGGGTACTTTCACACTAGCGTTTTTCTTTTCCAGCACTGAGTTCCGTCATAGGGGCTCAATACCGGAATAAAACTGATCAGTTTCATCCCCATGCATTCTGAATGGAGAGAGATCAGTTGAGGATGCATCAGGATGTCTTCAGTTCAGTCACTCAATGGCGTTTTGGACGCTGCTGCGGTATTCTCTCGGTCCAAAATGCATTTGTAAGACTAATCCACATCCGGATCCATCTACAAATGCTGTCCGTTTGCATGCAGATTTCCTGATCCGGCAGGCAGTTCCGGCGGCGGAACTGCTTGCCGGATCAATCTGCCGCAAGTGTGAAAGAAGCCTTAACTGTTCACGGCATTTTTGACCAGGGGTGCCCAAACTTTTTCATGCCACTACTTTACAATTGTTTGAACTATCAGCTCAGAAAGAATATCAGAAGAAATACAAAGCATTACATAATAATAAAATTTAATTATTCAAAATGTGATGACATACATATTAAATTACGGGATAATTGATGTTCATGTGAATAAATTAGTTGGCTGCTATGAAACAGTGAAATTTAACATGTGTAATAATAATTTATGATGCATACAACTGATATATGGATATTACCTAAGGGCTCGATTAACTTCCATGTCCAATCTACCTTTAATGTATTCACTTTAATTGGAATTTTAATTTCTATTATTATCAAACTTTGAATAAAAAACTAGCAATTTGACTAGCTACTGCACACAGATGCACGTAGGTACAACACTGGCACTAACCAGTAATGTTTACATGTGTAAACTGCATATGTTTAGGGGAGAATTGCATGTTTTGTATATTTTGTGAAGCTTTTTGTATCTATTCAAACTATTTTTGATGGAAGGACAATGCCACACTGCCACTGCAATTTGCATAAAATACTTCTCAATGCATATAATGACAACGGTGTGCATACTCCATGTCACATCATTGGTGTGGCTACATCACCTACATTTTGTATCCTGAGAGAAATAACCTGCAGAGAAAATAACATAAATGAAGTATGAAATTGATCGGATATGAAACAGACTGCATAGTACTTACTGTCTGTTAATCAGAAGAAGGAATGAAAAATGACTAAATGAGGTAGATCTTCTAAAATAAGATACTAGCTGGCTACAGTAGATTATTCTTATTGACATAGTTTGATATTTAGGCCTCAGAAAGGTTACCTGGTTTAGGAAACCCATTTCCCAGTTCCAGTTTAGGATTTCTATCTATTAGCCAGCATGGAGGGCAACTACAGAGAATGTTTCTTTCACCCTTTGTCTGGAGGACCCAGAAGGTCTACATTGAGAGACCATTGTTTTCAATAGACTCCATCAAATGCTTAATTTTTCCTGCTATGGCGCTGTAGTGGAACTGAGGAATGACAACTTTAAATTAAAGGTTCAAATTAAATAAATTGCCCTTCAATATGCATTGAATTAAAAAGCATTGACCCTCATACACTTACAGACACTCTACACTCATCATTGTCCCCAATCTCTTCCCTTTCCTGTCATGATCTGGCTGTAAACCACTATGAGACCCTCAGAAGCACCTTGGACAAAGTAGCACCCCATACCCCCAGGACCTCCAAACAGAAACCAAAGAAGCCCTGGCTTATACTGCAAACTCTCTTTCTACAGCATTGCTCCAGGAGTGCCAAATGTCTATGGGGAAAAACTCACATACTAGAAAATATCCTCCATTACAAATTTATGCTAAGAACTTCTAACTGCCCTCCACCTCGCCAAACAGACCTACTTCACCACCCTAATCTCCTCACTTTCCAAATAACCCCAAAAAACACTTACACTTTTCACTCCCTCCTCAGTCCTAAAGTACAGGCGTCTATCACAGACCTCTGTGCTGAAGATCTGACTGCCTACTTCACAGAGAAAATAGAAAACATCCGGCATGAAATTGGCTCCCAGCCACTAATTGTCATAGACTCCCTTCTCCCCCACATCTCCTCTGGATCACTGTCCACGTTTAACCCAGTCACGGAAGAAATCTCCAGGCTCCTTTCTTCTTCTTGTCCTACCACATGTACTTCTGAACCCATTCCCTCACATTTAATCCAGTCAATCTCTCTGTCTGTCACCACTCACTTAACAAAAATCTTCAACCTCTCTTTCTCTTCTGGTACCTTTCCCTCCTCTTTCAAACACTCTATCATTATACTACTATTAAAAAAAAACTTCTCTTGACCCATCCTGCACAACTAACTACAGACCAGTCTCCAATCTTCCTTTCATCTAAACTCCTGGACTGTCTGGTCTACTCTCGACTCATCCACTATCTCTTTGCTCATTTTTTTTCTTGATCCATTACAATCTGGTTTCCGTACCCTACATTATACAGAAACTGCCCTCACCAAAGTGATAAATGATGTCCTGACCGGAAAATGCAACAGTGACTACTCTCTGCTCATTATCCTTGCCCTCTCTGCAGATTTTGACACTGCAGACCACTATTTCCTACTCACCATGCTCCAATCTATCTGCCTAAAGGACACTGCTCTCTCCTGGTTTTCTTTATATTTCTCTGACCGCAATTTCAGTGTATCATTCACTGACTCCACTTCTCCTCTCCCTCTTGTATTGGGGTTCCTCAGGGTTCAGTACAAGGCCCACTCCTCTTCTCTCTATATACAGCCCAAATTGGACAGACTATCAGCAGATTTGGTTTCCAGTACCATCTCTATGCTGATGACACATCTGTACACTTCATCCCCCGACATCACTCCTGCTCTATTACAGAATGCCAGTGACTGTCCGCTGTCTAAAACATCATGCCCTCCCTCTATCTGAAACTGAACTGTGTTAGCTCCATCTACTAACCTACCTAATCCTGATATCTCCCTCTCAATGTGTGGCACCATCATCACGCCAAGTCACCATGCCTGCTGTCTTGGTGTTATAGTTGACACTGATCTTTCCTTCACCTCTATATTCAATCTCTCACCCACTTATATCACATGCACCTCAAAAATCTCTATAATCAGCCTCTTTCTCACTATGGAAACAACAAAAACTCTCATTGTTGTCTTGATCCATTCCCACCTCGATTACTGTAACTCACTATTAATTGGCCTCCCTCTCACCAGACTTTCCCCTCTCCAATCTACCCTTAATGCAGCAGCCAGAGTCACCTATCTTTCTAACTACTACTCCAATGCCTCCAACTTGTGCCAGTTATTGCACTGGTTGCCCATATAGCCCCAGTATAGAATCCAATTTAAACTGCTCGTTCTCACGCACTAAGCTTCCCAATGTACTGCACCCCCCTCTTCCCTCATCTCTGTCTACCACCCTATTCGCGCCCTATGCTCTGCAAATAATTTACGACTGACATCCACAATAATCAAAACTTCTCACTCCCTGCTTCAAGACTTCCCCTGAGCTGCACCATTTCTCTGGAATGCCCTACCCCAAGACATTAAGTTAAATCACAATATACACAGTTTTAGGCGCTCCCTAAAAACATATCTTTTTAGGTTGGCCTATCACATCCCCTGATCTAGCAGATGTTGATTAGACTGACAGCCTTTCCTATATGATTGACCACACAATCAATCACTAAGTAGGACCAATAATGCTTGTTCGTCCTACAGTTATTTTTCTCAAATCCTCCATACATGTGACATGCATGGTTGGCTCGCTCATATATGCATGTGTCCTAACTCTTCAATGGACGGAAAGAAGAAAACCACTGCCAGATTCCTCTGATAGTAGCTTATCTGCTTGAGAAGAAAAGGATCACACAGCTGAAGTCCTTATCTTCCCTGATATCTGCCATTGATTGAGCATTGGTAGGCTTCCATACACATTAGATATTTATCTAATGTGTATGGCCATTATTGCGTGTCTACTGGAGAATTTACTAGCAAGGCTAAAAGAAGGACCCAGCTCACTCATTTAAAAACAAACATGTGATCTTTGAAATGTATCATATGCTATAATTGTCGATGGGGAGTTTTCCTAAGTGAATTTATTATAGATAGATACATACATAGTTGGGTAAAATTTTAGAAGATAGCTAAACTGGACTGAAAAGAGAATGGGTCCTTCTGATATATGAAACAGCACTCCAAAATTTACTGAAAAGATGTATGAAGACTTATTCACATTTGCAACTTTCAGGTCCATCTAAATGAGACCTTGTGAAATGCTTAAGAAATGCCTCATTGAGGCATATAGGTGAATACATCTTAACATATCTTTTCACAGAATTTTGCAGTGCTGTCTCATATTTGGACATCAAATAGACATGTAGATAGATAGATAGAACATATTAAAGAGCCCTAAAAACACTTATACACATTCAGAATCACTTGGTTAAATTAAGCTTTACCAATTGTAGACTGCGGTATTTTGTAAGAAGCCTATACTTTGAACTAAACAGAAACTGTCATCCACTATTAACCATTCATGAAAATCAGTTTATATGTGGTTAATATAAATATGGGTATGCCATAAAAACAACAGGATCATAGAGGTTAGTGGATCCATGTCACTATTTCTTGAATAAAGAAGTTTATAAGCATCCTATTTGTCTTAGCAGAATAGGCTCACTCAATCACCCCAAAGAAAACTTACCTTGAGGTCCCATAATGTAGAAATATGTGGCTCTTCTTGATGGCACGGTGCATTGTCATTAAAAAGGATTTTCGATTATGCTGATGTTTAGTCTGTAGAAGCACTGCTAATGAGTATAATACTGTTGTTTACATAGGCACAGTAGATATGGCTGGTACTTCAGCTCAGCCCCATTCCAGTGAATGTGGTCTGGTCCTTGTTTTCACCAGCATTGATCTCCCACTGATGAAACATTAATGGCTTATTCTAATAATATTAAATCAATGTTTAAGACCTGTAGAACTCCTTTAACCACCTATATGCCAATATCCCTTCTTGTAGATTTAAGATCCAGCAGAAAGTATTTATTTTGACAAAGTATGGAGTTGATTATGATACCACTCTGGTGGAAGCAGGCTAGGAGAACCTGAAGATCCCTATATGTCATATGGAATGACCTATAAAATGGACTTAAACTGTTGCTGGCTGTTTAAATTCAATTGAACAAATGAAATATCAGCCATCACATAGTAGTGTTTAATTTATACCTTTTACCTTTCCATTGACAAGGCTTGTTATTAGATACTTTTTTTTTTTTTTGCATATTCTCTACATTGTGCCTTTATGTTCCTTTTACAGCATAAATTCTCCCAGGCCAGGAAATGTGGCATTTTTTTTAGATGACCCAAAATTCTACTTCTTACTGTGTGAACTTTTTTGTGTCATTCTGATTAATAAGAAATATCATAGGAGATACATACTATCATTATATCTAAGGAAGTGTGCGCTAAGGGGTAGAACCACAGAATCAGACATTCAGTATTATCTCTTCTGTAAACAGCCGTTGCCATTACTCTATTCAGTGACTTACGTCTGTGTTAAATATCAGAATTTAGTGCAGAAAATTTTATTGTCTGTGTGAAATATTTAGCATTTTCAGGTATGCAAAGTAAAAACACAGGTTAATACTGTACACTTTCCAATTTATATTACTGGTTATCTGTAAAAAAAAATCCTTAAGACATATGTTGCTCAACTTTAAACAAAAGCTTACAGTTTCATACAAAATTAACCTTCATAAGAAACTGAGTAAGTTTGTGAATACATAGTGGGTTGAAAAAAGACCAACGTCCATCAAATTGTACTGATCTTCAGTTATAGCATGTATTATAGAGCTGAATTCACTAGGCTTTAGGGCTGAGATCTCCCAGCATGCCAAGCTGGCTTCATATAAAGACGTAGACTTCTGTTGTAAGAATGTAATCTTTAAGCTAGCCATGCATATGCAATAGCTTTTGGCTAAGCGCTTGTTTGGTCGACAGCTATTCCACCTGACACCACCATAAACATGCACAGTTGGTTTATTTTAAAGGGGAGAGTGGCCTTGTAGCTGAATATCTCCCATTGGAACAAAGAATTAGCCATCATGAACTGTATCTTACATATTTGATTTTTCTTTCTTCTAAATTTACCTTTAAGTGACTACACATTTCATCATTGGCTGATCCTGACTAAAATGTAGGTGTAACAGAATATTTATCTAAAGTACACGTCCAGCGCTATGCAAAGCACTAAAGAATAATCTGATGTAGGAATAAAAACTGTCCAATTGCATTATAGCAGCTCACCTAAAGTGCCCTTTACATGGGAATCCACCATATAATTGCTACCAAGCGTACATAAGACTGGTCATTAGCAATTATCTGGTGGTGTAAAGGTGCTGCCGATTACCTGATGAATAAGTGAAACGCCTGTTCGTTGGGTAATTGAATCATTTGCGTAGGCACCTTAATTGTCGTTTGCCGGCAGCAGATTGGGACATCTTTACACACTTTTGCCAACAAACGAGTCTGTATGGGGGTGAGTGATGGCATTTGCGATTGTTCCTCCCTATACTGTAGAGGAGATTGTTGCATGTAAATGCAGCTCCACTGTGAACAGTCTCCTCCGCTGACAAGTGCCGGAAAGGAACGTTTCCTTCCTGACAATCGTTTGCTGAATTGTCCCTTCTAAAAGGACCTTAAGATCCTATAGACATCAGAACCTGAGTCTCCCCTAATAGATGATGTCTAGGGAGGAAAGGATCATTTGCATTTTAACTCCGAATCCTTTTTATTGCCAGGGAGACAAGCCGCTTCCAGAGGATTGAAAACACATATAAGCCGAGCCAAACCGAGTCTATATGTGTATGGTTGAGTCGGGAGAGATAGTGTCAATATTTGGGCACCTTTAGGAGGGTGACTATTGATAAGTTTGAGGACTTTGGTCTTTTATAATGTATTTACAAACTAACTATAATTTTTATATGAATATCTGCATAAAAACTGTAAAATCTGCATTACCTTTTAAAAAGGCAACAAATTGTAACAAGTTGTATTTTGCAATGTATCACGCAATGTAAATTAAAATAGACACCAAACAGTATTATGTAACAAAGTCATTACAGGGAGTGAGTTATTTTACAGATGCATATCTTCCCATACAAGCACATGGAACATTACATTGTTGAAAATGCAAATGTAGCTGAAGTGAACTCCACCTTTGGAGGCATTTTTGAAGAATATATTTAGGAATTAAATATATAGGGATAATGTTATACCTGGAATCACTTCATGTAGCTGTTTCAATAATACAGAGGCTGGACTACGGGGACCTTTAAAGCCTATCTCATCCATACAGGCCTAACAAGGCTGTGTATGGCAGTCTGTACCTACAGTCGGCCATGAACTCCATTGTGTATGCTGTTAGCAAATCATTAAGACAGTTAAGGTGTTCATGCACCTTCAATAGCTGTTCCCGAACGAGCTCTCTCTCCCAGTTCCCCCATACACCTACATACTCCGTTGAGTGTGTATGTAATGCCAATGGGGAGAGGAGAGAAAGCCACTGCCAGACACCACTGTCTGGGGAGAGTCAGAAGTTCCCCATACACATTCGATTGTGAGATGAAAATTCTCTAATGTGTATGGAAGCCTTTAGTTGTGACTGAGGAGTTGAAATTTAGCACAGCTCTGTACCTATATTATATGAACATATCAAAAAGGAAGCCATTTCTATTTTTATAAATTATATAGGGAAATGTATGCATATTCATAATATATTCTGTAGGTCTTATACACAAGAAAAACTTACTTTCTTATACTTCTTAATATTTCTTATACTTTCTTAACATACTTTCTTTCTTATTAATCCAATCTGTTTTAACTAAGAAAAAAGCAGAAAATGCATCAAAATTGCACTACAATTGTGTGAACAAGGTCTAATATATTAGTTTTGAATATGTTTTTATTCTATAAACTTCCTCTCTGACTTTATCCTTCTGACGGCAACCACTGTATAAGGCTTATACACTGGTTGTCAGTCTTTGGTATGGGGGACAAAAGGTGTCTACTATATTGTTGAGGAGAACCATCTCCCCCTTCACCCACCTTTCCTGACTATTCTTTGCTGACTAGTGGCAGCTGTGGCAGTCATCAGCAACTTCTTAAACGTGGGGATGGAGTCGGAAATGGTAAATGTTAAATTTCTCACTTAAAGGGGTATTTAATGAAATTGATGACCTATCCGAACAATAGGTCATCAATATCAGATTGATGGAGGTCCAATTCACAGCACCCCCATCGATCAGCTGTTTGAAGGGGCTGTGACGCTAGTGTGAGAGCTGCTTTATCTTCAGTTTTTACCTGCTCACTGTCTACATTGTAGTGGTGGTGCAGTGTAATTACAACTTTCTTTCTCATTCACTTGAATGGGACAAGCAGTTGTAATTACATTGCACCACCACTAGAATGTAGACAGTGGGCACGTAAACATTGAGGAGAAAACAGGTCTCACACTAGCGCTGCAGCCCCTTCAAGCAGCTGATCGATGGGGATGCCGTGAATTGGACCTTCACCAATCTGATATTAAGGAAAAGGACCTATCCGGAGGATAGGTCATCAGTTTCATTACACCAGAATACATGTTTACGTTTCCAGTAATCCTTTTGTGAACTCAAAGGATGTGGCTACATGGTGACTTTGGCTATGCCACAAGGTCAGAGCTCGCAGTGTACCGCTCTGCATATATTTCTAGAAATTGCCACTAATGTATGATAATGGGTTCACTTTGTGACCCTAAAGTTGTCATGACAGCAACATGACAGTTGTGAGCAGGGGCGGACTGGGAACTTAAAGTTATCCTGGAGACAAAAACTAAAAGTGGTCCCATTTGGTAGGCATGTCCAATTTAACAGAAGGTGGTGTAACACAAGTAGGCAGGGTGACCCATACCATAGTGCAAAATACAATCCCAGCAGTACCAAATAACGTAGTGTAGCACAATATCCTGACCCAAAAGCTAGCCCTCTGTGGTGGCCATTAGGGATGAGCGATTCGCATAAAACTTTGTTAGCGAGCGCTTCGTCCAGTATTAGACTGTATTGGCTCAGATGAGCCAAAGTTATTACTTCTTGAAGTCTGGAGCTGTTACTTCGGGTAACAACTTCAGAAATTAATTTCTACTGTTAAAAACCTTTTACCGAACTCGGTTTTGGTCACTCGGTTACGTAGTCGATTCACTCATATCTAGTGGCCATCAATAGCTACCATCTTCTGTCCTCTTCCTTCAGTTGTCTGTGGAACGGAGGGCTTAGAAGGTGAGATGCAGGCCACATCAGTAGACTTCAGGAGGTCATGTGTGATCACTGGTTGGGTACATGGGTACCTGATTCTCAAAGCGTTAATTACTGTTGAGAGCTCATTATGTACCCAATCAGCAGCAGAAAGGTGGACTGAGTGGCTCCCTGGGGCTTCGGCCCACCGGGAAATTTCCCTGTAGGGTCTATGGGCAATCCACCCCTGGTTGTGAGAAATCCAACCCTGCTGTATTCCTTGAGACTGTTGAGTTGTGACAACTAGACCCTATTCACTAATATTAGGAGTGATGTATGCAGCACTACACTGTGATCTCTGGCTTTGTGGTGTGTGCTGTGGTCAAAGTCATTGCGTAGCCCCAAGTCTTACACAGTGAGGCAGATTTATTAATGCTGTCTATTTGTCAGACAGCATAAACTTAGACATGGCAGTCAGAAGATGCACCACATTTAGCACAGTGTTGCATGCTGTTAGAGTAACATGTTACTCTCTTTTGCTTTCGTGTAAGTACTCTTGGGTGGTATACCATGTACCAGTATATTGCACCAAAAAACTGGTGCACACCTGGTGCATTTTATGACTCCACAAATGTGTCCCCCCTTTAATAGACACTTTTAAGAAGTCTAGCAAGGTACAAACATCTGTTCATCTTGGCACAAGTAAATAATACACTTATCTAAATGATTTGTACCACGACCGTGCCGTTTTTTGCAGTCCGCAAACCGCGGATCCGCAAAAAACGGAAGCCGCCCGTGTGCCTTCCACAATTTGCAGAATAGAACGTGTTGTCCATTGTAGAAATGCCTATTCTTGTCCGCAAAACGGACAAGAATAGGACATGCTATATTTTTTTTGCGGGGCCACGGAGTGCTGTCCGCATCTTTTGTGGCCCCATTGAAGTGAATTGGTCGGCACCCGAGCCGCAAAAAATGCTGCTCGGATGCGGACCACAAAAACAGTCGTGTGCATGAGGCCTTATGGTGCATCTACCACACAGTCAGTGTTTGGTCGGTGTTTGATCAGTGATTTCCATCAGTGATTGTGAGAATCATTGAGCTTTGCTTCGTTCAAAACTTCATTTGATTGCTGTACAGACACCTGTCCGTATGCAGAATTCAAATGTATAGGCTTCGTGGAGGTGAAATTCGTTATGTATGAAGTTTTGCGTGACCTAATAACTTTGGACTTCGATTATTCAACCTGGAAACCATTTTAAAACTGGGATCTGAAGTCAGCTTCGGTACTGACTGATACCTCGGTACCGAAGCTGACTTCGGATTGCAGTTTCAAAATGTTTTTAAAGTTGTAGAATCGAATCCCGAAGTTCTTCACTGAAGTCTCGTGAGACTTCGAACTTAACAAATTTTACTTCCGCAAAACCCATACATTTGGATGCTATATGGAAACAGGTCTCAGTACAGCATTCCAACAAAGTTTTGAATGAAGCAACTTCGGATCGCTTTGCATAACACTTATTGTAAGCTAAATCTCGGTGGGGGTCAAAAACACAGAACATGTACAAATCTCTCCATTATACCTTATCTCTGTGTAGGATCCACATTTGGTTTTGGCTCACAATCACTAATGAAAATCACTGAGCAAACACTGACCAAACACTGACTGCGGTCTAAGGCTGGGTTCACACGAGCGTGTCCGGATTAGGTCCGGATGCGTCCCGGTGTGTTGCGGCAAACCCGCACGAGTAGGAATGCAATTGCAGTCAGTTTTGACTGCGATTGCGTTCCGATGTTCAGTTTTTATCGCGCGGGTGCAAAGTGTTTTGCACGCGCGTGATAAAAAACCGACTGTGGTACCCAGACCCGAACTTCTTCACAGAAGTTCAGGTTTGGGTTCGGTGTTGTGGGATGCGGTGCGGATGCGGTGCGATTTTCACGCATGGTTGCTAGGTGACAGTCTATAAACTGTATTATTTTCCCTTATAACATGGTTATAAGGGAAAATAATAGCATTCTGAAAACAGAATGCTTAGTAGGTGATCAATTGAGGGTTAAAAAAAATAAAAATAATTAACTCACCTTCTCCTCTTGTTCGCGTAGTTCTCCCGTCCCGGTCTTTAGTTCTTTAAAAGATGAACTATGGGCTAAAGGACCTTTGGTGATGTCAGATCACATGCTCCAATCACATGGTCCATCACCGCGGTGATGTACCATGTGATTGGAGCATGTGATCTGACGTCACCAAAGGTCCTTTAGCCCATAGTTAATCTTTTGAGAAGTAAAGAAGAGACAGGGAGCTACGCGAACAAGAGGAGAAGGTGAGTTAATTTTTTTTATTTTTTTTTAACCCTCAATTGATCACCTACTAAGCATTCTGTATTCAGAATGCTATTATTTTCCCTTATAACCATGTTATAAGGGAAAATAATACAGTTTATAGACTGTCACCTAGCAACCATGCGTGAAAATCGCACCGCATCCGCACTTGCTTGCGGATGCTTGCGATTTTCACGCAACCCCATTCACTTCTATGGGGCCTGCGTTGCGTGAAAAACGCAGAATATAGAGCATGCTGCGATTTTCACGCAACGCATAAGTGATGCGTGAAAATCATTGCTCATGTGAACAGCCCCATAGAAATGAATGGGTCCGGATTCAGTGCGGGTGCAATGCGTTCACCTACCGCATTGCACCCGCGCGGAAATCTCGCCCGTGTGAACGCAGCCTAACACTGTTGCAAAAACATTAGTAAAACATTTGTGCTGTTCATCATAATAGATCAGTGGTCCTGTGAACCAGCCTTAAAGTGGCTCTAAAAGGTGGAGGTTCACTTTAAAGAATACTTTCTATTTTAACAAAGATATAAATCAGCATTTACTATCATGAATTGATTGAAATCTGGTGCTCCACATCTTTAATATATTGCACCAGTCATTTGTTGACAACTGTTGTGTAAGTGAAGAAGTCTTACACTGTATTCCGACTGTTTCTATCCATAGATTAACCTGAATAGAAGCTATGAAACAGTCTGTATCCCATGGGAAAAGGACTAGCTGGAGTCATACAGGAGGCAGAGCGCAACATTTTCGCTTAGTAATTACAGCATGAGTTTCATTTTGTGCCCTTTAAAATGATTAAACTTTTTACTATTCCCAGTGATATTGTGGCTTACATATCTTCATCCTATTTGATAATAATGTAAAGAGTGAATACAAGTATATGCAGTACATTAAATGTGCCTGAATAATATGAAGTGATAGTTATACAGCCCTTTCTACCCTAAACCACAGGCACAATACTACATATGACTGCTTTATCTCTAGCAAATACCATTCCAACTACAGAATGTGATAAAGCAACACAATCATACCCAAAACACACAGCAGCATAAATACTGGATTTCATGCATAAAAGCTATAGTAGACAAAAAGTGGGGCAGTTGCCCATGGCAACCGGGCAGATCTTGTCTTATACAAATCTGGTTCCTATGGGCAACATCTTCACGTTTTATGTACTGGTCCCTTCAGATTTAAGATGTTTAATAATGTTGCTTCATGACATCAGTTTACTTGTCATATTACCACAATTCTTTGACTACAGCTGTAAGCACTGACTAATAGTGAATAACTGATATACATTACAGTAATAGATACTTAATGACAAGTAATGTGTAGACAAACTTAACTGTTATCCATTCTAATAGCAATAAATTTGTATATATATATATATATATATATATCCATACAAAAAGTAGAGGTATTGCCCATATTAGCCAATCGGATTTCAATGATTACTAACCTTTTAACAAACTTTGTATAAATCAATAGTACAGGTGACTATAAGAAAGTTTGATATATATTTTATCAGATAGCAATACCTCTTTCCTGCCTCCTAAACTGACATTCTTATCTGAATCTGTCTTGAGAGACAAAAAGGCTGCCAATTCACTGAAGGGCCAGATGATATTCTGCCGATGGAAGTCTATGCAGAGTGGAGAGGCAAGATGAAGGAGGAAGTGCAGACACACATGCTTCCCCTAGATGTCTATGTAGGGGGAGAGGGAGATGCTGAATTAGCTGCTAGAGGGAGAAATAAAAAAAAATTCTGATAAGATAAATTACAAAGTTTGTTATAGTCATCTGCACTATAGATTTATGTATAGTTTACTGCTTTCATTTTTTTCAGTTACAGGCTTCAGTTGGTTGATGGGGGCAACAACTCCACTTTTTTCTTCAGCAGTTTTCATACATGAGACTCAACCACATTTCCTTCTAGGAAAATCCACATAGTTATGACTGTATACAACAGTTTTAATATTGAAACATTAGTTATTTGCATAAATTGCTTCAGTTTAGTTCAAGCTATAGGCTAACCTAAAATAATCCAAAAAAATGCAACTAATACATTGATCTGTTCTACAGAGTAACCCTACAATAAGTGTAAACCCATTATTCAAAATAGTTGTGTATGTGATATAGTTTATTTTTTAAAACAACCAAAAGGCAAAATAATTACTTTAAAATAATACTAAAAAAAATCCTCCTATTAGAAGTTACTATAAAACTTGCAAGCTGTACACCAGTGTTGCACCATGAAGCTCATACAGGATTTTTCTTCAGTGTAAAAATATACAAGCTTGCTGCTCCCATAGACAGCATAAAGGTCCAATTGCTAGTCATTTCATGGAGGCTTATTGGATGTCTTATTTCATACTTCTCCAACCCAAACCACTGTGTTTCCTTGTCGGATTCCTGAGACCTCACAATGTAGAATGCTTTGCCTCCCATTGATTAGAAACAGAGAATCCTTAGCTGGTGTTAAAATATAGTGTCCAAATAGGCCACTGTCTTTTATTATTCTATTTTTCTCATTCCAGGGCCAGTCTTTTTGTGCTACTGGGTCTTTTAGATTCTTCAGCATGTCCATCCTTCCTGAGGACAGTTCTAAAAAGAGAACATCAGTTTGTAGATTTGATGCAGCATAGATATAATACTGATTGCTCTCCGTGAAAGATGATTGAAAAGTTACATCAGATATTTGTAAATTCGTTTGTAGGTCATAAATCAATTTAATTTCACCTTGGAAAGTAATTGTTTGAACTCTAATTCGGCCATTAACTTCATCTGTGCTGACCAAATAATGTCCATCGGAGGAAATGTAGGGTGTCCCAGTGATATCACCATTTGGGCCAATGACTGTGTCTGTAACACTATCAATTATTACCTGAGGCAACGCAGTTAAAGAATTGTTTACTTTGCACTGTACAAAGTAGTAGCCACCTAGATGGGAATATGCCATGTTCTTCGGGATACAACTGGAGTTTTTGAAGCTGATAGTCTTTATTTGATTCACAGTTTCAAGGTCAATTTTATGAATTGAAGGTCTGGATTTATTGAAGATGAAGCCAAATCTGAAAAATGAACAAGTTTTATTAACCAATATATATGATAAGGGTTTAGTACAGTTTCTTATCAAACAATTGATATTTTTGCAGATCATCCCTCTAATGTAGGGCTGGCCAACCTGCGGCCCTCCAGCTGTTGCAAAACTACAACTCCCAGCATGCCCAGACTGTCTACAACTATCAGTCTACAGCAGGGCACGGTGGGAATTGTATTTTTACAACAGCTGGAGAGCCGCAGGTTGGCCAGCCCTGCTCTAATGGCTCATGACCACAGACGTATTATGGCTCTGTTAATACTGTTATAGGGGTGCATGAGCCCTCTACTGTACCTTTCTATGCCTTTGATAATATACAGCGTATTTTTCTATTGGATGCAGTACATATCCAATAGAAAAAATTGTAGTAGTCTCCACAGATGTTATGGCGGTGCAGTACCATACATGATCTGTGCCAATGTACATGAGCCTTGTGTCTCATTCCATCACCATTTATAGACTAGAGCAAAGCAGAAATATAGAAGAACAAACATGGCTTGCCCCTTTCAGTCTAAACGTGGTACTCGTGACCATGATAATGCAGTTGTCTGAGGCAGTCGGTAAATGAAAGATCTCAAGGTCCAACCCATTGAATATACCAAACTCTTCTGTAGGTAAGACTGCATGATGTACATGACATTTCTTATGGGTAGAATAGAACTCAAAATATGGACAGGTCAACTCCAAATTTAGAAAAATGAGCTCTGCCAAAGGAGAAAGTAATCTAACTGATGCTCCTGGGATATGTACAGAATGTATTACTTGTGTATCTGTGGGTACACTGATTTACAAAAATAGAAAGGGGTGGATGGGCAAAAACCTCTAACATTAAAAACACTGAGTATATTGATGTTTTAACAGCTTCTTCAAATTTCTGTAGGGTCAGTTGTACCAAATTTAGACCAGCTACTGGCTTCATAAAGTATCCCAAATTCCACATACTTGGTTGGACCTAATTGGTGACTGGCGGTATATATACAATGTTTGCTGAATTTGAGTCTCTAATCTGGGCACTATTTTTCACAAGTTCTAATATGCATGACTGTTTTGCCGGTCTTTTAGATACACACCAATAGTATGCTTGACCATGCAAATCAGCTATCACTCCTGATCCCCTTGTATATATGTCTGCTCAGATTGGCCAAGAAAGCATGTGTAATCAGTAGGAAGAGGCTTAGGAAACCATCTGGCAGTGGCTTACTGTAACAGCGGCTACTGTACGCCATTGTTCCCCCGCTTATCGCCGCGCTCAGCGGTGACCTGTGGTCGGTGCTTCCTATTTCACTGCTGCAGTCTTGGACTCTGTTATGTAGGTGGTACTGCTTTTGAGGATTCCGCTCTACAGCTTCCACTCAGCCCTGGACACAGCATGAGTTCGGCTGGTTTGTGTTACACTGCTCTATGGGCAGAGTGCTTCACTCCCTGGGGGTGTGTGGATTAGGTCAGGTTACCTCGCTGACCAACTCTGGCTCTCCTGCAGGTATTTAAGTGGCTCAGCCCTTTTCCCAGATGCCTCAGTGTCAAGGTCCTTGAGTTTGATGATTCCTGATACTATTGTGTGCTCCTGATTTATACTTCGTTCCTGGACTCTGCTTATTGTCTGATCCCTGCCTGCTTGCCTTGTCTCTCCTGTAGTGGACCCTAATTGCCTGACCTGTACCTGTTCCGCCTGCCCTGACCTATTGCTTGTCTGACTACGCCTTTGCCTCATCCTTCGGTACTGCACTTTTGCTCATGGTAACGACCCCGCCTGCCTGACTACACGTGTACTTCTGGTACCTACCCAAGTATCTCCTGGTCCACCTGGACCAGCTGCCACTGACTCGGGGATTGCTCTGGAGTAGCCACTGGCAACTACCCTAACGGCTCAAGTCTATCCTCACCATCTGAGGCTCTAGTGAAAGCCAGGTAACTGCTTAGACAAACCCCTCCAGAGTATAGCCAGTCAGTGGCACAGTGGGTTCATGCCTGCTGATCCGTGACACTTACCTCCTCAAGAACAAAAATATAGGTAAGTTGGAAAATCCAACTTGCCCAATTATTATCTCCTCTGACATTTTCAATCGGAGAAGAGTTGGGAGGCCCTTATACGCATTACATGGTCAGCTGGTCCTATTAGGGTTTGTCCGACATATCATACAGATAATATGTATGGCTAGCTTAAAGGGGTTATCCAAGAAATAATATTGACAACCTATCCACATGATAGATCACATTGGCAGGCACCCAAGTCCTGAAATTCCCCTCCCCACTGATTAGCTGTTTCTGGAAGCTACGGCACTCACTAGAGCTTTGGTGAGTGTGACGGCATCCCGGGCACTTACCAAAAACACTGTACATCATATAGCGACTGCACTGGGTATTGCAGTTCAGCTCCATACCTGAATGGGGTTGAGCTGCAACTAGGCCATGCGACCGATGTATGGTGATGTCACATGTCCTATAAAGAGGCTGTGGCTCTCATGGAGTGCCCAGCCTCTTCTAACAGCTGATCAGCATGGGGTCCCGGGTGTCGGATCTCCAACGATCTGATATTGATGAATTATCCTGAATATAAGTTATCAATATTAATTTCTGGATAACCCCTTTAAGTCATAATTTAGATCTAACTTCTCCTTACCGAATGTGGTTAATGATCAGATTGGTTGGGGGAATAAACAAATCCTCTACATCTTCAAAGTCTGTGCGGATAATGTGCTGACTTTCTCCTGTGCTTGCTTCAGATATAACCTGAAATAAAAAATTTGGAGCATAATGTAAGTCAGCAAATTGAAAACTATAATATTATTCAACAACCTGGTAAATAAAAACATAACACTAGTGCACCCATAGTAATCAATCCTATTCTACTTATATTTTCTGTAATGTAGGTGTAGCTTGCTTTTATGAACAATATCTAAATAAAAGGAAACTAGGAGTGCTTCATAGGCAGGAGAGTGGCAAACAAATGAAATGAAATGTAAGAGTTAATGCACTGATGTAAAGACGGTGTACAGAGGCACATCTACTGACACTGTTATGAAGAGATTACCCCAGCTTTCTTTTTTATGTGTTTAATTTAGGTATGAAATGAAACTAAGCTCTATTTAAGCTGGACCGACTTCCACAAGTCCAGCTTTGAAACACGTAGTTAAATTTTATACATCATAAATAGAGATGAGCGAATCGAAGCTGATGAAGCGGAATTCGTTTAGAATTTCAGGAAAAATTTGATTCACAATGAATGCGAATTTCTTCGTGCTTCGTGGTAACGAATCACAATTTTCCTAAAATGGCGGCTACACGTGTGAGGACTGAGGACATGGGGCATGGAACTCTGGAAGGCGGGATCACCCAGATTGACATGCCTGCATGCAGCCAATCAGCAGCCAGCCAGCCCTTTTCCAGCATTCAGAGTGCAGGGACAGACGTGTGAAGGCTCTAGGGACAGATATTGCAAAAACGTTTGTGGAAAAAAAGACATAAAAAACATTTTATAAGTGCAGGGAAAGGATAAGGAGGAATCATTTCAAAGCATCTTAGTGCAGGGAGAGATGTCAGAAGGCTCTAGGGACATTGATAGGAAAGTGATTTACAAGTGCAGGGAACGATTATTTTGGGATCCAAATAGTCATTAGACAGCTCTGTCATTCAAGCTTTTTGCGATTGGGCTGCAAGTCTAATGTTGAAAAGCCTTTAGTGGCTTATATCTTAGTATCTTATTCAGTACTACAATAAAAAAAAAATATGCATTTCACTTCTGCAGTTATTTCTGTTGAAAGCGTATAGGGGCGTATTTCAGTAACAAAGAAAAATGTATGCGCACTGCACTGTTGCAGTTATTTCTGGTGAAAGCATATAGGGGTGTTTTTCAGTACAACAAGAAATACATATATGTACTGCACTGTTACAGTTATTTCAGGTGAAAGCGTATAGTGGTGTATTTCAGTAAAAAAAGAAAAATATATATGCACTGCACTGTTGCAGTTTTTTATGTTGAAAGCGTATACAGGCGTATTTCCGTAATAAAGACAGATATATACGCACTGCACTGTTGCTGGTATTTCTGTTAAAAGCATATAGGTGCTTATTTCAGAACTACTGGAAAAATATATACACACTTCACTGTTTGATTGTTTTCTGGTCAAAGCGTATAGTGGCCTATTTCAGTTCAACAAGAAATATATATTCTCAGGTCACTTGTGCAGTTATTTCTGGTGAAAGCGTATAGTGGCGTATTTCAGTACTGCAAGAAATATATATAAGCACTTCACTCTTTAATTTTTTTCTGGTCAAAGCGTATGGTGGCCTTATTCAGTCCAACAAGAAATATATATTCTGTAAGAAGATACAAGGAATCAGCGTGGATGATGGTTCCTGGCCTCGGTGAAGTAAGAGCCGGTTTTTATGTGTCAGCAGCAGTTGCTGTTTGACACCTTGATACTTAGCATGGCTGTAATAGCTGATCCGGGACTGCTCTTATATATGCGCACTGCACTGTTGCAGTTATTTCTAGCGAAAGCGCATAGGAGCGTATTTCATTAAAAAAAGAAAAATACCATATTTTTAGCCCTATAAGACACACCTAGGTTTTTGAGGAGGAAAATAATTCAAATTTTTTTTTTAACCAAAAGGTGTGCTTTTGGTGGGTTTTAAACTAATGGTGGTCTGTGGATGACACTATTATAGGGGATCTGTGGATGACGCACTATTATGGTGGGATCTGTGGATGGCACTGTAATGGGTGGGGATCTGTGGATGGCACTGTTATGGGGGATCTGTGGATGACACTGTTATGGGGGGATCTGTGGATGGCACTGTTATGGGGGGGATCTGTGGATGGCACTGTTATGGGGGGATCTGTGGATGACACTGTTATGGGGGATCTGTGGATGGCACTGTCATGGGGGCATCTGTGGATGACACTGTTATGGGGGGATCTGTGGATGACACTGTTATGGAGGGGATCTGTGGATGACACATATATAGCATCTTATGCTATATATGTGTCATCCACAGATCCCCCCCCCATAACAGTGTCCCTGTGTAGTGACCCCCAATACAGGGGGTGGAGGCAAGGCAACTGGTGTTGAAATCGCGGCGGGGCCCAGTGCCGTCACTGTACTCTATTACACCGGGCCCCGCACACAGCAGTATTCATATGTAAAGTGTAGGCAATCCACCTAGTACTCACCATGAAACACCGATACTAGCAGGCAGGCTGGCCGGTCACTCACTTCATCACGCACATGCCCCTCCCACTTTATTAATTAAGCAGGCGGAACATGCGCCTGATGAAGTGGGTGACCGGCCAGCCTGCCTGCTAGTATGGGAGTTTCATAGTTAGTACTAGGTGGATTGTCCTACCGCAGAGGATTTCTACACTTTACATATGGATTGCCTACACTTTACATATGAAAACTGCTGTGTGCGGGGCCCGGTGTAATAGAGTACAATGACTGCACTGGGCCCCGCCGCGATTGCAGCATTTGCCGGCCTCCAGCACCTTCTCCCTCCCCACTGATACATCACAGGCAGCGCTGTGCAGCATCGTGGCCAGCGATGTATCAGTGTTAGCAGAGTAAAAATGGCAGCATTCGCCCCATAAGACGCACTGCCATTTTCCCCCCACTTTTGGAGGAAAAAATGTGCATCTTATGGGGCGAAAAGAACGGTATACACGCACTGCACTGTAGCAGTTATTTCTGTTGAACGAGTATAGGGGCGTTTTTCAGTAAAAAAAAAAGACAAATATATACGCACTGCACTGTTGCCGTTATTTCTGGTGAAAGCGTATAGGGGCGTATTTCAGTAAAAAAATATAAATATATATATGCACTGCACTGCATATTTCTGGTGAAAGTGTATAGGAGCTGTGGGGTTTCGCTCTGGTAGACAGGATTAGCGGACGCAGTATAGAGGCAACAACAAGTTCTTTGGATCAAACATTTCTGTGTTTTTGTATTCACACTTTAGGCAAATGACAAAACAAGCAGTCATAAGCAAACAAAAAGTCACCTTGCGGTGTTGGTGGTAATTCACACAATGCAGCAATTCTGCCTCAAAGAGTCCTTGACCATAGCAGCACCAACCTGTTTTCACGCCAAAAAGGTAGCAAGCCTTCATCAGACACAAGGCTCACAGATCCCAACACAAAGACCTGGCTTCTGAGCCCAGCTGCCTATTGAAGGACAGCCAGGTGCTGCCCAAACCCGGACCGGCTCTTAAAATCCGTTCCGGTATATGACCTCACCTGGCTGCAAATCAGCCCACCAGCACATGCTGGGAGGAAAATACCTGTTTTCCCAGACAAAACCTCTCACTGTGTCACATACCCCCCTTTGTTCAACCCTGACGGGGTGAACACACGCCAGACAGTGTACCGGGGACAGGGAATCCACATTTCCCTGTAACCGGCCTGCCCTGTGTTCCACCGAAAACGTAACTTTTGTAGGTATAGAAACCACCAGGTGACCCAGGCATTTCTGTCCTTTGCTTGGCTTATCCACTTGAGAGGGGATTGGTCGGTCACTAGGCAGAATTTTCTCCCCAATAACTAATTGCGGAGAGATTCCAGTGCCCACTTGATCACCAGGACTCTCTCTCCACTATACTATACTGGGTCTCGGCTGGGGTGAGCTTACAGCTGAGGAAGACAACGGGATGCTCCTCCCCGTTGACTTCCTGAGACAGTACAGCACCGAGGCCTACTTTGGAGGTCTGTACTATAAACTCCCTTTTGAAGTCGGGCGTCACCAAAACCAGGGACCCACACAGGGCCGACTTCAAAGCGGAGAAAGCCTCTTCCCCCCGATCATCCTAGCGAACTATCATTGACTTGTGTCCCTTCAAGAGTCCTGTCAAGGGCGTGGCTAGAGTAGCAAAGTGGGGAACAAAACTCATGCAATAGCCCACCATTCCCAGGAATGACTTTATTTGCCTAGTAGTTACAGGTCGGGGCCAATTCCGTATCGGCTCTCTTTTGTTCACTTGGGGTTTGATGACTCTGCGCCCAATGACATACCCCAGGTACTTAGTCTCTTCTTACCCTATAGCACATTTTTTTGGGTTAGCAGTTAGGCCAGCTTTCCGAAGGGAGTCCACTACAGCCTGCACTTTGGGTAGCTGACTTTCCCAGTCGGTACTGTGGATGACAATATCGTCCAGGTAAGCCGAAGCGTACCAACGATGTGGACGAAGCATGATGTCTATTCGTCGCTGAAAAGTGGCGGGGGTGCCATTCAGACTAAAGGGTAAAACCTTATATTGATACAGCCCCTCAGGCGTGATCAGTGCAGTTTTCTCTTTGGCAGCCTTCATTAAGGGTACCTGCCAGTACCCTTTCGTGAGGTCCAAAACAGAAAAATACCGGGCTTCTCCTAACCTCTCTATGAGCTCATCCACCCACGGAATACACATCGAATTTGGAAACCTCGTTAAGTTTTCAAAAGTCATTACAAAACCGCAACGTCCCGTCCGGATAGGGTATCAATACTATAGGACTGGCCCACTCACTTTTTGACTCCTCAATGATGTCTAGCTGCAACATTAGCTGCACCTCCTCCGATATGGCCTGTCGCTGAGCCTTCGGGTACCCAGTATGGTTTTAATCTGACTTTTGCCTGAGGCTCAGTGACAATGTCATGCTGGATTATGGAAGTGCGTCCAGGAAGGTCCGAGAACACATCCATGTTCCGACAAACAAACTCCCTGGCCTCCTGAGTTTGTTTAGAGGAGAGGCTGTCAGCAATTTTTACTGTGGCAGCCTCCTCTCTTGCATCAGACAGAGGCACCGGTACCTCTTCTCCTAGAAAACCCGTCCGCGAGCTGTCTTCTGTACAGGTTTCCCTATCTTTCCACGGTTTGAGTAAATTCACATGGTAAACCTGCTCCGGCTTTTGCCGCCCTGGCTGGTGTACCTTTTACATCTCCAATTTTCTCGGGTATCTTGTAGGGCCCCTGCCACCTAGCCAGGAACTTACTGTCCACGGTCGGCACCAGAACCAAAACCCAATCACCTTGGTCAAAGATCCGGACCCGAGCCTGCCGATTATATACCCGACTCTGGGCTCACTCAGGTCCCTCCATATGCTCCCTAACAAGATGCAACACTGTCTCTATCCGATCTTGCATCTTGGAAACGTACTCAATGACACCTTTATGTGGAGTAGGTTGTTGTTCCCACACCTCTTTGGCCACATCCAAGAGACTGCAAAGCTGTCTGCCATATAGCAGTTTGAAGAGCGAGAACCCAGTTCTGGCATATCTCTCGCACTGCGAACATGAGATAGGGCAGAAGGAGGTCCCAGTCCTTCCCATCTTTAGCCACCACCCTTTTCAACATATTTTTAAATGTTTGGTAAAACCTTTCTACCAGACCGTACGTTTGCGGATGGTAAACGTATGTCCATAGCTGTTTTATGTGCAGTTTACCCGATACAACATATCCTGATGAACCACAAAACGGGGAAACACTGACTCTGCCCCAGGTTGTTGTGGTTCACCATCTACTATTAACACATTTTCCCAGGCGCGGGATAGGGTTGGGTCCCGACGTTGGATGGTACCAAAATTATCCCCGGAGACATTGAGGTCTGTCAATTCAGGACCTGGCGGCAAGTTCTCCACATCTCCCACCATCACACTTAGCGAGGTTGTCTCCCCCTCTTCCACCAAAGTGGCTGTCACCCCTACCTCTGGCCCTTTGGTCTCAGGTTCCCAGGGTTCTGGTCTACCCCCTGAGCCGGGCCACTCTGCTAGGGTTACCCCTGTCTCATGGGTATCAGTCACTCTCATAGCAGGCCACAGTGCCAGGAAGCCCTGGAAGTCTCTCCCTATTATGAGTTCATAATGTATATTTGTGGCAACAGCCACCTCATGAGTCCATCTACTGGCCACCGTAGTTAGAGACACCTGCATTGTGGGGTAGTCTTTTAAGTCTCCGTTGGATGCACATCACTCCGACTTTCTGGCCAGTATACTCAGGGGACCGCACCAGGGTAGCCCTTACTAGGGTCACCAGACTCCCTGAGTCCAGCAGAGCTTCCGCCGGAGTGTCTCCCACTTCCACTTGGCACAAATGATCTAGAGACTCTGGGGTACCTGTTGCACACAGCCTCCTGGCATATGGCGACTGACGGTAGCCATAGTTAGTGTCCATGGGCTCAACCCGATGGAGACAGTCAGCCGTTACATGGCCAGGCTCCTGACACCGCCAGCAGACTATCGGAGCCAGGTCTGCCATGGGTACTTCCCGGGCGGGTTTTATCGGCTCAAATCTCCGGGCCTGGGGTGGAGATTTCCAGGGTTTGCCGACCCCCCCTCCCAACAGAACCCTCCTTTAGATTCCTGGCAGCTTCATAACATTCCACCAGGTTCACCATCTCAAGGACATTGCCAGGAGACACTTGACCGATCCAGTGCTGGAGAGAGTATGGCAAAGCCGTCCAGAACATATCGGCTAACATACGATCCAGCATAGCAGTCGGACTCAGCACGTCAGGCTGTAGCCATTTTTGCAAAAGGTGAAGTAAGTTATAATACTGGGGTTTTGCAGGCTCAGCCGGGTTGAACCCCCACTGATGCACAGGCTGTGCCCGGACCAACACATTCACCCCCAGTCTTGCCAGAATCTCACCATTGACTTTCTGGTAGTTGGCCGCTTGATCGTCCGGCAAGTCGAAATACACCCGCTGGGAATCGGATGTCAGGAACTGAGCGACGACCTCAGCCCACTGGTCACGGGGTAGCTTTTCCCTGATGGCCACTTTCTCGTACATTGCAAGGTAGGTTTCGATGTCTGCGGGGGTCATCTTACGAATCGCGGCATGGACTGCTTTCTGGGCATCGTGGACGCTCGGGGTTGCTCCTGCTGTCTGCAAAGCCACTACGTGTTGTCAGTGGCGTCGCTAGGCATGTAGATTTGGGGCTTGGGCCCCGGACTACAAGCACATTGCCCCGAATCTCTTGCCAATAGCTGTATTTTTCGCTGCACTGGCAGCTTCTTTTTATGGTGTTATTGAGTCACGAGTGCGTGGCTCCAGTGGGGTCTCAAATGACATCAGCCAGGCACACTTTAAACCTGTAAGGAATTCCATTGTGTGCCAGGCTGAAGTGCAGTGAGATCGGCCTGAAGCCCCGCACTGGTGTCTCAGTATCAGAGCAGGAAGTGGAGCTTGTGCTCAGCCCCGCCCCTCACTCAGGCCTGGCAGCAGAGGACCAGACCCAGCCCTGCAGAAGATTCTGACAGGACAAGTAGATTTCAGAGCTACTGCTGTCTGTCCTGCTCCAGCTGTCCAGGCAACTACTGCTGGAAATGTCTTATGAAAATGGCCTCTGCCAGCCCAGCAGCAGCCACTACCAACCTGACAATATGGAACAGCAGAGACGTTTGTTACCACTGCAGGATAGATTAATGTAAAGTAAGTGGAGGATATGGTGTGTATATACTGTGAGCGGTGGAGATGCTATGTATATACTGTGAGCGGAGGAAATGCTGTGTAAATACTGTGAGAGGAGGAGCTGTGCATGCACTATATACTGTGAGCGGAGGAGATGCTGTATATATACATTGAGCGGAGGAGATGCTGTGTATATACTGTAAGCGGAGGAGCTGTGTATACTGTGAGCGGAGGAGATGTATATACTGTGAGAAAAGGAGCTGCTGTGTATATACTGTGAGCAAAGGAGCTGTGTATACTGTAAGCGAAGCAGCTGTGTATATACTGTGAGCGAAGGAGCTGTTCATGCAGTACATGAATATAGGGGAAAAGTGTGTGTATTATTAGGGGGAACTGTAATGTGGCTGTAGTGGACTAATTTATGCTGCATTGTGGAATTTGGTAGTGGTGGTGTTAATATTATGTGCTGTGGGGAGGTCTTGGCGCTTGAAGATTATATATACACATACAGTATATATTACAGTATATACAGTATATTATAATGGTTTTCCGGGGGTATTCATGTGCCTTGGGGCTTGTGCCCCTTACCTTTTAAGACCCTAGCAATGCCCCTGCGTGTTGTTGCAGCAACTGGTTAGTCTCCTGCTGCTGCTTATTAGTCTCGCGTTGCTTCAGGTTTGTCTCTCACTGCTGCAGATTAGCCTCCATGAGGGCCTTCACAACAGCCTCCATGTTGTCGTGGGGCATGGGTTGTAATACAGCTGATTTAATGTACGACGTACAACTGTGCCTGAAAAATGCAGAAACCAAAGAAATCGGCGTTCATGCCAGCCTCACTGCCCCCGGCCCGCATCCTCCACTAATTGTGGGATTTTGCTCTGGTAGACAGGATTAGCGGACGCAGTATAGAGGCAACAACAAGTTCTTTGGATCAAACAGTTCAGTGTTTTATTCACACTTTAGGCAAATTACAAAACAAGCAGTCATAAGCAAACAAAAAGTAACCTTGCTGTGTTGGTGGTAATTCACACCATGTGGCAATTCTGCGTCAAAGAGTCCTTGATCATAGCAGCACCAACCTGTTTTCACGCCAAACAGGTAGCAAGCCTTCATCCAGACACAAGGCTCCCAGATCCCAACACATAGACCTGGCTTCTGAGCCCAGCTGCCTATTTAAGGACAGCCAGGTGCTGCCAAATTCCGGACCGGCACTTAAAATCTGTTCTGATATTTGACCTCACCTGGTTGTAAATTAGCCCAGCAGCACATGCTTGGAGGAAGATACCTGTTTTCCCGGACAAAACCTCTCACTGTGTCACAGAGTGTATTTCATTAAAAAGGACAAATATATACGCACTGCACTGTTGCAGTTATTTCTGTTGAAAGCGCATAGGGGTGTTTTTCTGTAAAAAAAAAAAGACAAATATATACGCACTGCACTATTGCAGTTATTTCTGGTGAAAGTGTGTAGGGGTGTATTTCAGCAAAAAAAAAAGAAAATATATATATACGCATTGCACTGTTGCAGTTATTTCTGTTAAAAGTTCATAGGGGCATATTTCATTAAAAATATAAATATATATGCACTGGACTGTTGCAGTTATTTCTGTTGAAAGCGTATAGAGGCATTTTTCAGTAAAAAAAGATAAATATATACGCACTGCACTGTTGCAGTTATTTCTGGTGAAAGTGCATGGGGCGTATTTCAGTACTACCAGAAATATACAGTACAGACCAAAAGTTTGGACACACCTTCTCATTCAAAGAGTTTTCTTTATTTTCATGACTATGAAGGCATCAAAACTATGAATTAACACATGTGGAATTATATACATAACAAACAAGTGTGAAACAACTGAAAATATGTAATATTCTAGGTTCTTCAAAGTAGCCACCTTTTGCTTTGATTACTGCTCTGCACACTCTTGGCATTCTCTTGATAGGGTCGTATTTTGGTATAACAAGAAAAATATATTCTCAGTGCATTTCCGCAGTTAATTGTGGTGAAAGCGTTTAGTGGCCTATTTCAGTACAAAAAGAAAAATATATTGCTTTTAGGGGTATTTAAATTTCAGTTTCATTGGTTTAGTTCAGCTACAAGTATGTCAGGCAGAGAAGTGCCAGTGCCAGGCCATGCACAGAGGAGTGGCAGAGGCCTGAATGTTTCTGGAGCAAGCAGAGGTCGCAGCAGAATAAGGGTTTGTGGCAGCAGTAGTCGCAGCGAGAGGCCTGAGCTCCCGGTGTCATCTAGCGGTCATGTCTTGACCAGCAACCCTGCGGTTATTGATTGGTTAACTCGGTCATTCACGTCATCCCAAGTGATATCAGACACCCCCAGCCAACAGTCGGTGGGTTCGTCAGACACAACCCTTAGTTGGCATGGCCCAGGAGTAGGCCCTGTGCCCTCACCTGTCCTCAACCTGCCTCTGGACTTTTCTGTTCCATCCTCACAAGAGGTACTACATGCAGTGGGCTTAGCTTCACTTTTCAGCGAGGATGAGCTACTAGAGGACAGTCAGCAGCTACTGCCCAGCCAAGATGTGGAGGAGACTTCCGCCACTTCCTCCGCTAGTAATGATGAGGAGAGTAGCACGGGAGCTTGTGTTGCGAGTGGTCAGGTTCCTGACCCAGAGGCTATTGAGGAATACAAAATGATACAGACCAGCGACTCAACCTATAGACCGAACGGATGTGGGTGCTCACCTCTCGGTCCACCCAGACCGCACGGTAGACAGAAATAGTACTAGAAAATAGAGGGGCACTCCGTATAAGGGAACAGGAGACGGCAGTTAGAGACTAATATTTAATCTTAAATAAAAGACATCGCATCAAACAATCAATCAATTTGTGATTGTTTGATGCGATGTCTTTTATTTAAGATTAAATATTAGTCTCTAACTGCCGTCTCCTGTTCCCTTATACAGAGTGCCCCTCTATTTTCTAGTACAATTGAGGAATACATCAGTGATGTGCAGACACTACTCGATGATACCGATCGCACTTGGGAGCTGGGTGAAGAAGGGGCTTCGTCATCATCAGGAGAAGAGGGTGGCAGCTTGCCCGTTAGGCAGCGGCTGAGCCAGCAAGTCGCCAGCGTGGCTGGAAGTCAGCAGGGGGGCAGCAGTGGGAGGTCGGGAGCCAAACGGGCATGGGTAGACCACCCGCTTTGCAGTAGCCTACCTGCGTGGAAAGGAGTGGTGCACGGGTTCACGGAAGCAGCGGTGATAGCAATCAGCCAGTGAGTAGTGTTTGGGGGGAAAGTCAGTTACTCAGTAGTGTGGCAGTTTTTTGTAAAGCCGCCGGAGGAGGTCAACATGACAATCTGTAGAATTTGTGGGCAGAATGTTGGCACCATGACCCTGCGTCAACATATGCAGCGTCACCATAAAGTGGCCCGGGAGAACCATGGCTCTGATGTGGTGGTCCAGCCTGCCGCAGCTACCGCTACATCACCCAGTGGCACGCACCCAGTTTCAGACAGTCAAGGCTCCACCACCTCAGCTGAAGGGAGCTGTCTGTCAATCCTATCTTCTGCTGGTCCAGATGCTCCTGCTCCTCTTAAGTAATTCCGTCAGCAATCAATCACTGAAGCGATTGCCAAGAGACAACAGTATGCGTGCACGCATCCAACGCCGCAGAAGCTGAACGTGCTCCTGTCAAAGTTGCTGGTGCTTCAGTCCCTCTCTTTTCAAGTGGTGGACTCTGCACCTTTCAGAGAACTGATGGCTTTTGCCAAGCCGAGGTGGAGAGTCCCAAGCCGTCATTTCTTTGCAAAAAAAGGCAGTACCAGCCCTGCACAAATATGTAGAACAGAAGGTGGGCCAGTGCTTGAGCCTGTCGGTATCTGCCAAAGTGCACGGCAGCGCCGATGTGTGGAGCTGTAACTACGGTCAGGGACAATACATGTTCTTTACGTCCCACTGGGTGAATGTGGTTCCTGCACAGCCACACCAGCAACTTGGATAGGTCACGCTGCTTCCGCCTCTACATTCTCACGCCGTTGGTCCTGCGACAATGTCCACCTCTGCCTCCTCATCCTCCACCATGTCCTCAGCCTCCACTGCAGGGACAAGTCACATTGTACCTCCAGCATACCACATGTGCAGGGCTCGGCGGTATCACGTTGTTCTGCACCTGGTTTACTTTGGCGAACATAGTCACACAGGGGAGGAACTCATGCGTGACACCTGACGTTTGCTTAGGGCCTTTAAGGACGCCACAGTATTTGTAAGTCGTCAGGACTACAGGATGAACGACGTCATTCCACTGCTTTATGTCCTGGAACAGATGCTGGTAACAATGGCTGGTCAGGGGACAAGAGACGTGGCATCTCGATCTTACAGCCACATGAGCCCTGTGGGGGCTGAACTGGAAGAGGAGTAGGAGGGGTAGTAGGACATTAAAGTACAGGCAATGTGTAGCCAAATGGGTGGTTTTTCTACTCAGCTGACAGGACAGGAGGAGCAGGAGCAGCCAGAGGAGCTACAGGGCGATGAGGAAGACGAGACAGAGGACCCGGACACACCATGGCAGTATACACTGGAGATGGAGGCAGGGAGTCCCTCCGAGTCATTTGCACAAATGACATGCTGCATGCTCACTTGCTTGCGTAGTGACAGCTGAATTGTCACCATTCGGCAGAGGGATGACTTCTGGCTCTCCACCTTGTTGGACCCTCGCTACTGGTCCAAAATGGCAGCATTTTTTACACCCACCGAGAGGGAGAACAAACTGAACTACTACAGAGACATCTTATGTAGTCAGTTGGCCGCTGCCTATCTGCGCCATCGTCCATCCTCTCGCAGGTCTGACCGGGGGGGCCCTCTGTGCTCACGTTCAACTGCCATGGCTGCTGGAGAGGGGTATGGTGGCAGGAGCAGTACCAGCTCCATCAGCATTAGCCTGAGTCTACAGTCACTGATGAGTAGAGATTTTCCCGAACTATTCGCCGGCGAACAGTTCCCGGCGAACATAGCTTGTTCGCGTTCGCCGCGGCGGGCGAACATATGCGATGTTCGGTCCGCCCCCTATTCGTCATCATTGAGTAAACTTTTACCCTGTACCTCGCAGTCAGCAGACACATTCCAGCCAATCAGCATCATACCCTCCCTCCCAGACCCTCCCACCTCCTGGACAGCATCCATTTTAGATTCATTTGGAAGCTGCATTCAGAGTGAGAGGAGGGACAGTGTAGCTGCTGCTGATTTAATAGGGAAATCGATAGCTAGGCTAGTGTATTCAGTGTCCACTACAGTCCTGAAAGACTCATCTGATCTCTGCTGTAAGGACAGCACCCCAAAAAGCCCTTTTTAGGGCTAGAACATCAGTCTGCTTTTCTTTTTTTTTTTTCCTGTGTAATCTAATTGCCGTTTCCTGCCAGCGTGTGTGTCAGGCTCACAGCGTATACTGTGTCCACTTGCCCAGTGCCACCACTCATATCTGGTGTCACAGTAGCTTGCATTTAAAAAAAATAATAACCTTTTTGACTGTGAATAAATAGCAGTCAGTTGCCTGCACGCACGTGTGTGTTTCATGCCCTGCAAGTGCATAGTGTCACCAGCGCAACTCAAATCTGGTGTCACAGTAGATTACATAAAAAAAAAAAAAAAAAAAAAATTTGACTGTGAATAAATAGCAGTCAGTTGCCTGCACGTGTGTGTGTTTCTGTCACCGCCAGCTCTCTGAGAAGGTCTGACAGACGTTCTTCTGTACTTTTTGCATGATGTTCTTTGTTTTGGTTTCACTTTCTCATCTCCTTTCCTTCTCCCAGCTGTCATCTATTTACACTGATTGCCTCCCTTTATATTCCCTCCCATACTGCCTCACTTTGCGGTTTATACTTCTTCCTGGATGAGTTGTTCACTGCTGGATGCTCCTTCTCATGATTCCTCAGATAAGTCTGTTTCCTTTATTTGTGTTTACTTGCTGGCTTGATTGTAGGTGACCCTGACTCCGTTCGTATTAAGTGCAGGGAGCCGGTGGTCGTGTCCCTCACTATTATAGGGTTTTCAGGTGTCAGATTGTATAAGGTACATGGACATGCAATCCTCTACCATAAAGATCTTTGCATGGGCTTAGCAGTCAGGGAGAGCTTTAAGGGTTTTATATGCTCCTTAGTTTGGGATCGAGCCAGTTGGATGTTTATTTATAAGCTGCAGCTTTCTGCAACAGCATCCGTGACAGTTTCGTGCCCTGCAAGTGCATAGTGTCACCAGCGCAACTCAAATCTGGTGTCACAGTACATTACATAAAAAAACAAAAACAATTTTGACTGTGAATAAATAGCAGTCAGTTGCCTGCATGTGTGTGTGTGTGTTTCGTGCCCTGTAAGTGCATAGTGTCACCAGCGCAACTCAAATCTGGTGTCACAGTACATTACATAAAAAAAACAAAAACAATTTTGACTGTGAATAAATAGCAGTCAGTTGCCTGCATGTGTGTGTGTGTTTCGTGCCCTGCAAGTGCATAGTGTCACCAGCGCAACTCAAATCTGGTGTCACAGTAGATTACATATAAAAAAAAACTATTTTGACTGTGAATAAATAGCAGTCACTTGCCTGCACGTGTGTGTGTTTCGTGCCCTGCAAGTGCATAGTGTCACCACCACAACTCAAATCTGGTGTCACAGTAAATTAAATTTAAAAAAAAATAACAATTTTGACTGTGAATAAATAGCAGTCATTTGCCTGCACGTGTGTGTGTGTTTCGTGCCCTGCAAGTGCATAGTGTCACCAGCGCAACTCAAATCTGGTGTCACAGTAGATTACACTTAAAAAAAATAATAAATTTTGACTGTGAATAAATAGCAGTCAGTTGCCTGCACGTGTGTGTGTGTGTTTCGTGCCCTGCAAGTGCATAGTGTCACCAGCGCAACTCAAATCTGGTGTCACAGTAGATTACATTTAAAAAAAAACAATAATTTTGACTGTGAATAAATAGCAGTCAGTTGCCTGCACGTGTGTGTGTGTGTTTTGTGCCCTGCAAGTGCATAGTGTCACCAGCGCAACTCAAATCTGGTGTCACAGTAGATTACATTTAAAAAAAATATATATTTTTGACTGTGAATAAATAGCAGTCAGTTGCCTGCACGTGTGTGTGTGTTGAAGGCCCTGCAAGTGCATAGTGTCACCAGCGCAACTCAAATATGGTGTCACAGTAGATTACATTTAAAAAAATTAAAAAAATTTGACTGTGAATAAATAGCAGTCAGTTGCCTGCAAGTGTGTGTGTGTTTCGTGCCCTGCAAGTGCATAGTGTCACCAGCGCAACTCAAATCTGGTGTTACAGTAGATTACATAAAAAAAAAATATATAATTTGACTATGAATAAATAGCAGTCAGTTGCATGCATGTGTGTGTGTTTCGTGCCCTGCAAGTGCATAGTGTCACCAGCGCAACTCAAATCTGGTGTCACAGTAGATTACATAAAAAAAATAATAATAATTTTGACTGTGAATAAATAGCAGTCAGTTGCCTGCACGTGTGTGTGTGTGTTTCGGGCCCTGAAAGTGCATAGTGTCACCAGCGCAACTTAAATCTGGTGTCACAGTAGATTACATTTAAAAAACAACAACAATTTTGACTGTGAATAAATAGCAGTCAGTTGCCTGCACGTGTGTGTGTGTTTAAGGCCCTGCAAATGCATAGTGTCACCAGCGCAACTCAAATCTGGTGTCACAGTAGATTACATTTAAAAAATATATATATTTTTGACTGTGAATAAATAGCAGTCAGTTGCCTGCACGTGTGTGTGTGTTTAAGGCCCTGCAAGTGCATAGTGTCACCAGCACAACTCAAATCTGGTTTCACAGTAGATTACATTTAAAAAAACAAAACAATTTTGACTGTGAATAAATAGTAGTCAGTTGCCTGCACGTGTGTGTGTGTTTAAGGCCCTGCAAGTGCATAGTGTCACCAGCGCAACTCAAATCTGGTGTCACAGTAGATTACATTTAAAAAAACAAAACTATTTTGACTGTGAATAAATAGCAGTCAGTTGCCTGCACGTGTGTGTGTGTTTCGTGCCCTGCAAGTGCATAGTGTCACCAGCGCATCTCCTATCTGGTGTCACAGTAGATTACATTTTAAAAAAAATAATATTTTGACTGTGAATAAATAGCAGTCAGTTGCCTGCACGTGTGTGTGTGTTTCGTGCCCTGCAAGTGCATAGTGTCACCAGCGCATCTCCTATCTGGTGTCACAGTAGATTACATTTAAAAAAAGACAACTATTTTGACTGTGAATAAATAGCAGTCAGTTGCCTGCACGTGTGTGTGTGTGTTTCATGCCCTGCAAGTGCATAGTTTCACCAGCGCAACTCAAATCTGGTGTCACAGTAGATTACATTTAAAAAAACAAAACAATTTTGACTGTGAATAAATAGCAGTCAGTTGCCTGCACGTGTGTGTGTCTTTCGTGCCCTGCAAGTACATAGTGTCACCAGCGCAACTCAAATCTGGTGTCACAGTAGATTACATTAAAAAAATAAATACATTTTTGACTGTGAATAAATAGCAGTCAGTTGCCTGCACGTGTATGTGTGTTTCGTGCCCTGCAAGTGCATAGTGTCACCAGCGCAACTCAAATCTGGTGTCACAGTAGATTACATAAAAAAAAAAAATACATTTTTGACTGTGAATAAATAGCAGTCAGTTGCCTGCACGTGTGTTTGTGTTTAAGGCCCTGCAAGTGCATAGTAGCAGAAAACGAAAGAGAGGAGCAGCACACAATAGGCTTTCCAGAGCTTTAGTTAAAAGAATGCAGCAGCTGAGCAAAAGACCCCAGATCCAGGGCGGTCAAGGTGAAGGCAATAGAAAAACGTAGGCTTCAGCAGCATCTCCAAAAAATTACCTCTTAATTCAGAACTCCATGGCACGGTGTAAAAAAACATGCAACGTTTCGGCTATATCTAGCCTTTGTCAAGCATACAATACAAGTGATAATGCCCACATATAAATAGTTCAAAACATGCACACCCACAAAGTTATTCACCCAATCAAAAAACAGGATTAATGAAGCAAATCTAATTAGAGCCAATAATAAATGGATCGCACTGCAGTGCTTATTTAACATAATGTGTGTACACCCCTATAGCTCACCTGTATGAGCTTCCTGCGACGATGCGAGAGCAGATCAAGTCTCGCGGGCTTAGCTGTGATCCCACCTCTCCTGGAGATCACAATTAGAGTAAACCAGCGGCGTCAACAACCATTGAGAGACGCCAGCACCGATGACGTCATAGCCGACGTGCAAGTAACGTGACCGATGATCTCGATCACATGACCGCTGTCTGTGTATGCGTTGTTATAGCCACGCTGTAATGCTGTTGCAAACTGTCGCAGCCCTGGACATGCGCATCTCCACGAGAGGGGCCATGTTAAATACTCGCCCACTATCGTGCAGAGGGATGATCAAAATGTTATAGGAAGTAATGATGGTTGGCACACTGATCCTATATACTAAGTGCCCCACAGTAATAGGGCCTAAGAACCATTACATAGAGATACCTAAAATTATTGCAGTGATGTAAAAACATACCAATACCTGTGACGGATGAAGACCTAACTGATCCCTGCAACATTGAACTCCAAATTGAGTCCATAACGTTGCAGGGACCTTAGGGTATATATCCATTTAAGTTCTTTTTTTCTAAGAACAGCGTCTCTGTCTCCACCCCTACGTAAAACACCCACACTGTCTATCACCCTAAAGCGCAATTGATTGACAGAGTGTCCTACCTCCACAAAATGTTTGGCTACTGGTTTATCCAATTTAGCCTTGCGAATTGTACTTTTATGTTTGTTGATCCGTTCACGAATCTCCATCGTAGTCTCACCAACATAGATGAGACTACAAGGACATTGTATGACGTAAGCAACATCTCGGGATCTACATGTGTAGTAGCCATTAATCTTATACTTCTTGCCACTGTAAGGATGAAAAAAATGATCACCTTTTAGAATGTTACCACAATTGCAACAGGATAAGCAAGGGAAAGTTCCATTTCTACGTGGGGCCAAGAGCCTTTGTGTGCCCAGACCTGAACCTCCAACGTCTGTCTTTACCAGCCTGTCACGCAAATTAGAGTTCCTCTTGTACGCCATCAATGGAGGGGCACTAAATTCATCAATATCCGGCAAACCTCTTTGTAGTATATGCCACTCCTTTCTAAGGATATGAGCAATATCTCCACTGTCCCGACCATATACAGACACAAAAGCAACTCTACTCGTGACCTTAGCTCTCGATGATTTGTGGAGTGCAGAATCTCTGTCAATCAATGTAACCCTCTTTTTTGTCCTGTCTAAGAGTTTCCTGGGATAGCCCCGTTCAGTAAATCTGTCACACATGGCGTCCACCCTCTGTGTAAAATTGAGGTCATCGGATACAATCCTTCTGACTCCTAATAATTGGCTCCAAGGTAAGGAGTCTAACATCCGATGCGGGTGGTAACTGTCATGTGTGAGAAGGGTATTCCTATCAGTGGGCTTCTGATGGAGGTCTGTTTTGATTTCACCCCCCACTACATAGACTCGCACATCCAAGAAGTGAAGTTCACTTTCAGAAGACGTGACTGTAAACTGTAACCCAGGTACACCTGAATTTAGGTGTAGGTGAAAGTCATCCAACTCCCCTGTTGTACCAGTCCAGATCATAAAAACGTTGTCTATGTAGCGCCACCAACACAGGACCCTCCCAAAATATTGGGATTGGCATACCAATCTGTCCTCAACCTCGGCCATAAAGATGTTGGCGTAGGTGGGGGCCACATTGGACCCCATGGCCACACCTCACCTCTGCTGATAGAAGGTGTCCCCGAAGAGAAAATAATTCCTCCTCAGGACCACCTCCAGGAGGCGGAGGACAAAATGGCACACCCCCAGGGAGAGTCCCATGTCGGCCAGGGCCACATCGACGATGTTTAGAGCGTATGTATGATCAATGGACGTGTACAAAGAGACAACATCAAAGCTAACCAATAAGAACTGAGCTGGAAGCTGCAACTCACGTAACTTTAACAAAAAATGTCCAGTGTCCTTGACATAGGATGGGGCGGAAGTCGCACGAATCTGCAAAAGCCTGTCAAGGAATATCGAAATAGAGTTAAAGACTGAATTTCTGCCTGATACAATAGGTCGGCCTGGCGGATTATCTAGCCTTTTATGTATCTTGGGGAGTATGTATAACATAGGAGTTGAGATAATTAGTGAAGGGTAAGGAACAGGGGGTAGTCACCCACCCCGAGTTTTAACCGATCACTGTATAAGAACAGTTGAGCGCCAAACTCCTAGGAGACAGAATAGAGGTGTTGGAAAATCATTGACAATAGCAAAGATCACCAAACTCAAGTGCTATAGGCTGGCATGTAGAGCACCGTTGAGAATAGGTGTTAAAAAATAGGATGATATTTGTGTAATTATCATGTAGCAATAAAACTGAATAGATGTATAAAATAAGTATTTCAAGAAAAATAAAAAATAAAAATAATAGAACTATGGAGACAATAATAAGAATAAAATCATTGGTAAAAATCCACTCACTTCACAGGGGGGGCACCACAAGGATGAACTTAAAGCACCTGTGGCAAGTCACCCCCCTAAGCCGGGATCGCGTATAAGTTGTCAGAGGTAGACTTCTACGTCCTGGGTGTACAGCCTGGTTGGTAAAGCAGCAGACAAATCCAAAGGTACGTATTTGATCCTCTTTAATGATAAAACATAAGGCTCAACGCGTTTCAGGGGTCACAATACCCCCTTCATCAGGAGCAGGATATGCAATAGACATGATGTATGGGCTTTAAATACATGTGGGTGTGCCGTTTTGGCGCCAAAAAACAGTGGGTGGAGTCACAAGTGATGACATCATCGTTGTGGGAATAAGAATATTTTAAAATACAGGTACATTGGTGGTGCCTGTAGTAGTTGAAAGGCTGGACACCTATATACACAAAAACCATATGAAACTATATAACAAAACTACCCTCAGATCGTTAATATTTCTATATTGGAATCGTATAACCGGAAGTCAGGTGGGTGGAACGCAACGTGCGTTCCACCAGACCATATCCGGGATGGAGTAAGCCGCAACCGGAAGTGAGCCGTTACCGGAAGTTGCTATGTTAGAATTAGGTGGAACGCAGGATCGACCTCCCAATCCGACCCCACTCCAATCAACCTCTCCAATATCTCAACATACCCAGTTTCCCCACCCAGCCCGGATGATTTCCTTGCTCTACCCACCAACCTGGCAGAGAACTCTTTTTTAGAGCAGGTTTCCCCTACCCCGCACAGAGGACCACCGGCCCCTCCATCAAGACAAGTACTCACCAGTTTCCTAGCACTAAGTCCCCTCCTACATCCAGCCGACTCTCCCCAGTTAAGAACACCAACCACATCGCAGTCCCTAAAAATAACCCACTTCTACACCCCATTGTCCAGTATGAAAAAGAAAAGACCAAATATAGATTCAGAGGATGTAGGGGAAGTGGAAAACAGCGCCCCACTAAACAAAAAATACAAAAAAAACGAAAACAGCAAAAACCAACCTAACTAATACATCACCTGCAGAAACTATTCAAAATACCATTGAACTAGAAAGAAAAATGGGAATTTTCAATCTTTCCAAATATACATTGGAGAAAAAAGAAATCGAACTGCTCAGTAAAGGTCTCTCCTTTTGCCCCACAAACCAACCAGATATATTCGAACTGTTTGTAGACCTAAACCAGTTTGCTAGAAAACTCACCCTCCACCGACATTTCACCATAAAAAATCTAACTCAAGGACCGAACAACAGTGCCTCGTCCGTCTCCCTACCTGTCCCTTTACCCACCCCCCAACCAGAGAACACTAGTACAGACACCAACATGCTAGAAGATTGCTCCACCAACCTACCTGATTTGGGTGAAAAAAAGCGAAATATGCTAGACATGTATTTATCATACGACCACTTAAAGGATACGATCACTCCCCTACAACCAACACCGATCCTGTCAAATGTCAGAATCAAATCAGGCTTTTATCCCCTCCAAAGCAAAGGCCCCCATATAGAGAGCTTTTTTAATATAGTATTATCAGATTTTAAAGACCACTTCTCAATCCCACCCAGCCTACCGGGGAAAAACAATCTAAACCTAGACCACTCTAGAGCTCTAAAAACCCTCACTAATAACAGAGATATGGTCATTAAAAGTGCGGATAAAGGAGGGGGAATCGTTGTTATGGACTCGTCCTACTATCTAGCCGAATCATTACGAATTCTTTCTGACAAAGAATACTATCAAATCTTACCATCCGACCCTACGAACAACTATAAGAAAAAACTGATATCCTTAGTTGACGATGGCTTTAAGTCAGGTATCATTAGTAAAAAAGAAAGAACCTTCCTCAAAACACCACATCGGTCCCTAGCACGTTTTTACTTTCTACCTAAAATACATAAGTCACTAACAAACCCCCCTGGAAGACCCATTATTTCCGGTATTGGATCACTAACCTCCAACCTGTCCGACTATGTGGACAGTATTTTACAGAAATACGTCCTGCAATTACCCTCATATCTACGTGACACTTCTCATCTAATTAATGCCTTGGAGACTTTTGAATGGAGAGAAACTTACCATTGGGTGACACTAGATGTCACCTACCTCTATAGTAACATCATTCATTCTCTGGGCATCCTTGCTGTAGACAAAACTCTTTGTCAAGACCCTCAATTACCTGATACACAACGAATCTTCATTAAAGACTCCATTAACTTCATTCTCCATCACAATTATTTTATTTTTCAGGACACAATATATCAGCAATGCAAAGGAACAGCCATGGGGACTAAGTTCGCCCCAGCCTACGCCAATCTGTTCATGGGGGCATTTGAGGAACTACACGGCTTTATCACCCATCCCAACATAAAATTTTGTAAGAGGTATATTGACGATATCATCTTATTCTGGGAAGGGAACCCCGAGATTCTAACGGGTCTCATCAACCACATCAACACCAACGGTGGGAACATCAACTTCACACTCGAGACACACCCTACAGAAGCAACTTTTTTAGACTTAGATCTTTCAATCTCCAATAACAAAATAACCACAAGAACACACTTTAAGAAAGTAGACACAAACAGTTATTTAGACTTTAAGAGTTGCCATCACAAAAAATGGTTAAATAATATACCTTACAGTCAGATGCGCAGAATCCGCAGGAACTGCTCAAATGACATGGTCTGTAGAGAACAACTTTCCATTTTGAAAAAACGCTTCCACGATAAAGGTTACCCGAGCAAACTTGTAAAAGATTCAGAAAAGAGAGCCTTAGGAATATCCCAAAAAGATAGTCTCAGTAGCCAAAATAAAAATAAAAAAACTTCAGTTACAGATAATACTCAATCTAATTTTCATTTTGTCACACGTTACAACTCCAGACACAGGGATATCAGGAAACTAATAAATAAACATTGGAATATTTTATTGAAGGATCCCATTATAGGCAAGACTATCCCAAAAACCTCTAATTTAATTTTTAAACGTGCCCAGACCTTGAAAAACATTTTAGCCCCCTCATGTCCCAAACTTGAGATTAACCCACGATGTCCCAAATCGGGTCCCAACAAGAGCCTACTGAAAATAGGCTCACACAAATGCGGAATAAAAAGATGTATGTGCTGTGACATCATAAACTGTTGCGGCGAACGGGTGACCTTACCTCACCCTATGAAACCAATTACCATACACCACTCTATGAATTGCAGCACTACAAATGTGGTTTACCTACTGCAATGTCCGTGTAACCTTCTGTATGTTGGGCGCACAACTCAATCTCTGAAGGAACGTATGAATGAGCATCGTTCTAACATAAGACGCAAAATTTGCACACACAGTGTATCCCGACACTACGCTTCTCATCATGAAGGTGACCCCACATCTCTGTCAGTTACGCCACTCGAATGGGATCCCCGATCATTCCAAACACTGTGCAGAAAAGAAATGTTCTGGATCTTCAAGCTAAACACCCTCATACCTTTCGGTCTCAATGAATCTCTTGAGTATACCAACTACTAAAATTACCAGCTCCCTATATAAGATCTTGATTCATTTACAGATACGACATCACCATACACCACCATATACCTAATCTTTCAATGGTAACTACTCAAAGAAATAAATATACAGATCCATTCATCTATACATCGATATACCATTTTTTCCTCACATTATCGTGCTATTATCACTACGTTACTTACACTTTTATTATTAGTATTTGTACACCACCCATCATTATATTCCAGTTGGGACAAAATTAACAAAAATTGGCATTTCTGGAGACATTATACCCATACTGTCTAATAGAGGCATATTTATTCCCCACAGATATCAATATAAATTAGTTTTTATGTATACCTTTTATGCGACCCGATCCTAACGTCGATACCCATTTTTTATTAGTACAAATATTACTACTATGAGTGACATTATCCCTGTAGCTATATATAGGGTGAATCAAGATACGCACATTTTCTTATTTTATTGATACTTTTATTGTTATTTTTATTGTTATATTACTATATTTTTAAGGCCATTCACTGATTGGCCAGATGTATTTCCATATTTATGTTTTTACCTGTTTAGTAGACATTTATAACGTGGGTGGATCCCTGTGCGTCCCACAGGCGCCTTTCCGGTCTTCTCGATCCGGATATGCGCCAGGAGGAACGCATACTGCGTTCCACTTGCTTTTACTACAGCTGCGTGTGCCCCTGGGTCTTCCACAGGCCAACTTCCGGCCTCTCTATTCCGGATATGCACGTTGCGTTCCACCCACCTGACTTCCGGTTATACGATTCCAATATAGAAATATTAACGATCTGAGGGTAGTTTTGTTATATAGTTTCATATGGTTTTTGTGTATATAGGTGTCCAGCCTTTCATCTACTACAGGCACCACCAATGTACCTGTATTTTAAAATATTCTTATTCCCACAACGATGATGTCATCACTTGTGACTCCACCCACTGTTTTTTGGCGCCAAAACGGCACACCCACATGTATTTAAAGCCCATACATTATGTCTATTGCATATCCTGCTCCTGATGAAGGGGGTATTGTGACCCCTGAAACGCGTTGAGCCTTATGTTTTATCATTAAAGAGGATCAAATACGTACCTTTTGGATTTGTCTGCTGCTTTACCAACCAGGCTGTACACCCAGGACGTAGAAGTCTACCTCTGACAACTTATACGCGATCCCGGCTTAGGGGGGTGACTTGCCACAGGTGCTTTAAGTTCATCCTTGTGGTGCCCCCCCTGTGAAGTGAGTGGATTTTTACCAATGATTTTATTCTTATTATTGTCTCCATAGTTCTATTATTTTTTATTTTTATTTTTCTTGAAATACTTATTTTATACATCTATTCAGTTTTATTGCTACATGATAATTACACAAATATCATCCTATTTTTTAACACCTATTCTCATCGGTGCTCTACATGCCAGCCTATAGCACTTGAGTTTGGTGATCTTTGCTATTGTCAATGATTTTCCAACACCTCTATTCTGTCTCCTAGGAGTTTGGCGCTCAACTGTTCTTATACAGTGATCGGTTAAAACTCGGGGTGGGTGACTACCCCCTGTTCCTTACCCTTCACTAATTATCTCAATTTCTCTGTGGTGGTTGGCTTCATCCCACACCAGAGCTGCCTCTCCAGCAAACCTTTTTTTCCTTGCTCAATCTCCTTTTTCGTACTATCCTTGTGGCGCCCCTTCTTTATCCTTTTCTTCAGGGACAAAGCACAGTCCCTGGCAGCTTTTGGATAACCCTCTTTCTTTTTTTCTCTACTTCTGCTCCTTAACATAGGAGTGACAGGGTGGCTCACTTTAAGATATTTGCATAGCCCGTCATCAATGATGGAATTTTGTGCCGCCAACTCCAGTATCACTCCTATATCACGCATAATCTCCCATTTGATGTTTTTAACTATTTATATGTGGGCATTATCACTTGTATTGTATGCTTGACAAAGGCTAGATGTAGCCGAAACGTTGCATGTTTTTGTACACCGTGCCATGGAGTTCTGAATAAAGATGTAATTTGTTTGGGGATGCTGCTGAAGCCTACGTTTTTCTATTGCCTGCAAGTGCATAGTGTCACCAGCGCAACTCATATCTGGTGTCACAGTAGCTTGCACGCATAGTACAACTAAACAAATCTAAAAAAAATGACAGGCAGAGGCAGGCCACCCCGCAGGGGCCGTCGTGGTCGTGGTGCTGTGATTCCCTTTGGCCCTAGAATAATGCCCAGTGTTCAGAGGCCACGTACCCTGAACTCTAAAAGTTCTGAGGACATAGTTGACTGGCTAACACAGAACACCCAATCTTCTACAGCTTCCGCTCGGAACCTTGATTCACCATCCTCCTCCAGCTCAGCTTCGGGCACCTCTTAAGTTACCACTTGCCCGCTTGCCGCCACCACCAACACTAGCACCACAGCTGCTTCACTTGATCTGTCAGAGGAGTTATTTACACATCAGTTGGAAGAAATGAGTGATGCGCAACCATTATTGCCAGAGGATGTAGATAACAGGGATATGTCTCAGTCAGGCAGCATTACACACATGGATGTACGGTGTGATGATGATGATGTTGTACCCGCTGCTGCTTCCTTTGCTGAGTTGTCAGATACAAGTGAAGCGGTTGATGATGACGATGTGTCCGTGGATGTCACGTGGGTGCCCGCTCGAAGAGAAGAAGAACAGGGGGAAAGTTCAGATGGGGAGACAGAGAGGAGGAGGAGACGAGTTGGAAGGAGGGGGAGGTCGTCGCAAGGAGCTAGTGGCACAGTCAGACAGCATGCATCGGCACTCGGGGTCAGCCAGACAGCACGCCGATCAACGCATGCTGTTGCCACCACCAGAATGCCGTCATTGCAGAGATCATCAGTGAGGCTTTTTTTTTTGTGTGTCTGCCTCTGACAACAGCGATGCCATTTGCAACCTGTGCCAAAAGAAACTGAGTCGTGGGAAGTCCAACACCCACCTAGGTACAACTGCTTTGCTAAGGCACTTGATCTCAAATCACAAACGCCTATGGGATCAACACATGAGTACAAGCAGCACACAAACTCAAAGCTGCCATCCTCCTCCTGGTCCAGCATCTTCAGCCACATCAACCACTGCTGTCCTCCTTGCCCCCTCTCAACCATCCGCCACTCTGTCTCTCGCCTTAAGCAGTTCCTGCTCATCTGCCCACAGTCAGGTGTCTGTCAAGGACATGTTTGAGCGTAAGAAGCCAATGTCACAAAGTCACCCCCTTGCCCGGCGTTTGACAGCTGGCTTGTCGGAACTCTTAGCCTGCCAGCTTTTACCATACAAGCTGGTGGAGTCTGAGGCCTTCAAAAAATTTATAGCTATTGGGACACCGCAGTGGAAGGTACCCGGCCGAAATTTCTTTGCATAAAAGGCAATACCCAACCTGTACTCGATTGTGCAAAAGGAAGTGATTGCATGTCTGGCACACAGTGTTGGGGCAAGGGTCCATCTGACCACTGATACCTGGTCTGCAAAGCACGGTCAGGGCAGGTATATCACCTACACTGCGTATTGGGTAAACCTGCTGACGGCTGCCAAGCATGTAATGCGTGGCTCTGCAGAGGAGTTGGTGACACCGCCACGACTTGCAGGCAGGCCTGCTGCCACCTTCTCTACTCCTCCTACTCCATCCTCTTCCATAACCTCCTCGGCTGAGTCCTCTTTTGCTGCTGCGTCTTGCTCCACATCAACGGCACCCTCCCAGCTCCCCAGGGGCTATTCCACATCCCGGATACGACAGTGTCACGCCGTCTTGGGGTTGACTTGCCTGAAAGCAGAGAGTCACACCGGACCAGCACTCCTGTCCGCCCTGAATGCACAGGTGGATCAGTGGCTGACTCCGCACCAACTGGAGATTGGCAAAGTGGTGTGTGACAACGGAAGCAATTTGTTGGCGGCATTGAATTTGGGCAAGTTTACATATGTGCCGTGCATGGCATATGTGTTGAATCTGATTGTACAACGCTTTGTGCATAAGTACCCAGGCTTACAGGACATCCTCAAGCAGGCCAGGAAGGTGTGTGGCCATTTAAAGCGTTCCTACACGGCCATGGCGCACTTTTCAGATATCCAGCGGCGAAACAACATGCCAGTGAGGCGCTTGATTTGCGACAGCCCGACACGTTGGAATTCAACACTCCTAATGTTCGACCGCCTGCTCCAACAAGAAAAAGCCGTCAACGAGTATTTGTATGACCGGGGTGCTAGGACAGCCTCTGCGGAGCTGGGAATTTTTTTGCCACGTTACTGGACGCTCATGCGCAATGCCTGTAGGCTCATGCGTCCTTTTGAGGAGGTGACAAACCTAGTCAGTCACACCGAAGGCACCATCAGCGACATCATCCCATTTGTTTTCTTCCTGGAGCGTGCCCTGCGAAGAGTGCTGGATCAATTTGCGATAGAACTTCTGGCCTGCACTGCTTCAAGTGTCCTGTCAGAAAGGACCTTCAGTGCAGCAGGAGGTATTGTCACTGAGAAGAGAAGTCGCCTAGGTCAAAAAAGTCTAGATTACCTCACCTTTATTAAGATGAATGAGGCATGGATCCCAAAGGGACTGACAGTAGGCGATACATTTGACTAATAAAGGCCTGGTGATGAGATGAGCTGCCTTGGGCTAAAAATGGTCCACACGCTGCTGTATTTTATCTCTGCATGCCGGATGACTTGCGTGACTTATCTGCCACCAACTAGGGTTCAAGCCAAAAGGTTTTAGTGCACTTTCTGCCTGGAAAACATCAATTTTCTGGCCGCTGCTACAGCATTTTTCAGGCATGTACATGTACATGCCTAATTTTTCTGGTCTCTGGTGCTGCACTGTGGCTGCAAAAACAAAACAAAAAAAAAGGCACATACATGTGTCAATTCCCCTTCGTGATCGTTACCTTGTTGTGGTGATGGGGCTTGCATATCACAATGAAGCGACCACCTCTATGAGTGTGTTGGCAATGGCAATGTTGGCACACCCCAGATGATAAGGTCGTTGCTTTATTGTGAACAGACCAAAAGCGATCGGCTGGATAATTTTGCATAGAAAAAACATAAATTTTCTTTGTGATCATCTAAGGTGATCATTAAAGCCTACTAGGCCAACAATGGGCCCACACTTTAGAATCATTGTTTTCTGGGTCACTTAACTGTCACTGAACTACCTCAGCACGACCATAGGTTTTGAAAAACCCCCATCGCCTGCAATCTCTCAAACGTGCACACGAGCACAGTCATCACTACACCAAGATTGACGCATAGAGGAATAAAATTTGTCATGAGTGTGTCAACTATTGACAACTCTTTGCGGTTGTCTAAAATCTATTCCATACACGTCCCCTGATAGGAGACGTAACAGGGATTAAACTGATAGGAATAGTACTACTTAAACACACCACTCATATTGGGATTGCACAGTACATTACACGACGCACGCGCAGTGCCCAAAATTGGAAGTAAGAGGACCGACCAAGCATCTTTTCCCATCTCCCGGTTCCTAAAATCTATTCCATACACGTCCCCTGATAGGGGACGTAACAGGGATTAAACTGATAGGAATAGTACTACTTAACACACCACTCATATCTGGTGGCACAGTACAGTGCACGGCGCACGCGCAGTGCCCCAAATCGGAACTAGGAGGACCAACCAAGCATCTTTTTCCATCTCCCGGTTCCTAAAATCTATTTCATACACCGGCCCCTGATAGGGGACGTAACTTATCCATTAATGTGGATAAGTGCAAAATAATGCACCTGGGGCGTAAAAACCCAAGAGCAGAATATAAAATCAGTGATACAGTCCTAACCTCAGTATCTGAGGAAAGGGATTTAGGGGTCATTATTTCAGAAGACTTAAAGGTAGGCAGACAATGTCATAGAGCATTAGGAAATGCTAGCAGAATGCTTGGGTGTATAGGGAGAGGCATTACCAGTAGAAAGAGGGAGGCGCTCATGCCGCTCTACAGAGCACTAGTGAGACCTCATTTGGAGTATTGTGCTCAGTAATGGAGACCATATCTCCAGAAGGATATTGATACTTTGGAGAGAGTTCCGAGAAGAGCTACTAAACTGGTACATGGATTGCAGGATAAAACTTACCAGGAAAGATTAAAGGACCTTAACATGTGTAGCTTGGAAGAAAGACGAGACAGAGGGGATATGATAGAAACTTTTAAATACATAAAGAGAATCAACAAGGTAAAAGAGGAGAGAATATTTAAAAGAAGAAAAACTGCTACAAGAGGACTTAGTTTTAAATTAGAGGGGCAAAGGTTTAAAAGTAATATCAGGAAGTATTACTTTACTGAGAGAGTAGTGGATGCATGGAATAGCCTTCCTGCAGAAGTGGTAGATGCAAATACAGTGAAGGAGTTTAAGCATGCATGGGATAGGCATAAGGCCATCCTTCATATAAGATAGGGCCAGGGGCTATCCATAGTACTCAGTATATTGGGCAGACTAGATGGGCCAAATGGTTCTTATCTGCAGACACATTCTATGTTTCTATGTTTCTATGTTTCTATTAAACTGATAGGAATAGTACTACTTAAACACACCACTCATATCTGGTGGCTCAGTACATTGCACGGCGCACGTGCCGTGCCCCAAATTGGAAGTAGGAGGACCGACCAAGCATCTTTTTCCATCTCCCGGTTCCTAAAATCTATTCCATACACGTCCCCTAATAAGGGACGTAACAGGGAGCAAACTAATAGGAATAGTACTACTTAACACACCTAATTATAATAATAATAATAATTATAATAATAATAATAATAATAATAGGGGACGTAACAGGGATTAAACTGATAGGAATAGTACTACTTAACACACTACTCATATCTGGTGGCACAGTACAATACACGGCGCACACGCAGTGCCCCAAATTGGAAGTAAGAGGACCGACCAAGCATCTTTTTCCATCTCCCGGTCCCTAAAATCTATTCCATACACGTCCCCTGATAGGGGACGTAACAGGGATTAAACTGATAGGAATAGTACTACTCAAACACACCACTCATATTGGGATTGCACAGTACATTACACGACGCACGCGCAGTGCCCAAAATTGGAAGTAAGAGGACCGACCAAGCATCTTTTTCCATCTCCCGGTTCCTAAAATCTATTCCATACACGTCCCCTGATAGGGGACGTAACAGGGATTAAACTGATAGGAATAGTACTACTTAAACACACCACTCATATCTGGTGGCACAGTATATTGCAAGGAGTACGCGCAGTGCCCCAAATTGGAAGTAAGAGGACCGACCAAGCATCCTTTTCCATCTCCTGGTTCCTAAAATCTATTCCATACACGTCCCCTGATAGGGGACGTAACAGGGATTAAACTGATAGGAATATTACTACTTAATCACACCACTCATATCTGGTGGCACAGTACATTGCAAGGCGTACGCGCAGTGCCCCAAATTGGAAGTAAGAGGACCGACCAAGCATCCTTTTCCATCTCCTGGTTCCTAAAATCTATTCCATACACGTCCCCTGATAGGGGACGTAACAGGGATTAAACTGATAGGAATATTACTACTTAATCACACCACTCATATCTGGTGGCACAGTACATTGCAAGGCGTACGCGCAGTGCCCCAAATTGGAAGTAAGAGGACCGACCAAGCATCTTTTTCCATCTCCCGGTTCCTAAAATCTATTCCATACACCGGCCCCTGATAGGGGACAAAACAGAGATTAAACTGTTAAGAACAGATTTTTTTTAATTAAAAAAAAAGAGGACAGCCTCTGCGGAGCTGGGTATTTTTTGGCCGCGTTACTGAACGCACAATGGCAGTAGGCTCATGCGTCCTTTTGCGGAGATGACAAACCTGGTCAGTCAAACCCAAGGCAACATCATCGACCTCATCCCATATGCGTTTTTTCTGGAGCGTGCCCTGCGAAGAGTGCTGGATCAGGCCATAGATGAGCATGAAGAGGAAGAGTTGTGGTCACCATCACCACCAGAAGCAGCCTTGTCGTTGTCGATTGCTGGACCTGCAGCAACGCAGAGAGAGGAGTCTGAAGAAGAGGAGTCAGAGGAGGAAGGTGGCTTTGAGGAGGTGGAAGACCAACCAGAGCAGGCGTCCCAGGGGGCTTGTTGTCACCTTTCGGGGACCCTTGGTGTTGTACGTGGCTGGGTGGAGGAAGAGACCTTCAATGACGTCAGTGAGGACAAGGAACGGGACATGACTAGCTTGGTATCCAACCTTGTGCAAATGGGGAGTTTGCGGTTGTGCAAATGGACTGTTTGCAGTTGTTTGCGGTTCGTTAAACGGGGAGTTTGATCTGTCACTGTGAAGTGGGCGTAACCCTTACACTACCTGATCGATACAACATCATACCTGATGTTTTCAAGCACGTTATTCGAAACAATTTAGGAATGTTAGGTGATTTATGCCCTTTATGGATTAAAACCCAACTCTGCGTCAACGACGTAATTTTCCATGGGAGTTTTGCCATGGATCCCCCTCCGGCAATGCTACAGTCCAGGTGTTAGTCCCCTTGAAACAACTTTTCCATCACTATTGTCCCTGTGGGTTTTAAAATTCGCCTGCCTATTGAAGTCTATGGCGGTTCGCCCGTTCGCGAACATTTGCGAAAATTCGCGTTCGCCGTTCGCAAACTGAAAATTTTATGTTCGCATCATCTCTACTGATGAGTAGCCTTCTTCACCCGCATAGTGAAGAAACTACTCACCACCAGCATCAGCAGCAGGTAGACCTGGAGCAGGACCTGAACCATCAAGTTGTGGCATATTTGAAGATCCGTTGGACTACAGGGTAGCCAAACTAGATTTGTGGCCGCAACTAGCAGAGTTTGCCCTGGAAAAGCTGTCCTGCCCGGCCAGTAGTGTGGCATCAGAGCGGGTGTTTAGTGCTGCGGGTGCCATAGTTACCCCAAGGAGAACTCGCCTGTCTACCCAAAATGTGGAGAGACTGACCTTTGTCAAGATGAATCAGGTGTGGATCAGCCATGATTTCCAACCACCAATTCCTGATGCATCAGACTAGATCATCCATGGTGCCACACCAACACTTACAAGAGAACAGTTTCTTCTTATTACCTGCCTCAGCTACTACTTTGATGCTGAAACCCGCCTGATGCCACACATCTGATGCCAAGGGCAATTTCTTTCACCCACCTTCGTCAGCGGGTACTGGTATTTCCACCCACCGCCCCACTCTGTTACCGGGTCACTTTGTGGTCTCCTGATGCAGCTGCTGCTGCCATCTCCAGACTATGTCACCTTGCCACTCTGTGGTATCCTCCTGATGCTGCTGCTGCTGTTACTACCATCTTCACATTATGTCACCTTGCCACTCTGTGGTCTTATCATGCTGCTGCCATATCCACACTATGTCACCTTGCCACTCTGTGGTCTCCTCCTGCTGCTGCCATCTCCACACTTTGTCACCTTGCCACTCTGTGGTGTCCTCATGCTGCTGCCATATCCACACTATGTCACCTTGCTACTCTGTGGTCTCCTCATGCTGCTGCCATCTCCACACAATGTCACCTTGCCACTCTGTGGTGTCCTCATGTTGCTGCCATATCCACACTATGTCACCTTGCCACTTTGTGGTGTCATCATGCTGCTGCCATCTCCACACTATGTCACCTTGCCACTCTGTGGTCTCCTCCTGCTGCTGCCATATCCCCACTATTTCACCTTGCCACTCTGTGGTCTCCTCCTGCTACTGCCATTTCCACAATATGTCACCTTGCCACTCTGTGGTCTCCTCATGCTGCTTCCACCTCACCACTATGTCATAGGTCCACTCTGTGGACTTCTCATGCTGTTCCACCCTCCCCACTTCATGACTGGTCCACTATTTTGGCTTTTGGCCCAGCTGACATTATTAATTTGACCTTTCTTCTGATCTGTCAGAAGAAAGGAAAAATGAGACGCACAATGGATCCTGTCTGTGTAGCAGCTGTAAGGCCTGTATGGTCCCATCAAAATTGGCTTATGATTTGGTAGCCAAAAGCAGGAGTGGGTACAAAACACAGAAGACATGTAAATATTCCATTAATGTGTCATCTCTGTTTTACATCCACTGCTGTTTTTTTTTAGCTTTAGCAATACTGATGGGTTATTGAGCAAATGCTGACCGAGTTAAGGTGTATGCTCCACAGACAGGATCAGTTTCTTGTAGGTTATTGTTCTGACTGATCAGAGGCATCCTCCATTGTATGCATTTTTGCTGGGGATTGCCATTAGCAGCGGACCACAAGTGCAGGATCTGCCCCCCCGGTATAGATGCACCACCGCATATGGGGTTGAGCACTTCCTGCTTTTTAATACAACGCCAATTTGTAGTTTGCATTTTGAATTTTTTGGAGGTGTAGAAACTTCTAGTCTGAATGTGCCTTTATTTCCATCTACAGGCAGCATTCTGGTGCACATGTGAGGCCCGGGCTATATCAGCCAGTCTTGGGTGGGGCTCAGAGCTCTCTGCCTCCTCCCATTGTATGCATGGTCACATGCTGAAGGTTACTGGGAGATTGCTTTGAGTCGGACCTTGCGCTCCTGTAATTCGCCCACTGGCTCCTGGTATTGCCCACATGGCCCATTTAGGTTTAGCGTTAGGTGCCGAGCTACTTGAGAAACCTTGGCGCGGTGCTCGGGCTCAGACATGTCCTCACATAGGACATGTTGGCTAATCTCTCAATTTTAACACCAGTTTGAGGGCTTAGTAAGACCGCAGAGTGCACCTGTCTTTGTTTTTGTTATATTATATATACTGTTTATCACATCCACACATTTGCTATCCTGTGTAGGATGTCCATTGTGGTACTTGTGGTCCGCTGCAGGCATCCTCCATTGTATGCATTTTTGCTGGGGATTGCCATTAGCAGCGGACCACAAGTGCAGAATCTGCCCCCCCGGTATAGATGCACCACTGCATATGGGGTTGAGCACTTCCTGCTTTCTAATACCACGCCAATTTGTAGTTTGCATTTTGATCAGAGGAAGGGCAAATTAATCAGTGATGTCAACACAAACGTACTACTGACACCGTCTCCACTATGTCAGGGGGGCTCTACTTGTATATGTGATTAATAGAACAGGTTCTGTTGACATCGATGTGGAATCAGCTGGTGACGGTGTGAAAGGAGTGCGCTTCTTCTTGACGCTAACATCGACTGCCCAATTTTGGCCCTGTGACTGCCCAAATAAGTGAAGTATGCAGTGATTCTAAGAGCGACGCCTGTCATCTGCATGTCAAACTTAGTCATGAGCGGCAGGGGCAATATTCAAATTTGCAATATTTGTACGTCATAAATTCGCAAATTCATGAATTCACGATTATTTTCTTGAGTGCAATACAGGCGTGGATCACTTTTGCTACATTTTCCAAGCTGCTAGAAGTTTTCTGAGACTGGAGAAAATGGTTGTCATGGCAGAACATTAAAAATGGCTTTATATGCAGATAGAGTGCTCCAATATATTCACAATTGCACTAATGAAGTGAATATTTTGGCTCAATACGTGAAACTTCACATTTTACCAGGTCTGACTACATGTTACTGATTGGTGCACTATGTATTGTTGTGACATCACAGCACTATGTCTGCAGCATGTATGTATGGACAGCAGAACCTATCACACTACCTAACTCACTGCACTGCAACAGCTACACTATATCACAATATAACCTACACTGACTATCTCCCACTAACTATCTGTATTATATATATAAGCTATCTAACTATCTATCTAATGTAATGATTGGAAAGCACAGAGCACAGCAATGACACTGCTGTCTCTCTCAGAACTCCAAAAAACTATAGAAAATGGCTGCTGGGGAGGTTCTTATATACAGTTGCAAGAAAAAGTATGTAAATCCTTTGGAATGATATGGATTTTTGCACAAATTGGTCATAAAATGTGATCTGATCTTCATCTAAGTCACAACAATAGACAATCACAATCTGCTTAAACTAATGACACACAAAAATTTTTATGTTACCATGTTTTTATTGAACACACCATGTAAACATTCACAGTGCAGGTGGAAAAAGTATGTTAACCTTGGATTTAATAACTGTTTGAACCTCCTTTGGCAGCAATAACTTCAACCAAACGTATCCTGTAGTTGCAGATCAGACGTGCACAACAGTCAGGAGTAATTTTTGACCATTCCTCTTTACAGAACTGTTTTAGTTCAGCAATATTCTTGCGATGTCTGGTGTGAATCGCTTTCTTGAGGTCATGCCACAGCATCTCAATCGGGTTTAGGTAAGGACTGTGACTGGGCCACTCCAGAAGGCATATTTTCTTCTGTTTAAGCCATTCTGTTGTTGATTCACTTCTATGCTTTGGGTCGTTGTCCTGTTGCAACACCCATCTTCTGTTGAGCTTCAGCTGGTTGATAGATGGCCTTAAGTTCTCCTGCAAAATGTCTTGATAAACTTGAGAATTCATTTTTCCTTCGATGACAGTATTTTACATATCGTAGATTCGCTAACAGGGATATTAGCATATGCCAGAGACTTTTGTAAGTCTTTAGCTGACAACTCTAGGATTCTTCTTCACCTCATTGAAAAGTCTGCGCTGTGCTCTTGCAGTCATCTTTACAAGACAGCCACTCCTAGGGAGAGTAGCAGCAGTGCTGAACTTTCTCCATTTATAGACAATTTGTCTTACCGTGGACTGATGAACAGCAAGGCTTTTGGAGATACTTTTAGAACCCTTTCCAGCTTTATACAGGTCAACAATTCTTAATCGTAGGTGTTCTGAGAGCTCTTTTGTGCAAGGCATCATTCACATCAGGCAATGCTTCTTGTGAAAATCAAACCCAGAACTGGTGTGTGTTTTTTATGGGGCAGGGCAGCTGTAACCAACACCTCCAATCTCATCTCATTGATTGGACTCCAGTTGGCTGACACTTCACCCCAATTAGCTCTTGGAGATGTCATTAGTCTAGGGGTTCACATACTTTTTCCACCTGCACTGCGAATGTTTACATGGTGTGTTTAATAAAAACATGGTAACATTTAATTCTTTGTGTGTTATTAGTTTAAGCAGACTGTGATTGTCTATTGTTGTAACTTAGATGAAGATCAGATCACATTTTATGACCAATTTGTGCAGAAATCCATATCATTCCAAAGGGTTCACATACTTTTTCTTGCAACTGTAGTAAGGGATAGGCTAGGCAACTTTCCTATTGGTTGCTAGGGATGTACCTAAGCTCAGACAAAGACATTGTAGCCTTCTCATTGGCCCTCAAGAAAGAAGCAGGGAGGGATCATGGGTTCAGATGAAAAAAAATCTAGAATATTCAAAAATACGAATATATATCACTATATTCTAAATATTAGCGAATTCTTGAAGTGCCGATATTCGCGATTAATATTCGCGATTTGAATTTTCGCACCCAACAGTAGTCATACTGAATTACAGTATTATTTCACTAGCAAAGCAGACTCCCTATGCATGTTATTGCAAGGCTAATCTAATTTTTTTTCAATTCACTCATCTCTAATCATAAAACATCAATATTTAACACATCTGAAGATCTGTGTTTATTTCTGCATTTTCTTCGTCTCTTATGTACATGATTTTCTAAAAAAGGTTTCTTGGTCTCTTGGTGCAATATATCCAGTATTAATTTTTAAGGGAGAGTTGAGTAAAATGCTACTATACACATCTGATGGCTTATCTCCATTGAGAATAAATTATTAGAGATTAAACATTCAACACATCTAATTCATATTTCATCCGACATCATCCACCAAGCATAGTCAGTAGACCCCATACAAAAGATAGTCAGGTTTGGCAGACTTCATTTAGGTCAATCCTATGATTCATCAGATATATGTGGTTACATTGTGTCTAAGTCTTAATATATTCATGTATTGTAAGGACATAAATAATTTTAGATTAGTAGCCTTAAAATGTTAATTCCTACACACAAATATGAAATAATGTTCTTGCTGTCTGACGCTTTTTTAGTTTATTTTCACTGACTCTCAATAATCAATTTGCAGGGGTTTAACAAACTTTGTAAGTTGGCCTTATAAATTCTCAAAGGGAATGTATGTTTCACTTCCAGTAATAACAGAAAGACTGTTGCTGCATATTTTATAGTATCATAAATTAACTTTACTTAATAACAGAAATATATCTTCTGTGTAATAAGAGCAGAGGAGCAGTATAAATGATAGCAAATTACTTACATGGAAAGGATGACTGCATGTAATCCCCTTAGATAGGAATAGAAATTATTTAATGCTCAGTTTCTACTTTGTAATATCTTGTACATTTGTTTGTATGTTCAGTAAATTAGGAATACCCGTTTTTATTGCTATTCATAGATATGCTGAAATTAGAGTAATTTGGTTAGATAAGGAATATGCGTTTATCAATTTCCAAAAAGCCAGCGTGACTCTTGTATGTTAAATTAAGTGCTATGTTTCAAAATCTGAAATAGAAAGTGTATTGCAGTCATTTTGGTGCCTGCTGCCCTATCATTCTGTAATACAAATTCTGTGTTGCATTCTACTCATTCATCTAATTGCTCCCACATAGTCACTTCAGATATATTTCTAGTTGAGAAAGTTTTAAGCGAAATATTCCTGAACTCTGCCATCGCATATTAATTTACTCACAAACCTATCATATCTGTATAGTGTAAAGCATATGAGCAAAAAAAATCTTATGGAATGTCCTAGACTCATGACTGATGATTAGAGATGAGTGAATCGAAGCTGACGAAGTGGCATTCAATCCGAATTTCAGGAAAAGTTTTAGTTGAAAAACAAATGTGAATTTCCTCACACTTCGTGGTAACGAATCACAATTTTTCCTAAAATGGCAGCTACAATGGCGGCTACAAGTGTGAGAACATGGGGCAAGGAACTCTGGGAAGGCGGGCTAACCCATAATGCCATGCATGCAGCCAATCAGCACCCAGCCAGCCCTGTGATGTCACAACCCTATAAATACCCGCAGGCATCTTGGATTCAGACATTTTACAGTGTTCTGAGTGCAGGGACAGTCGTTGCAGGCGCTAGGGAGAGTTATACTGAAACCCTCATTGTGAAAAAAAATAGCGATTTTAAGTGCAGGGAAACATTATTCAAATTGCAGCGAAACAATAGGGAGGAATTATTTCACAGCATCTGAGTGCAGGGAGAGACGTCTGAAGTTGCTAGGCTCTGGCATGCCAACAATTTGTTCTTGTTATTGGGATGCTATGTTGAAAAGCCTTTAGTAGCTTATATCTGTGGAAAAAATATATATATACGCATTTCACTTCTGCAGTTATTTGTGTTGAAAAAGTTTAGTGGCCTATTTCAGTACAAAAAGGAAAAATATATACGCATTTCACTTCTGAAGTTATATGTGGTGAAAGCGTTCAGTGTCCTATTTCAGTACAAAAAGGAAAAAAATATATGCACTTCACTGTTGCATTTATTTGTGGTGAATGAGTTTAGTAGCCTATTTCAGTACAAATATAAAAATATATACGCATTTCACTTCTGCAGTTATATGCAGTTATATGCGGTGAAAGCGTTCAGTGTCCTATTTCAGTACAAAAAGGAAAAAAAATATACACACTTCACTGGTGCATTTATTTTTGCTAAAAGCGTTTAGTGGCCTATTTCAGTACAAAAAGAAAAATATATTCTCTGTTCACTTCTGCAGTTATTTGCGTTGATAGCGTTTAGTGGCCAATTTCAGTACAGAAAGAAAAATATATATGCACTTTACTGGTGCATTTATTTGTAGTAAAAGCGTTTAGTAGCCTATTTCAGTACAAAAAGAAAAATATTTTTGTCGCTTTTAGGGGTGTTTTAATTTGATTTTAATTTATTTAGTTCAGGTAAAAAGCTGTGGGCTCGGCTCCACTTTTCAGCGTGGACGAGCTACTAGAGGACAGTCAGCAGCTACTGGCCAGCCAAGATGTGAAGGAGACATCCGCTGCTTCCTCCGCTAGGCGGGCAAGTAGTGATAAGGAGAGTGGAATGGGAGGTGGTGTTGCGAGTGGTCAGGTTCCTGACCCAGAGACCATTGAGGAGGACATCAGTGATGTGCAGACACTACTCGATGATGATGAAGCCAATCGCACTTGGGAGCCGAGTGATGAAGGGGCTTCATCATCATCGGGAGAAGAGGGTGGCAGCTTGCCCGTGAGCCAGCAAGTCGATAGGGTGTCCGGGAGTCAGCAGGGTGACAGCAGTGGGAGGTCGGGAGCCAAACATGCCCGTGGTAGACCACCTGCTTCGCAGCAGCCTACCTGCCCGGGAAGTAGTGGTGCAGGGGTTCACGGAGCCAGCAGCGGTAGAAGTCATTCAGTGCGGACTGTTGGGGGAAAAATCACGTACTCGGCGGTATGGCAGTTTTTGGTTAAGCCGCTGGAGGAGGTAAACGTTGCCATATGTAGAATATGTGGGTAGAAGGTGAAGCATGGCCAGGGTGCCAATGTTGGCACCACGGCCCTGCGTCAACATATGCAGCGTCGCGATACAGTGGCCTGAGAGAACCGTGGCTCCGATGTGGTGGACCAGCCTTTCCGCAACAACCGCTGCATCACCCAGTGGCACGCACCCGGTTTCAGACAGTCAAGGCTCCACCACCTCAGCCAAAGGGAGCTGTCTGTCATTCCCATATTCTGCTGGTCCAGATGCTCCTGCTACTCCTCCTCCTACTCCTCGTCAGTCATTCCATCAGCAATCGATCACCAAAGCGATTGCCAAGAGACAGCAGTATGCGTGCATGCACCCAACGGTGCAAAAGCTGAACGTGCTCCTGTCCAAGTTGCTGGTGCTGCAGTCCCTCTCTTTCTAAGTGGTGTACTCTGCACCTTTCAGAGAAATGATGGCTTTTGCCGAGCCGAGGTGGAGAGTCCTAATCCATCATTTCTTTGTGAAAAAGGCAGTACCAGCCCTGCACAAATATGTAGAACAGAAGGTGGGCCAGTCCTTGAGCCTGTCGGTGTCTGCCAAAGTACACAGCATCGCCAATGTGTGGAGCTGTAACTACAGTCAGGGACAGTACATGTCCTTTACGGCCCACTAGGTAAATGTGGTTGTCACGGCCTTTGGTGTGCACCGTGACACGCTTGCTGTGCATGCTGTTGCCAGTGACATCGTTTTGTGGTTGCAGCATTTAGGTGCCTCCTCCTTTTTCCTGGGGCCTTCCCTGTCTGGTGCCGGAGGGGTTAATTATCTAGCTGGTGGGGATTTAGGTGTGGCCACTAGGTTTATATTATCTGTGGCCTGTTGGCTAGGGTCAGTTTTCCTCCAGCCTTGCTGTGTGCTGGAGCTGTGTTCCTGTCCGGCCTCTACCATCTGCCCAGTGCTTGAGGGCCACCTTGTGGAACATACTGTCATGGTGGGGAGTGGGGAAAACCCCCCACCGAACAATGGGAAGCAGATGGGAAAACAACTAGGCCGGAGGCTGGGATAAGGGAGCAGGTCACCTCCTATAGCATGTCTAATGCTTGCCCTAACTCCTCACAGTATAAGCGGACCTGGATGGTAGGACGGCTCATACCCAGAACCTAGGACCCTGAGTCGCCCTGAAAATCCCTCAAATAAAGAAAGGGCAGAGACGACCTGTTCATCCCAGACACGGATGAACAGGAGTCTCCACCAGCCTTGCTGCAAGGAAAAAGTGGAGAATGTATACAGTAACTGGATCAGCAGGTAAGCACACCATACAACACACTTACCTGCTGCAGCAAAACCGACTGGAACCTGAGCATGAGTACTGATGCCCACACACCATACAGGATACAGTACAAACAACCACACCCAGGTATCAAGCACACCAGTTACTGCCTGGAAACCCCCATGGCGTCCCCAGGCAGAGAAGCATACAGACTTGTAGTTCCCCCTCCGGGGAACCCTGACACCCCCTTTCGGAGGATATGCGACTACCAGGGGAAATGTCTAGCAAACATGCTGGAAGACAGACACCCACAAGCCAGACATGTAATGACCACTGGACATACAACAGACCCTGCACATAACCCATACTAAACATAGATACAAGGGAAGGAAAAGACATAGGGAACATAGGGGAGACATCAAGATGAGATTAATGTTACGAAAGGTGGCCCTCAAGCACTGGGCAGATGGTAGAGGCCGGGCAGGAGCACAGCTCTAGCACACAGCAAAGCTGTAGTAAAACTGACCCCAGCCAACAGGCCACAGGCAATATAAACCTAGTGGCCGCACCCAGGACACACCTAAATCCCCACCAGCTAGATAATTAACCCCTCCGGCACCAGACAGGGAAGGCCCCAGGAGAAAGGAGGAGGCACCTAAATGCTGCAACCACAAAACGAGAAAGGAAACACGCACAATATCTGAGAGATACCACTGATTTCAAGGAAGGGCGCCTTTTTGATTATAGGGCAAGACTAGCTAGGAGCCTGGAAGCTGAGACTGAGGCCTCCTCATCTGAATGTGGTACTGATACAGAGGGTTCCCGGACTGGTAGTTCGTATCCCCAGCCCCCCAGATCATCAAGGGGTTATTTAATAGGGGGAAACCACGTAGAGGCAGGGGCGCTCAGTCCAGGGGTAATTTTTTAGGTCAGGGCCCTTCCCCGTCGACATATCATACATGGGGTTTGTACGAATTCCCTAGTGGACACCCCTGTGGATCTAGACTAATAGGCTTGTGTCTCTCTTTGCATTGAGACCATAGGTGTGTATGTGTATTGACACACCGTTGTTTGCCTCTCCTCCCCCGTATCCAAGGGGCTGTAATTGGCTTTGGTCTCAGAAAAGTGTGGCAATTGGCTGTCTATTATTTCACTCACTGAACCGATATGTACAGTACAGTGTCACGGATGGTGTACAGGAAACAAGACAATACCATATAAACAATGTCTCTCTGGATCCACAACTAAGGAACAAAGGGAGACCCCTGCAATAGACCTGCCGCTCTCCCTCACTGCTCAGCCTATGCGAACACCCCAAAGGTGGATGGGCGCATATCCACGTTCCTCGGCTATCTATTACCTGAAGACCCTACAATAGTGAGGGGACACGACCACCGGCTCCCTACACTGACACGGAGGGAGTCAGGGTCACCTGGATCCAGAAAAGACAAAATCATAAATACATAAACAGCACTTATCTTGCAGACGAGTGACGACTGAGAACTGGAAACAGCATGCACACACACTACTATCAGCCGCACACTACTGCATTATGGGGAGGAATTTGAAGGGTAGCAATTAGTCCAACAGCATGACAGCTGAGATAGACTAACGAGATGAGAAACTAAACCAAAACAAAGAAATTCAAGGAGGAGGATCTGAGAAGCTCCTGTGAGCGCTTCTCAGCTGTCTGGCTGTGACATACAGTGTTAAAGGGATTCTGTCACCTGGATTTTAGTGACAGAGCTTTTAACATAATCACATCAGTCTGCTCGTTTTGTATTAAAATATACTAGTATTACTGCCCTAAGTGTTGTTCTTTTTTCTATAAAATTGATTTTATTAATATGGTAATTACCTGAGTAAGGAGCCCAAGGGGCTGTCCCTCCGGCCAATGGAGCCCAGACGCGCCCCTTCTCCTGGAGCCCAGCACCGCCCCACTGCTAATTTATTCACTCCTCATTGCCGGCTGACGCATGTGCAGTGCATCCTGTGAGGCCGATTCCAGGCGCTGACATGTGTATCCACGGAATGCGTTCACTGAGCCATAGGCTTGCGCAAGAAATCGAATGGCTTTCTCCCCGACAACTCAAAATCGGAACCATGGTGACCAACAAAGGGAAGAACATTGTGTCGGCTATGCTTAAAGGAGGGATGAGCCATGCGCCCTGCATGGCATACGTGTTCAATCTGGCTGTCAAGTGGTTCCTGAAGTATTCCACCCATCTGCAAGACATCCTAAAAATGGGCAGGAAACTTTGCATGCACTTCAGCCACTAGTACATTGCAAAGCACACCCTCCTAGAGCTGCAGCGGCACAACGGCATCCCCCAACATAGGCTGATATGCAACATTTGGAATACCACACTCCATATGTTGGACCGACTATATGAACAGAGAAAGGCAATAAACAAATTCTTGATGATACAGACAGAGGTACTCCCCTGTGTAACTTTGATGTTAGCCAGTGGCAGCTCATCCGTGACACATGCCGTTTGCTCTGGTCTTTTGAGGACGCCACGTTATTTGTCAGTCGCCAGGACTACGAGAAGAACAGCGTCATTCCACTGCTTCATGTCCTGGAACAGATGGTGGTAACAATGGCTGGTCAGAGGACTGGAGACGTGGCGCCTCTATCTCACGGCCACATGAGCCTTGTGGGTCCTGAACTGGAAGAGTAGGAGGAGGGGAAGGAGGACATTGGAGCACAGCCAATGTGTAGCGAAATGGTTGGTTTTTTAACTCAGGTTACAGGAGAGGAGGAGCAGGAGCAGCCAGAGGAGCTACAAGGCGATGAGGAAGATGAGACAGAGGACCCGGACACACTGTGGCAGTATGCAGTGGAGATGGAGGCACGGAGTCCCTCCGAGTCACTTGCACAAATGGCTTGATGTATGCTCACTTGCTTGCGTAGTGACAGCTGAATTGTCACCATTCGGCAGAGGGATGACTTCTGGCTTTCCACCCTGTTGGACCCTCGCTACCGGTCCAGAATGGGGGCCTATTTTACACCCACTGAGAGGGAGGACAAACTGAACTACTACAGAGACATCCGATGTAGTCAGTTGGCCGCTGCCTATCTGCGCAATCGTCCATCCTCTCGCAGGTCTGACCGCGGGGGCCCTCTGTGCTCATGTTCCACTGCTGCTGGGGTGGGGTGGGGTGGCAGGAGCAGTACCAGCTCCATCAGCAGCAGCCTATGTCTACAGTCACTGATGAGTAGCTTTCTTCACCCTTATAGTGAAGAAACTACTCACCAGCAGCAGCAGGTAGACCTGGAGCAGGACCTGAACCAGCAGGTGGTGGTATACTTGGACAGCACCCTGCAAACCCACATTGAAGATCCGCTCGATTACTGAGCAGCCAAACTGGATTTGTGGCAGAGTTTGCACTGGAAAAGCTGTCCTGCCCGGCCAGTAGTGTGGCATCAGAGCGGGTGTTTAGTGCGGCGGGGGCCATAGTTACCCCAAGGAGAACTCACCTGTCCACCCAAAATGTGGAGAGACTGACCTTTGTAAAGATAAATCAGGCGTGGATAAGCCAGGATTTCCAACCACCAATTCCTGATGCATCAGACTAGATCATCCATGGTGTCTCACCAACACTTTGATAAAAGAGACCGTTTTCTTCTGGCTACCTGCCTCAGCTACTACTCTGAGGCTGCCACCCGCCTGATGCCACACATCTGATGCCAAGTGCTTCTTCTTTCACCCATCTTCGTCAGTGGGTACTGGCATTGCCACCCACCGCCCCACTCTGTCACTTTGCGGTCTCCTGATGCAGCTGCTGCTGCCATCTCCACACTATGTCACCTTGCCACTCCACACTATGTCACCTTGCCACTCTGTGGTGTCCTCCTGCTGCTGCCACCTCCACAATCTCTCGTCGTCGTGCCACTCTGTGGTCTAATCATGCTGCTGCGACCTCCACAATATCTCGTCTTCCTGCTACTCTGGCCTCCTCATGCTGCTGACACCTCCACACTTTGCAGTCGTGCCACTCTGTGGCCTCCTCATGCTGCTTCCACCTCCACAATCTTTCGTCATCGTGCCAGTCTGTGGCCTCCTGATGCTGCCGCCACCTCCAGACTCTGTTATTGGGCCACTCTGTGGTCTCCTCATGCTGCTTCCACCTCACCCCTATGTCATACTACGCCAAAATATTTGCATCATTAGTGCTGATTAGTGCAATCGAGAATATATTTGAGCACTCTATCTGCATATAAAGCCATTTAAATTGTTCTCTCGTGCCAACCATTTTCTCCAGTCTCAGGAAACGTCTAGCATCTTGCAAAAATGTAGCAAAAGTGACCCATGCCTGTATTGCGCGCTTATTCCGTGAATATTACGTTGCCGATTTTTGCAATCAAGAAAATAATAGCGAATTCGAGAATATATGACGAATATTCTACAAAATATTTGCGAAATATCGCGAATTCGAATATGGTCCCTGCCACTCATCACTATTGGCCACTCCATTGACTGGTACCACACATAGGCACGAATGTGCAGCAGCTTCCGTCCTGGACACCTCAGGTTTGCGCTGTAGCAATGGCTGTAACCCCTGTAAATGAACAGTGTATAATGCAATGGAAAAATAAATCAAGCCAGCAAAGGAGCCAATATGGACAATCACAATACATTAGTAAGTGCCTTGAATTAACTTTGTGTATATGATAAATGCCATTTGCTGAAGTGAGACAATCCATGTTATAGTACTACTTTACTAAGTATTAGTGCTGCCTCATCTGGAATATGCAGTTCAGTTCTAGGCATTAGTCAAGAGAAAGGATGCTGGAGCTGTATAAAGTACAAAGAAGAGCGACTAAATTGATAAGGGGGCATGAAGGGTCTTAGTTTTCAGGAAAGATTAAAATAATTAGATTTATTTAACCTTGAGAAGAGAAGTATAAGGGAGGATATGATTATCGTATATAAATATATGAATGGCCCTTACAAAGATATGGTGAAAAGCTTTTCGCCGTAAAACCCTCTCAAGAGACAAGGGGGCACTGCCTCCACCTGGAGAAGTTCATTATCCAAAGGTGACAAGGCTTCTTTATGAGATCTTATAGCCTTCACTCCTCATCAGCATAAATGAGCCTCGGACACCCGTTACCTCTTTGACAGTTCTTTCTTGCATACCTCTGTTAGGCAATATGCACAGCATACCAGGACCATCCCACAAGATCTGCTATTTTAGAGATTATCTGAACCAGTCATCTAGACATAATAGTTCGTCTGTAGTCAAAGTCAGTCAGACTTACTTACACTTGCCCATTTTTCCTGCTGCCAACAAATCAACTTCAAGAACTGACTATTGACTTGCTGCTTAACCCCTTAAGGACCCTTGCTGTACATGTACGTCTCAGCTGGACGTGACTTAAGGACCAGCGACAAACATGTACGGCAGGCTGATCGGGAGGATGCAGGAGCTGCGCCTGCCCAATCAATGGACTCGGAAGTCACTGACTAACCCCTTGTATGTCACAGTCAATGCTGACTAAGGCATGCAGAGGGTTTACAGAGGGTACGGGTGCCCTCCGCATCTCCATCAGGTCCCCGCACTGCAGAGGTGGGGATCTGTTGGCAGAGAAGGCAAGCCCGACGCCTTCCATAGACATCGGGACTCCTTACATAAGCCTGTGAGATCCAGCCCTTAGGCTGGGTCTCACAGGCAGGCTGTCAGCATAAAAGCTGACAGACAATGCATTACAGTACAGGTTGTATTGTAATGCATTGCAGAGGGGATCAGACTTCAGAAGTTGAAGTCCCATAGCAGGGGGGGGCAGGGGGGAAGAAAGTAAAAAAAAATGTTTTTTCATAATAAAAAAAATTAAGTTTCAAGTAAAAAACAAAAATTCCAAAATAAAACACATAAAAAAAAGAAGAAAAACAGACATATTGGATATTTCCGCATCCGTAATGACCAGCTATATAAAAATATCACTGATCCACCCCCTTACCTGAACGCCTTCAAAAAAATTAAATAAAAATTGTGCTAAAGCAACCATTTTTATCACCGTACATCACAAAAAGTGCAACACTAAGCGATCAAAAAGGCATATCCCCCAAAATAGTACCAATCATAACCGTCATTTCATCCCGCAAAAAATGAGACCCTACCTAAGACAATCGCCCATTTCAAAAATGCTTTATGATATAAATAAATATAATAAATATATAAGACAATCACCCAATAAATAAATAAAACTATGGCTCTCAGAATATGAAGACACTAAAAGATGATTTAACGTAAATAGCACAAGGTTGGTGGCTCACTTTCTGATCCGCTATTGGGTAGGTGCACTGCCCGACAGCACTCCGTAATGCTGGTAAAGTAAAAAGGTAATTGATTGGATTGGGCGTCACTCTTTATCAGGCAACACAGACAAGTTGGTTGGTATATCAGAATTTTTTTATATATGTGATACTTTAAAATAATTTACAACATGTTGCATAAAATTCATACATTCAATCAATGTTAAAACTCAGACTAAAAAGTACAAAATATACACTTCTATATACTAAAAGTCCTTAGGGGGGGGGCTGTTGAGCCAATAAGTCCAAAGGCAATTATAACCCTGATGTGTATTAGCAGCTATACTTGTGGGAGAGCACAATATTCAATAGAGCAATGTCCAAGGAGATCAATATCATCCACCACTGAGGAAGGGGCCTGTTACCCGAAACGCGTATGGTAAAGCCAGTGAGGGAACATCAAGGAACAACATTTGGAAATCGTCTGTTTTCAACTTCTAACATCTACAGATTAATTTGAAAACCCCGCCTGGAAATTCAAGTCATCTGACCGCCCAGCCAACCACGTGGGACGCTACAGGTCCTGGAAGGTCAAAGCAGAGCAAAGAAATCACACTGCTATCCAGGCAAGGGTGTAAATCCCATAGACTTTACCGACAGGTCCTGGAAGCTTAAAGCACCGCATCTGACAAACTGGTGCACAAACGGGCCGAATACAGGAGGGGTAAAGTACTCTATATATTCTATACAAAGTATAGCATTGGATTATTGCAACTTGTTAAAATCTGGGGATGATATTGATCTCCTTGGACATTGCTCTATTGAACATTGTGCTCTCCCACAAGTATAGCTGCTTATACACATCAGGGTTATAATTGCCTTTGGACTTATTGGCTCAACAGCCCCCCCCCTAAGGACTTTTAGTATATAGAAGTGTATATTTTGTACTTTTTAGTCTGAGTTTTAACATTGATTGAATGTATGAATTTTACATGCTGTAATTTACATGTTGTAAAATATTTTAAAGTATCACATACAGTGGGGGAAATAATTATTTGACCCCTCACTGATTTTGTAAGTTTGTCCAATGACAAAGAAATGAAAAGTCTCAGAACAGTATCATTTCAATGGTAGGTTTATTGTAACAGTGGCAGATAGCACATCAAAAGGAAAATCGAAAAAATAACTTTAAATAAAAGATAGCAACTGATTTGCATTTCATTGAGTGACATAAGTATTTGAACCCTCTAACAAAAAAAGACTTAATACTTGGTGGAAAAACCCTTGTTTGCAAGCACAGAGGTCAAACGTTTCTTGTAATTGATGACCAAGTTTGCGCACATTTTAGGAGGAATGTTGGTCCACTCCTCTTTGCAGATCATCTCTAAATCCCTAAGGTTTCGAGGCTGTCTCTGTGCAACTCTGAGCTTGAGCTCCCTCCATAGGTTTTCGATTGGATTAAGGTCCGGAGACTGACTAGGCCACTCCATGACCTTAATGTGCTTCTTCTTGAGCCACTCCTTTGTTGCCTTTGCTGTATGTTTTGGGTCATTGTCGTGCTGGAACACCCATCCACGACCCATTTTCAGTTTCCTGGCAGAGGGAAGGAGGTTGTCGCTCAGGATTTCACGATACATGGCTCCGTCCATTTTCCCGTTTATGCGAATAAGTTGTCCTGTGCCCTTAGCAGAAAAACACCCCCAAAGCAAAATGTTTCCACCCCCATGCTTGACGGTGGGGACGGTGTTTTGGGGGTCATAGGCAGCATTTTTCTTCCTCCAAACACAGCGAGTTGAGTTAATGCCAAAGAGCTCTATTTTGGTCTCATCAGACCACAGCACCTTCTCCCAGTCACTCTCTGAATCATTCAGGTGTTCATTGGCAAACTTCAGACGGGCCTGCACATGTGCCTTCCTGAGCAGGGGGACCTTGCGAGCCCTGCAGGATTTTAATCCATTGCGGTGTAATGTGTTTCCAATGGTTTTCTTGGTGACTGTGGTCCCTGCTAATTTGAGGTCATTAACTAACTCCTCCCGTGTAGTTCTAGGATGCTTTTTCACCTTTCTCAGAACCATTGACACCCCACGAGGTGAGATCTTGCGTGGAGCCCCAGAGCGAGGTCGATTGATGGTCATTTTGTGCTCCTTCCATTTTCGAACAATCGCACCAACAGTTGTCACCTTCTCTCCCAGCTTCTTGCTAATGGTTTTGTAGCCCATTCCAGCCTTGTGCAGGTCTACAATTTTGTCTCTGACATCCTTGGACAGCTCTTTGGTCTTTCCCATGTTGGAGAGTTTGGAGTCTGCTTGATTGATTGATTCTGTAGACAGGTGTCTTTTATACAGGTGACTAGTTAAGACAGGTGTCCTTAATGAGGGTGACTAATTGAGTAGAAGTGTCTAACCACTCTGTGGGAGCCAGAACTCTTAATGGTTGGTAGGGGTTCAAATACTTATTTCACTCAATGAAATGCAAATCAGTTGCTATCTTTTATTTAAAGTTATTTTTTCGATTTTCCTTTTGATGTGCTATCTGCCACTGTTACAATAAACCTACCATTGAAATGATACTGTTCTGAGACTTTTCATTTCTTTGTCATTGGACAAACTTACAAAATCAGTGAGGGGTCAAATAATTATTTCCCCCACTGTATATAAAAAATTTCTGATATACCAACCAACTTGTCTGTGTAGCCTGATAAAGAGTGACGCCCAATCCAATCAATTACTAAAAGATGATTTTTTTTTTTTCAAAAATGCTTTTATTGCGTTAAAAGTGAAAAAAAAAATAGACATATTAGGTATCACTGTGTACGTAACAACCAGATCTATTAAAATAGCAAATGACCTAACTCTTCAGGTGAACACTGTAAAAAAAAATTAAAAATAAAAACTGTGTCAAAAAAGCCATTTTTTTATCACCTTACATCACAAATAGTGTAATACCAAGCGATAAAAAAGTCATATGCACCACAAAATAGTACCAATCAAACCGTTATCTCATCCTGCAAAAAATGAGACCCTACCTAAGACAATCGCCCATTTCAAAAATGCTTTATTATATAAAACTGAAACAAACAACCAGTCATATTTGGTATTGTCACGTCCGTAACAACCTGCTCTATAAAAAATAGCACATGATCTAGACTATTAGATGAACATTGTAAGAGACAAAAAATAAAAATGGTGCCAAAACAGCTATTTGTTGTTACTTTACCTCACAAAAAGTGTAATATAGAGCAACCAAAAATCATATGCACCCAAAAATAGTACCATCAAAACTTCCACCTTATCCTGTAGTTTCCAAAATGGGGTCACTTTTTTGGAGTTTCTACTCTAGGGGTGCATAAGTGGGTCTTCAAATGTGGCATGGCAACTTAAAATTATCCCAGTGAAATCTGCCCTCCAAAAACCATATGGCGTTCCTTTCCTTCTGCACCCTGCTGTGTGCCTGTACAGCAGTTTACGTCCACATATGGGGTGTTTCTGTAAACTACTGAATCAGGTTAATAAATATTGATTTTTGTTTGGCTGTTAACCCTTGCTTTGTTACTGGAAAAAATGGATTAAAATGGAAAATCTGCAAAAAAGTGAAATTCTGAAATTTCATCTCCATTTTCCTTTATTTCTTGTGGAACACCTAAAGGGTTAAGAAAGTTAGTAAAATCAGTTTTGAATACCTTGAGGGGTGTCGTTTCTAAAATGTGGCCATTTATGGGTGGTTTCTATTACGTAAGCCCCACAAAGTGACTTCAGACCTGAACTGGTTCTTAAAAATTTGGTTTTGAAACTTTTCTTAAAATTTTTTAGGATACTTTCACACTAACGTTATTCTTTTCCGGTATTGAAATCCGGTAAATGGTCTGAATACCAGAAAAGAAATGCATCAGTTTGTCCTAATGCATTCTGAATGGAAAGCAATCCATTCAGTGTTCATCAGGATGTCTTCCGTTCCATCCCTTGTATGGTATTTGACCGGACAAAATACCCAGCTGCGGTATTTATTCCGGACAAAATTCCGGAACAATACCGCACTTAATTTACATAGAGATGTATTAATGCTGAATCCGGTACCAAGTGTTCCAGAAATTGGCGCATCGCCGGATCCGGTTTTCCGGTCTGCGCAAGCGCCGGGATATAGGAGGAGCTACTTTCGCTTTTGATCTTTGAAAAAAATTTAATACCGGATCCGTTATTCTGGATGATACTGGATGAGATGGATCCGGTATATCACCGGATCTGTCTAACGGATCTGGAAAAAAAAGCTATCCTTTTGTATACAGCTTGCCGGATCCGTCAGGCAGTTCCGTTGCCAGAACTGCCTGCTGGATTCTAACAACGCTAGTGTGAAAGTACCCTAAGATTTGCTTCTAAACTTCTAAGCCTTCTAACGTCCCAAAAAAAGAAAATGTCATTTACAAAATGATCCAAACATGAAGTAGACATATGGGAAATGTAGAGTAATAACTATTTTAGGATGTATCACTATCTGTTTTAAAAGCAGGTAAATTGAAATTTTGAAAATTGAGAATTTTATAATTTTTTTTGTAAATTTGGAATTTTTTTATAAATAAAAAAAGAAATATTTTGACTCAAATTTACCACTTTCATGAAGTACAATATGTGACGAGAAAACATTTTCAGAATGACTTGGATAATTAAAAGTGTTTTAAAGTCATCACCACATAAAGTGACACATGTCAGATATGCAAAAAATGGCCTGGTCCTTAAAGGGATTCTGTCACCAGGTTTTGGGCTATAGAGATACGGACATGCACGGCTAGATCGCCGCTAGCATGTCCGCAATATATCTGTCCTATAGGGCTGTGTGGTTTTAATTTCTTTTAAAAAGGATTTTATAGATATGTAAATTAGTCTTAAATGTGTCCAAGGGGCTTTACTAACCTTCCTGGAGCCCAGCCGTGCCCAGCCACGTCCGCCTGTGAAGGAGCCCAGCACCGCCTATGTCCTCCGAATCTCCTCCTTTCATCACCGATAGATTGCCGTAATCTCGCGATGCGCGAGCTCGCTCATGCGCAGTTCTTTCCCTGAGGCTGATGCCAGCACAAGGAAAGAACACTATACCGGCACTGCGCATGCGCGAGCTCGCGCATCGCGAGATTACGGCAATCTATCGGTGATGAAAGGAGGAGATTCGGAGGACATAGGCGGTGCTGGGCTCCTTCACAGGTGGGCGTGGTTGGGCTCTAGAAAGGTTAGTAAAGCCCCTTGGATACATTTAAGACTAATTTACATATCTATAAAATCCTTTTTTAAAGAAATTAAAACCACACAGCCCTATAGGACAGATATATTGCGGACATGCTAGCGGCGATCTAGCCGTGCATGTCCGTATCTCTATAGCCCAAAACCTGGTGACAGAATCCAATGCAAATTAATGTAAATAAAAACAGAATGTAATGATTTGCAAATCTATTAGACCCATATGTTATTCTCAATAGATCATAGAACACATATCAGATGTTGAAAGTGAGACACTTTACCATTTTATGAAAAAATATAAGGTATAGAGCAGTGATGGCGAACCTTTGAGAGGCCGAGTGCCCAAACTGCAACTGAAAACCCACATATTTATCGCAAAGTGCCAACGCGGCAATGTAACCTGAATGCTACAGTCCACTATAGTATATCTTCCATGTACTTTATCATTTAGCTATCATAGCTTGCCCACATTCAGTACACTGCCTGTACTGTCCATAGTGCGCCCTGCGCTGATGAAGGGCAGGAAGAGTCTAACGCATATTGGTACACCATAGACTGTTTCCAGGGTGTTGGTGCTCACAGAGAAGGCTCCGAGTGCCGCCTCTGGCACCCGTGCCATAGGTACACCACCACTGGTATAGAGGAATAAATTTGCGGCACTCCCTAGATTCCTTCGCAGTTCTTTTTATTCATTATTAAATGGCCACTTGTGCGGGCACTCACTTAGTTACAGACAACAGCAGCTTCACGCTGACCGTGCTTCGTCTGGCGTCTGGGAAGCCAGACGAAGCGCAGTCAGCGTGAAACGGCCTAAAACTGAGTGAGTACCTGCACCAGTGACCATGTTTTAATAATTAATAAAATGAACTGTGAAGGAATCTGGTAAGTGCTTCAAATTTATTCCTCTATACCTTATATGTGAATACGTTCTAAAGTGCTGAGCACCACCTGAGCCACATGTGCAGTTATATGTTCTAAAGCACTTTTTGGCGTGTATTAGTGGCAAAAAAAAATATATTGCTTGCCATTCAGCAGTGTAGTTATATGTTCTAAAGCCTTGTGTATAAGTGGCCAGGGGCCTATTTGCCATTCAGCACTGCAGTTATATGTTAAAAAAAATATTATTTGCTGTTTTTGCGGTGCAGTTATATGTTCTAAATCACTTTTTTGCGTGTATTAGTAGCACAAAAAAGTATTTGCTGTTGTTTGGTGAAGTGAGAAAATTACAGCCCATTTTGGCGTGCATTAGTGGCAAAAAAATAGATATTTGCCATTTAGCGGAGCAGTTATATGCTCTAAATAACTTTTTTGCATGTAATACTGGCAAAAAATATATATATTTGCCGTTCAGCGGTGCAGTTATATGTTCTAAAGCCCTTTTTGGCTTGTATTAGTGGCAAAAAAATATATATTTGCCGTTCAGCGGTGCAGTTATACAGTCATGTGAAAAAATTAGGACACCCTTTGAAAGCATGTGGTTTTTTGTAACATTTTTAATAAATGGTTATTTCATCTCCGTTTCAACAATACAGAGAGATTAAAGTAATCCAACTAAACAAAGAAAACTGAAGAAAAGTCTTTTCAAGATCTTCTGTAAATGTCATTCTACAAAAATGCCTATTCTAACTGAGGAAAAAGATAGGACACCCTCACATGTATTCCCTCTTAAATTGGCTCAGATCTCACACAGGTATATCACACCAGGTGCACATAATTAGTAGATCGTTACTCTGCATGTTGAATGAGGCTTGCCCTATTTAAACCTCAGACATTTAGTTTGGTGTGCTCCTGACTGTTGAAGTGAGAGTGAGCACCATGGTGAGAGCAAAAGAGCTGTCAGAGGACTTCAGAAAAAAGATTGTAGCAGCCTATGAGTCTGGGAAGGGATTTAAAAAGATCTCAAAAGATTTTGAAATCAGCCATTCCACTGTCCGGAAGATAGTCTACAAGTGGAGGGCTTTCAAAACAACTGCCAACATGCCCAGGACTGGTCGCCCCAGCAAGTTCACCCCAAGAGCAGACCGCAAGATGCTAAAAGAGGTATCCAAAAACCCTAAAGTGTCATCTCGAGAACTACAGCAGGCTCTGGCTACTGTTGATGTAGAAGTACATGCCTCTACAATCAGAAAGAGACTGTACAAGTTTAACTTGCATGGGAGGTGTGCAAGGAGGAGACCTTTGCTTTCCAAGAGAAACATCGAGGCCAGACTGACATTTGCCAGCGATAAAGTTGACAAAGACCAGGACTTCTGGAATAATGTTCTTTGGACAGATGAGTCCAAAATTGAATTATTTGGACACAACAGCAGAGGACATGTTTGGCGTAAACCAAACACAGCATTCCAAGAAAAGAACCTCATACCAACTGTGAAGCATGGAGGTGGAAGTGTCATGGTTTGGGGCTGCTTTGCTGCAGCAGGACCTGGTCAGCTCACCATCATAGAATCCACGATGAATTCTACTGTGTATCAGAAGGTGCTTGAAGAACATGTGAGACCATCAGTTAGAAAATTAAAGCTGAAGCGGAACTGGACCATGCAACATGACAATGACCCAAAACATACTAGTAAATCAACCAAAGATTGGCTGAAAAAGAAGAAATGGAGAGTCCTGGAATGGCCAAGTCAAAGTCCAGATTTGAATCCCATTGAGATGCTGTGGGGTGACTTGAAAAGGGCTGTACGTGCAAGAAACCCCTCAAACATCTCACAGCTGAAAAAGTTCTGCATTGAGGAGTGGGGTAAAATTTCCTCAGACCGATGTCGAAGACTGGTAGATGGCTACAAGAACCGTCTCACTGCAGTTATTTCAGCCAAAGGAGGTAACACTCGCTATTAGGGGCAAGGGTGTCCTATCTTTTTCCTTAGTTAGAATAGGCATTTTTGTAGAATGACATTTACAGAAGATCTTGAAAAGACTTTTCTTCAGTTTTCTTTGTTTAGTCGGATTACTTTAATCTCTCTGTATTGTTGAAACGGAGATGAAATAACCATTTATTAAAAATGTTACAAAAAACCACATGCTTTCAAAGGGTGTCCTAATTTTTTCACATGACTGTATGTTCTAAAGAATTTTATGGTGTGTATAAGTGGAAACAAAAAAGGGCCTATTTGCCGTTCAGCGGTGCAGTTATATGTTCTAAAACCCTTTTTGGCATGTATTACTGGCAAAAAAATATATTTTATTTGCCAATCAGCGGTGCAGTTAAATGTTCTAAAGCGTTTTGTGGTGTGTATAAGTGGAAACAAATAAGGGCCTATTTGCCATTCAGCAGTGCAGTTATATGTTCTAAAGCCCTTTTTGGCATGCATTAGTAACAAAAAAATATATATTATTTGCTGTTCAACGGTGCAGTTATATGTTCCAAAGCCCTTTTTGGCATGTATAAGTGGCACAAAAAAAAAAGTATTTGCCGTTGTGTGGTGAAGTGAGCAAATTATTGCCCTTTTTGGCATGTTTTAGTGGCAGAAAAATATATATTTGCCGTTCAGCCGTGCAGTCATATGTTCTAAAGGACTTTTTTGCGTGACTTGGTGAAACAAAAAAAGTATTTGCTGTTGTTTGGTGAAGTGAGAAAATTACAGCCCTTTTTGGCGTGTATTAGTGACAAAAAAATATATTTTATTTGCCGTTCAGAGGTTCAGTTATATGTTTAAAAGCCCTTTTTGGAGTGTATTAGTGGCAAAAATTATATATATTATTTGCTGTTCAGCGGTGCAGTTATATGTTCTAATGCCTTTTGTGGCATGTATAAGTGGAAAAAAAATAAGGGCCTATTTGCCATTCAGCGGTGCAGTTATATATTCTAAAGCCCTTTTTGTCGTGTAATAGTGGCAAAACAAAAATATATTTGCCGTTCAGTGGTGCAGTTATATGTTATAAAGCCCTTTTCTGCGTGTTTTAGTGGCACAAAAAAAGTATTTGCCATTGTGTGGTGAAGTGAGAAAATTGCAGCCTTTTTTGGTGTGTTTTAGTGGTAAAAAATATATATTTGTCGTTCGGAGGTGCAGTTATTTGTTCTAAAGCACTTTTTTGAGTGTATTAGTGGCACAAAAAAAAGTATTTGCCGTTGTGTGGTGAAGTAAGAAAATTACAGCCCTTTTTGGCATGTATTAGTGGCAAAAAAATATATATTTGCGTTTCAGAGATGCAGTTATATGTACTAAAGCACTTTTTTGCATGTACTAGTGTCACGAAAAAAGTATTTGCCGTTGTGAGAAAATTACAGCCCTTTTTGCCGTGTTTTAGTGACATAAAAATATAAATATATTTGCCGTTCAGCGGTGCAGTTATATGTTCTAAAGCCCTTTTTGGCGTGTATTAGTGGCAAAAGAAAAATATATTTGCCGTTCAGCTGTGCAGTTATAAGTTCTTAAGCCTTTTGGGGTGTGGATTAGTGGCAAAAGAAAAAATATATTTGTCGTTCAGCGGTGCAGTTATATGTTCTAAAGCCTTTTGTGGCGTGTATAAATGGAAAAAAATAAGGGCCTATTTGGCGTTTAGCAGTTATTTATTCTAAAGCCCTTTTTGGCGTGTGTTAGTGGCAAAAGAAAAATATATTTGCCGTTCAGCTGTGCAGTTATACGTTCTAGAGCCCTTTTTGGTGTGTAACAGTGGCAAAATGAGAATATATTTGCTGTTCAGCGGTGCAGTTATATGTTCTAAAGCCTTTTGTGGTGTGTATTAGTGGCAAAAGAAAAATATATTTGCCGTTCAGTAATGCAGTTATATGTTCTAATGCCCCTTTTTGTCGTGTAATAGTGGCAAAATAAAAATATATTTGCTGTTCAGAGGTGCAGTTATATGTTCTAAAGCCCCTTTTTTAAGTGTATTAGTAGCACAAAAAAAGTATTTGCCGTTGTTTGGTGAAGTGAGAAAATTGCAGCCCTTTTTGCGTGTATTAGTGGAAAAAAGGGCTTATTAGCCGTTGTGTGGTGAAGTCAGAAAATTACAGACTTTTTTGAGGTGTTTTAATTAAATTTTTATTTATTTTCTGATCTAACATTATGTCAGAGAGAGAAGTGCCAGGTAGTATTGGGCAAGCATGCTCGGCCGAATATCGCGTGTTCTCGAGTCAGTGTATTTAAATCTAATTTAGCCTCTATTTCTGAAAAGTTTCTGGCGGAATTCAAACAACCTTTTACATTACAGCCAAGAATGTTAACCACTACACTATAGAGCTGCATGGCCAGTTATAAAAAAAAATGAAAAATATGAGACTTCTGCTGTATAGGAATACTTCCTAGTAGTAAGTATTCCTAAACAGCAGAAGTCTCAAATTTGTATTTTTTATTTTTTTAGTAACTGGCCATACAGCTCTATAGTCTGTATTGTAGAAGGCTGTGAGTTCAAAGCCAGAAACATTTCAGAAATAGAAATAGAGGCTAAATTATATATATATATATATATATATATATATATATTCATACTTCTGATTTATATGAATGCATAATATGTGGGAAACTACTACTGATGTTTTAGCCATAATAAATTTACATATATTATAATATATTATATATTCTAAATATATAATAATATGTAAATATATTATGGCTAAAACTTATATCTAACAGTTTAAATTAAATTTATCCTTTATTTCTGAAAAGTTTCTGACGGGATTCGAACTCACAACCTTCTACATTACAGCCAAGAATCTTAAACATTACACTACAGAGCTGCATGGCCAGTTACAAGTAAGTAGTAAGTATTCCTATACAGCAGAAGTCTCATAATTTATTTATTTTTTTGTAACTGGCAGCTCTATAGTTTAGTGGATAAGATTATTGTCTGTAATGTAGAAGGTTGTGAGTTCAAATCCCACCAGAATCTTTTCAGAAATAGAGGCTAAATTAGATTTAAATACACTGGGTGTCCCCAATCACTTACTCCATATAAGGACATAGCTATATATGGAGTCAGAGCAGGAACTCCTAAGCCGAACTAGAGTCCCGACACCCTCCCTTCTTCAGAACAGGGGGTGGCTGGTTTAATGATCGGGTTCTCCCATTGACTTCCATTGTGCTTAAGTGCTCTGTAGAGCACCTGAGCATCGTGAAGTGTTCTACTTGAGCACCAGAGCACACAAGCACTTTGGTGCTCAACCAACACTAGTGCCAGGCCCTGCACAGGGAGGTGGCAGAGGCCTAAATGTTTCTTGCGCAGGCACAGGTTGTAGTAGAGTAAGGGGGGCATGGCAGCAGGAGTCGCAGCGAGAGGCCTGAGCTCCCGGCGTCATCTAGCTGTCGTGTCTTGACCAGTAACCCAGAGGTTTTTGAATGGTTGACTAGGTCATCTCTGTTTTGGATCCACTCCTGTTTTTTGGGCATTAGCAATACTGATGGATTACTGACCAAATGCTGACCTAGTAAAGGTGAATGCTCAACAGACAGGATCAGTTTTTTGGGGGTTATTGTCCTGATGGATCAGAGGAAGGGCAAAATAATCAGTGATGTCAACACAAACTTACTACTTACACCCTCTCCACTCTGTCGGGAGGCTCTATTTGTATAAGCGTTTAATAGAATAGGTTCTGTACACATCTATGTGGAATCAGCTGACGACGATGTTAAAGGAATGCGCTTCTTCTTGGCGCTAACCTCGACCTGTAAATCTAAGTTAATGCTTGAGTTATTTGGTCAGTTTTGGCCCTGTGACTGCCCAAATAAGTGAAGTGTGCAGTGATTCTAAGAACAACGCCTGTCATCTGCATGTCATACTGACTCACAGTATTATTTCACTACCACAGCAGACTCCCTATGCTATGTTACTGTAAGGCATAGTGTTCTACACCCCTATAAGAGGCTGCAAAAGGCTTCAGACTGTGGCTAGAGGTTCATCTTCCAGTAAGACTACAACCCTAAAAATACAGCCAGAGCTACAATGGAATGGTTTAGATCAAAGCATATTCATGTGTTAGAATGGCCCAGTCAAAGTGTGGACCCAGTGAAAATTATATCCTCGGTATTCATAACTGAGAGAACATAACACAAACTTATTAACATGAAAAGACACACTGTGTATCCAAGTTTTATCTATATACTACAAATGTTTGATGTGATCTCCACTGTTAACACAACAGATGTCCAGATGTCTAGGTGGTAGTCATGTTCTGTCTAGAAGAGTGCCAGCATATCCTCAGATATGGACTCCATTTTTTCAGTAGTGAGTCATCTCAGATCAGTCAGATTATGTGGCTGGGGTGGCTGATTTAGCCCAACAGAAAGAAGTCACAGGATGTTAGATCTGGTGATCATGAGGGCCAGTGCAAAATTGGAGAATTGTCTATTTTGTTGCAGCCAACACAATGTTCTGGTACAGTTTCCCTGAGGTATAGGCGAACATCCAACTTAAAATAAGGAGCTACACCATCCTGCTGATAGACTACATTTGGCAGATCTTCCTCTATCTGTGGCATAAGCCATTCCCTTAATATTTCCAGGTAGGAGTGGCCAGTGACAGTATCCTTAGCAAGGAAGGAGGGACCATGGACTATGTGCCTACTTATTATACAGAGCAGGTTTACTTTGGGTGAGTACTTCATGTTTTCAGGTTTTCAGTGCACCAGATTCTAATCTTATCACTACTGACCTTCCCACTTAGGTGAATGGTAGCCTCAGCGCTGAACACCAACCTGCCAGTGAATTTTCCCTCTTCCAATTAGCCCGTCAAGTCAATGCTAATGTCACAGCATTTTGATTTGTAATCTCCTATGGCTTACAAGGCAGACCTTTTCATAAGATACGCCATACCGTGGTTTGTGGCACTTGTAGTTTGATACTAGTCAGCCTGGTTGTCTTTATAGGACTATGGTCATACATAGCTTGAACCGTGTTCACTGTCTCTTACAAAGTTTTTGGGCACTCCTGACTTTTCCATATATAATCATCTAGTGGCTTGACATTGCTTCACCCAATGTGAAATGCAGTTTCGATGCGGAGCTCGTTTTCCAAATTCTTTCTGAAAATTTAGTTGTGAGAACAGATCCCATTCTTGCTAATTGCTTCATACAAAAATCTTTGTCTTGCAACAATATCACCATCTTAAACCTGTCCCTTTGTGTAGAAGTTAGAGTTGAGCGAATCATTCAAAATAAATTGGATTGCTTACAAATTTCACAAAAATTCTGCTACCAAACAAATCAAAAATTTTGGCAATTTGCTTTGAACGAACAGTGCAAAATGTGCCATTTCACAGTGAAAATTGGAAGGAAAAACAACAGGAAGGATGAAGATGGAGGATCACGTGACCCTGGGAGGGAACTTGCCCTGTTTGGCTCAGAGGCTGACAGATAAACTGTGAGCCAATCAGCAGGATTTTGGAAAGTACTTCAGCCTTTGGGCTGGAGAGATGCCATTATGAGCACAGCTTGAAATCTGAGAGCATGTGTCTTGTCTGTGTCTGTCAAAAAACTATTAGTTAGATCAGTGTTTTATCATGGAAAGCATAAGTAGGGGGGCAGTTTTATACTGTTTTCATACAGTTACTGGCAATTGAGAAGTTAATGTAGCACTGAAAATTATGCAAAATACTGCAACAACCTCCTTTTTTTTTCTAATAAATGAACAGCGAGCCAGCCTTTTTTTGTATAAAACTCAAGTTTCAACAGTTAATAACTCTTTTATAGGTTTATTGCCAACACCTCCAGCATCAGCATCAATAGCATACATTCTGCTGCAAAAGCATTGTATTGTGTCAAGATACCATGCATTTTTTTGGGCATGCTGTAGTGTAATAACTACATAAATTTCATTGTTACCCCTGTCCAGCAGTCCGCAAAACTTGCCCCATCATCATGGAAATGAGGAACATTTCCACAGCTTCAACAAAATTTAGATATTCTCTATGCTATCAGTCATACTTTTTGCCAGGCAGGTACCTGTCCATGAAAGTTGTCTTGTCATAAACAAAAATTCATTCTTCTGTATGCCATCAGTCGGACTTTTAGCTACGCAGGTTTCCATAAAAAATATCTCATTATCCACAAAATAAAAATTTTCTGTATGCCTGTCACGGCCATGCCCATGACCGTGACTCCTTTACCGCATGCGGTTGCCTGCGGTTTTGTATGGGCGTTCAACCACGGGTGAGGGCCGCTTGTCTGTGGCCTCACTTGTGGTTGCCACGGGCAACCAGTGTTGTTTTTAGCAGCAGAGCAGCCTGAGCGTCGCTAGGCAGCTTGCTGCCCTGGCATGCGGTCACACCTAGCAACCTTTTGTTAGGTGTGTGTGTTGTGTGCACCGTGTGGTATGTTATTGTGTGCACTTTCCCTTTTATGTATGTGTGTTTTCCCTTCTGTGGCATTGGAAGGGTTAACTTCCTTCCCAGTGTGTGTGTGATGTCACTGGGTGTGTCCAATCCTTGGGTGTGGCCACTTGGGCCTATAAAGACCCTCTCTCTTGCAGAGCTCAGTAGGTTGCTTCAGCATGCTTGCTGATAGCAGCCTCCTGTGTTTGTCATCCGCCAGTGAGAGCCACCACTGTGGTCATAGTTTAAGTTTGAGTTTAAGTTTTAGTATAAGTTAAAGTTTTATGTATGCCTATGTCTTTATGTGTGTGTTGTAGCAAGTTTGTCTGTTGGGATTTTCATATGTGTTTGTGCAGCATAACGGTTCTGGATCCCTGTCTGTTTAGGGATCCAGTCAGCAGGGCTGTGGCAGGTTGGTGAATGTCTGTTCACCTGCCATTTCCGTATTGCTGTTTCTGTTCCCCTTTTCCCAACAGCTTGGCCATTGAGGCTCCTGCTCCTCCGTGTCAAGGAGGAGTAGGTTGCCTTACCCAGCTCCTAGCTCAGGGATCTGCGGAGGGTAAGACAGGGCTCCGAGGTTCCGGCGCATGGGCCCTCCTACCTTAAAGGTCGGCCCATGCAGGTTAGGAGTTAGGGTCAGGGTAGGGACGCTGTAGGAGGTGACCTGCTCCCTGTCCTGTGGCTTCATGGCCGAGTAGCTACTTCAACACCTGGCACCTCACGGCTGAGGGTTTCCCCCATCCTCAGCCGTGACAGTATGACCACAAAAGGCTTCCCGCGTGGCGTTCCCTCGAAAGAGGGTAAAGCATGCACCGCTATCTGCGGATGGGGTGCATGCGCGTTCTCCGGAGGGAGAGCGTTATGGGGCTTTCACCATTTACGGCGCGGTGAGTGGCATTCCCCGCCATTCCTTGCTCACCGTGTCCGTGTTGGTGTCCCCTTTTGTTTGTCTTTCCCCTCCCCCCCTCCCATTGTTTTCTAAGCCTCACCAACCTTCCCCTTTTTTGTTGGGAGGGGCTTTGAGGGGTGGGAGTATGCTCCCTCGAAAGAGGGTGAAGCATGTACTGCCGTCTGCGTAGGGGTACATGCGCGCTCTTCGGAGGGAGAGCGTTCTGGGGGTTTCGCCGCTGACGGCACGGTGAGTGGCTTTTCCCCGCCACTTTCTCACCGTGTTCGTTAGGCGTCCCCTGATATTTTATCCCCTCACCTTGGTGTTTTTTGGTGTAGGGTTGCACGCCTTCGAAAGAGGGTGCAGCATGCAGTGCCATCCCCTTGTGGCCTGCATGCGCGTTCTCCGGAGGGAGAGCGTTCCTGGGGGTTCTCCGTTTCGGCACGGTTGGTGGCTTATTCCCCGCCACCTTACCTTCCGTGTCCGTGTTGGAGAACCCATCGTCCCTCTCCATGTTCCCATCTCTGGTCGTCTGCTGGCAGCACTCCGTAAGTGGTCCGGCTGCATGCTGGTTAGGAGTGTCTGCTGGCAGCGACTGGAGTGGGGACGTGAGTGGAGAGTCCCCTCGTCCACTCTCAGTGGTTCCATTTCCGTGTCGCTGGTGCGGGCTGCAGGCCTCGTCGGACTGGCTGTGTTGTGTGCTGGGAGAGGATGCAGCTGACAGCGACTTTCTGGGAACCATGTCCTGAGAGTGGACGTTCCCTTCTCCTATCCCCTTGTGCGAGTCTCTCACCAGTTTCCTTTTTTTTTGGGTGGGGGGGCTTTGAGGGGTGGGAGTGTCACGGCCATGCCCATGACCGTGACTCCTTTACCGCATGCGGTTGCCTGCGGTTTTGTATGGGCGTTCAACCACGGGTGAGGGCCGCTTGTCTGTGGCCTCACTTGTGGTTGCCACGGGCAACCAGTGTTGTTTTTAGCAGCAGAGCAGCCTGAGCGTCGCTAGGCAGCTTGCTGCCCTGGCATGCGGTCACACCTAGCAACCTTTTGTTAGGTGTGTGTGTTGTGTGCACCGTGTGGTATGTTATTGTGTGCACTTTCCCTTTTATGTATGTGTGTTTTCCCTTCTGTGGCATTGGAAGGGTTAACTTCCTTCCCAGTGTGTGTGTGATGTCACTGGGTGTGTCCAATCCTTGGGTGTGGCCACTTGCGCCTATAAAGACCCTCTCTCTTGCAGAGCTCAGTAGGTTGCTTCAGCATGCTTGCTGATAGCAGCCTCCTGTGTTTGTCATCCGCCAGTGAGAGCCACCACTGTGGTCATAGTTTAAGTTTGAGTTTAAGTTTTAGTATAAGTTAAAGTTTTATGTATGCCTATGTCTTTATGTGTGTGTTGTAGCAAGTTTGTCTGTTGGGATTTTCATATGTGTTTGTGCAGCATAACGGTTCTGGATCCCTGTCTGTTTAGGGATCCAGTCAGCAGGGCTGTGGCAGGTTGGACCCAATCGAGATGGTTTGGGGTGAGCTGGACCGCAGAGTGAAGGCAAAAGGGCCAACAAGTGCTAAGCATCTCTGAGAACTCCTTCAAGACTGTTGGAAGACCATTTCAGGGGACTACCTCTTGAAGCTCATCAAGAGAATGCCAAGAGTGTGCAAAGCAGTAATCAAAGCAAAAGGTGGCTACTTTGAAGAACCTAGAATATGACATATTTTCAGTTGTTTCACACTTGTTTGTTATGTATATAATTCCACATGTGTTAATTTATAGTTTTGATGCCTTCATAGTCATGAAAATAAAGAAAACTCTTTGAATGAGAAGGTGTGTCCAAACTTTTGGTCTGTACTGTATATATATATATATATATATATATATATATATATATACTTTTTTTAAAATAACATCAGAACATTCTAAATAGCATTATATATATTAGATTTCTTTGCATTACTCATAATGTCTGCATGATGGTGTTACACCATGGTTGCTCTCTGCTCCATTAAAATTACTTCTGCTACGTTTGTAAAACATTTAACTAGAAATTCTAGCATTAGCAGCATAGTACTTTAACCTTCACTGCAAGCATTACTCTTGGTTCATTACAGTTAGATTAGATTGCTTTAATTAGTAGCTGACAACATTGTAACAGCATAAACGCTTTGCCAATTGAGAACAGTTTGTGTAATATCTATAAAGATTGTATCTTAAATGTTATATTTTTTCTGTTGATTAGGTCTTTACTGGTTGTTCCTGGTCCATTAGATACCAGGGGTGGCCCAGAAAGGCTCAGTCCATCTGTTTGTGAAAGCAAGTATGACCCAACAGCTTATCATCTCTATGTTGGAGGTCAGGCAAAAATAACTAGTGTATTGCTCCTTAATAGCAGTCAGATGCTCTGCTTATGACACTCTTTTGAATTAGCAGATCATATTTTCTCACTTCACTAGTCAAATGGTATCAGGTTGAACACTAGTAGTACCATGGGGGCATCTTAGATTTGAAGGAACTGCACAAAGCTGTTGCTAAGGGCTAAGTCAACATTTTAAATGCATTCAAGTTGAGAGTTCAGCTTTTACACCAGCAAAACAATAATGGAAAACACCACTGTACAAAGGAGTCAGAAATGTAAACTTTCTATTAGTGCAGTGATATGAGGATTGTTGGTATTTTCTGATATGATCATGCAAGTAACTGATGTTAAGTATAAAAAAAAGTGTACAATTTTATAGTAAAAGTGAAATAGGAGTAAAACAGTAAAATATCTTGGACCTTATTTATAAGATTGAAAACCAAAGCCTTGTATACATCACATAAAAGGGGTTTTCCAAGATCAGCACTATGGGGGACCGCTGGTCTTTGTTGACTGTGCTGCAGGGACTACATGACTGTCTACCCACATGACAGCCAATCAGTGGCCTCAGCAATCTGATATCTAAAATATGGAGTATACTTACCTGCTACCCGGCCACACATTGCTCCGTATCACTGTACGGCCACCACTGCATCTCCCCTTTGCTCGGATCAAAACATACGGTGAAGGGGGGAGCAGCCAATAGCAGGCCGTGACAGTGACCTGCTATTGTCATTATTTCCTTATTTCTACATTTGTTTTTAGCTCACAACAGATAAGGAGGGGGAAATCACACTTACAGACACATAAGTAGACTCCTATAATCTTCCAAATATGTTGTCATGTCAGTAGAGAAGATATGGACAAGGACAGTGAGGCCCTGGATTTCAACCCCCCACTGTCAATACCTAATTGCAGTACAAGCCCTAGATGGCTAGACCGCAACTGGTTGACAGTCCCAATGCTATTTACGTGCAGAGACAGACAAACAAACACAGACAGACAAACATAATACCATAGTCATCAGAAGAATGACAGAACCAGATGGGTTATGCAGTACCATAATTGGAGACGGAGAGTGTTCATAAGACAAGCCGGGCTCAGAAACACAGGATATCAATAAGTGAAACAGGAATGAGGAACAAGGAACCTAGCTAGTGAGCTAAACAAGACTATCACTTGCAATAGTGTATGGCCATGAAGGGATTTAAATCCCTATCCCTGGATCCGAACCTGATAAGTCTAGGACTCAGCGCTCCATTAGTCAGAAACACTAGTACACAGCAATAGAGCAGCTGAGCTAATCAGCCCACTGCTAATCTCCCCTGGTACATGCGCATTGCATCCTGTTACTAAGAATGTGGTTGTATCATGGCTCTTTCCTGACATGAACGTGCTGAGGCTCAGGATCGCACTGCTGGAGTCTGGACAGGTAAGTTTATTATAGCTATGTAGAAGCAGTTCTTTTATCAGGTTCACGATTTCAGCTAGCTATGACACTCCCCCATTTCCTGAGGGATGTATTCTAAGTATCTGTTATTAGGGACAGATCTTGCCAAATTAGGTAGAAGCGAGACCCCGAAGGGCCCATGACTGTACAGATTTTTTTTCAGGTGGATTCAGGCATATTTTTACTTTCACATATTTCTTATTTACACCATTCTCTATTAAATGAAATAAAATTTTGTGAAAGCACAGTGACTCTTTAATGTATACCTTGTGGTTGTAACTAATTAATTGTAACTATTTTTTTTCCCAAAAATTGCACCAGGTCTGTCTTTTGGCTATGTACCATATTGCATATTTAATTGAAATAGATTTTCTGATCAGTTGGCCATTGTTTCAGAATTCTATCCCTGTGGATGTGGAGTTTTATGAATATATTTCACAGTCTGAAATTGTGTGTTAGAAGCCAGGAACACAACATGTAAATTATGTTATACTTCTATTTAGGCAATGTTCTGCAAAATGAATTACTTTTTCCTTTGTCTTCCAGTTATTGGCTATAAGCTCCAAAAAATGTGTTTTCTATTTGCATCTTACTTCAGAATGGTGTATTTTATGTGATTTTCAGAACAAATTAACTGCATCTACAAAATAACACGTTTTAAGGCTATGAAATAAAATGTTTGCAGTTCACATGAAAAATCACAGTCTGGCATCTCACTTCCCTGTTTAGAGAATCAGAGTTTATGTTGTTCAAGACAAAGTTGAAGAATGTGTGAAGCAAGCAGATTTTGATGTTCGTTTTCGGGCTACAATCATTACAAAATATATTATTACAATTTATATGTTAAAGTTTTCGGTTATAGAGCTGCAGACATGCATGGCTAGATGTCCGCAATATACCGGTCCTATAGGGCTGTGTGCTTTTATTTTGTTGAAAAAATGATTTTAGAGATATGTAAATGAGCCTTGTAAGGTGCCCAAGGGGCTGTACGAACCTTCCTGGTGCCCAGCCATGCCCCCCTGTGAAGGAGCCCAGCAGCGCCTATGTCCTCTGAATCTCCTCCTTTCGTCACAGTTAGATTGCCGTAATCTCGCGATGCGCGAGCTCGCGCATGCGCAGTGCCAGTATAGTGTTCCTTCCCTGTGCTGGCATCAGCCTCAGGGAAGGAATTGCGCATGTCTCACGATGGAGCGGAGGACATGGGTAGGAGGTGTCTGAGCAGGAGAAGAAGTAGCTGCTGATGATGATGATGACAAGGACACTGTACTACTTGGGTGTGCAGCCTGGCAGCCACAAAAACGGCCAGGAAGAGGATATATTGTATATTGTGTTTTACTATGTTATTTGGTTCTGCTGGGGTGGTATATTGTTCTACACTTTGTTATTTGGTTCTGCTGCAGTAGTATATTGTGCTACATTGTGATATCTGGATGTGCAGTGGTAGTATTTTGTGCTATGGTGTTTGGATTAGCTGGGGTAATAATTTGTGCTGCACTGGCACAGTATATTGTTCTGCACTTTGGCATTTGGTTTCACTGCAGAATAAAATACCAAAGTGTAGCACACTATACTGGCCCTCTATGGTATTGAAGGCCCCTGTTTACTTGAGTTGACCTTGCCTATTTGTGTTGGCCCCACCTTCTGTCAATCTGGGGCCACTTACAGTCCACGACTGCTAGTATACAGATACCAGTGGGTAAGTAGGTATATATATATATATATATATATATATATATATATATATATATATTGGGTTCGTCTTTGAATGTCAACCGCTTATTTTCATCCTGCATATTTTGCACATGACACTGGTTTTGTCTGCTGATCTTGTTGAGAAAAACTGCCATATGGGAGATACTTGCACAGAGCTCGAAGCAACCGAGCTTGGCCTAGGCTTGGCACGTTTTAAGCCTGCACCCACAGTATTAGTGGCATCACCAGTTGTGGAGCTGACAACAATAGAAGCAGGGCAATTTTTTGGGGCTGTTTTGGTATCAATCCTAAGCTCAGGGGCATCCTGGCTTTTTGGGGACAGCTGTGGGGGAAGTGGCCATCTCTACCACAGTACAGACACAGTCTATTGGTAAGTCTGGGGTTATTCTCTACTTCTGTTAGCCTTACTCTATCCACCTGAATAGGTTCAGGTACAGTAGCTGGCAAAGAAGATGGATATTTTTAGCTGTTCATGAGAAACAGTTGAAGAGGTTTTCTCTTTCTTGCCACTTCCTTGGCATGCTCACAGCACCATTGGTCAATTCAGGTAGCCAAAATTATCAGCTTATCCTGAGAAGTAGGAAGGTCCTGCAAACCCATCTTTAATTTGATCAGAAAGCCTCTCCGAGAAGGCAGAAATCAAGGCTTCATTATTCCAAGCCAGTTCTGAGGCCAGGGTTCAGAATTGCATTGTGATCCCTGACGTATGTGTAACATTGAGGAAGATACTGAGGAAGCAAGGCCAGGTTCTTGAAAAATTATATGGAAAGTATCCATGAAAAGTTGCAAGCTACTTGCACTTGGACCACTCTTCTCCCATAATGGCTTTGCCCATGCCAGAGCTCCTCTGGCTAGATGAGAAATGATTGGGGACGTAGGTGCGGCAGTAGTCAGAGAGTCCAGACAGTCAGACACATCACGCAGATAAGATAATATCTGATCCTGACTTGTACATAGACAGGCAAGTCCTTGGCAAATTTCTGGCAAGGCCAGCGAGGTCCATGGATGAAGATTACTATTGTACCCACCATGCCAACTAATTGATTTGGCTCCCCTGGTAGTCATCCTTTAACCCCTATAAAGGAATCTGGCCTTCATTGCAACAGGACTGCTGCCTTTTGGGATAGTACCGGTGTGGTTTGCAGCTGACCCACTGGGGTCAGAGACTGTGGTGCAAGCACCAGTAGCTAAGCATACAGAAAACACTCCTAAAATGCAGGACAACTGCAAGTATAGTTTGAACAGTTACCAAGACTAGAATGCTGGCTTTTAGATATACAGGTAGCACACAGTTAATGCAGACACAGGAAAGATTTGCAGGCGGAGTAGTGATGAAGCAAACATGAGGCGGGCAGACTGGGGACTTGACTTGAGTACAGACAGAGTAGACTGACTAGGTTAACTTAAACAAACTTGGACTTTAAAGTGCAGGAGCCCACAGGCAGGAAGGCACACACTTAAAACACGTCAGGAATACAGGAAGAAGATTAAGCAGTATAAACGCAGGTAAATCACAACAGCATTAGACAACTTTGTTGGTCACCAGAGAACCTAAAGCTCAGGCACCCTCATGCTGAAAATGTGGCCTTAAATACCCAAGGTCCCTCTGCTATTGATTGGGGAAGGGTTTGGAATCACATGCACATGCCCTTTAAGAGGCTGAATGAGAGTGTGTGCAACTCTTAAGGGACCACCAGGCAGGAGCATAAAGGATGCAGCATGGAGATGATGTTGTCAACCAGGACACTGGATGACATGATAAGTGGCAGGGTGTCGGGGTCCACAGGGAACAGCCAGAGGGTGGCAGGCATGGATAACAGACCTAACATCAATTTCATACAGTATTATACACAGTAAAAATTTCTGGCCCTTATAATTATTCTATTGCTTTATTTCTCTCTGCTATCAGGGCAAAGTATGTTAGAAAGCGTTTTCTTTAAAGCTCTGACAATCTTTGAGGAATTATACAGTCACTCTAATTTTTTTCTTTTTTAACCACCTCAGCTCCCCTAGCTTAAACCCCCTTAATGACCAGACCACTTTTTACAATTCTGCACTACACTACCTTAACGGTTTATTGCTCGGTCATACAACTTACCACCCAAATGAATTTTACCTCCTTTTTTTCTCACTAATAGAGCTTTCATTTGGTGGTATTTCATTGCTGCTGACATTTTTACCTTTTTTTATATTAATCAAAATTGACCTAAATTTTTGCAAAAAAATGACATTTTTCACTTTCTGTTGTAAAAAATACAAAATAAAAAATAAAACTACATTTCTATATAAATTTTTCTCAAAATTTATTGTTCTACATGTCTTTGATAAAAAAGAAAATGCAATAAGTGTATATTTATTGGTTTGGGTAAAAGTTATAGCGTTTACAATCTATGGTGCAGAAAAATGTATTTACGCACTTTGACTTTCTGAGCACCTGTCATGTTTCCTGAGGTTCTAAAACGCCCAGACAGTAGAAACACCCCACAAATGACCCCATTTCGGAAAGTAGACACCCTAAGGTATTCGCTGATGGACATAGTGAGTTCATGGAAGTTTTTATTTTTTGTCACAAGTTAGCAGAAAATGATTTATTTTTTTTCTTACAAAGTCTCATATTCCACTAACTTGTGACAAAAAATAAAATTTTACATGAACTCGCCATGCCCCTCACGAAATACCTTGGGGTGTCTTCTTTCCAAAATGGGGTCAATTATGGAGTATTTATACTGCCCTGGCATTTTAGGGGACCTAAAGCGTGAGAAGTAGTTTGGAATCCAAATGCGTAAAAAATTGTAAAGGTACTCATTGGAATTTGGGCCCCTTTGCGCACCTAGGCTGCAAAAAAGTGTCACACATGTGGTATCGCCGTACTCAGGAGAAGTAGGGCAATGTGTTTTGGGGTGTATTTTTACATATACCCATGCTGGGTGAGATAAATATCTCTGTAAAAGACAACTTTTCCCATTTTTTTATACAAAGTTGTCATTTTACAGAGATATTTCTCTCACCCAGCATGGGTATATGTAAAAATACACCCCAAAACACATTGCCCTACTTCTCCCGAGTACGTCGATACCACATGTGTGACACTTTTTTGCAGCCTAGGTGCACAAAGGGGCCCAAATTCCAATGAGTATTTTTAGGATTTCACAGGGCATTTTTTACGCATTTGGATTCCAAACTACTTCTCATGCTTTAGGGCCCTTAAAATGCCAGGGCAGTATAAATACCCCACAAGTGACCCCATTTTGGAAAGAAGACACCCCAAGGTATTCCATGAGGGGCATGGCGAGTTCCTAGAATATTTTTTTTTTGGCACAAGTTAGCGGAAATTTTTTTATTTTATTTTTTCTCACAAAGTCTCATATTCCACTAACTTGTGACCTAAAATAAAATTTTACATGAACTCGCCATGCCCCTTACAAAATACCTTGGGGTGTCTTCTTTCCAAAATGGGGTCACTTGTGGGGTATTTATACTGCCCTGGCATTTTAGGGGCCCTAAAGCGTGAGAAGTAGTTTGGAATCCAAATGCGCACAAAATGCCCTGTGAAATCCTAAAAGTACTCATTGGAATTTGGGCCCCTTTGCGCACCTAGGCTGCAAAAAAGTGTCACACATGTGGTATCGACGTACTCAGAAGAAGTAGGGCAATGTGTTTGGGGTGTATTTTTACACATACCCATGCTAGATGATAGAAATATCTCTGTAAATGACAACTTTTCCCATTTTTTTATACAAAGTTGTAAATTTACAGAGATATTTCTCTCACCCAGCATGGGTATATGTAAAAAAAAAAAAAAAAACACATTGCCCTACTTCTCCTGAGTACGGCGATACCACATGTGTGACACTTTTTTGCAGCCGCTCCGTGTGCTGTCCGCATCCGTGGCTCCGTTCCGCGGCACCGCTAAAAAAATATAACATGTCCTATTCTTGTCCGCGCTTTGCGGACAAGAATAGGCATTTATATTGCCGGCGCCAATTCCGTTCCGCAAATTGCGGAAGTCAAAACGGGAGCCTTCCGTTTTTTGGTCGTGTGCATGAGGCCTTATATTGAGCATACGGGTAATGAGATTTCTTTTTTCGTTCAACCTCTGGGATGAAAGAAAAAATGAACGGCACAGATTTCTTCATTCGCATCGATCAATGTGGATGAAAAAATCTCTGCCAAAAAATGTGCAAAAAAAAAAAAGCTGCGATCGCTAATAAAGATCCAAAAAGCTCAAAAGTGATCTTTATAGCGCCACAGCAATTTTACTGTGTTTTTGCAGTGATCAGAAATATAGATCTGATATAGATCTGATTGAGATCAGTCTTGATCACTTACAGATACTATATAGTACTAGTGCTGATTAGCGACAGCGATGACGCTAATCAGCGACTAATCAGTGACTGCGGTGCGGTGGGTGCTAACTACCTAACAAGTGGCTAACTAACTGGTGGTGATAAGGGACCCTTAGGCCCCATTCACACGTCCGCAATTCTGTTCCGCATTTTGCGGAACGGAATTGCGGACCCATTCATTTCTATGGGGACAGACTTTGTCCCGCTCGGATCCGGAATTGTGGATCTGCACTTCCGGGTCCGCACTTCCGTTCCGCAAAAATATAGAACATGTCCTATTCTTGTCCGCAATTGCGGACAAGAAAAGGCATTTTCTATATAGTTCTGGCAATGTGCGGATCCGCAAAATGCGGAAAGCACATTGCCGGTGTCCGTGTTTTGCGTATCCGCGGATACGTGGATCCGCGGATCAGCAAAACACATACGGACGTCTGAATGCAGCCTTACAGGGGAGTGATCAATGACAGGGGGGTGATCAGGGAGTCTATATGGGGTGATCAGGGGTTAAAAAGGGGTTAATAAGTGATGGGGGGGTGGTGTAGTGTAGTGTGGTGTTTGGTGCTACTTACAGAGCTGCCTGTGTCCTCTGGTGGTCGATCCAAGCAAAAGGGACCACCAGAGGACCAGGTAGCAGGTATATCAGACGCTGTTAACAAAACAGCGTCTGATATACCTTTCTGGGGTTAAAAAAATCGCATCTACAGCCTGCCAGCGAATGATCGCCGCTGGCAGGCTGTAGATCAACTTGTTTACCTTGCGATCCTGTGAATGCGCGCTCCTGTGTGCGCTCGTTCACAGGAAATCTTGCGTCTTGCGAGATGACGTGCTGATGCGTCAAGGAGGAATAACCCGGCCGCCCGCAGGACGCATCCCTGCGTTAGGCGGTCGGGAGCTGGTTAATAATTTGCCATGTTATTTAGTGTAGTCTCAAAGCTAAACTTCATTTTATCTAAGGCTATCTTTATGCATTCATTGTTCACTTTGAGTTAAATTTTGTAACTGCAGAAGTTTGCAATTGCAAGTTTGTTGCTTTCCTTATTTGTTCACCCACCTCAGTAACATTACTGAGGTGTTTGCACATGCACAGTTCCATCCTTCTACTGCCAACAACCATATCTACTATTATGGGAACAGAGCTGCAGCAGAAAGGACACATCCTCTAAGAAAGTACATACTCCCTAAGCTGTGATAGGGAGAGAACTGCAGCATAAAGTACACACCCCCTGAGCTGCCAGCATGAAGAGAATCTATAAGAGCAATTAGAGCAATGAATGTCGACATCAGACGAAAGAAGCTTTCATTGACAAGATATGACATTTCCAGCAATTAATAATGATGAAATATTTGCAATTTTATGTTCATACAAATATACATACCTGTAATGATGGATGTGATTTATTTATATCTCCCCAGCTAAGAATCCAGACTTGGTCATGCGATTTGTCATAAAGTAATTTTGCTGGATATGGGTCAACTTGTATTGTCTTCAAAAGGGCAGAAATTAAAAGAACAAAGTTAAATCTATTACCTTAGGAACGTACTTATATGTGAATGGGTCCTACAATGACACCAACATATAGTGAAGAAACAGGGGAATGGGGCATTGCACCTACATAACTTTTGACTAAATATCAATCTTCTCACCATGAAGAATAGACTGCTCTTACAGGGGTTCTCCTTGATAGACCACCTCTATTTTCTAAAAGGGTGGCCTGAAAAGCTGATCACAAAATGTACCCAACTGTTGTCAGTGAAGAAACCTGGGTGTACGTATTATATATTGACACACAATTTCCTAATTGCATATATGAAAATGGGTTTTCTAAATTGGAAAATCCTTTTAAATAAAGTGGATCTCAAAAAGCAACACCATAGATACACTGCGTGCAGAATTATTAGGCAAATGAGTATTTTGACCACATCATCCTCTTTATGCATGTTGTCTTACTCCAAGCTGTATAGGCTCGAAAGCCTACTACCAATTAAGCATATTAGGTGATGTGCATCTCTGTAATGAGAAGGGGTGTGGTCTAATGACATCAACACCCTATATTAGGTGTGCATAATTATTAGGCAACTTCCTTTCCTTTGGCAAAATGGGTCAAAAGAAGGACTTGACAGGCTCAGAAAAGTAAAAAATAGTGAGATATCTTGCAGAGGGATGCAGCACTCTTAAAATTGCAAAGCTTCTGAAGCGTGATCATCGAACAATCAAGCGTTTCATTCAAAATAGTCAACAGGGTCGCAAGAAGCGTGTGGAAAAACCAAGGCGCAAAATAACTGCCCATGAACTGAGAAAAGTCAAGCGTGCAGCTGCCAAGATGCCACTTGCCACCAGTTTGGCCATATTTCAGAGCTGCAACATCACTGGAGTGCCCAAAAGCACAAGGTGTGCAATACTCAGAGACATGGCCAAGGTAAGAAAGGCTGAAAGACGACCATCACTGAACAAGACACACAAGCTGAAACGTCAAGACTGGGCCAAGAAATATCTCAAGACTGATTTTTCTAAGGTTTTATGGACTGATGAAATGAGAGTGAGTCTGGATGGGCCAGATGGATGGGCCCGTGGCTGGATTGGTAAAGGGCAGAGAGCTCCAGTCCGACTCAGACGCCAGCAAGGTGGAGGTGGAGTACTGGTTTGGGCTGGTATCATCAAAGATGAGCTTGTGGGGCCTTTTCGGGTTAAGGATGGAGTCAAGCTCAACTCCCAGTCCTACTGCCAGTTTCTGGAAGACACCTTCTTCAAGCAGTGGTACAGGAAGAAGTCTGCATCCTTCAAGAAAAACATGATTTTCATGCAGGACAATGCTCCATCACACGCGTCCAAGTACTCCACAGCGTGGCTGGCAAGAAAGGGTATAAAAGAAGAAAATCTAATGACATGGCCTCCTTGTTCACCTGATCTGAACCCCATTGAGAACCTGTGGTCCATCATCAAATGTGAGATTTACAAGGAGGGAAAACAGTACACCTCTCTGAACAGTGTCTGGGAGGCTGTGGTTGCTGCTGCACGCAATGTTGATGGTGAACAGATCAAAACACTGACAGAATCCATGGATGGCAGGCTTTTGAGTGTCCTTGCAAAGAAAGGTGGCTATATTGGTCACTGATTTGTTTTTGTTTTGTTTTTGAATGTCAGAAATGTATATTTGTGAATGTTGAGATGTCATATTGGTTTCACTGGTAAAAATAAATAATTGAAATGGGTATATATTTGTTTTTTGTTAAGTTGCCTAATAATTATGCACAGTAATAGTCACCTGCACACACAGATATCCCCCTAAAATAGCTAAAACTAAAAGCAAACTAAAAACTACTTCCAAAAATATTCAGCTTTGCTATTAATGAGTTTTTTGGGTTCATTGAGAACATGGTTGTTGTTCAATAATAAAATTAATCCTCAAAAATACAACTTGCCTAATAATTCTGCACTCCCTGTATAATCACAGGCTACTTAATAATGGAGATTCCCTATGATAATAATGCTGCAATAAGAAAATAATGTCCCATATGTATAATTCATTTTACATCTCATTTTGCCAAAAATTGCAGAGGTAAGTTGCATAGTGTCAAACATATGACATTTGAGTTCTCACTCCGAAAAAAAGAAAAAAGTTGAGAAAAGTGGGCACATTAAAAATAGCACAAAACAATGCAACAAATGTAGTTGTTGATGGCAGGCATAAAAAGAACTTCAAATAGACAATATCAAATACTCCTGATTTACATTAACCGGTGTGCACCTTTTAACAAATTGGGTATAATACATGACAGCTAACCTCTGCAATTTCAGTATTGTGTAAAAATTATTAATAATTCTGTGTCAGTGTTCTTTAAAAGTGAATCAAATGAAACAAACTGAAACACATACAGGAAAATGGTCCCTGTTACCCATATGTACAATGGGACCAATTTTTCTTTTTCAGTTTTCGCAGATGAGGTCCCACAGTATGTTTCACTTAAAGATGGCCTTTAATCATGGTGAAATCACAGATTCTGACCTCCAAATCAATTTTGAACAGTCTTTATTTTATGTACTAGTACCTGTTTAACCTTCTGCATCTGGATGTCAATTATTAAAACCCTGTTCTGGTTTGGCTGGGATACATAAATGTATTTTCCCCTCACGTTGATGGCTGAAGACCATGAACACGATTGATCGGGATTTCCTTCAGGTTGTTGACACATCTCTTCCTAAGTAGAAAATATAGTGAGCAAGTTATAAGAAGTTTGCTTGTGGCTTGTTTTCCTGTTCACACATATTTCTACAAAAAAGTATTGTACATGAAAAATTGGTGTCTATCATAGTGGTGCTGTAGAGAACTTAATTTCTGAAGATTATTCCTGAAGATGCTTTAAGAATTAAAGATCTGGTGTCAACGATGATACTTTCCTTCAAACATAAGCAATAGCAGAAAATGAAGCAGATAAATAATCTACTGTTCTGCAATTAAATGTCATCCCTCATTGCATCACAGGAAACAGAGGGTTCTTAATCATAACTCTTAGTTTGAAATGTACAAGCTGAGTTCTATAGCATGCTCTTAAATGTGTTCTGAATACAGCAGCAAGATTTCATCTGATACACATGGAGTACAGGATTCTCATTTGTTTCTACGTCAAACTGCTGTAAACCTGCCAGGAGGAAGTGAGACAAAAATGTTGGCCCACATTTACTAATGAGTGGACCTAGATTCTGTGTAAATTTGGTGTGATTTCATGAATCTACTGTAGATTTACAGAAATTATTTACACCTTGTTCAGCAAGAGAGCACAGCTTAATGGGAAAAGAGTGTGGCTTTATGGGAAAACCAAAATAATATGCAACATTTTGCCCCAAAAATTTACCACTAAGCCAACAAATTTCTGGAGTAAAATTAGACAATGCACTGAATTATTCTTACATCCTGAACTACTGTACTGTGATAAATCTGGTGCAGGTCTAGATTGACTGTCTAAGGGTACACCATCTACAAGATCAGTAAATCTATCCTTTTTTTGATCCACTGAATAAGCTGTAACTTCCATACATAATGTATTGTTGGAATTGCTCCCATTAGCGGCAAAATTGGTCTGATAAACACTGGAAGGGTTAATGGGAATTTTCAACTCCATTTAAGATCCAACCAGTCTTTTGATGGGGTAAAACTACTGGTGACTGATGACTGGTCTGCAGAGTCACAGGACAGGATGCTACATGATGGTGCAAAGATAGAGTCTGTTGAGCTCTGGAATAAATGTAATGTATCAATCATTTTTAGAACTGTGACAAAGTCACTGTCTTGTGTTCCTAACTTTTGACTGAATGATAGCAACCATTCTGTTTCTGGCCTATCCCGCTGGGACAATTGTCAGCATTCTGGGCTCAATTTATAAAACATGACTTTGGTTTTTGAAACCTGTGTTTGAACTTGAAACGCAAATGAAATAACTTGGACAAGCTATCCTGGAGGGAAGAGGTGAGTGCTACCTGTGGGTTTCTCCTACCTCACATCTAGTAAGTTATAATTACATTTTTGGTCAGATGATCAAGGGATTCAAGTCTAATTATCAGATTCAACCTCTCCACTAAATCATCTGACAGATTACTTTCTTCATGTAAGCCACAACACTCCAATTCTTAAAATTTGTCCTGGGTTTGTAGCTAGCTAAAATTGAGGGGATATTATACCATATTGTTGAAAAACATACTTAATATTGTCACCTCAACATTGGCCGGCAACAAAACCTGGGACATATAGAAACTGTAGTTTAAATGAACAAAAAAAAAACAGCATTTTAACTATGTGTTATATATGAATCCTGGGCAATTCTCCACATATTTCATTTCCACAACTTTCTTGTGTCAGTATAATAGCAATTTGAAATTCTAGGTATGTAATAGCTTTTACTCTTCATATCATCGAGATTTATGAATTTTGCCATAACATCAGCTAAGACAGAAAATTGGGCACCAAATGTATTAAAATGATGCATGTTCAACAATTTATTTGGGCATGGTAAACCTTTTTGTCCTCTTTTTTCTTCTACCATATTCTACCGGCTGGTGTGCGTTCACAATATCATGCACCAACAAATGGAACATTTTGCATAGTGCATGCATTGACTCCTTTTTGAAAACTTTTAGGATGGCACTAAAACAGTTTAAAACACATTAATAAGAAGATAAACCCATAACTGATAAAAGATTTGGTCTATATAAAACTGACTGCCCAATGAGTTAAAAGAAGTACTCAGGGCAAAATCCATACATTGTGTAACATGTAGTGCAGGACTTGAGGGTGTGGTGCATGAGTCAAAGAACATTAGAGAGAGAATTAATGTGTCATGCACCCCCTCTCAATCCTGCACAAGCCATGACACAGTACATCAGTTTTGCAACATTCCTTCAACTTCTCCAAACATGGATAGATAAGAAGTCTAAGCTATTTCTACTGTTGTATATGAATGGGTTGCATCAAAAGGGGCATAGATTCCCGTGATATGAACATAGTCCTACCACTTTACAAATCGCTAGTCAGACCACACATGGAGTACTGTGTACAGTTCTGGGCTCCTGTAAACAAGGCAGACATAGCAGAGCTGGAGAGGGTTCAGAGGAGGGCAACTAAAGTAATAACTGGAATGGGGCAACTACAGTACCCTGAAAGATTATCAAAATTAGGGTTATTCACTTTAGAAAAAAGACGACTGAGGGGAGATCTAATTAATATGTATAAATATATCAGGGGTCAGTACAGAGATCTATCCCATCAGCTATTTATCCCCAGGACTGTGACTGTGACGAGGGGACATCCTCTGCGTCTGGAGGAAAGAAGGTTTGTACACAAACATAGAAGAGGATTCTTTACGGTAAGAGCAGTGAGACTATGGAACTCTCTGCCTGAGGAGGTGGTGATGGTGAGTACAATAAAGGAATTCAAGAGGGGCCTGGATGTGTTTCTAGAGCGTAATAATATTACAGGCTATAGCTACTAGAGAGGGGTCGTTGATCCAGGGAGTTATTCTGATTGGAGTCGGGAAGAAATTTTTTATTCCCCTAAAGTGGAGAAAATTGGCTTCTACCTCACAGGGTTTTTTGCCTTCCTCTGGATCAACTTGCAGGATAACAGGCCGAACTGGATGGACAAATGTCTTTTTTCGGCCTTATGTACTATGTTACTATGTTACTATGTTACTGCTAGGATAATGAGGTTTCTAGTTAGTCGTGAAGAATCTTATAATAATATAAGTTGACTGGCATTATACGCTTGTCTAATTGTAAAGATCTTATGGGGGACAAATATGATATACTGAACTGCGTCGAGAAAAAATACTGTTAATTCATGGTCAATGATGCCCCTATGAAGGATTTTGGCTCAATAATGTGTATAGTGCTGAATGCCATCAACCTTTAATTCTCATTAATACATAAAAAAAAGAGCATGGACAGACCAATAGATCAATAGATGTATCTTTAAGGTCAAACCATCAAGTCGACTCTGATGAATACCTGACTGTATAGCTGTGTGTTATTTATTGTATTACAATATTGATCGCATTTTATACAAGCTTGAATCCTATGTAACAAAGCTTTTGAAACATACGTAGCTTGTAAGAATCCTCTCACTAGGCTTGATCTGTCTTCGGATCTCACAATCTCGTGGTTGAATTATTGTGATTCCATCATCAGAAAAGACATAAAACATGTTCCCCACACTCAAACCTATAGGGAAATCAAAAGAAAACAGTAGCAGAATTATAAATCTAAGTCTTTTTTCTCCACCCATAGAAACTCAATACACAGCAGGAAAGTGCAACATTATTTATTTGTCTGAAAACAGAGAAACGTTAACCCGGTGAAAAGCTTGTGATGACATGCAAGAACACAATGCACTGTGATAGCAGAACTGGTTGGATATTGTCACTCAGTTCAGTAAAGGCCCCTTCACACCGCTCAATGAAGAAGATGATTGTCGAGAAGGAAGTGTTCTTTCCCAACAATCTCCTCCTAGTGAGTGAAGATCTCCTCCACAGTATGGGGAGGAGCAATCATCAATGCCACTGCTCATCCCTATACATAATCATTGTTTGCCGGCAGTACAGTGCGGTTTAGATGGCACAATCTGATGCCAGCAAAAAATGATATAGAAAGATCCAATTTTCTGATAAACAAGTGTTTTGCTTGTTGACGGCAGCATATGCCCTATGGCTGCTGACAAATAACGATTTTTGGTGCTGCATGAAAGAGGCAATCACCTGACAAACAAGTGTTTGCCCATTTACGGGGGGGGGGGGGGGGGGCTCAATGAATTGAACAAAATGGAGAAGAAAAATAAACATAACAACTTATCAGTGAAAGAGAAAAAAGCCCTTAAAGATCTAGAATCCAATCCATCGGTAGTTAAAAAACCTACAGACAAGGAAGGGGGGGGGGGGGGGGGGGCGTTGTATTAATGGACAAGTACAAATATGAGAAAGAATTGATTAGACTTTTGTCGGAAGAAAACACCTATAGAAAGTTAAGAAGTGATCCCACCAATGAATATAAAAAGGAACTGGATAAACTGCTTAAATAATGGTTATGACAAGGGCATTCTAAATAAGAAAGAATTTGAATACTTAACAATAAAATTTCCAGTTACCCTGGTTGTTTACTATTTACCAAAAAATCATAAATGCCTTGTAAACCCTCCCGGTAGGCCCATAGTTTCGGAGATAAGCTCCTTAACCAGTCGAATAACTGAGTACATTGACTTCTATCTGCAGGGATATGTCACGCAAATTCCCTCGTATTTGAAGGATACCAGTAGTGTATTGGAACTTATTAAAAATGTAGGTCCCTGCCAAGACAATACATGGTTGGCCACTGTAGAGGTCACGTCACTGTATACAGTCATTCCGAAAACTTTGGGGTTAAAAGCCATAGAGGACAAACTTGCGAGGGATCCACTGATGTCGGATGTACAAGGGGAATTTATTTTGAAATGTGTTGATTTTTGTTTGGATCACAACTATTTTTTGTTTGATAATAATTTTTACTTACAGTGCACAGGGACGGCGATCTATTTATGGGGTCATGGGAGGAGGAAACTGTTAGTTCTTTCTTATGCAAAAAATTGCCAGGAGGAGAGTTCACCCCTTGGAAGAGATTTATTGATGATTGTCTGCTAATCTGGGTTGGGGAAAGAATGGGCTTAGAGGAATTTCAAGATGGTTTGAATGAAAATAGGTGGAACTTACATTTTACTAGTAGTATTAGTAATTCCTCAATTAATATTCTAGATCTATGTATGTTTTTGGAGGGCAAGAATTTTAAAACGAAGACGCACTTTAAAGAAACAGATGTGAATGCGTATATTGATAAAACTAGTTGCCATTATGACCCCTGGTTGAGAAATATCCCTAAGGGTCAGTTCAAAAGAGTATCACGGAACTGCACTTATGTAGCGGACTACACGATTCAAAGTCAAGAAATTGAAGAAAGATTTGTAGAAAAAGGGTATGAAGAGGAAGAGTTAAAAGGGTGCATGAAAACTGTTGAAGACAGGAGAGGTGTAGTTGAATCAGAAGAGAAAAAGAAAGCAGAAAGCGATTTTTGTTTTTCATTCATGAGACAGTTCAACACAGATGTAGGGTTTTAAAAAAATGCTATTAGAAAAAATTGGTAAATTTTGAAAAATGACCCTATATTAGGGAAATAAATCCCTGATTGCCCTAAAATTGTGTATAAAAAATATCGGTATCTACATATGCACCTAGTGCATAGTTCCATTCCGATAATAAAAGAAAAAATAAACATACACAGGTTCACATGGTGCGGTTTCTGCCTTGGATACAAGAATAGAATTGCCACAAATAGGTCAAAGCATGTAGAGACTGTAAAATCTTATATATGTATTGGAGTGCCCCTGTGGCCTCCAATATGTGGGAAGGACACTGAGAAAACTGAAAGTAAGGATACAGATGCATATAAGAAATATAAAAAAAAGTTTACGATAGTTACGCACAGCGTCTCATTGCATTTTAAACAGCACCATGAGAAAAATATGAGGGGTCTAAAATTTATGGGGGTTGAACTAGTTCAAAACCATTAGCGAGGTGGCGACCCTGTAGCGCAAATCAACAGGCGCAAGGCCGAGTGGATCTATAAGCTGAATACTCTGCAATCTAATGTGATGAATATAGAGTTTGACTTAAAACCATGCTTGACGTAATTTTGAACACATATACTTGCTGGTGGTGCTGTGTCTCAATGTGAGTAATCAGTGAGTAGGCCAGAGACAGAATGACATGGGAAGCTGGCCTTCTATTGGTGGATTGAAACATGATTTGAAATAAAGAATGGGGAGATAACATGCACTATGATTGGTTAAAAGAAACGTGACAAAGTGATGAATGGAGAACTGGGTTCTACTACAGCGAATAGGATAGGTATTAAAAGGAGCTTTTTATAATATAAGTGGGTGAATAATGGTAAAGATTTGGAGAGAAGATTCCAATTTTGTATGTGATGTAGATATTATATAAGATATGTTATATGGGAATTGGGAAATGTTTTCGGGGCCATTTTATTTCTTTGTTCTGCAGGTGTGCTGTTTGTTCTACGTGACGTAATTTTCCTAGCCATGTGAATAGGGGGAATAAGTTAAATAGCTTCCATTCCTATTAATGTTAGATTTTGCCCCTGACGAAGTCGTGTGCAAAACCCCGGTCGGGCTGTGATGAAAAGTTGTTTTTAAGATATGCTGTCAATTTTAATATGCTTGTGAGTATAATAAAATCTTGGATTTGAATGCATCGAAGGTACCTCACTATTGTGTGATCCTTGACACTTTGCAGAGGAACCCGTAGTGGTTTTGTTCCAAGTGGACGCTGGAAGTGTCGACATCTTGGGTCTGATAACCTGTATAACTGTAGTAAAGGATAACGTTCCATTTGATTGAGGAGCAGATTGTTCCACCACTATTGCATTGTACCATTGTGTGAACTTACCCACTTCACTTTTGGGGACCAGCAGCGCAAGTACCATTTATCAAAGTTATCAGAACAATTTTACTGTGACATGGGACTGTATGTTGCAGGAGGCTGTGAAAGGGAGTGATTTTATTTACATGGGACTGTATATCAGAGGGGGCCATGGGAGGCAGTGATGTTATTTACATGGGACTGTATGTTGATGGTGGCTGTAAAAGGGAGTGATGTTATTTACATGGGAGTGATGTTATTTACATGGGACTGAATGTTGAGGGGGCGATGTTATTTACATGGGACTGTATGTTGAAGGTGGCTGGTGGGGGGAATGATGTTATTTACATGGGACTGAATGTTGAGGGGGTTATGTTTACATGGGATTGCATGTTGGAGGCGGCTGGTTAGGGGGTGATATTATTTACTTGGGAATGTATGTTGAAGGCGGGTGGGGAGGAGGTGATGTTATTTACATGGGACTGTATTTTGGAGGGGGCTGTATATAGAGAGGGATTGTATTTATTGGAGGGGGCTGGTGAGATGGTGTGGTGTTAGTTACATGGGACTCTATGGAGGAGGGAGGGAAATAGTGTTATTTTAATGGGACTGTATGTTGGAGGGGCTGAAGGGATGGGAGTGATGTTATTTACATAGGACTGTATTTTGGATGTGGCAGGAGAGATGGTGTGATGTTATTTACATGGAACTCTATGATGGAGGGAGGAATATAACTACAAGGGACACTGCAAATCCAGGGGACATTATAAGCGCTCTTATTACTACTGGGGGCTCTATAGGAGGGACTTATAAATCCACCTTATTTCTATATTTCTACTAAGAACACTATGGGGGCCTTATTACTACTAACGGGTCTTTAGAGAGCTTTATTACCACTGGGGGAACAATAGGGGGTCTTATTTCTACTGGGGGCTCTGTGAGGGTATTATTAATACTGAAGGGCTCTTCTATGAATGGGGGCACTCTTGGGGAGCATTATCACGGTTGGGGGCACTTTAGCGGGCAGTATTACTAATGGGGGCATTCTTGGGGAGCATTATCACGGTTGGGGGCAGTATTACTAATAGGCGAAGTCTAGATGGGAATTACTATTGGTGGGACTATGAGGAGCACTATTAGTATGAGGGCACTCATATTTCTTCAGGATAGTATTTGGGGGTATTGGGGAGCGCAGCGAGCAGCAGGATAACACTGTGGGGACTCCAGGTTGGAGGATAATGCGGCCAAAATAAGTTTTACGGACCAAATGGAGAAGATTATGACAGAGAAGATCTACATCGGAGGAGACGTCGCCTGGAGGCACTGGATGTGAGAGGTATGTGATACTGTATAGCAAGTACATCAAAATGCGATTTGTGGGGGAAGGGGGGGGGGGGGGTGACTTAGAGAACTGGGACATAATTATTGGGGTGTGGTCTCTTTTGAAACCCTAGTAACGCCCCTGCCTGTCAGATCAGTTTTCTGGCAGATGAGACCAATTTAGCGTGATATGGTCTCACTGGACAAAAATTGGTCAAATATCTGTACTTGTAAAAGCACAATTACATGGATATAATAAACATTAGATAACTTAAAGAAGGGCACATTACAGTCATCTGAATCTGCCTAATATGCACAAGGGTGTTATTACACTGCCCATTGTACAGGCAGTTTGAGTGCCGATAGATGAGAACACATCCACATGTGCTCGTTTGCACTGGCCTGATTACACAGGCCGATGCATACTGAATGTGGAACGATTGCTACCATGGGTGTATCTATAGGCTATAGACCCTTGTGCCACATAAAAAGACCAGTATTATAATAAGGGCATGCTTGTCAAGTTATACCTCTGGCTGGATGGAAGGGATAGGTCAAGAATTTGGCATGAGGGGGGTGCCGTTTCAATTCTTTTGTTTTTGGATCCTGGCCAACTCCATTTACTTCTAGGGACATTTACTATTCCCTTTCAATATATACCCTATACTTCACACCATGGGTACATCATATACCATTACATTATGTGCCCTTTCAGCCCAGGTTCTACACTATTGTTCGAATTTCTATGGCCATTTTTGACACATCCATACAGGCTTTGACCCATATCTCTTACTCTTTGCTATATATCGGTTTACTCTCCATTTAGCCGTTTAGCTAGCTTACTATGTAACATACATTTTTTACTCCTAACTAATGGATTTCTGTTCCCTTTTTCATTAGTGACATATATGACCAAGGTCTGAACTGACCAAAACATCAAGATTTGGAGTCACAAAAATAGGCATTCTTCCTTATCTACCTATGTATTCATTGGAGGATATGTCACAATAAAATAATTTTACTTGCATGTTAACCCCGAGTGTTCAGTGGAATTTCTCTTACTATTGTCTATTAGGATTATATCCACTCCACTAAAGCACCTCACAGACTGGACAGCGAGTGCAGCCCAACCAATTTACCTTCAATTTTTGCCTCAGGCAGCACGAAGGCTATGTACTTCCCGGCTCTTGGCCAGCAAAGCACTGAGGGAAGGGGAGCCCAAGCTGAACTCTTGGACCAGGACCCATGACCCTTTAGCTATGCTCCTGATTGCTACCGCAGTCGTTCATCCTTCATTCAGCTCTACTCATTATTGGCAGCACATCCTTGATTAAATAGGTAGATGTGGTGCTGATAATCAGGCATCTATCATCCTGATTAGAGATGAGCAAATCGAAGTTGACGAAGTGGAATTTGATCCAAATTTAAGGAATAATTTGATTCGCACCGAAGCCGATTTACCTCACGCTTCGTAGTAACGAATCACATTTTTTACTAAAATGACTGTTGCACATGTTAGGACATGGAGCAAAGAACTCTAGGAACGAAGGATCCCCACAATGCCATGCATGCAGCCAATCAGCAGCCAGCCAGCCCCTGTGATGTCACAGCCCTATAAATAACCTCAGCCATTTTGGATTCTGACATTTTCCAGTGTACTTAGTGCAGGGAGAGACATCAGCAGGCGCTAGGGACAGTGCTAGGAAAGACTTAATTGTGCTGAAAAAACTATTTACAAGTTCAGGGAAAGATTAGTCAAGGTGTAGGGAAAGAATAAGGGAGGCATTATCTACACTATAAAAAGAAGAACAGGGTACAATAGGAGATTGTACAGCCTGGGTAATAGGAGCGATTATTACACCTTGCTGCACTAATTGGGGATCCAAATTACAGTTATACTGCTGCTTTTAGGTTGTTTGCAGTATATGATACATCAGTAATACCAGCAAACCTTGCTTGTGATTGGGGTGCAAGTTCCGTGTGATACAGCCATTTATGGGGTGTATTAATAGGAAAGATACGTACGTTCTATTAGCCGTTCTGCCTTGATTCTACATAGTTTTACTTTTTTGGGGGTGTGTATTAATAGGAAAAAAATGAAAAAAATATATGTCTTATATGCCGTTCAGTGGTGTTACATTTTACTACAGCCATTTATGTGGTGTAATAATAGGAAATATACGTATGCCCCATTAGCTGTTTCTTTTTTTTTGGTGTAGTAATAGGAACAAGAATACGGGGGAGTTTATTAATCAGAAAAAAAAATATATGTCTTAATTGCTGTTCAGCGGTGAAGTTAATTTGTACTACAGCCATTTATGTGGTATATTAAAAGAAAATATACGTACGTCCCATTAGCCGTTCTGCAGTGAATTGTGATTGTTATATTTCTTTTTTTGGGGTGTATTAATTGGGAAAAAAATGGAAAATATATATTTCATAATTGCCGTTCAGCAGTGAAGTTACATTATACTACAGCCATTTACTTGGTGTATTAAAAGGAAATATACGTACGTCCGATTAGCCGTTCTGCGGTGAATTGTGATTGTTATTTTTATTTTTTGGGGGGAAAAATATATATATGTCTTAAAGGAAACCTGTCACCGGGATTTTGTGTATAGAGCTGAGGACATGGGCTGCTAGATGGCCGCTAGCACATCCGCAATATCCAGTCCCCATAGCTCTGTATGCTTTTATTGTGTAAAAAAAAAGATCTGATACATATGCAAATTAACCTGAGATGAGTCCTGTTCGTGAGATGAGTCAGGGACATAGCTATGGGGATTGTGTATTGCGGATGTGCTAGCGGCCATCTAGCAGCCCATGCCCTCGGTTCTATATCCTAAATCCCGGTGACAGGTTCCCTTTTATTGCAGTTCAGCGGCGAAGTTACATTGTACTACAGCCATTTACGTGGTATATTAAAAGAAAATATATGTACGTCCCATTTGCCATTCTGGGGTGAATTGTGACTATTATATTTCTTTTTTTTGGGGTGTAATAATAGGAAAAAGAATACGCCTTAATTGCCGTTCTGCGGTGAATTGTGATTGTTATTTTTTTTTTTTTGGGGGGAGGAGTTCATTAATCAGAAAAAAAATGTCAGAATTGCTATTCAGCGGTGAAGTTACATTTTACTACAGCCATTACAAGGTGTATAAAAAGGAAATATACGTATGTTCCATTAGCCGTTCTGCAGTGAATTGTAATTGCTATATTTCTTTTTTTGGGGTGTAGTAATAGGAAAAAGAATACATCTTAATTGCCATTCTGTGGTGAATTATGATTGTTATTTTTTTTTGGGGGGGGAGTTTATTAATCCGAAAAAAAATATACATGTCTTAATAGCCGTTCAGCAGTGAAGTTACATTGTACTACAGCCATTACAAGGTGTATAAAAAGGAAATATACGTATGTTCCATTAGCCGTTCTGCAGTGAATTGTAATTGTTATATTTCTTTTTTTGGGGTGTAGTAATAGGAAAAAGAATACGTCTTAATTGCCGTTCTGCGGTGAGTTGTGATTGTAATTTTTTTATTTGGGGGAGTTTATTAACAAGAAAAATATATATCTGTCTTAATTGCTGTTCAGCAGTGAAGTTACATTGTGCTACAGCAATTTACATGCTGTGTTACTAAGAAATATACATACGTCCAATTAGCCATTCTGCGGTGAATTGTGATTGTTATATTTCTTTTTTTACGGTGTATTAATAGAAAAAAAAACGAAAAAATATATTTCATAATTGCCATTCAGCAGTCAAGTTACATTGTACTACAGCCATTTGCTTGGTGTATTAAAAGAAAATATACGTACGTCCGATTAGCCATTCTGCGGTGAATTGTGATTGTTATTTTTTTTTGTAGGGGGAGATTTATTAATCAGAAAACAAAATATATGTTTTAATTGCAGTTCAGCGGTGAAGTTACATTGTACTACAGCCTTTTTTGGGGGTATTATTTTAATTATAATTTCATTATTTTATTATACACTATGTTAGACAGACAGGTGACAGGTCCTTCAAAGGGAATGGGCAGTGGCCAAAATGTTTTTGACGTAGCCAGAAGAAGAGTGGGGGGGGGGGGGTTGCAGCAGTCACAGCGAGAGGCCTGAACTCCCGTGTCATCTAGCAGCTGTGTATAAACCAGCATCCTAGTGGTGCTTGAATGGTTGACTCGGTCTTCGACTTCGTCGCAAGTGACATCAGACACCCCCAGCCAAGAGTCGGCCGGTTCCTCAATGCTTAGTTGGCATGGCCCGGGAGCAGGCCCTGCGCCCCTCACCTGTCCTGAATATTCCTCTGTAATTTTCAGTTCCCTCAGCGCGAGAAGTATTATATGCCGTAGGCTGGGCTTCACTTTTCAGCGAGGACGAGCTACTATAGGAGAGTCAGAAGCTACTGCCCAGCCAAGATCTGGAGGAGACATTCGCCGCTTACTCCGGTAGACGGGCAAGTAGTGATGAAAGAATGGCATGGGAGCAGGTGTTGCCAGCGGTTAGGCTCCTGGCCCTGAGACCGTTGAGGGGGACATCAGTGACGGGCAGACAGTAGGGGATGATGATGTAGCCGATCGCACTTGGGAGCCGGGTGAAGAAGAGGCTTCATTATTATCATCATCAGGAGAAGAGGGTGACAGCTTGTGGGTGAGGCAGCGGCTGAGCCAGCAGGGTGGTAGCATGTCTGTGAGTCAGCAGGGTAGCAGCAGTAGGAGGTCGGTAGCCAAACAGCCCCGGGGTAGGCCACCTGCTTCGCAGGAGCCTACCGGCCTGGAAAGTAGTGGTGCAGGCGTTCATGGAGGCACTGGTAGCAGGCAGTTAGTGCAGAGTGTTGGGAGGAAAATGCCATACTCGGCGGTGTGGCAATTTTTTGTTATGGCGCCGGAGGAGGTGAACATGGCCATTTGCAGAATTTGTGGGCAGAAGGTGAAGCGTGGCCAGGGTGCCAATGTTGGCACCACTGCCCTCCGTCAACACATGCAGCATCACCATAAAGTGGCCTGGGAGAACCATGGCTCTGATGTAGTTCCAGCCTGCTGCAGCAACTGCTGCATCACCCAGTGGCACGCACTCAATTTCATGCAGTCAAGGCTCCACCACCTCAGCTGAAGGAAGCTGTCTGTCATTCCCATACTCTGCTGGTCCTGATGCTCCTGCTCATTCTCCTCCTACTCCTCATCAGTCTTCCCATCAGCAATCGATCACTGAAGCGATTGCCAATAGACAACAGTACGCGTGCACTCATCCAACTGCGCAGAAGCGGAACGTGCTCCTGTCCAAGTTGCTGGTGCTGCAATCCCTCCCTTTCCAGGTGGTGGACTCTGGACCTTTCAAAGAACTGATGACTTGTGCCGAGCCAAGGTGGAGAGTCCTAAGCGGTAATTTATTTGCCAAAAAGGCAGTACCAGCTTTGCACACATATGTAGAACAGAAGGTGGGCCAGTCCTTGAGGCCATCAGTGTCTGCCAAAGTGCACAGCAGTGCCGACGTGTGGCGCTATAACTATGATCAAGTACAATATATGTCCTTTACGTCCCACTGGGTAAATGTGGTTCCTGCCCAACAGCACCAGCATTTTGGCCAGGTGACGCCTCTTCCGCCTCCACGTTCTAACGCTGTTGGTCCTGCGACAATGCCCGCCTCTGCCTCTTGATCCTCCACTGTATCCTCAGCCTCAACTTCACAGTGCTTCTCCAGCATACCACATGTGCAGGGCACGGGGGTGTCACGCTGTTCTGCATCTAGTTTGCACAGGGGAGGAACTGTTCCGCGTCCTTCATCAAGAAATCGAATCCTGTCTTTCTCCTCAACAACTCAAAATCGGGAATCATGGTGACCGACAACGGAAAGAACATGGCGTCAGCGCTGCATCACAGAGGGCTGAGTTATACGCCCTGCATGGCGCACGTGTTCAATCTGGTTTAAAGCGGCTTCTGAAGTCTTCATCCTATCTGCAAGACATCCTAAAAATGGCCAGGAAACTTTGCATGCACTTCAGCCACTCGTACACCGCACATCACACCCTCCTTGAGCTGCAGTGGCAGAACGGTGTCCCCCAACATAGGCTGATATGCAACGTTTCCACCCGTTGGAATTTCACCCTCCATATTTTGGACCGATTATATGAACAGAGAAAGTCCATAAATGATTTCTTGATGAAACAGGCGGACAGAGATACTCCCCTGTGTAACTTCAATGTTAGTCAGTGGCACCTAATGCGTGACACCTACCGTTTGCTCGGGCCCTTTGGGGAGGCCACTTTATTTGTCATTCTCCAGGAATACAGGATGAACGTCATTCCACTAAGTCATGTCCTAAAACAGATGCTGCTAAATCTGGCTGGCCAGGGGACAGGAGACATGGCTATTACATTTCACAGCCACATGAGCCCTGTGGGGGCTGAACTAGAGGAGGAGGAGTAGAACATTCGAGCAAAGCGTAGAGAAATGTCTGGTTTTTCTGCACAGGTTACAGGAGAGGAGCAGCAGGAGGAGCAGGAGCATATGGAGGAGCTACACGGTGATGAGGAAGACGAGACAGATGACCCAGACACACTGTGGCAGTATGCAGTGGAGATGGAGGCTGGGAGTCCCTCTGAGTCACTTGCGCAAATGACCCGATACATGCTCAGTTGCTTGTGTAGTGACAGCCGAATTGTCACTATTCGTCAGAGGGATGACTACTGGCTGTCTGCCATGTTAGACCCTTGCTACCGGTCCAAAAGGGGGGCCTTTTTTACACCTGCTGAGAGGAAGGACAAATTAAACTACTATCAAGACATCCTATGTAGTCCAGTTGGGCGCTGCCTATGTGAACCATCGCCCATCCTCACGCAGGTCTGACCTGGGGGGCCCTCTGCACTCATGTTCCACTGCTATGGCTGCAGGAGGGGTGGGGGGGCAGAAGCAGTACCAGCTCCATCAGCAGCAACTTAAGTCTAGAGTCGCTGATAAGCAGTTTTCTTCACTTGCCTACTGAAGAAACTACTCACCAGCAGCAGCAGCTAGACATAGAGCAGAACCTGAACCAGCAGATTGTGGCATACTTGGAGTGCACCCTGCCATCCCACATTGAAGATGTACTATTGGGCAGCCAAACTCGATTTGTGGGCGCAATTGGCCTAGTTTCCCCTGGACAAGCTTTCTTGCCCGGCCAGCAGTGTGGCATCAGAGCGGGTGTTTAGTGCAGCAGGGGCCATAGTTACCCCAAGGAGAACTCGCCTGTCCACCCAAAATGTGGAGAAACTGACCTTTATGAAAATAAATCAGGCGTGGATCAGCCAGGATTTTCAAACACCATTGTCTGATGTATCAGACTAGATCATCCATGGTGCCACACCTACAATTTGACAAAAAAGACCTGTTACTTCTGGCTACCTGCTTCAGCTACTATTCTGATGCCACACTTGCTGCCAGGTGCTTCTACAGCCATTCACCATCTCCAGCTAGTACTGGTATTGCTTCCCACCTCACCACTGTGTCACTTGTCCACTCTGTGGTCTCCTCATGCTGCTGCCACCTCACCATTATGTCACTGGGCCACCTCACCACTCTGTGGTCTCCTCATGCTGCTGCCACATCACCACTTTGTGGTCTCCTCATACTGCTGCCAGCTCACTACTATGTCACTGGACCACTCTGTGGTCTCCTTATGCTGCTGCCACCTCACCATTATTTTACTGGGCCACTCTGTGGTCTCCTCATGCTGCTGCCACCTCACCACTCTGTTGTCTCCTCATGCTGCTGCCACCTCACCACTCTGTGGTCTCCTCATGCTGCTGATACCTGACCACTATGTCACTAGGCAACTCTGTGGTCTCCTAATTCTGGTGTCACCTCAACACTGTCACTTGGCCACTCTCTGGTCTTCTCATGCTGCTGCTACCTCACTACTCTGTCACTGGGTCACTCTATGGACTTCTCATGCTGCTCCCACCTTCCCCACTCCATGAGTGGGGCACTATTTTGCCTTTTTGGCCTGGTTGACATCATCATTTATTTGACCCTTCTTCTAGTCTGTCAGAAGAAAGCAGCTGTAAGGCCTGTCCCTATATTGTCTCAGAATTGGCTTATGATTTGGTAGCCAAAAGCAGTAGTGGGTACAAAACACTGATAGATTACTGACCAAATGCTGACCGAGTGGAGGAGGATGCTCAACAGACAGGATTCTTTTTTTGGGGGGTTATTGTTCTGATGGATCAGAGGAAGGGCAAAATAAACTGTGATGTCAACACAAACTTACTGCTGACACCCTCTATTAGGGGGGCTTTACTTGTATGAGCATTTAATAGAACAGGTTATGTAGACATATATGTGGAATCAGCTGACGATGGTGTAAAAGGAGTGCGCTCTTTCACGCTATAGTAGGATCTTGGCCCTCTGCATATTTCTTTATACCTGGTGCTAACATTGACCTGTAAGACTGAGTTCACACTTGAGTTATTTGGTCAGTTTTGGCCTCGTAATTGACCAAATGAGTGAAGTGTGAAGTGATTCTAAGAGCGACTCCTGTCATCTGTGTGTCATACTGACTCACAGTATTGTTTCACTACCACAGCAGACTCCCTATGCGTGTTACTGCAAGACACGGTGTTCTACACCACTTTACAGGCTCTCTGCAGCCAGAAAATAGCTGTTTTTAACGAGATTTGCCACAAATAAATTCGGATCGAATTAAATCTTTTTGGAAAATTTGGCGAACCGACCGATCAAATTTTTGAGAAATTAGCTCATCTCTTATCCTGATGAAAGATGCCCACCAGCCAATGAACAATGGCTTTCTTGTTCATCAACTGATCGTCTGCTTGATTATATGACCCAATTATTGCAAACAATCATTCCTATAAATACTTGTTCCTGATAATTTCCTTATAATCGTGCAGTCTAAGGGTCCATTCACACGTCCACAGAATGGGTCCGCATCCGTTCCGCAAAATGTGGACCCATTAATTCATTATGGGGCAGGAATGGATGCAGACGGCACACAGTGTGCTGTCCGCATCCGCATTTTCGGAGCGCACCCCCGATCTTCCGGTCCACGGCTCCGAAAAAAAAATCTCCTATTCTTGTCCGCAATTGTGGACAAGAATAGGTAGTTCTATGGGGGTGCCGGCCAGGTGTATTGCGGATCCGCAATTTGCAGATTCGCAATACACTATGGACGTGTGAATGGACCCTAATAGGCCCTTAAGGACTTTCAAAAGGTCCTCCTGTGTCTACTGTTTGGGAAAACCAGGTTCAGTACGTTGGATTTTAAAGGGAACCTGTCATCAACTTTATGCTGTCCATACTAACGGCAGCATAAAGTAGAGAAAGGTGACTTGATTTCAGCGGTCTTTCATTTAAAAGTTAAAAGTAAGTGGTTGCCGAGAACCAACATCACAATCATTGTAGACTGGGCCTGGAAAAGAGTCACGGCCACCTGAGAAGAGTCATGGTTATTCATAAATTCCTGCTCTTCCTGCCCATCTGCTGGTGATTGACTGCCTTCTACCTAGTTTTCTCTTTTTCTCTCTAGGAGAGAACAGCCAATCATGGGTGAGAGTGCAGGAGATTATGAATAACCAGGACTCTTCTCAAGTAGATTTGACTCTTTTCAAGGCCTGTGCTGCAATGATTATGATGCTGGTTCTCAGCAATCACTTACTTTTAGCTCATGAGTGACACACCGCTGAAATCAGCATTTCTGTCAATATTTTATGCTGCCCTCAGTGAGGTCAGCATAAAATTGATGACAGTTTTTTTTTTAGCATACCTGAACCTTTTTCTAGAGGTGTAAGTTATGGCTCCTTCTGATTCCCTATGCAAAATACGTAACATGGCTCCCAATATACCACGTGCTATTTGGCATCTTCTAATTTTTCTATAGGGTCTTTAGGCCTTCTTAGACACCTGGCCAGTATGCAATTACTTCTACTACATCCTGCTTTGGTCAACTGGGAGATAAATGATGCCAGACATATCCCCTCCCTGGCAATCCCTTGGCAATAAACATGCATCATCATCCACTTGACTTATTCTACTCCAGTGTAGACAGGAAAATAGAGTAAAATGCTTCAAACTAACCTCTTCTTTTGTATATTAATTGTCTGGTTGAGACTGGGTGTTGAATTTCCTGGCCCTGACTACACCAATGTTTTTTGTTGTCAATTATGTTCTGTAAATTTTTCCAATATGCATAATTATAACATGAAATATATTTTAATATGTTGGGAATGGCTATAGAATATGCCACTCTTATAGATGTGGTGAATGCTATTCCTCCTGGTCAGGTAACATACAGTATGCAGATTCTGGCTGCCAATAACAATCCAAAGCCCCAGAGAAAAGTGAAGAAATGTTTTATTTAGAGCTTTGTTGATTTTTTTCTGTCCAATATACAATGAATATTGATGTAATGTGAACATCATGCAAAGCTTCATTATTTTGTTTTTTCCTGGGTGGATGAAGAATAACAGCTACATGATTTAAGATGACCCATATAACCTTTTATTGGAAAATCATAAGCTGGCACATATTTCAGCAGTAGGTATGCCTTGGGGAAGCTACCACAATATATGTCAGCAAAGCATGTTTTTGATATTTTGCTACATAAATTACAATCTAAAGCTTGGTCCATGTATTGTATTTGCGTTCAATGCAAGGCTAATATGACCAGTCTAATCTGATCTCATTCTATTATAGAAATCTACTACATTCTAACACAATGCAATGTGGTTACTTATGTAGTTTTAGTCTTGTATAGCCAGTCTCCTACCTAGGAAGTTGTTTGGGAAACCGCAATCATAAAGCAGCAATAATATACAGTATAAACTATTAAAGGGGTTGTCCATGACTTTCTATTTTTAAACCCCCTCACCCAGCTGGACCTGTGAAGAGAATAGCACTGCTAAGGGTGCTTTCACACTAGCGTTATTCTTTTCCGGTATTGAGTTTCGTCCTAGGGGCTCAATACCGAAAAAAAACTGATCAGTTTAATCCTAATGCATTATGAATGGAGAGCATTCCGTTCAGTATGCATCAGGATGCATCAGTTCAGTCCCTCTTACGGTATTTGGCCAGAGAAAATACCGCAACATGCTCCGGTATTTTCTCCATCCAAAATTACGGAACACTTGCCGGAATCCAGCATTAATTTCCATTGAAATGTATTAGTGCCGGATCCGGCATTAAAATTGCCACATTGACGGATCCTGTATTCCGGTCTGCGCATGCTCAGACCTTTAAAAATTTGAAAATAATAAATACCGGATCCGATGACACTGGAGACACAGATCCGATATTTCGATGCATTTGTCAAACGGATCCGGATCCGTCTACAAATTATATCCGTTTGCATACGGACTTCTGGATCCGTCAGGCAGTTCTGGCGATGGAATTGCATGCCGGATCCTCACAACGCAAGTGTGAAAGTATCCTAAGAGGGATCTGGGCTCTCTTCACTGCACTTCTGGTTCCCACATGTAAATAACCTGCACAGATGACTGGCCTCAGCAGTGATGTGTCCCCAAGCAGCATGTCACTGCTGGAGACACTGCACCTGTGACTTGCGCTAGTCTAAATTTTCTTGAAGTGTATTTGGATGGCAGCTGCCTACCTTAGATTAAGCACTACCTGTCCATATTCCCAGGGCTTCTGAGCAGTGTATAAATATCTCTGGTTCCTACACCGCCCTGATTATTGTAGGCTTAGGTTAGGCCCAGGAGAGGCAGTTCTGTTAGTGTTAGGTACCCATCTGCGAAAGTCACCTTGATGTTGGGTCAACACACATTTGATCAAAAATATGCATGAAGAGCTTCCATTTTCCAGAATAATCAGTAATCCCTAGTTCTTTTGTTTTCATTTAAAATGGTGTGCTGCTATACGTATTTTCTTTGCTGACTGCTGGGGACATGTCACCACTGAGGCCAGTCGCTGGCTGCAGCGGTGCACATGACCCTGTCTGTGCAAGAAGTTTACATGGAGGCACCAAAAGTGCAGTGAAGAGACCCAGCGACCCATGGATCTGGAACTGTGTGCAGAGGGGAGCAGGTCAGTATAGTTCTCTTCACAAGTCCCAGAGGGAAAAAAAGGAAATCGTGGACAACCCCTCATATAAATATGATGTGGTGAATTTAGATCTTTGAAACTGAGTATTCCATAGTCTTTTCATACGGTGCAGTTATCTAAAATATGAGTTAGATGGCCTAGACTCACTTTTTTAATGGTAGATAGATGTGGCAAAGAGGGAAACTGAGATGTTACTTGATAGCCTTACAGTGTCATGGGTCCACTTAAGGGAATGTATAATGTACTTAATGTAACTGAATTGATTAAATTAATGAGATTTTAGTATATAGTATGGAAATATTGGGGCAGATTTATAAATACTGTTTAGACAGCCTAAAGGGGTTAAAGGCTGAGCTAAAATATCAAGCACAACCACTATACAATGTACGGCTTGGTGGTCCACTGAGGAAGGGGTGATTGTAAGCCCCGAAATGCATTTGGTTCAAGACTCCCCTGATGGATCGCAACAATACCTGCTGAAAGACCACAGGTGCCGAACCAACCCTGAAAAAGTAAAGACCCGACGCGCTACCAACAACTATTGCACAGCTATACAAGCGATTTTACACGTGCAAACAAAGAGGAGTGCGGAAGACGGTGGGAATAAGCTCGCAAGACACCGGCTCCCATTCATAACGGAGCGGCATCCAGAGCCATCAAAGGGATACGGAAGAAGCACCAATGAGGGTCCTACACAGCAGTCCACTGAACGGAAATACCAGTAGAGGGAAATCGACTACTGAAGGAACTCAGCGGGATGCCGCTGAACAGTGAGTGCAGCGGGACGCCACTAAAACAATAACTGAAACTTACCATACAAGTTTTAAATTACCAGCATAATTGGAGGACAAGCGATCTTTGAGGATTTTCATGTCCGCATAGGACACTAATAGTCCCAGAAGACACACAGCAAAGAGGGTTGTCATATTGCTCAGTCCTGAGGCTTATATTTATACCACCCAGCATGTGTTTATGTTTTAAATTATATTTTACAATATACGTATATTTATATCTGTGATTAGATTACACTTTTAGTACTCAAATACCATCGATTTTAGGTTGGGATCGTTAGGCGATTTTAAGATAGATACGTTTTATGCTTATATTCATTGTCAAATACTACTGTTTTCATTTTATTAATAAACAATATGGTCCCATTTAGAGTGAGAGTGCCCAGTATCTTCATTTCTTATTTATCAGCCCACTAGAGGAAGGGTGATTCCTCTTTACTGAGAGCACCTCCACCCTGAATTTGTCACTTCAGTGCGCCACATATCTATCTTGCTATATATTCTTGTTTTAGAATATTACGAATATTCAAAAAAACTAATATATTCAATATAGTGCTATATATTTGTTTTTTAGAATATTCATAATTTTTCCCATTTAAAGTCATGATTCCTCCCTGCTTCTAGCTTGTGGGCCAATGAGTCATTGACCCACAAGCAAGAAGCAGGGAGGAATCATGTTTTTACTCTGCAATTTAAAAATCTGGGATAAAAATTTGCAATAAAAAAATCTCGAATATTCGAAAATATGAATATATATCACTATATTCTAAATATTCACAAATTTTCGAAGTACTTATATTCGCGATAAAAATTTGCAATTCTAATATTCGTGATCAACACTAATAATCAGTAATATGTGTATAATAAAAAACAAGTTTAAAGGCCATCTGACAGCAAATTTGTAGCTATGAAACTGGCTGACCTGTCACATGTGCACTTGGCAGCTGAAGACATCTGTGTTGGTCCCATGTTCATATCTGTCCGCATTACTGAGAAAAATGATGTTTTTATATATGCAAATGAGCCTCTAGAAACAATGTGGGCTTTGTTGTTACACCTAGAGGATCTACAACTGCTGCATTTTCTCCACTTTGATAAACTTTAGCACAGGCAGTGCCAGGCGTAATAACGTTTTCATTGCCTGGCCGTGTCAATCAAAGTGGAGAGGATGTGGTAGTTGCAGAGAAAACAGATATAAAGGCAACATTCCCATTGCTTCTAGAGGATTATATATATATATATATATATATATATATATATATATAATAAAACAAAACAAAGAAGTCACAGCAGCACAAGACCAGAGACCACGGGTGCAAATCCTCCAGCCGCAGGCTCCAACGGCTATGGATGAGTATAATATCAAAAGAATGAGGCAGCACTCCAGGTAAATAGAAAAAAGTGGATCCTTTATTCCCCTCTGTGCAACGTTTCAACCGTCTCAATGCGGTCTTTCTCAAGCATATAACATGGTGTCAAACATGGGTATATATACCCACAATCCATAGCAGGAATTTACAAGTGGCAATTATACAATATTGAATGTGATCCCATAAAAATACAATATACAATATATCAAAATTATCATAATTCGTGTGTCCTGACACCTTACATGGTCCGGTATCATGCACAGTGCAATATAGTATACATATACACATTGATCATAGTAACAACGTGACTGTAAGTTAATTGACCATAATCAACTTCATCAACATAGTAGTGTAACACCTGAGTGCATAAACCCAGTGAATAATTCAATAAGATTAAAAACAACTCACACTGTTGTGCATGGACAAGCGCGCCAAAGTCTGCGTCCTCACTGCTGCACCACGCATGCCCAGAGTCCTCGTCACGTCACAGCGGCAACATCCCCAAGGAGGGGCCAAGCGCCATCACCATGGACACGCGTAAACACATGACCAGCGCGACCGTAACGTGACACCTCCAGAGGATATGCCGGGCGGAACCACGCCCACACAGCCGGACTAGCGTCGCCAGGCAACAATGTAAACACCGCTGACCGCGCAGACGCCAGCCGAGCAATGCGTGCAGAGGGCCGCCTACAAACACAGGACTGTTCCGGACAATCGGCAGCAATGGTCAGCAAGTGGAGAGGGAAAATACCAATAATGGGAAACACAAAGGGCACTGTAACGTGAGAATGACTAAATGAAATAGATAAAGGGACCTAATAGGCTCCCCAGAGGGTTACTGTATCCATAGTTTATTAAAATGGAGTGACCGTGGTTTATTAAAGTATATCAGCACTAGACCAATATCTCTATAGTCCGTGCCATACTATTTTTATAAGACAACAGGACGGGGGCCACAGGATCACGCCGCTTTCACGATAGAGATCCCAGGTCCCATGAGGGTATGGGGTCAGGGACACTTCCATGCCACAGGACCCCTAAACCCTACAACCGACCATTCAGTCTATTGTTCAAAGTGAAAACAACCACCACTCCAAATGAACAGTATAATCACAGTCAACCCACATATTATGATATATTGTAGTGTAAACGATGTACATGCGCCCCACAGTTCTCCCCCATCAGGCAGATTCCATCAATTAGACGTAGGGCAATAGGTACAAGCCCATGAACACCATCAGTGGAGTATCAAAGATCTAGAGAAAGAAAAGATAATATCAGCAAAGAAACAGTAAAAACTGTATACATATAGATAAAAGTAAAAGTAAATCACTCAATTGATGACACCAATAGATAAATTTACACACACCAGGGCAGAACAGGGCAAGGAACACAGGAGAATAATAGGCAGCCACATCCTATACCACACTCCACTTAAAATCAACATTGAGACCATGCGGTCTCAGTGTGTTAAGACGGTGGATCCATCTTAGCTCACGTTGTTTGAGAGCCAATGTCCTGTCTCCACCTCTTCTAGACAGAGTGATATGGTCCACCAGCATGAATTTTAAATCCTTCTCTTTATGGTTAGCCTCAACAAAATGTTTAGGGACAGGTAGATCTTTTTTTTTTTGTCGTATGGAGAACCGGTGGTTATTTAGACGTGCCTTCATGTCACAAGTGGTCTCCCCAACATAAAGGAGGCCACAAGGACAGTAGAGCACGTAAATATCGAACGAACTGTTACATGTCAGAAAATGACCAATCTCATATTGAATCCCCGTAGCCGGATGGGTAAACCTCTCCCCCTTGGTCATATAGGCGCAGTTAACGCAACAAAGACAGGGATAGGAACCCCTCCTACGCGGGCCAATATGAGACTGTACCAATGTCCTAGCAGAAAGATCAGCCCGGACTAACTTATCTCGAAAGTTAGCAGAACGCCTATATGCAAGCAAAGGTGGCGTGGTCAAAGCAGTAATGCCTGAAAAGTTACTCTTAAGTATTGGCCAATGTTTGCGGATAATTTGGGCAATTTGAACACTTTGTTCCGAGAATGTTGATATAAACGGTATCCTATCAACTTTTTTATCAATTTTTTTATGTGTATCAACTGGTGTTGCCTGATGTGAATCAGTTACCCTAGTCAAGTGTTTTTCAATCACCCTAGCCGGATAGCCACGTTCCTTGAACTTATCTGCCATCTGTGAAAGACGAGTCGGGAGTAGATCTGGCTCCTGTACCACCCTTTTCACCCTAAGGAGTTGACTGTATGGTACAGAATCAATGATAGACCTCGGGTGACAACTGTTGTAGTGTAGCAGCGTATTACAATCAGTGGGCTTAGTATAAATATCTGTAGACAAATGATCACCCACTATTGTGACAGTGGTATCAAGAAATTGGACCTGGGCGGTCGAGTGCACAAGGGTAAAACTGGTGTCTGGGTCCATGTGATTCAAAAAATCATGAAAACTCTCCAAAGAAGCAATATCACCATGCCAGATGAGGAAGACGTCGTCTATGTATCGCCACCACCCCAGAACTTTGCTGAAGTGGTGGGACACATAGACAAGGTCCTCCTCGAGGGCCGCCATGAAGACATTGGCATAGGTGGGTGCCACATTAGACCCCATGGCGGTCCCTCGTAGCTGGAGATAGAAGCTATCCATAAACAAAAAATAGTTATTTCTCAAAATCATTTCCAAAAGATGAATAATGAAATTCTGACAAGGTAAAGAATAACTGCTGCCAGATAGCTGCCTCCGGACAGCAGACACCCCCCTATCATGATCAATGGAGGTGTACAAGCTCGTGACATCAAAAGATGCCAGGAGACAGCCATCTGGCAGCACAATGTCAGAAATCCTATCCAAAAAGTCACCAGTGTCCCTGATGTAGGACCTGGCGCTGATCGCATAGTGTCGAAGTAGTCGATCTAGGAAGATGGAGATATTGGAAAAGATGGATCCCATGCCCGCAACAATGGGGCGACCAGGCGGGTCCATCAGTGATTTATGGATTTTTGGGAGTACGTATATAACCGGTGTACGTGGCTGTGACACAGTTAAAAAGGAATGTAGCTCACCATCAATAATGTCCTGACCCAATGCTGTGTCAAGGACCTTCTTGATGCGTCTCACTATGTCGAACCTCGGATCACCAGTTAATACCCTGTAAACACTCTGATCACCCAGTTGTCTCATAATCTCCTGAATGTATTTGGAGGTGTCCATGACAACAACCCCACCACCCTTATCAGCCGGTTTGATAGTGAGGCTGCTGTCACGGCACAAACCCTCCAAAGTAGCAACCTCAGAAGTAGTCATATTAGGGTGTCTAAAAGACATATCGGTAACCGTTACACGTAGGGAGGCTATATAATTAGGGACAGCCCTCCTGAATGTCTCCACTGCAGGTGAATTACTACGTGGTGAAAAGTCACTCTTGTTGAACAACCCAAAGGATTTCAATCTCAGTTCAGTACCAACAATTCCTACAGTCGACTGGTCCACTGGAGGGCGACCTGCAAACCAAACCTTAAGCTCAATGTTCCTATACAGGCGCTGCAGGTCGACCTCCAAATGGAACCAGTCAACCTTGGTAGAAGGACAAAATGATAGGCCTTTAGACAATACATTAGTTTGAATATCAGACAAGGGTACAGAAGAAATATTTACCACAGTGGAGACATTGCTATTCATCATTGGGCCTGAATCGCCTTTCTGCGCAACGACATTGGTTTGGTCAGTTCTGGAGGTTTGGAATTTCCGCCATCTGTGGTGTCTTCTGCCACCCCGTCTGGTTCTCTGGCTGTCACAGGGCCCACCCCTAAAAAAAGGCTTAGTGGATACAGGGTTATTGACAATATTGGTGGTCACTGGCCCAGATTGTCCCGACTGATGATATTTCTGGCGTTGTGGAGGAAACTGTCTCTTAGACGTGTCGTATTGCCATGTATAGATCCTACCCTTGGCATAATCATCTGCGTCCCGCTGCCATTTTTTTCTTTTAGTGGACTCTTGATCCTTAGTGAATTTGGACAGATACTCCATGCAACTGTCATCATACTTTCTAAATTCGTCCGGCCCCAACATGGTTTCCAGAGCGGTTTTAGTCAAATTTTGCCGCAGTCTAGTATCCGCCAGTTCCTGTTGTAGGTATTCCAGATTCAGGAGAATAATATCGTACGCATACTTATTTGAAATCTGGATGAACTTCTGCGCATAGATGGATTCAATGGGAAAAAGATTCGGTTTGAGTTGTGAGCGGATCCCTCTGGGGATTCTGTGCTCCTTAAAGTATTGACCAAGGGTCATTAAATGTAAATCGGTGGACACAATTTTCTTGGCATCTGCCTCAAAGCTTCTTTTTAAGTCAATCAAAGTGGGTGTAGATAAAAATGCAGGCTCACTCACCAAGCCCTGCAGAATCCTGTCCTGATCCGCCCTGGTGTATGTAAAAACGTCGAGAGGATCCATAACAAAAAGTCCAGAAAAAAGGTAATAATAATACGGTGCAAGCTGGGTGGAGCACAGAATCCCCAGAGGGATCCGCTCACAACTCAAACCGAATCTTTTTCCCATTAAATCCATCTATGCGCAGAAGTTCATCCAGATTTCAAATAAGTATGCGTACGATATTATTCTCCTGAATCTGGAATACCTACAACAGGAACTGGCGGATACTAGACTGCGGCAAAATTTGACTAAAACCGCTCTGGAAACCATGTTGGGGCCGGACGAATTTAGAAAGTATGATGACAGTTGCATGGAGTATCTGTCCAAATTCACTAAGGATCAAGAGTCCACTAAAAGAAAAAAATGGCAGCGGGACGCAGATGATTATGCCAAGGGTAGGATCTATACATGGCAATACGACACGTCTAAGAGACAGTTTCCTCCACAACGCCAGAAATATCATCAGTCGGGACAATCTGGGCCAGTGACCACCAATATTGTCAATAACCCTGTATCCACTAAGCCTTTTTTTAGGGGTGGGCCCTGTGACAGCCAGAGAACCAGACGGGGTGGCAGAAGACACCACAGATGGCGGAAATTCCAAACCTCCAGAACTGACCAAACCAATGTCGTTGCGCAGAAAGGCGAATCAGGCCCAATGATGAATAGCAATGTCTCCACTGTGGTAAATATTTCTTCTGTACCCTTGTCTGATATTCAAACTAATGCATTGTCTAAAGGCCTATCATTTTGTCCTTCTACCAAGGTTGACTGGTTCCATTTGGAGGTCGACCTGCAGCGCCTGTATAGGAACATTGAGCTTAAGGTTTGGTTTGCAGGTCGCCCTCCAGTGGACCAGTCGACTGTAGGAATTGTTGGTACTGAACTGAGATTGAAATCCTTTGGGTTGTTCAACAAGAGTGACTTTTCACCACGTAGTAATTCACCTGCAGTGGAGACATTCAGGAGGGCTGTCTCTAATGATATAGCCTCCCTACGTGTAACGGTTACCGATATGTCTTTTAGACACCCTAATATGACTACTTCTGAGGTTGCTACTTTGGAGGGTTTGTGCCGTGACAGCAGCCTCACCATCAAACCGGCTGATAAGGGTGGTGGGGTTGTTGTCATGGACACCTCCAAATACATTCAGGAGATTATGAGACAACTGGGTGATCAGAGTGTTTACAGGGTATTAACTGGTGATCCGAGGTTCGACATAGTGAGACGCATCAAGAAGGTCCTTGACACAGCATTGGGTCAGGACATTATTGATGGTGAGCTACATTCCTTTTTAACTGTGTCACAGCCACGTACACCGGTTATATACGTACTCCCAAAAATCCATAAATCACTGATGGACCCGCCTGGTCGCCCCATTGTTGCGGGCACGGGATCCATCTTTTCCAATATCTCCATCTTCCTAGATCGACTACTTCGACACTATGCGATCAGCGTCAGGTCCTACATCAGGGATACTGGTGACTTTTTGGATAGGATTTCTGACATTGTGCTGCCAGATGGCTGTCTCCTGGCATCTTTTGATGTCACGAGCTTGTACACCTCCATTGATCACGATAGGGGGGTGTCTGCTGTCCGGAGGCAGCTATCTGGCAGCAGTTATTCTTTACCTTGTCAGAATTTCATTATTCATCTTTTGGAAATGATTTTGAGAAATAACTATTTTTTGTTTATGGATAGCTTCTATCTCCAGCTACGAGGGACCGCCATGGGGTCTAATGTGGCACCCACCTATGCCAATGTCTTCATGGCGGCCCTCGAGGAGGACCTTGTCTATGTGTCCCACCACTTCAGCAAAGTTCTGGGGTGGTGGCGATACATAGACGACGTCTTCCTCATCTGGCATGGTGATATTGCTTCTTTGGAGAGTTTTCATGATTTTTTGAATCACATGGACCCAGACACCAGTTTTACCCTTGTGCACTCGACCGCCCAGGTCCAATTTCTTGATACCACTGTCACAATAGTGGGTGATCATTTGTCTACAGATATTTATACTAAGCCCACTGATTGTAATACGCTGCTACACTACAACAGTTGTCACCCGAGGTCTATCATTGATTCTGTACCATACAGTCAACTCCTTAGGGTGAAAAGGGTGGTACAGGAGCCAGATCTACTCCCGACTCGTCTTTCACAGATGGCAGATAAGTTCAAGGAACGTGGCTATCCGGCTAGGGTGATTGAAAAACACTTGACTAGGGTAACTGATTCACATCAGGCAACACCAGTTGATACACATAAAAAAATTGATAAAAAAGTTGATAGGATACCGTTTATATCAACATTCTCGGAACAAAGTGTTCAAATTGCCCAAATTATCCGCAAACATTGGCCAATACTTAAGAGTAGCTTTTCAGACATTACTGCTTTGACCACGCCACCTTTGCTTGCATATAGGCGTTCTGCTAACTTTCGAGATAAGTTAGTCCGGGCTGATCTTTCTGCTAGGACATTGGTACAGTCTCATATTGGCCCGCGTAGGAGGGGTTCCTATCCCTGTCTTTGTTGCGTTAACTGCGCCTATATGACCAAGGGGGAGAGGTTTACCCATCCGGCTACGGGGATCCAATATGAGATTGATCATTTTCTGACATGTAACAGTTCGTTCGTTATTTACGTGCTCTCCTGTCCTTGTGGCCTCCTTTTTGTTGGGGAGATTACTTGTGACATGAAGGCACGTCTAAATAACCACCGGTTCTCCATACGACAAAAAAGAAAAGATCTACCTGTCCCTAAACATTTTGTTGAGGCTAACCATAAAGAGAAGGATTTAAAATTCATGCTGGTGGACCATATTACTCTGTCTAGAAGAGGTGGAGACAGGACATTGCCTCTTAAACAACGTGAGCTAAGATGGATCCACCGTCTTAACACACTGAGACCGCATGGTCTCAATGTTGATTTTAAGTGGAGTGTGGTATAGGATGTGGCTGCCTATTATTCTCCTGTGTTCCTTGCCCTGTTCTGCCCTGGTGTGTGTAAATTTATCTATTGGTGTCATCAATTGAGTGATTTACTTTTACTTTTATCTATATGTATACAGTTTTTACTGTTTCTTTGCTGATATTATCTTTTCTTTCTCTAGATCTTTGATACTCCACTGATGGTGTTCATGGGCTTGTACCTATTGCCCTACGTCTAATTGATGGAATTTGCCTGATGGGGGAGAACTGTGGGGCGCATGTACATCGTTTACACTACAATATATCATAATATGTGGGTTGACTGTGATTATACTGTTCATTTGGAGTGGTGGTTGTTTTCACTTTGAACAATAGACTGAATGGTCGGTTGTAGGGTTTAGGGGTCCTGTGGCATGGAAGTGTCCCTGACCCCATACCCTCATAGGACCTGGGATCTCTATCGTGAAAGCGGCGTGATCCTGTGGCCCCCGTCCTGTTGTCTTTTAAAAATAGTATGGCACGGACTATAGAGATATTGGTCTAGTGCTGATATACTTTAATAAACCACGGTCACTCCATTTTAATAAACTATGGATACAGTAACCCTCTGGGGAGCCTATTAGGTCCCTTTATCTATTTCATTTAGTCATTCTCACGTTACAGTGCCCTTTGTGTTTCCTATTATTGGTATTTTCCCTCTCCACTTGCTGACCATTGCTGCCGATTGTCCGGATCAGTCCTGTGTTTGTAGGCGGCCCTCTGCACGCATTGCTGGGCTGGCGTCTGCGCGGTCAGCGGTGTTTACATTGTTGCCTGGCGACGCTAGTCCGGCTGTGTGGGCGTGGTTCCGCCCGGCATATCCTCTGGAGGTGTCACGTGACGGTCGCGCTGGTCATGTGTTTACGCGTGTCCATGGTGATGGCGCTTGGCCCCTCCTTGGGGATGTTGCCGCTGTGACGTGACGAGGACTCTGGGCATGCGTGGTGCAGCAGTGAGGACGCGGACTTTGGCGCGCTTGTCCATGCACAACAGTGTGAGTTGTTTTTAATCTTATTGAATTATTCACTGGGTTTATGCACTCAGGTGTTACACTACTATGTTGATGAAGTTGATTATGGTCAATTAACTTACAGTCACGTTGTTACTATGATCAATGTGTATATGTATACTATATTGCACTGTGCATGATACCGGACCGCATTGAGACGGTTGAAACGTTGCACAGAGGGGAATAAAGGATCCACTTTTTTCTATTTACCTGGAGTGCTGCCTCATTCTTTTGATATTATATATATATATATATATATATATATATATACACTCACCTAAAGAATTATTAGGAACACCATACTAATACGGTGTTGGACCCCCTTTTGCCTTCAGAACTGCTTTAATTATACGTGGCATTGAATCAACAAGGTGCTGATAGCATTCTTTAGAAATGTTGGCCCATATTGATAGGATAGCATCTTGCAGTTGATGGAGATTTGAGGGATGCACATCCAGGGCACGAAGCTCCCGTTCCACCACATCCCAAAGATGCTCTATTGGGTTGAGATCTGGTGACTGTGGGGGCCATTTTAGTACAGTGAACTCATTGTCATGTTCAAGAAACCAATTTGAAATTATTCGAGCTTTGTGACATGGTGCATTATCCTGCTGGAAGTAGCCATCAGAGGATGGATACATGTTCTCATTCTGTTTACGCCAAATTCGGACTCTACCATTTGAATGTCTCAACAGAAATCGAGACTCATCAGACCAGGCAACATTTTTCCAGTCTTCAACAGTCCAATTTTGGTGAGCTCGTGCAAATTGTAGCCTCTTTTTCCTATTTGTAGTGGAGATGAGTGGTACCCGGTGGGGTCTTCTGCTGTTGTAGCCCATCTGCCTCAAGGTTGTGCGTGTTGTGGCTTCACAAATGCTTTGCTGCATACCTCGGTTGTAACGAGTGGTTATTTCAGGCAACATTGCTCTTCTATCAGCTTGAATCAGTCGGCCCATTGTCCTCTGACCTCTAGCATCCACAAGGCATTTTTGCCCACAGGACTGCCGCATACTGGATGTTTTTCCGTTTTCACACCATTCTTTGTAAACCCTAGAAATGGTTGTGCGTGAAAATCCCAGTAACTGAGCAAATTGTGAAATACTCAGACCGGCCCGTCTGGCACCAACAATCATGCCATGCTCAATATTGCTTAAATCACCTTTCTTTCCCATTCTGACATTCAGTTTGGAGTTCAGGAGATTGTCTTGACCAGGACCACACCCCTAAATGCATTGAAGCAACTGCCATGTGATTGGTTGACTAGATAATTGCATTAATGAGAAATAGAACAGGTGTTCCTAATAATTCTTTAGGTGAGTGTATATATATATATGTTATTTTTTATTTATTTATATAAAAATCTTTTTTCTTATCAATGCGGAGACACGTATGAACTTGGCACCACCGCAGATGCCTTCAGCTGCCAAGCGTGCATACAACAGGTTAGTTAGCTACATAGGCCCAAATCTGCTGACAGGTGCCCTTTAAAAAATATGGCATTTTATGATTATGAATTGTTTCCATTGTAACAGATGAACAAAGCATAAAACCGTGCTGTTGATACACTACCTTCTTCTCTCCACAGAATGTTTGCAACTGTGACGATGACCATAAATGAAGTATATTTTTGGAAAGAACCCAGGTAAAAAAAAAAAAGAGAAGAAAAGTGTAAATGAGTTAGAATCTACAGTACTTTATCTCACAGAATAATTAAACAGTTATAAAAAAAATAAAACTATAAAATATATCTAATAATTATTTTATATCCTACATCTAGCAGTAATATAGTTAGCATTTAGCGGCTGATACGGTAAACCCCCAAAAATCTAAACCTTGAGCTGGAAAAGAAAAAGAGAGCAGTAAAGTGAAATAGTTAAAGAGATTACTGCTGTATCTGCCAGGCTAATGATTTAAAGTCTGTGTTTGACAAGCTAATGAAGACATAAAATTGTCATGTCTTTATCGTTCTCGCTGCTTTGAAATAATTGAATTGGTGATTTTCTGCTATTTTAGTCAAAGGTGACACCCTCCTGTCATCCTGCCCGATCATTAACATCTGATCAACTGAACATCATCTCTCATTGCTGTCATTTGTTTTGTAACACAAACCTTGTATCACAGCTCATCAAAGTTGGAGGCAGTAATGGATAATGTTAGGAAAGTTAAAATTGCATCTGTTGATGGATTTCCATTACATGCTAACATCGGGTCAAATTGGCTAATGAACTTGACAAATTGAGTGCATTATTAGAAAACTCTGATTTAAGTAAGCTCTCAAAAACATTAACGGACAGTTGACTTGATTAAATATGCCAAAGTCTTTCACAATGTGTAAATTGCCTTTGGGGACCTGTACTATCCAGGCAGCAATTATGATTCATCAATCTAATTCAGGTTAGACAATAAAGGTCAGTTAAACCACCAACTTTGCAGGGGTGCAATTATTTTCTGCTAGTGAAAATTCATCTGACTTAAGCTGGCCATACACATTAGATATATGTCTGGGGGTTCAGCAAACCATCTAATTTGTACTGGGCAACTCTTCCCTGATGACAGATGTTGAAGAAGATAATGGTTGGGCATGTAGGATTTCAAAATACCCAATTCTTTTGTTCTCTAGGAGATAAGCTACATGCCAAAGCAGCTGAGCTTGCATGTGTATTGAGGAAATGGGAGAGATATGTATCTGTCGTCAGAACAGGCATACGGCCAACAGGTCATCATGTGTATAGGTTTTTACACATAGTGAAGGACAGTAGGTCTTTATTTTGCATCCAATCTGAAGTATTTGCTGGTCTGTGGAACTAGTTATATACAGTTGATATAAAAAGTCTACACGCACCTGTTAAAATGTCAGGTTTCTGTGATGTAAAAAAATAAGACAAAGATAAATAATTTCAGAACAGTTTCCACCTTTAATTTGACCTATAAACTGTACCACTCAAAAACAAACTGAAATCTTTTAGGTGCAGGGAAGAAAACAAAAAAAAACCTAAAATAATGTGGTTGCTTAAGTGTGCACACCCTCGTATAACTGGGGATGTAGCTGTGTTCAGAATTAAGCAATCACATTCCAAATCATGTTAAACAGGAGTTAGCATACACCTGCCATCATTTAAAGTGCCTCTGATTAACCCCAAATAAAGTTTAGCTGATCTAGTTGGTCTTTCCTGAAATTTTCTTAGTTGCATCTCACAGCAAAAGCCATGGTCCACAGACAGTTTCCAAAGCATCAGAGGAATCTCATTGTTAAAAGGTATCAGTCAGAAGAAGGGTACAAAAGAATTTCCAAGGCATTAGATATACCATGGAACACAGTGAAGACAGTCATCCTCAAGTAGAGAAAATATGGCACAACAGTGACATTACCAAGAACTGGACGTCCCTCCAAAATTGATGAAAAGACGAGAAGACAAATGGTCTTGGAGGCTACCAAGAGGCCTACATCAACATTAAAGGAGCTACAGGAATATTTAGCAAGTACTGGCTGTGTGGTACATGTGACAACAATCTCCCGTATTCTTCATATGTCTGGGCTATGGGGTAGAGTGGCAAGAGGAAAGCCTTTTCTTACCAAGAAAAACATCCAAGCTAGGTTACATTTTGCAAAAACACATCTGAAGTCTCCCAAAAGCATGTGGGAAAAGGTGTTATGGTCTGATGAAACCAAGGTTGAACTTTTTGGCCATAATTCCAAAAGATATGTTTGGCGCAAAAACAACACTTCACATCACCAAAAGAACACCATACCCACAGTGAATCATGGTGGTGGCAGCATCATGCTTTGGGGCTGTTTTTCTTCAGCTGGATCTGGGCCCTTAGTTAAGCTAGAGGGAATTATGAACAGTTCCAAATACCAGTCAATATTGGCACAAAACCTTCAGGCTTCTGCTAGAAAGCTGAACATGAAGAGGAACTTCATCTTTCAGCATGACAACGACCCAAAGCATACATCCAAATCAACAAAGGAATGGCTTCACAAGAAGAAGATTAAAGTTTTAGAATGGTCCAGCCAGAGCCCAGACCTGAATTCGATTGAAAATCTGAGGGATGATCTGAAGAGGGCTGTGCACAGGAGATGCCCTCGCAATCTGACAGATTTGGAGTGTTTTTGCAAAGAAGAGTGGGCAAATCTTGCCAAGTCAAAATGTGTCATGCTGATAGACTCATACCCAAAAAGACTGAGTGCTGTAATAAAATCAAAATGCGCTTCAACAAAGTATTAGTTTAAGGGTGTGCACACTTAAGCAACCATATTTTATTTTTAGATTTCTTCTTCCCTCTACCTAAAATATTTCAGTTTGTTTTTCAATTGAGTTGTACAGTTTATAGGTCACATTAAAGGTTGAAAAAGTTCTGAAATGATTTATCTTTGTCTTATTTTTTTACATCACATAAACCTGACATTTATATCCACTGTAGATAAACAAGGGCTTATGATTTTGCTTTATCTTTATTTTCCATCAAAGTCCATCAAAGTCTGTATAACCAGATAGTGTAAAATATTAACCCCATATAGTGACCTTGATGGGAATTCTAGATTGATTGTTTTATGCTCTTTTAAATATCTAAAACCAGGGACACATTATTTTTCAAACTGGGTTTCTCATAGTCTGGTCAGGGGCTTCCCAAACCAGAGCCACAGCAGAATCTGATACAGCAGTAGGGATGACATAATTATTTCAACCTGCCTAAAGATGCGTGCCAAAACGTTAACTGTACTTATACAAAGTTTTTTTTTTTTTTTTTAGGTCAGAATGGGAATAGGAGTGCAAATATTGTTCAGGGGATCCCTTGTGATGATGATGAAAATGGGAATAGCTTCTTTAGTGTGTTGTATATTATTAGTCACACTGACTGTGGGTCAGATACCCTTTTCTATTTCATCTTGGTATATTGTAACAAGTTTATATTGAAAGAAGTATTCTTTGAACTGCTTTCTAAAATAATTTATGTTGCACTCTGAACTCTAAAAGGCAATTATGAAATTTGGAAATATACAATGCTTACGAGTTTTTTTTCCTGAGTCTTCAATGAAAAGCGAGGATATGTCTTCATCAACACCAACTTCATTTTTGGCAATGCATGTATAGGCCCCAGTGTCTTCGTAACGGACACTAGAAATATGAAGTTCACTTCCATTGGCTGAAATAAAGACATTTGAGCTGTTTATCTTCTGAGTCAATAGCCATTGTGATATGGAACAACCATCTTTTAGCAGTAAGCAATTATAGTGCTTAAATGTGTATCTTTATTAACAATGGCAAATGAATACAGAAACTAAAACATGATATATAACATTTGAAAATGGTGTTACAAGTGTGACTAATATGTTTCCACAGAGATGATTCGCTTTTACCAAGGCGCCCACAATAAATAATGTACAAATATAACTGCGGGCTTGTCAGCCTTGGTCTGAACCCTGATTGTACTAACTCCAGCCCTTCTGGTCAGCACAAGGAAATCTGAAAAGTGCTCACATAAAGAACTTAGGCTAGGTGTACCCCATATTTGGCAGGACCATTTGAAACAATATATGTATAACTGTATGCCTCATGATAGCATATATCTGTAATTCACTCCTGTTAAAATAGTATACTGTTTGGTATGTATTTTTTGTGCATTGGCATTGAAAATTCTAGTTGACTACATATGTCCAAAAATTTGTACTGATAAATATATTGGCCAAATACTCTTTTGACATCCAGTACACTATATGGACGAAAAGATTGAAATATTGAGACACCTATACATTACAGTACATCTACAGGCGCTTTGATGACATACCATTCTTACTCCATAGCTAAAAATATGGAGTTATCCCAAACACACACACACAAACACTTTGCAGCTAAAACAGCTTCTACTCTTCTGGAATGGCTTTCTACAAGATTTTTTAGTGTGTACAGCAAGCCCCTGAGGAGCTGCAGATCAAGAATCCGAAGTGGATTCGTTAAAAAAATTAATCTATAATACTGGTTCCGTACAACAATAAAATGTATGGGCTTAGTTTAACAAAACTTCGTCTCGGCCGAAGTGGCTCGAGACTTCGATGAATGACTTTGGTATTCCTATCTGCATACTTATATTTATATACTTTATACTTTATATACTTAAATTCAAAATAGGAATCCGAAGTTTGCTATGGTACCTAGGTACCAGCCGGTACCAAATCCGACTTCTGATTTCTATTTTTAAATCTTTTTAAATACACAGATAGGAATACCAAAGTCATTCACTGAAGTCTCGCCCAATCCGGCCGAAACAAAGTATTGCTATACGAAGCTCATACATTTTAATGTTGTATGGAAACATCATTACAAACAACGTTTTTTAACTAATCAAATTTGGAGCTATGATCCTGATCCGAAACTCGATTCGCTGAAGCCTAGTGCAGAGGGTGGGAGTGGCCCTGATAGTGCAGTGAAGAAGGGGCACCCTGTGTTCCCTTGGGAAACTGAACTCCCTGTAGCTGTGGGCACCCAAGGTGTTCATGTCCATGTGGGTGCTAGGCAGACCACATGATGGAAATGCAGTGGCCAGTGTGTGGTGTTGAGAGTCAGAGAAAAGGCCAGATTAAATTTACTGTGCACCAAATAGGAGTTGTATATATCCAGAAATTATCTGTACACAGTGCCAATTCCTCCCATATATCCAAGCATGAACTAAACAAGTAGTTGGAAACAATGGCCCTCCTATTACTCTTTCTCTTGCTACAGTCTTTAATACTAGAATCTAAGGTTAACAACCATAATCTGTCACAATGCCCGCAATTCACAAGCAGCATGTGGTTCCAATAATATAACTTGCCAAATCATATCTGAAGTGTGCAGGGTTTCTGAACTCGCTAACCCTCAACAACTGCATGGAAATGAAAATGCTGTATGCTGATCACATTTCTGACTAATCTACTAATTTGAGGTGCATAGGATGTTTTAACTTGTTTTGCTGAAGCAACAGCAAAATCTGTAACGCTCTACACTGGTTACCTTGCTAACTCTCATACTGTAGCCATGAAAATTCTCCAATTTGTCTTTCTGATGGTAGTGGAGGACATATGGGGATCTGTCTCTGAAAGCATTGAAGCTAAATGGCTGAGAAAATGAGCCCATGTTATTTGTTCCCTGCCTCCTCCAGGCCCATCCATTCTCATACTCCCTAAGTGAAGGGACCAGCCCACACCCTAAACAGCAAAGAGGGCTTAGCCAGGATTTGTTTGTCTTATGCTTAAGCATACTGGATGTGTCACATTACATAGAAGTGTATAATATAACATTACAGTACAGTACATTACCAAACAATTGCAGATAGCTCTTCTCACTGTGGTACTGCATGTGCCTGTGGGAATCTTTGCCCAATCATCCAGAAAAGCATTTGTAAGGTGAGACACTGATGTTGGATGAAAGGACCTGGCTTGCAATATCTGTTCTACTACATCCCAAAGGTGTTCAATGAGGTTGAAGTCATGCCTTTGTGCAGGCCAGTCAAGTTCTTCCCCACCAAACTCATACAACCATGTCTTTATAGACCTTGCTGTATGCAGTGGGGTGCAGCTAGGTTGAAACTGAAAAGGGCCTTTTCCAAAAAGTTCCCACAGAGTTAGAAGCATACAGTTATCCAAAATATCTTGGCATGCTGAAGCATTAAGATTTCCTTTCAATGGAATTAAAGGGGCTTGGCCCACCCCCTAAAAAAACAACCCCATAACATTATCCCTCCTCCACCAAGCTTTAAAGTTGACACAATGCAGTCCGGCAGTTAATGTTCTCATGGCATTTGCCAAACCCAGACTTATCTATCAGACTCCCAGATAGAGAAGAGTGATTTGTCACTCCATTGGGCATGTTTCCACTGCTTTAGAGTCTAACTGCTTTGGCGACTTTTATGCACTATGCACCTCAGCACTCAGTGAACTCGATATGTAACATTACGTAGTCTACCACTGTGTTGCCAAGTTGCTGTAGTTCCTAAATATTTCCACTTTGCAATAACACTACTCACAATTGATTGTGGAATATCTAGGAATGAAGAGCTTTCATGAAGTAACTTGTTGCATGCCAGGTGCTTGATTTATACACCTGTGGCAATGTAGCTGAATAAATAGAGTTTATCCAAAGTCGCTTTGGTCAAAACTTTGTTTGAATGCTGACGGGTCTCCGTACTGCATTCAAATGTATGGGCTGAGAGGAGGTGAAATGGTGAAGAACTTCGGCATTCGATTGTACAACTTGAAGACCATTTTAAAACAGCAATCCGAAGTCAGCTTTGGTACCGGCTGGTACCTTGGTAACGAAGCCAACTTCTGATTGCAGTTTTAAAATGGTTTTCAAGTTGTACAATCAAATGCCGAAGTGAGACTTTGGACTTAACGAATTTCACCTCCACACAGCCCATACATACATTTGAATGCTGTATGGAGACGGGTCTCCGTACAACATTCAAACAAAGTTTTGACTGAAGTGATCTGAAGTGATCCGAAGTGTGCTTTGCTCAACCCTACTGATGACCTATCCTCAGGATAAGTCATCAGTATTTGATTTGTGGGAGTTTAAAGAGACTGATGTGCTTCAGTGAGAGCTGCAGCTCTTCCTAGGTCAGTCCTGTCACATTTATTGGTCATATGGCCTAGCAGTCACACTTAAATGAATGAGGCTGAGTTGCAATAACAAGCACAGCCATTATCCAATTAATGGCGCTGTGCTTGGAAAGCTTCAATGAGGTGGCATGGCCTTTTCAAACAGGTGATCAGCACGAGTGCCAGGTGTCGGACCCAAAGGATAGGTCATGAATTCAATGATTAAGATGTATATCTAATACGTTTGTACATGAAGTGCATGTTTTGCTATTATAATCTATAGACATATGAACATGTACAGTCTATCAATAGAATTTCACAGTTTATATGCCAGATGTCCACTACAGAGATGGTGTAAGTTAAGCCTTAGAGATATACATTTTTAGACAAATAAGGACATAGAGCATACTTTGACATTAACAGCTTGCATGCCTGAGCAGTTGTGGATCTGTTCACATTTTGTTTTTAAAGTATGTTTAACATATACATTAGGCATACATGAAAAAAAATGTATACAATGGTATGCAATTTTATGATTATGTTTTTATTTTAAGGGATGTTCTTATGTTTCAATACGCTTGTGTCCGTTTAAAAAAAAAAAAAAAAGATATTCGTTTTCTGGTGAAACCTTTTTTGTTTTAAATAAAGATTTGAAGGCATCATCTAAAAAAAAGAAGTTTAACGGCAGAAAATGTAATGTCTTATGTTTCCATCCATCTCCACTCCACCTTTTTGGCAGGACAGAATATCATGGTATGCTACGTTATTCTGTCCTTAAAAATAAAAACGTATTGAAATGTCAAAAGGGACAAACTGTATAAGTAGGTCCATTGCTTGAAAACTATATGAACATTTTTCAGTTGAAAGTATACCCAACTAGTGATGGATGAAATTTAGGTCACTGGGTAAATCTTATGAATTTGTGGGAGTTAATTTTCCTTTTTTTGTTTATAACAGTTAGGCTACTTTCACACTAGCGGAAGCCTTCTCCGGCAGGCTGTTTCCGGCGGGTGAACAGCCTGCCGGATCCGTGCTGCCGCTAGTGCACGCGTGTCACCAGAGGTCCACTCCAGCCCCATCCACTCCAGCCCCATTCACCCGCCGGAACAGCCTGCCGGAGAAGGCTTCCGCTAGTGTGAAAGTAGCCTACAGTAAGTCAGTAAATCACTTACCAATTAATGTGACTTGCTTGGATAATTTTGGCATTATATCAATGCCATTTTTCAGCCATGTTATTTTGGGGTTAGGAATACCCTCAGCATGACACTTCAGGCTGGCAGACACCCCAGGTTCCTGAGCCTGCGTCTCTGGATACACTCTTATTACTGGAGGAACTAGAGGGAATAAAAAGAATGTTATAAAGGTAATACATTACTGCCAGTACTTACAGCTACAGTCTTCCACTATATAAAGCCAGTTCACTGAGGATAGCATTATATGGCATATCAATGGTAAGAAGTTGTCGTAATGGACCACTGTATAAGAGGTAATACATAGTAAAGTGCTGGTTAATGTATTATATCTAAAAATATAGCTGTAATATATAGTAATGTAGTAATACCGATATTTGCAATGCAATAATATAAACAAAGTGAACAATAATAACAAACAACTTATTTTAACATTGTCCAACTATTGAATGTTATCCTCATAGTAGGATGCATGAGGCTTCCTTCACGCATAGTATTTTTTGCATTTTTTCCTCAAGCATTTTTTAGTGCCATTTTTGGTCACACATTTGGATGTGCATTTTTTCAGGTGTATTCCTCCACTATAGATAAATCTATGGGAAAACACATGAAGAAAAACTACATATTTAAAAAAAAAAACTTTGTGGCTAACATCTGGCCACATTATTTTCTGCACAAAAACACACGTATATGTATTTGCAAAACAGTAATTGGTGCTTATTTAGGCCCCATTCACATGATGTGTTTTGCCGTCAAAATGTTGTTGTGGATTCCATGACAATATTCCAGCAATGGCTACATGGTGTCCACCTTTCATTGCTTTCAATGGGAGGCAGTGCTGCTGTTCACATATTGACACATAGTTTTTTTGAATATATTTTTCTGCACTTTTGTGGTTTTTGCCAGCTCCAGGTGCATTTTTTTTATGTTCTAAGCTGTTTTTTGTTCTCTCTGGGGAATATTTCTCAAAACTGGTTTAAAGGAAAACTGACTTAGTTGCCCATGGCAACCAATCAGCATTCCACCTTTCATTTTCCAAAGGAGCTCTGTAAAATGAAAGGTGGAATCTGATTGGTTGCTAAACTAAGGCTACTTTCAAATTAGCATTTTTTGCGGATCCGTCATGGATCTGCAAAAAACTAAACAAAACACTCATTCTGGCTTTTTATTACAGGTAAAAATAACACCAGATCCAGATTCATCTGTGTAGGGAACTAAGACTGTAAAATGCATAACTGATTGATGCATACACTAAGTAACTAAATTAATGTTTCCTGCAATTAGGCCACATGCAAGCATTATGTATTTCATATACCGGTAGATTTGAATGTGGAAAATCTGCCACATAATAGTGAGGAGCAGCATGGGCAAAATTTGTTTTTGCAATATTTCGCAAATTTTTGGCCTAATATTCACTATAAATTCGTGAAATTCTAGAATTCGTGATCTCCAGTCATTATTTTCTTGATTGCGAAAATCGACAATGTAATTTGTGCGTATTGTGCGCGCAATCCAGGCGTGGCCCATTTTGGCTACATTTTTCAGGCTGCTAGTAGTTTTCTGAGACTGTAGAAAATGCACAGTACAGTAATTCCTATCACACTACCTAACACCCTGCACAGCTACACTATATCACTATCTAACCTACACTGACTATCTCCCACTAACTATCTGTGTATATATATATATGAGCTTACTAACTATCTAATGTAATTGAATAGGATCCAGATGACTCAGCAAAGCACAGAGCACAGCAATGACAATGGTGTCTCTCTCCGAATTGCAAAAAACTGCAGAAAATGACTCCTGGGGAGTTTCTTATATAGTAAAGGGGTAAGCAACTTTCCTATTGGTTGCTAGGGATGTTGCTAAGCTCTGACAAAGATATTGCAGCCTTCTCATTGGTCCACAAGCAAGAAGGGAGGTTACTGATGAAAAAATATCTAGAATATTCCCAATTACGAATATATATCACTATATTACTATATTCGCAAATTCTCGAGGTGCCGATATTCTCAATACAAATTAGCGATTAGAATATTCGCGATCAACACTACCACATACTACAGTACCAGCTAAGTAGATAAGATTTTAACCATTTCTTCTACATGTTGCAGAAATTCTTCATGCATAAATTGACCTACAGTGAAGATTTTGAAATATTCAGCATGTCAGTGCTTTCAGCGGATTTTCACTGCAGATTTCATCCTTTGAAATGCGTAGGATGTAACTTGTGGCATAAGCTGATTAAAATAACATGTTTCTCTGGCTCATCTGACTGCACTTCCGATCATTTTTAGCAGATCGGATGTGGACCCATTCATTTCAATGAGGCCGCAAAAGATGGGGACAGCACATTGTGTACTGTCTCTATCCATATTTGCGTTCCACGGACGCGCAAATAAGTAGAACATTTCCTATTCTTCTCCACCTGTGGAAGGGAAAATGCACAAAGGCGGCGTCCGTGTACTGTCGATCGGCCATTTGCAGACCGCAAAAACGGATGCAGTTGTGTGCAGTAAGCCTAAGAAAGTAGTGGGCTGTAAACACTACCATTTTAGGTTCCTATCATGTTTTGCGATCAGTACACTAATTGGTGCAGGCTGATAGCAGAGTGGAGGGAGCGCAGGGCAGGAACGCATCACTCCTCTTCTAAAGCCTCACATAGAAATAGACAAGCTCTTTTTCATGAGTTATCTGAATATTATATGGGGTATTTTGCTTAGTGTTGCAGAAACACTGTAATAATTATGTTGGGGCCTGAAATTAACAAATTGATTTATAGTCATGTTCTACAGGAAATGATTAAAAGTCTGGAAAATACATGGTCTGCGTGTTACTGCGTATAATATATATTCAGCACATTTCTAGTTAGAGTAGAATGTGTTCTGTTAATTCAGGATGAAAAGAAAATGGCGGCATTCATTTTGCTGCAATATATGTAGCAATTGAAACAAAGGTGTTTACACAATATATTATATAGGCATTATCATGGTATCCACACACACTAATTTTATCAGTGCATTTCTCATAGGCGTCGGGTTAGACTTCTTACAGATTAGCCAATTATTTCACTGAAAGGTGGTGTGCTGGGCCTCTTCCGGACCGGGGGACGGGCGTGCTCATGCCGGCGCTTGTGCGTGGATATATGCGCCATATAACGAGCGGCGCCCATTAATAGTCCCTCCACAGGTGAGAGGGGAATATGCACAGGTGGGGTGGGGCATGAAAATTGACTTTCCACCTGCATAATATGTGTCCACTCATTGTGTTTAGAAGTTTGGGCCAATCCATTAATATTTTTGCCACTTGCCTTTTATAATTTGTTACCTATATATGCCCAGTGTCGACACCATTAAAGCCACTTCCCTTGAGAAAGCAGCACGCGAAACGTGCGTCGGGGAGTGGACTGGTGGTGCCTGGTTTAAGGTCTGGATTGTGGTCAGTATACATTGCAATATTGCTTTCATTGGTTTCCCTCTGTGCAGACATTACAGTTTGCTGGTGACTTGTACTAGTTTCATCTAGCTTTTAGTTTTTTCCACAATATATACAATTTTTCTTTTTCTTACATAGATAAAATCAGTGACTACATCACTGTTGATGAATAAAATCTCTTTTGCTGATCGCACTTTGCACTTGCACTTTATTCTTTGACCCGCCAATCTTGCAGCACCAGCCCCAGTGCTTTTTTTTTATTGTGTTTTTAACCTTGTGTTTTGTCAATCGTGAATATTTATGTGATTAAAATAAAATTGTGTATGGTTTCATTATCTTTTGCGTTGGTATATTATTTCATATTGCTGAGTGGGTATCCATATATCCTTTTTGGTTGGCCCATAACAGGTAGGAACTAGTGTTACGGACCACTCATAGAGGCGACCTTGACGTGGTGAGTAGCTTATTACGCTTTGGCCAAAATGTACACCAATGCCTCATTCAACATCCAGCATAGAGGCAGGGCAGAGTGCTGGTTGCAGAGTGCTATTGCATTTGTATTTTGCGTTTCTATATGTATTTCGCCATAGCGATGTGCACCTGCATATAGGGTTGTGCTGATTGAATCCCCCACATTTTTTCTTTGTATATGTATTTCGCCATAGTGATGTGCACCTGCATATAGGGTTGTGCTGACTGAATCCCCCACATTTTTTCTTTGTAGTATATATTGGAGGCGTGGCGATCTCCATGCAGTCATGCACACCTGACCAGTTAGTCTGCCCTGGAGGCTGGTCTTAAAGTCAGTATAAAACGGAGTCTGCTTATATAGCACCTACCAATAGCCATTTGGCTCCAGGAGAGGTATATAGTGGGCTCGGTATGCATGTTGGTACTTGCATCCCTGGATCCGATGATAGCTGTAATGGCACCGGACGGGGTTAAAAGCAGAGTGTGCTTGGCGTGCATGATGCACCTGCCCTCCCTGGACTTTGTGTGGCTGTCATGGCCCATAACAGGTAGGAACTAGTGTTAGGGACCACTCATAGAGGCGACCTTGACGTGGTGAGTGGCTTATTACGCTTTGGCCAAAATGTACACCAATGCCTCATTCAACATCCAGCATACAGGCAGGGCAGAGTGCTGGTTGCAGAGTGCTATTGCATTTGTATTTTGGTTAACTATGTTATTATATATGGATCCGTGATATTTACATGGGAATTAGTTTTGGTGTTTCAATAGGATTAAAGTAAAAGAAGAAACTATAATGTTCTGGGAACTGTTCCTGGGCCCAAGACATTTGGGTTGGGAATGGGGATGAATAGGGCAGGAATTGGGCAGGAATAGTCTGTGAACAAAGAGACCTTAAAGGAGTTATTCCAGGGAAAGCAATTATCTCCTATACATAGGATATGTGGTAATGTTTGATTGCTGGGGGTCCAGCAATATTGTACCAATATTTTATTTTGGGCTTTTAAATATCTTTGGGCTTCAAAGCAACCCTCCAGTTCCAGAAAAAAACAATCACATTAACTTGAACAGAACGCTTACATGATGCCCTTTCATCATTTTAGTTGCAGATGCTCTAATTCTCAGCTTCTTTTCTATGATCCAAGATGGCCACTACACTTCTCAGACTATCTGGTGCTCACTGTGCATTGGTAGCCCAAGACACTTCCTACCTGTCCAGCCTGCTCTTAGATTGACCAGCACTGTTTACGTAGGCCAATCCCGGGGCATCAGGAGATGTCTTGGGTTACAAAATTCACAGCATGTATCGGCAGTCTTAGTAGCAGTGTGGCTATCTTGGATGGCAAAAGTGGAGCTTGTGAAATAGCAGATCTGCATCTACTAAGATGAAAAGGTGGGCATCATTCCCCAATTAAAGTGAATTTTGTCTTCTTGAACCGGAGAGTTGCTTTAACTATATCAGCATACAGGACAAAATACTGCACTAAACTTTTATGCCTACTAGACAGCAAGTGAGTTGATATATGTATGGCTGGGCATGCATGCATGGGCTTTAACCACCTCCGGACCGCCTAACGCAGGATCGCGTTCCGGAGGTGGCAGCCCTGCGCAGAGTCACGCATATATGCGTCATCTCGCGATGGCCAAGATTTCCTGTGAACGCGCGCACACAGGCGCGCGCGCTCACAGGAACGGAAGGTAAGAGAGTTGATCTCCAGCCTGCCAGCGGCGATCGTTCGCTGGCAGGCTGGAGATGTGTTTTTTTTAACCTCTAACAGGTATATTAGACGCTGTTTTGATAACAGTGTCTAATATACCTGCTACCTGGTCCTCTGGTGGTCCCATTTGTTTGGATCGACCACCAGAGGACACAGGTAGCTCAGTAAAGTCCAACCAAGCACCACTACACTACACTACACCCCCCCCCCGTCACTTATTAACCCCTTATTAGCCCCTGATCACCCCTGATCACCCCATATAGACTCCCTGATCACCCCCCTGTCATTGATCACCCCCCTGTCATTGATTACCCCCCTGTAAAGCTCCATTCAGATGTCCGCATGATTTTTACGGATCCACTGATAGATGGATCGGATCCGCAAAACGCATCCGGACGTCTGAATGAAGCCTTACAGGGGCGTGATCAATGACTGTGGTTATCACCCCATATAGACTCCCTGATCACCCCCCCTGTCATTGATTACACCCCTGTCATTGATCAACCCCCTGTAAAGCTCCATTCAGACGTCCGCATGATTTTTACGGATCCACTGATAGATGGATCGGATCCGCAAAACGCATCCGGACGTCTGAATGAAGCCTTACAGGGGCGTGATCAATGACTGTGGTGATCACCCCATATAGACTCCCTGATCACCCCCCTGTAAAGCTCCATTCAGATGTCCGCATGATTTTTACGGATGCACTGATAGATGGATCCGATCCGCAAAACGCATCCGGACGTCTGAATGAAGCCTTACAGGGGCATGATCAATGACTGTGGTGATCACCCCATATAGACTCCCTGATCACCCCCCTGTAAAGCTCCATTCAGATGTCCGCATGATTTTTACGGATGCACTGATAGATGGATCCGATCCGCAAAACGCATCCGGACGTCTGAATGAAGCCTTACAGGGGCATGATCAATGACTGTGGTGATCACCCCATATAGACTCCCTGATCACCCCCCTGTAAAGCTCCATTCAGATGTCCGCATGATTTTTACGGATGCACTGATAGATGGATCCGATCCGCAAAACGCATCCGGACGTCTGAATGAAGCCTTACAGGGGCATGATCAATGACTGTGGTGATCACCCCATATAGACTCCCTGATCACCCCCCTGTCATTGATTACCCCCCTGTAAAGCTCCATTCAGATGTCCGCATGATTTTTACGGATGCACTGATAGATGGATCGGATCCGCAAAACGCATCCGGACGTCTGAATGAAGCCTTACAGGGGCGTGATCAATGACTGTGGTGATCACCCCATATAGACTCCCTGATCACCCCCTGTCATTGATTACCCCCCTGTCATTGATTACCCTCCTGTAAAGCTCCATTCAGACGTCCGCATGATTTTTACGGATCCACTGATAGATGGATCGGATCCGCAAAACGCATCCGGACGTCTGAATGAAGCCTTACAGGGGCGTGATCAATGACTGTGGTGATCACCCCATATAGACTCCCTGATCACCCCCCTGTCATTGATCAACCCCCCTGTCATTGATCAACCCCCCTGTCATTGATCACCGCCCTGTCATTGATCACCCCCCTGTCATTGATCACCCCTCTGTAAGGCTCCATTCAGATATTTTTTTGGCCCAAGTTAGCGGAATTTTTTTTTTTTTTTCTTACAAAGTCTCATATTCCACTAACTTGTGTCAAAAAATAAAATCTCACATGAACTCACCATACCCCTCACGGAATCCAAATGCGTAAAATTTTTTAGACATTTATATTCCAGACTTCTTCTCACGCTTTAGGGCCCCTAGAATGCCAGGGCAGTATAAATACCCCACATGTGACCCCATTTCGGAAAGAAGACACCCCCAGGTATTCCGTGAGGGGCATATTGAGTCCATGAAAGATTGAAATTTTTGTCCCAAGTTAGCGGAACGGGAGACTTTGTGAGAAAAAAATTAAAAATATCAATTTCCGCTAACTTGTGCCAAAAAAAAAAATTTCTATGAACTCGCCATGCCCCTCATTGAATACCTTGGGGTGTCTTCTTTCCAAAATGGGGTCACATGTGGGGTATTTATACTGCCCTGGCATTCTAAGGGCCCCAAAGCGTGAGAAGAAGTCTGGTATCCAAATGTCTAAAAATGCCCTCCTAAAAGGAATTTGGGCACCTTTGCGCATCTAGGCTGCAAAAAAGTGTCACACATCTGGTATCGCCGTACTCAGGAGAAGTTGGGGAATGTGTTTTGGGGTGTCATTTTACATATACCCATGCTGGGTGAGAGAAATATCTTGGTCAAATGCCAACTTTGTATAAAAAAATGGGAAAAGTTGTCTTTTGCCAAGATATTTCTCTCACCCAGCATGGGTATATGTAAAATGACACCCCAAAACACATTCCCCAACTTCTCCTGAATACGGCGATACCACATGTGTGACACTTTTTTGCAGCCTAGGTGGGCAAAGGGGCCCATATTCCAAAGAGCACCTTTAGGATTTCACAGGTCATTTACCTACTTACCATACATTAGGGCCCCTGGAAAATGCCAGGGCAGTATAACTACCCCACAAGTGACCCCATTTTGGAAAGAAGACACCCCAAGGTATTCCGTGAGGGGCATGGCGAGTTCCTAGAATTTTTTATTTTTTGTCACAAGTTAGTGGAAAATGCTTATTTTTTTTTTATTTATTTTTTTTCATACAAAGTCTCATATTCCACTAACTTGTGACAAAAAATAAAAAGTTCCATGAACTCACTATGCCCATCAGCGAATACCTTGGGGTCTCTTCTTTCCAAAATGGGGTCACTTGTGGGGTAGTTATACTGCCCTGGCATTCTAGGGGCCCAAATGTGTGGTAAGGAGTTTGAAATCAAATTCTGTAAAAAATGACCTGTGAAATCCGAAAGGTGCTCTTTTGAATATGGGCCCCTTTGCCCACCTAGGCTGCAAAAAAGTGTCACACATCTGGTATCTCCGTAATCGGGAGAAGTTGGGGAATGTGTTTTGGGGTGTCATTTTACATATACCCATGCTGGGTGAGAGAAATATCTTGGCAAAAGACAACTTTTCCCATTTTTTTATACAAAGTTGGCATTTGACCAAGATATTTATCTCACCCAGCATGGGTATATGTAAAAAGACACCCCAAAACACATTCCTCAACTTCTCCTGAATACAGAGATACCAGATGTGTGACACTTTTTTGCAGCCTAGGTGGGCAAAGGGGCCCACATTCCAAAGAGCACCTTTCGGATTTCACAGGTCATTTACCTACTTACCACACATTTGGGCCCCTAGAATGCCAGGGCAGTATAACTACCCCACAAGTGACCCCATTTTGGAAAGAAGAGACCCCAAGGTATTCGCTGATGGGCATAGTGAGTTCATAGAACTTTTTATTTTTTGTCACAAGTTAGTGGAATATGAGACTTTGTAAGAAAAAAATAAAAATAAAAATAAATCATAATTTTCCGCTAACTTGTGACAAAAAATAAAAAGTTCTATGAACTCACTATGCCCTTCAGCGAATACCTTAGGGTGTGTACTTTCAGAAATGGGGTCATTTGTGGGGTGTTTGTACTGTCTGGGCATTGTAGAACCTCAGGAAACATGACAGGTGCTCAGAAAGTCAGAGCTGCTTCAAAAAGCGGAAATTCACATTTTTGTACCATAGTTTGTAAACGCTATAACTTTTACCCAAACCATTTTTTTTTTACCCAAACATTTTTTTTTTATCAAAGACATGTAGAACTATAAATTTAGAGCAAAATTTCTATATGGATGTCGTTTTTTTTGCAAAATTTTACAACTGAAAGTGAAAAATGTCATTTTTTTGCAAAAAAATCGTTAAATTTCGATTAATAACAAAAAAAGTAAAAATGTCAGCAGCAATGATATACCACCAAATGAAAGCTCTATTAGTGAGAAGAAAAGGAGGTAAAATTCATTTGGGTGGTAAGTTGCATGACCGAGCAATAAACGGTGAAAGTAGTGTAGGTCAGAAGTGTGAAAAGTGGCCTGGTCTTTCAGGGTGTTTAAGCACTGGGGGCTGAAGTGGTTAATGTCTATTTGGAATGTATTGCAGTATGCTGTAGCCAATAGGTTATTTTTATGTAAATTAAAGGGATTTTGCTATATCCATATTTATTATGACTACTCTTTACTATTTTTTTCTTATCTCTGTGCAGAATTTGACACCATAGACCACCATCTCCTCCTCATCATGGTCCAATCTATCGGCCTTAAGAACACTGTTCTTTCTTGGTTTTCTTCCTATCTCTCTGCCCTCTCTTTCAGAGTGTCATTTGCTGGCCCTAATACCCCTCCTCTCCCTCTTTCTGTCGGGGTTCCTCATGGTTCAGTGCTTGGTCTCCTCCTCTTCTCTCTCTACACAGCCCCTACTGTAAAGACTATCAGCAGATTCTGTTTCCAGTACAATCTCAATGCCGATGACACCCAACTAAATACTTCTTCCCCTAATATCACCCCTTCTGTACTACAGAATACTAGTGACTGTCTTTCTGCTGTCTCTAACATCATGTCCTCTCTATATCTGAAACTGAATTACCGATGTTTTCTCCATCTGCTAATCTATATAAACTGACATCTCTATCTCAGTGTGTGGCACTACCATCACTCCTAGGCAGCATGCCTGCTGTCTCGGTGTTATGTTTGATGCTGATCTTTCCTTTACCCCCTATATTCAATCGCTTGCCCACTCATTCTGCCTACATCTCAAAAAACATCTCTAGAATCCTCCTCTTTCTTACTGTGGAAACAACAAAAACTCTCATTGAGACCCTGATCCATTCCAGTCTCAATTATTGTAACTCATTACTAATTTGTCTCCCCCTCACCAGACTTTCCCCCTCTTGAATCTATCCTTAATACAGCAGCCAGAGTCACCTATCTGTCTATCCGCTACTCCAATGCCTCTACCCTATTACTCTGGTTCACCATACAGTAGAGTATATAGTAAAAGCTCTCTACAGTGCTGCACACCCTAGATCTCTTCCCTCATGCACTACCTCAAGCAATTAGGGTTATTCATTACATCCACAGTTTTAAGCGCTCCCTAAAAACATATCCTTTTAGCTTAGCTTATTACATCTCCTGATCTAACCCTCCTCCATTCACAGTCCCCCCTACACCATCCACCATTCACAGTCCCCCCTACACCATCCTTCAGCATCATTCACACTTAGAATCACTACAGATATTGGCTGATGGCTGGTTCATGCAGCTTTTTTATCTACTCTCTATTGTGTTAAGATGGCTGGACCCACTTACCATCATTGTACCCCTCAGATGCTGCGTTCATACATGATTGCGGCACCTGAGAGTAAAAGCAGTGTAAAATTAGCATTTGCTCGCGTCAGGCCAGCCGCCGCCATCTAGTTTGAAGATCTGGTGTGAAATCTCGCGCGGTCCGAGATAATGTCGTCACACCGGTCCGTCGCTTGGGTGGCCGGCCTGTCGCTTTCTAATGGAGGAGGTAAGTATGATTATTTTTTTTGTTTTTTACACTATTTCAGGTTAAATCAATTCACTACCAGTGATGGCCAGTTCGCCGTGTTCGTTCGCGAACACATGCGGGCTGCCATCTTAAATCACAAGTCCGGCGAGGCACAGGTAAGTCCTTACCTGTGCCTGCGCCGTGAGCCAGTCTGAAACAAATGCAGTCACTGGGAGCAGGCAGTTCCGAGAACAGCCCGATGAAGGCCTCCGGTGGCTGTTCTCGGAACTGCCTGCTCCCGGTGACCGCATTTGTTTCAGATCCTGAATCCTGAAATTCGGATCGAATTCCACTTCGTTGGATTTGATTCGCTCATCTCTACTTGTTACCTTTTGTGTCACCTCTATTTCCTCATAGATTGTAAGCAAGGCCCTCATTGACTTGTCTGTTGCTATTTTATTTACTGTATGATTCTGAACCCCCGCTTCGTAAGCACTGTGGAATATGTTGTCTCTCTATAAATGAAGATTAGTATTAGTATTATTATTCATATTAATAATCATATAACACACTAGCTACTTATTCTTACGAAACTTGTTAACATAGTAATTAGTGTTCTTAATAGAAGTAAATGGAGTGCACTGTTTTTAGCCTTAGCATATTGAAGGCTCAATGGCGTAGACCATCTTTAATAGCGTTTTAGATTACAGCATGGACAAGAAATAGTGATTATCCTGTCACACGTTCCCATTTTATCGTCATGAGTTTGACATTTCCTTTATGAACTATTATGCGTTGTGAAAATTGTTTCTATGGTGACAAAAACATTGCCTCTATTATTAATAGTAGCTCTAGGCAAATATAGCATATATGTTATTTAGTACAGGTCCAATATTATATACTACAAATTCTAATGAGGTGAGACCACAGAGGGCCTTCAATTCTATGTTCCCACGTGATGGCTGCTCCCACTATTGGACTGAAATCATAGCAACATGGAGCTTGCACCTGAAAGCAGTTTCATTGGGGGAGATTTATAAAAAATGGTGTAAAGTAGAACTGGCTTAGTTGCCCATAGCAACCAATCAGATTCCACCTTTCATTTTTCAGAGCTCATTTTGAAAATCAAAATCAAAGATTGGTTGCTATGAGCAAGTAAGCCAGTTTACCTTTACACCACTTTTAGTAAATCTCCCCCATTATTCATGGTTGCATGGTAGACTAGCTTCACACTTTGCAGCCCAGAGCTTTGGTTCCAGATGAGAGACCCATCAGCTCAAAATACCTGAAAAGGTTATGATAACAATTTTAATTAATAAGCTTCATACAGGCAGCCTTAATGTGGGTGCATTTTAACATTTCTATTACATCCACAAATCACGATCCAACCACCAATGTTTGTTTGGATCATCAGACCAGATTTTGGGCTTGTTGCTGTAATACAGACATGTGCGTTCTGCATTTGGGGATTGGCATGTCCTACCTTCTGTTAGAAATCCCCATTCTTACGGATATGAATAGAACATGGTGTGCTATCCGCCTCTATAGCGTCCCCATTGAAATTAATAGGTTTGCATCAAATCCACAAAAAATGCGGATCAGATGAGGACCAAAACTACATTGAGTGGATGAGGCGTAAGGTAGTCAGTGTGAGACAACACAACCATGGAGAAGGCTAGCCAGCAAGAAAGATTCAAACCAACTAAAGTGGAGAAAAGAGTAAGGGGGTTGTCTCACTTCAGCAACTGGCCTTTATCATGCAGATAAAGTTAATAGAAGGAACTTACTAATGTATTGTGATACATAGAAACATAGAATGTGTAGGCAGATAAGAACCATTTGGCCCATCTAGTCTGCCCAATATACTGAATACTATGGATAGCCCCTGGCCCTATCTTATATGAAGGATGGTCTTATGCCTATCCCATGCATGCTTAAACTCCTTCACTGTATTTGCAGCTACCACTTCTGCAGGAAGGCTATTCCATGCATCCACTACTCTCTCAGTAAAGTAATACTTCCTGATATTACTTTTAAACCTTTGCCCCTCTAATTTAAATCTATGTCCTCTTGTAGCAGTTTTTCTTCTTTTAAATATTCTCTCCTCTTTTACCTTGTTGATTCCCTTTATGTATTTAAAAGTTTCTATCATATCCCCTCTGTCTCGTCTTTCTTCCAAGCTATACATGTTAAGGTCCTTTAACCTTTCCTGGTAAGTTTTATCCTGCAATCCATATACCAGTTTAGTAGCTCTTCTCTGAACTCTCTCCAAAGTATCAATATCCTTCTGGAGATATGGTCTCCAGTACTGAGCACAATACTCCAAATGAGGTCTCACTAGTGCTCTGTAGAGCGGCATGAGCACCTCCCTCTTTCTACTGGTAATGCCTCTTCCTATACACCCAAGCATTCTGCTAGCATTTCCTGCTGCTCTTTGACATTGTCTGCCTACCTTTAAGTCTTCTGAAATAATGATCCCTAAATCCCTTTCCTCAGATACTGAGGTTAGGACTGTATCGCTGATTTTATATTCTGCTCTTGGGTTTTTACGCCCCAGGTGCATTATCTTGCACTTATCAACATTAAATTTTAGTTGCCAGATTTTTGACCATTCCTCTAGTTTTACTAAATCCTTTTCCATTTGGTGTATCCCTCCAGGAACATCAACCCTGTTACAAATCTTTGCGTTATCAGCAAAAAGACACACCTTACCATCGAGGCCTTGTGCAATTTCGCTGATAAAGATATTAAACAATATGGGTCCCAGAACAGATCCCTGAGGTACCCCACTGGTAACAAGACCATGGTCTGAATATACTGCATTTACTACAACCCTCTGAATCCAGCCAGCAAAGGAGGCAATATGGACAATCACAAGCTTCTTGTATTAACTTTCTCTACATGATAAATACCATTTGTTGAAGTGAAACAACCCCTTTAAAGAGCATTCCAGTGTTGAAAGGAGGTGTGTGTAGAAGGTTTGTGGAGATAAACAATTCTTAAGGACTTTATAGGCTCTACAGCAAACTTGTTATGTTGATCAGGTGGTGTAAGACTTATGGTGCCTGGAAATGTATTACACAACAGCCTGGCCAGCTGTAAGAAGAAAACTACCTCCTGCAGAGGAGCCTGTAGTAATATTAACAGTGAGTACAGCAACCTGTGAAGAAGGTGTAAAACTTAATCTGATGTTGGGGACTGCCCTGTGGTTGCATAGTGACAGTGTTTGCACCCCTAATTCTGGATGCTTATGCCAAAGTCAGCTAGAGGAGTGAAATGTGAGGAAAATTGCTTGACAGAGATATTTTGGCATGTTAACTACTTCTGCAGCTGTGTAACCTGTGAGATCTGAGGAAATTGCATATTGTGTGAGAACTGCGAGTCAGTGCATGCTGAGAACTGTAACTGATATGTTTACATTTGAACTGCAAGTAAAGAACTTCACTACTGATGAAACTGACTCAGTTTCCTAAGACCAAGGTGATCCCCGAAGGGAAGAAAGTTGTGCACTTCCCATCACCGAATGGCCCATGGAACTAACAACTACAACTACTATTTTACTACAATCACTCCTCTCCTCTGCTCTCCTCTACTTGGAACGCTGCACACCCACATTATGGATGTCTGAATGAAGCCTTAGGCCTCTTTTACACGGGCGTCCCGGATTTGCTCCAAATGAGTCGCGTGTGAATTGCGGGAAACCCGCGCGAGTGTGCACGCAATTTCAGTCAGTTTTGACTGCGATTGCATTGCTTTGTTCAGTTTTTATTGCGCGGGTGCAATGCGTTTTGCACGCGCATGATAAAAAACTGCATGTGGTACCCAGACCCGAACCCGGACTTCTTTAATGTTGTTCGGGTTTGGGTTAGGTGTTCTATTCATTTTATTATTTTCCCTTATAACATGGCTATAAGGGAAAATAATAGCATTCTTAATACAGAATGCTTACTAAAATGTGTATTGAGGGGTTAGAAAATAAAAAAAATTAAAAATCCGCACACTGGCCACCAATGATATCACAATAGAGGGAGGGGGGGCCGGGGGGGAGGGGGGCCCGCATACTGGCCACCAATGATAATACAATAAAGGGAGGGGCCGCACTGGCCACCAATGAAATAAAAACTGGGGAGGGAGGGGGGTCTGCCCCCTACTGCCTGGCAGCCCCTGATCTCTTATAGGGGGCTATGATATGCACAATTAACCCCTCAGGTGCAGCACCTAAGGGGTTAATTGTGCGGATCACAGCCCCCTGTAAGAGATCGGGTGCTGCCAGGCAGCAGGGGGCAGTCATGTACACAGTTCGTAGTATATTCTAACTAGAAGCGTCTCCATCACTATGGGAACTCCTCTGTGTTAGAATATACTGTCGATATGAGTTTCGCGATCTAACTCATATCCGACAGTATATTCTAACATAGAGGCGTTCCCATGGTGATGGGGACGCTTCAAGTTAAAATATACCATCGGATTGGAGAAAACTCCGATCCGATGGTATAATAGGGACTCCTGACTTTACATTGAAAGTCAATGGGGGACGGATCCGTTTGAAATTGCACCATATTGTGTCAACGTCAAACGGATCCGTCCCCATTGACTTGCATTGTAATTCAGGACGGATCCGTTTGCTCCGCACGGCCAGGCGGACACCAAAACAACCTTTTTTTCATGTCCGTGGATCCTCCAAAAATCAAGAAAGACCCACGGATGAAAAAATGGTCACGGATCACGGACCAACAGAACCCCGTTTTGCGGACCGTGAAAAAATACTGTCGTGTGCAGGAGGCCTTAATTGTACAATAGTGGAAAAAGGCACAGATTACGGTTGGATAGATGAATGATCATAGCAGAACTGTAAATATGAAGCTCTATTGAATGCCCAGCCACAAGGCTGAAGGCTAATAAGCCCCAAAGAGTTGCAAGTGAGTTGGAAGAAATGCCTCTATACTTATCTGGCTGTATCTGGGCTGTGCATCAGCAGTTCTGAATGCATAATTGGCTCCCAATGGCATTCAGAAACAATTGGCATGTCTGTGCCCACTATCCCAGAATTAGGATTCAGATCTTTGATACAGAATCTATGGGATACTAAAAGTGAGCATGTTAATATATTCTTTTTTTGGAAGACCTTGGTGTACAAGGAGAAAATCAAAACCAAAAACTAAACTGAAATGAAGCAAACTGTAAGGTTATATTCACACACAGCGGTTAAGGTGCAGTTAAAACTGCATCAAAACTGCCTTGAAAGGAAAAAAAAAACTTTAATGCTTGTCTCAGATTTCAGTGCATTTTTCACAGGAGAAACTAGTTAAATAAAGGTGTCTAAGGAGCTATTCAGATGACTCTGCTCATTTTGAGGACTGCTCCACATGGTTCTGCAAAAATCGGACACCGGCTGTACACACTTTGCATTGCTGTGCATGTTGTGGCCAAAGATAGGACATGTCCTATCTTTTGTGGCGTGGCCACACAGACGCAGAAGCACAGATTTGAAAGGCTTCCGTGTGCTTCCGGGTCAAAGGTAAGACATGCTTCTGTGGGGTTCTGTTCCGTGCTTCCGTTCAGCACCACACGGGATCTCCGGATTTGCGAACCCCTTTAAGTGAATAGGTCCGCATCCGTGATGCGGAATGCACACGGCCGGTGTCCCGTGTATTGCGGAACCGCTGTATGCGGCCTAAGTTATAGTTTTTAATGCACCATTTTGGGAACATGTAATGATTGATTAAATCCAGCTGTTTAGCTAAAACCCCCATTGTTTGCATCAGTAAAAAGGCGTATTAGTGGCCAATAGTGGTTAATAGTGTTGGTTTTCCTAATAATAATATTAAAGTAGTTAGTGTGTAAAACAAAGTATTATGTTGCATTGTCTAGGAAATCTATACGTGAATCCATATGTTATCTCATGATTGGTTTCCTGGAAATGGCCTTATTATTGTGCTGCTAAAAAATTATTTCTCTTAGCAGGAAATCATTTCACAGCTTAGTGAACATGGTATGTTTCAGATATCAACTACACAGCATATGTCTGCTATTGCAGTATGACTTTTATATGGCATTCAATTTAATATGCCAGCAGTTAGCTACTAGTTAGACATTTGGTAGATTTTATATAACATATTGAAACATTGCTATAAAATTACCTTTATATTTAGATTGTTTAATGCCACCATCTGTAGAGTTATTTCATGCATTTTAAAAGTTTAATTCATGTTTTTTTTTTGCAGAAAGCTAATTCAGAACTTGAGAACTATGATCCACTGCAGCATAATGAAGTTTGTAGTCATTGCACACTGGACTCTTTGATGAAAAAATGACAGAGGGAGTATCAGCACAGTAAACAGGAATGCACAGACAGTGAGCCCTAACTGGAATCCAGCCCACTTTCCCTGGTTACTTGCAGTGCAAGCTCTAGACAGCAAGTCCGCAACCGGTCGACATTCCCTACTCTGCTAAGGGAAGGACTGACACATACAGAGAAGAAACTACACAAAGACAAAGTTGTATAGGAATGGGTCGGAACTGGGGGGACAATGCAGTACCAAATCAGATGACAGACGTTAGTCAGAATAATCAAGAACCAGACGGGAAGCACAGTACCAAATCGCAAGACAGAGATTGGTCAAAGGCAAGCCAAGGTCAATCCAATAAGCAATCCAAACACACACACAGAACAGATCTGGGAGCACCATAGCACAATAGTGTATTGACAGCATGGGATTCAAGTCCCTGAATCAGGACCTAATATGTACAAGTTGCCCCAGAATAGGCTGACTGAGCTTTCATTCAATCCAAAGCAAAACCAGATGCACCTAAACCAAACAACATATTAACCTCCCTCAGCATGTGTCCGCTGTGGGGAGGAACAGAGTGAGGGCTCTGTTGCTATTGACACATTGCGTCACCCGGGGGCATTCCTAGCCAGTGTGCTGCAGCCTCGGACAGCAGAGCTGGAGCCCGGACAAGTAAGTTGGTGAAAGGGAGATTTATTTGGAATTTTTTGGGTGTTTTGTACACCAGAAAGCTGGCAGACATTACTCCAGAAATCTACTCTAGCTCCTCACTGGAGTTGATTTCAGTTCTTGCTACAGGCAGCCCGATATGCAGCATGATTATTAATTATTAATAATTGTGAGGCATCTCACACCAGCGCAGGACAAATTAAGGCCTGCATACAGTGGTGTGGTCCTATATCCCATGCCCCATACAAATCAGCTGTTCCCAGCAGCCTAGGGCACTGGATCTAGCACTGTGAATGAAGAGGCTCCCTTGAAAGCCTAGTGGGCATGCTGGAGTACTGCAGCTCAGCTCCCATTCACTTCAGTTGAAGCTGAAGTGCAGTAATCCAGCATGAACACTACACTTTGAATGGAGTTGTGGTTCTCCATTCACAATGGTAGTTCCAGAGCTGTACGCTGTAGGGAATAGCTGATTAAGGGGCCTGCTGGTACAGGACCCTTATAGAGATTACTGACCTATTCTGAGGATATTGAAGAAAAGTAGATTGACGGCAGCATCTCCAGAAACGTAATTTATTCAAAGTGGGTCAATATGACACATGTGCAAAATCCACCAATAAAGTGCTGCAACGTTTCGGCTAGAAAGTATCCTTTGACAAGGGCTACTTGCTAGCCGAAACGTTGCAGCATTTTATTGGTGAATTTTGCACATGTGTCATATGGACCCACTTTGAATAAATGACGTTTCTGTAGATGCTGCCGTCAATCTACTTTTCTTCACTATTCGGATGACCAAAGTGGATCTGAGGTCTTGATGGGCTGATTCATTCCAGCGTATGCCTTCACACTAGTGAGTGCTGCTCTGAACACTGTTATCACTAGTCTGAGGATAAGTCATCAATATCAGGAGCCTGGAAAACCACTTTAAGTTGCTTGCTTAGGCAGATGTGCCTGCAAGATCGATCGACCATGAACAATTGGCAAGTCATTGAGAATTTTTAATGATCTTTAGAAAACAGATGCTGCTTGCACGGCTGCACTCATGGTTCTTGACTGCCTCCCAGCTGCCAAGTCTAGTCCTACCCTAAGACTGCCCAGTAGCGTTGAGCGAATTGATGTCCACTTCATGGATAAATTCAATTCGCTGCTAAGCCAAATTCTTTTTTGATCCATTTGCTCAAGATAGGCCGGCTGTCGCCATCTTGCTTGAAGATTTTACATGAAATCCTGTGCGCGGTGACATTGTGATTTTTTTATTTATTGTACACTCTGTTATTTATATTAGATTCCGCGGTCATGTATGAATGCGACATGAGAGGGGTACAATGACAGGAAGCTTTGCAATCACCGCTTCTTGTAACTGCAGCCACTACTTACAAAGAAATGCGCAAATAATATTTTTTTTTTTACAATTCAGCGAATCAGCCGAATCAAATTTTTTAAATAATTTGCTCATCACTACTACCCAGGAATGAAAATAAAACCACTTTCAGCTGAAAACAATAATAAAACTGCTGCTGAAGATGTGAAATGGCTGTTGGCCGAATGCTGTATTTTAGACTGCAGTCTGCTTGGCCTTAGTGTTCATCTATGATATTGCTAGTTTAGAATGCAGAACGATTGCAGTATGCATTTCTTCTTCATGAAACTGATCTTTCATATATCAAAATGTGACTGATCTCCCATGCATGGGATTTTATTGTGTATAATGCCAATCTTGGAAACTTTAAGAAGTCACTAAAACCAACTTAGAAACACAGATACAAATTCTCTGTTTTTAATGTCTCTGTCTTTAGTACTAGAAGAGATCAGGACTTTATATCTGCATCTTAGTAAAAAGAAACTTGGGGGAAAATCCTGTAAAATTTTTACACTGCACTATGCCATATAAGAGCAACTGTACTATAACAACTGTACTATAAGTTAAAGAAAAGTTGTGATAATATGTATTAAGGCATTTGCCTGGATTTGTGGGAGGGGCTGAGGTCCGCCTACAGCCTATTTAGGGCACCCCCCTTACCTGGCTCCTGCACCGTCTGAGGTCTGAGCTTTGAGAGAGGAAGTCGCTTGTGGAGTTTCTGAAGAGTTACCTGCGAGCCGCTGAATTTCGTTGCCGTCTGTTTCTGGATTTGGAAGCATTTCTGTTCTATTTTCCGGCTTCACTCGGTTCACTGTGGGTCGCGTTTGCCCGTTAAACTGTGAGTCATTCATACGGTGCAGCAGGGCCTCACGGTTGCCCCTGTACTGGTACATTTCATTTCACCAAAACGCTGCACCAATGTCACGGTTTCTCGTACAAGTCACCAGTATTTCATTTCTGTCACGCCTTGTTCATGCAATTTGTACACACCGTACCACTATTCCGGTCAACACCCCTGCTCCATGCGGGCAGTGGTTCTGGGCTAATCCCCCATTTCTGTTCATTTCATTTCATCAAACGCTGCACTGATGTCACGGCTTTCTCGCATAAGTCACCAGCATCTCATTTCTGTCATGTCTTGTTCAGGCATAATTCCACCTACATCGTACCAACACTCCGGTCAACACCCCTGCACTGCAGGCAGTGATTCCGGCCTCATCCCCCATTTTGTTCATTCCATATCACCCCAAGATCGTTTACATTCATGCCCCCCCCCTCCTCATGCTTCATGTTGCACGGCTACCAGTAGCGCAGATGCGGTGCGCACAGCACACACCCTCCGTCCATGACCGGTTTCGTTGGCACCCCCCTGCTCCGGGCATCCCCTCCCCACCGCCTCCGGTCTGTTCCGCCGCTCCTCCTGCCGCGCGGCCGATGGCGGCCGGCCGTGTCCCGGTGCCTGGTCTGCGCACGCGCGGCGGTCCGTCGGCGCATGCGCGGTGTCCCGGCGGCCATCCGCTATGCATCTGATGCGGGGAACCGCCGTCGGGTTGTCCGGTTCGGCTGCCCGGCGGAGCTCCAGGGCGGACGGTTTCCCCAGCATACCCCCTCCGGCGCAGGCTGCACAGTCAAGGGGGGCATCCAGCACGCCCCAAACAATGCACCCCCAAATTAAAATCACCCCAGCAGCCCCCCACATTAAACTGGAACCCAATAAAAAAAAAAAAAAAAAACAGGCAAGAAGGTTATTGGATTTCCGCCGCATGTCATAGGGGAAGGAAAAAAACAAAACAAAAAAAAACAAAGGGAACTTTGATTTCAAGCCGCACGTTCCCACGTTCTGCATGGGCATACGGCCACGCTGCAGGTCTCTTTTCACACCATGCGCAAACTGTCATTTCACAGACAACCATCATGATCCTCCAGGGTCATGCTATATGTGCAAATACATTTCACATTTCATCATACTATTTTATGTCTACCATGCCCCTTTAGGCGGTCAACCTATTATATATTTTGCACTGCCGTGTATCCGGGGATTTTTTCTTGCTACCAGGTACGTTCACCTGCTCATTAACAAAGGTTCTCCTTACATTTCGGATGGTCCCGTTAGGGTCAGCGTGCTGGCTTTAGGGGCACCATCATCCCACTAGGTTACCCCCTTCTTGGCTTCGCCATCAGTTAGTGGTCCCTCGAGGCCGACACCCCGCCTCAAACGTTCAGAGGCAGCCGCCCATCGCGCCACTCGTTAGTAAGCCGCCTCGCGTGTTGCATAGAGAGGGCCTCACCTGTCACTCCCTTCCCCTAGTCCTGTCTTACAGTCACCGAGAGGCCAACGCTCCTGCCACTACAACAAGTGGCCTCATTATCCCCTCGCGCCAACTCATAGGTAGAGCCTCTCAAGCCGCTTGGCAAATTAGCAGGGCCTCATCTGTCACCATGCAAGTATAATTTTTCGCCGTACGGCCTAGCTAGCTTGCCAGCACGATCCTGTGTTTCCCCAAGCTAATCAACTGTTTTATTTTAGTATGTCTCTGGATGGGTTAGAAAACTTCTCCCTGCCTGACACCCCTGCTAGATCCGTCACTGCTACCCCGGGAGACGATCTAGCCAGTCCGGCATCCATCAGATCCTGGACAATTCCGCGCATTACAGCGGAGTTGAGGAAACGGCATGTTCCCTTCCCCGCCACGGCAAGGAAAGCGGAGCTGTTCCGGCTGCTGCGCGCATCAACCGATAACAGGGATGCAGGGGAAGGACCTAGCCAGTCCAGCGCCGGGGACATCCATGCCATGCTGGCCTCTCTAATGACATCCATGTCTACAGTCAACGCCAGTTTGGAGAGGCTAGAATTGGTCACCACGACCCTTTCCTTGGCAGGTCCGCCACCAGCGGCGTCACCGGCACCGGCCGGATTACCGGTGATCACGCCATCCGTTAGCCTGGAGGACAAGGAAGTCAACCCGGCGCACATGATACCAGAGACTTGAAAAGGGATATCCTGGAAGGTAAGGATGTAAACCTGGCCTCCCTTCTGATTGCCTCCCAGGATGTGGTCGAGAACACAACTTATGCCTATGACGAGGTTTCAGTTGTGGTCAAGTCCAGGGATGCCCGTCTCAATAGGAAGTTGACCATTCCCGAGTTCGTTTTGGCTTTCGGAATCTACAGAGAGGTCATCTGTGCGGTCTACCCCAACAGAAGGGAAGAATGCGACCTCTACATGCACAAACTGGTGGACCTGGGCAACAAATACGGAGGGTCAGCGTTCTATGACTATCACAGGTCTTTTTCGGCGAAAGTGGCGGGGGCTTTCTCCCAGTACGGAGTCCGCTCCAACTGGGCGAGGATCGACACGGTCATATTCTGTCGCCACTTCGCAGGCCTTAGGACCCCAGCCTGTGTACACTTCTCCTCCACGGCCCACACCACCAATTTCTGCCCGAACACGTCGGACAGACAGGCCCTCTCACAAGCAGCCGGTCCCTCCGGGGTCCCGGAAAGGTCAGCCCGGGACAAGCTGGGTCGGCCGATCAAGTTTCTGGGCAAATCCCAGATTTGCAATAATTTCAATGAGGGGTCCTGCAATTATAGCGGGTGTAAATTGTTACATATATGTACCAAATGTTTCCGGGCGCATGCCAAGTCCATGTGCCCAAATAAAATGTTTGCAAAACCGTATCTAACAACCATCAACATGCCAGTTTTTACCGCATTCATGTCACAACACCCATCCAGGCATCTCTCAGATTTCCTTGTTTCAGGGTTGACAGAAGGCTTCCACACGGGCATCCTGTACATGCCAACTGGCACCCTGGAATGTCCCAATCTTTTATCCGCTCTACACAACCCCACCGCCATTGACGCCCTCATAGCCCAAGAAGTGACTTTGTGTTAGGTCCTTTCAAAACCCCCCCATTCGCCACATGGCGCACCAACCCCATTGGCATCGTCACTGGAAAATCTTCCCAGAAACAGAGGCTCATCATCGACCTATCGGCGCCACACGGTTCAGGCAACCCCAGTCTCAACTCCCTCATTCCCTCGGAGGAATTCTCTCTGCAATACACCACCATTGATCACGCCATCACAGCCATCATACAAGCAGGTGGTGGGGGCATGGCTCAGCAAAACCGACATCGCCAACGCCTTCAAATTGCTACCGATTCACCCTACACTGTGGCACCTGCACGGCATCAAGTGGTCCGGGGTCTATTATTTTTTCTCCCGGTTGACTTTCGGTTCTAAAAGTAGCCCGGCCATATTCAACATATTTGCAGAAGCATTATGCTGGTTGCTTTTGAATGTAGCAAGGTGCCCGTTGGTATTACATTACCTTGATGATTTCCTATTGGTGGAGGAAACCACTTCCCCCCCCCCTCCAGCCTCAGAGCCACCATCGAGCTGTTCAAGGAACTGGGGGTACCCCTCTCCACCAAGAGGACAGAGGGGCCAGACACGATCATCACCTTCCTGGGTATCCAGTTGGATTCAGCCTCAATGCAAGCCAGTTTGCCATCCGGGAAGATCCAGGATATTCTCACCCACATAGATGGCTATCTTCAACTCGGCACCTGCAACCGCAAAGAACTACAGTCCTTGCTGGGCTCCCTGAACTTTGCCATGCGCATCATACCCCAGGGTCGCTCATTTATATCACGCCTTCTGCACCTCTTCCCCTTGTTCCTACCCGACTCGCACAGATTATACCTGGATGCCCACGCTGCGGCGGATCTGGGCATGTGGAGGAGATTTCTGTCCACCTGGAATGGCAGGAGCTTGTTTCTCCCTCAGCTGTCGGACTCTTCCCCCTCTATCTGGTCAGATGCGGCATCTACCACAGGCTTTGCGGCCATATTTGGGAACGATTGGCTGTGGGGCAGCTGGCCTCCTGCGGTCCAGGGTCTGGAAGGATTCTCCACTACCTCAGCGCTTTTTGAGATCTATCCCATCGTAGCGGCGGCCGTGGCGTGGGGTCATTTATGGGCGAACATGTCGATCCGGTGCTACTCAGACAACCAAGCAACCTGCCAGATCATCAACAAAGGTCGTTATAAATCCCTCACAATCATGAGGTTTATGCGAAGACTTACTTGGCTGGCCGCCTGCAATAATTTCTTCTTGCATTGTTTCCATGTCCCGGGGGTGTGCAATTCGGCAGCTGACAATTTGTCTCGCTTCAAATTTCAGGCATTTCATCAGGCTCTCCCATCAGCATCACCCACGGCCTCCAGCACTCCATCATTTAAACAACTCATTCTGGACTAGAGGTCATCATGTGGCATAGCCAGTCTTTTTCCCACTTAGCGTTGTCAGACAATACACATAGAACATACAACAGAGCATTCACACTATTCAACAGGTTCCTGTTGGAACACAACATCACGCACCCTTTCGTCATGAAGTCTCTTTTGGGGTTTGCTTCTTTCTGCCACCTCAAACTCAAAATGTCATACAACACCATCAAACTATATCTTACTGGCATTCAACATCATATGCTAATCATGCATCCCAACAACATCAGCTTCATGGCCTCACACCAGATCAAAACAATACTCAGAGGCATTCAGAAGACGGAACCCGCACGTCCAGCCCAGAGGCTGTCCATCAACAGTCATGTCTTCAAAGCATTATCCGACTTGCTGGACGCCACGCCTTTTGATACAGATACCAACTCCGTCATCAAAACTGCAATTTACTTAGCCTTCTACGGGTTCCTGAGACCCGGGGAATTCACTACAACCTCCACGACCCAAACCTCACCTTGTCTTCTTGTCTCCCACTTGACGAAACACCTGGATCATTACATCCTGACCATACCTCACTCCAAGAGTAGTCAGCATTCACCCGTCAACATTTCATATTACCCCACGCACAACAAATGGTGTCCAGTAAGGGTTCTGGACACCTACAGTCAGCTTCACAAGTTTCTACCCTCTCAACCGCTACTTCAACTTCATGGGTCGGTACTCACCACCACCACCTTCATGACACATGTCAGGTCATTTCTCACCCAACTGGGCCTCAACGCAGCCAACTACTCAGGGCACTCCTTTCGCATCGGAGCTGCATCCACGGCCTCCAGTGCCAACATCCCTACTCATGTCAGCAAGAGTTGAGAGTGGCTTTCCAAAGCATGTCGGGTTGAGCTATTCATGTATCAATTGGCTACAATAAAACTGGTTTATTTCCATTTTTGCCCTCTTCTTTCTTAGGCCTACCTCATCCTCGGTTTCGGCACACCACAACCGACTGCATTTCTTTCCCTGCATCCCAGGGCTCTTCACTGTACTACCGTAAGCGCCTAATACAAGTATTAAGGCATTTGCCTGGATTTGTGGGAGGGGCTGAGGTCCGCCTCCAGCCTATTTAGAGCACCCCCCTTACCTGGCTCCTGCACCGTCTGAGGTCTGAGCGTTGTCCCTCCCACCACTCCACTCAATTACAACTCATTTCTTTTATGTCTTTTCCTTGGGTGTGCCCTCTTCTTTCTTAGGCCTACCTCATCCTCGGTTTCGGCACACCCCAACCGACTGCATTTCTTTCCCTGCATCCCAGGGCTCTTCACTGTACTACCGTAAGCGCCTAACACAAGTATTAAGGCATTTGCCTGGATTTGTGGGAGGGTCTGAGGTCCGCCTCCAGCCTATTTAGGGCACCCCCCTTACCTGGCTCCTGCACCGTCTGAGGTCTGAGCTTTGTCCCTCCCACCACTCCACTCAATTACAACTCATTTCTTTTATGTCTTTTCCTTGGGTGGGCCCTCTTCTTTCTTAGGCCTACCTCATCCTCGGTTTCGGCACACCACAACCGACTGCATTTCTTTCCCTGCATCCCAGGGCTCTTTACTGTACTACCGTAAGCGCCTAACACAAACATATATAATGTTAATTGTACAATCAACTGTCAACTGGTGGTCCAACCTGCAACCTCTTGCTACCCTCAGTTTCTCCTACCAAATTCCAAATTTGCCAAGTACACTGCTCAAAAAAATAAAGGGAACACAAAAATAACACATCCTAGATCTGAATTAATTAAATAATCTTCTGAAATACTTTGTTCTTTACATAGTTGAATGTGCTGACAACAAAATCACACAAAAATAAAAAAATGGAAATCAAATTTTTCAACCCATGGAGGTCTGGATTTGGAGTCACACTCAAAATTAAAGTGGAAAAACACACTACAGGCTTATCCAACTTTAATGTAATGTCCTTAAAACAAGTCAAAATGAGGCTCAGTAGTGTGTGTGGCCTCCACATGCCTGTATGACCTCCCTACAACGCCTGTGCATGCTCCTGATGAGGTGGCGGACGGTCTCCTGAGGGATCTTCTCCCAGACCTGGACTAAAGCATCTGCCAACTCCTGGACAACTCTGTGGTGCAACGTGTCGTTGGTGGATAGAGCGAGACATGATGTCCCAGATGTGCTCAATTGGATTCAGGTCTGGGCAACGGGCGGGCCAGTCCATAGCATCAATGCCTTCGTCTTGCAGGAACTGCTGACACACTCCAGCCACATGAGGTCTAGCATTGTCTTACATTAAGAGGAACCCAGGGACAACCGCACCAGCATATGGTCTCACAAGGGGTCTGAGGATCTCATCTCGGTACCTAATGGCAGTCAGGCTACCTCTGGCGAGCACATGGAGGGCTGTGCAGCCCTCCAAAGAAATGCCACCCCACACCATTACTGACCCAATGCCAAACCGGTCATGCTGGTGGATGTTGCAGGCAGCAGAACGTTCTCCACGGCGTCTCAAGACTCTGTCACGTCTGTCACATGTGCTCAGTGTGAACCTGCTTTCATCTGTAAAGAGCACAGGGCGCCAGTGGCGAATTTGCCAATCTTGGTGTTCTCTGGCAAATGCCAAACGTCCTGCACGGTGTTGGGCTGTAAGCACAACCCCCACCTGTGGACGTCGGGCCCTCATATCACCCTCATGGAGTCTGTTTCTAACCGTTTGAGCAGACACATGCACATTTGTGGCCTGCTGGAGGTCATTTTGCAGGGCTCTGGCAGTGCTCCTACTGTTCCTCCTTGCACAAAGGCGGAGGTAGCGGTCCTGCTGCTGGGTTGTTGCCCTCCTATGGCCTCCTCCACGTCTCCTGATGTACTGGCCTGTCTCCTGGTAGCGCCTCCATGCTCTGGACACTACGCTGACAGACACAGCAAACCTTCTTGCCACAGCTCGCATTGATGTGCCATCCTGGATAAGCTGCACTACCTGAGCCACTTGTGTGGGTTGTAGACTCCGTCTCATGCTACCACTAGAGTGAAAGCACCGCCAGCATTAAAAAGTGACCAAAACATCAGCCAGGAAGCATAGGAACTGAGAAGTGGTCTGTGGTCACCACCTGCAGAACCACTCCTTTATTGGGGGTGTCTTGCTAATTGCCTATAATTTCCACCTGTTGTCTATCCCATTTGCACAACAGCATGTGAAATTGATTGTCACTCAGTGTTGCTTCCTAAGTGGACAGTTTGATTTCACAGAAGTGTGATTGACTTGGAGTTACATTGTGTTGTTTAAGTGTTCCCTTTATTTTTTTGAGCAGTGTATTAATAATTTTGTCTTTGCTTTAGAAGATACATAATTCAGCTAGCAGGAGGTAGCTAAGTACAAAGCTAAGTCGAGGAGATGTCAGTATTCTAGATTAGTGATGGACGAACATCTGGCAAGACAGTTTGCGAACGGGATCAAATATTCGCGAACCGCAAGTTTGCGGCGGGTCCCATTCATTTTAATGGCAGGCGAACCTGAAAAACCTTCAGCTCATATTTGCAGCCAAGAAATAATTACTAGAAGTGCACAAAAATAGTCCCACAACATGGACAGTGGCATACCAGATGTATTATTCAAATTTGCGATCTCCATTCACTATTTTCTTCAATACGAAATATAGGCAATATAATTTTCGCTTACACGCATGCGCAAATGCACTATACAGTACCCAAATGCACTATAAAGAAAGTATATTGGTATATAACACCCCGCTTCAATCAGTTTTTTTTGGGGGGGACTGGTATATCACACCAGTAGAAATTGTTTGTTCCAATAACGCTTGTCCCTCTATATACCTGCAGTATCGCAGCAGAACTGCACACAACTGCCGCACAATACAAATGCACTATAATATACTTTCTAACATAGAAAGTATATTATAACATTGTACAAGGAAGGCAATCCATTAGAATATACATAAAGATAAAACGTAACCTTCAATAATGTTACTATGAGGGTCCATTCACACGTCTAAGTGTTTTGCGGATCCACAAAAGATGGACACCGGTATGTGCATTCCGCAATTTACTGACTGCACATCACCGGAACTATAATAGAAAATGCCTAATCTTGTCTGCAATTGCGGACAAGAATAGGACATTTTCTATTTTTTTGCGGAAACGGAAGCACAGATGCTGAAGTGCGGATCCGCAAATGTGGAAGTGTGGATCCGCAAATGCGGAAGTGCATAGATGTGGTAGGCAATAACAAGTGCTCGGCGGCACCAAATCAGAAACCATATGTCCTACCACAATCCGGGGGGTTCCAGTGCACATCCATGAATCCTGGAGGGAAAGCAAAAAACATCTATCCCTGGGCTAGATGATGATGTGGTATTGAAGGGCAGGGTGGGCAAAGAACTGTCCCTGATATTGCCCTACAGGGGGGTGCTATTCTGGCCCTGATAGACTAACCACAGACCACCCGCCCTGAACCTTACCCTATATAAAAATGGCCCTAGTAAGCCCCTAGCCCCTAGGCCCCTGACTTCCAGGTGATCAGTATATAGATCTATATGTTTTTGACTCATTATAAAAGTATATTATAAGTATATTACACCCCTCAGTATGTCACACCTATCGATAGCACACCTATACCAGTCCTTAAAATGACTTGTGGCCATATTAGCTAGCGTTTGGTGTCCCTAACAGCCTTTCCCTGCTCCACACAGCAACCTCTCCCTACACTGGCAAAAAACAGAATGTAAAATGGCGGCCGGATCAGGTTTATTTATAAGGTAGGGGGTATGTCCATGTGCTGAAACGTCTCAATTGGCTGTCCTGTACCACCTGATGGATGTGTCATGGGTCAAAGTTCTTCACAATGTAAAAGAATATGGCGGGCTCGAATATCTCCATATGTTCGCATGTTCGGCGAATCGCGAACACGCAAAGTTCGCCGAGAAACGACCGCCGGGAGAACCGCAAGGTCATCTCTATTCTACATAAAGGAAGGGCAGGTATGTAGACCTGGGGCAACAGGCTGCCTTGTATATGAGGGGGATGCTGCTGCACTCTATACAAAGTTAGATGGCTGCTCTCTGTATAAGGGCTCATGCCTATGAATGTAAGGGCTCCGTAAATGATGGTTCCGCAATACACTGGCACTGGCCATGCGCACTCCGTGCCGTGGATGTGGACCCATTGACTTGAATGGGTCTGAAATCTGCAAGATATGGCCAAAGATAGGACATGTCCTATCTTTTGTGGAGCGGTGGCACGGATCAGAAGCCCACAGAAACAGTACGAAGCGCTTCAGTGGACTTTCGTGTCCGTGCCTCCGTACTGCAAAATATCTTTTGCCGTATCTTGGAGATCGCGGACCTATTCAAGTCAGTGCGTCCATATTCGCAGCATGGAGTCCACACGGCCAGAACCTGTGCATTGCAGACCACTATTTGCAGTCTGGTGATGAAGCCTTATGCTCGTGTGCATGAGCCCTAAGAGGAATTTGACTGAATTCGGGAGACACATGTGACTGGTCTTTATATGAATTCAGTCATACTTCTGGCATCAGTCTATTCTGTAAAATCATCAATTCATCAATCTGACATCCTTTTGGTCTGTAAAATTCTTCTCACATGTATGACAGCATGCTCTGAATGACAGGTTCACTTTAAATACAATTCAATGCTATCTTTGGAATTCTTTTGGTAATGGATAGTTCAAATTTTCATGACATTTCTGGTAGAACTACAAGAAAATTTAGACTAGCACATTCATATACATAATCAGATGTGCACATCCATCAAGCAAACATGGTTGATAATAAAATGGCTGCACAACATTTCACATACAAACAATAGAGCTGAGAAATGGGGATCATTCTAAATTAAAGTGTATTATACCTACTATAAATGGAAAAATAGAAGCTATTTGCACACATTTTTGATTAAACGTGTGTCGGGCCCTATTTTTCCATTTATAGTAGGTATAACACCAGTTTAATATACACCAGTTTAATGTAGAATGATCCCCATTTCTCAGCTCTATTGTTTGTATGTGAAATGTTGTGCAGCCATTTTATTATCAACCATTTCTGGTAGAACAATACAATAGCCTTTAAAATTCACTATTTCTCATACATCTGTACGAAAAGGGCAAAGCTAAAAGGGGATTGCCTTATCATCATGGCAGACATGTGATAAAGTCTTGGCTTCCACAATATAAATCCAAGCTGATGTGTTTATAGCCATTCATTAAACAAGCCTTTTTCTCATTTATAAATGTCTTCATTATCTATTAGGGATGTGCATATTTGATTCATGATGAAATTTTTATGTAAATACCATTTTAAAGTTCAGTGATCATCATGACAATGCTACCTGACTTTACTGCTGTGAAGCTTGTAAAGACGTTTATGTCTTCTATAGCATGCTATTGCTTTTCTCCCTGATTATGATATTATTGTACTATAGGCACTAATATAATTAAAAACCCTATGTCAATAACCAGCCAACACTAATAAAAATAAACAGTCATTGGAGGAATTTGACAGGTCATGTATACTCTCTGATACTTGAATCCCAAATAGTGAAAAATTTTAAGTTCCACCAGGAACGCCCCTAAAATACCTTTTCTGCAAATTTGTAGGAATCCTTTTTTAAGATGTAGTTTTCAGGGCAAAAACATTTATAAAACAAATATATGGGGGTGTGTGGCTAGCAGAGTATGGCGGCAGCTGTGTGAGTGAACATCTCCGGAGAACTACAGCCCTGAACACGGCACAAAGCGGCACTTGAGTGCCTTATTTTCGGCCCATTACGATCGGCCCATCGCCTGCCTTCTCCATGATGCCGAAGAGGAAGGGAAAAAAAAGCCCAGTAAAACTTACACAGTTCTTCCCGGCAGTGGACTCCTCTCAAGATGGCGTCGTGCTTTCCCAGACAAAAGCGCAGGGTGAGCACAAATCCGCTAGAAGCTCCCCAGAACCCTCAACAGCAAGGGAGCACAGATCAGGGGGATTGACCTCCGATTCTAGCCCTGTCCCATCCCCAGGAGGGATTTCCCCAGAGACGCATGATAGGGTGTCTCCAAACAACAAGGCTACCAGGAGCCATACTGCTGCAGTAAATAAAGTAACAAGGAGACAACAAATTACTAATGTTACTAGCCCAGGCTTACCCAAGCTGGGAGCTACTATACCTGTTTCTGAAGCACAAATAAAGCACCTGCTAGATGATTTAAAACTAGCCATACAACAGAATTTCAGATCGGCGATTTCTGAATTACAACATGAAATTTCCTCCCTAGGCAGTCGCACTACACATATAGAGTCTAAAATGGCGGAGTTCATGGTAGCCCATAATGAAATCGTAGATGTGACCAATAACCTGGAGGAAGAAGTCTCTGCACTTAAAAATAAAATCGCAGATATGGAAGACCGTTCAAGGCGAAAAAATTTTCGCTTTAGGGGAGTGTCAGAAGAAATAAAACAAATATGCCTGAAAGATTATCTCACAGATCTATTTGCGGCCTTATTACCTCAAGCCAGGACTCTAGATTTCCTGATTGATAAGGCTCATCGTCTGCCTAAACCCAAGATGCTCTCAGCGGACGTACCTAGAGATGTTATAGCCTGCATACATTTCTTTCATGTCAAAGAACAACTGCTGAAAGCTATGCGCAGAGGACCAAATCTTCCAGAAAGATTCAAAAATATATCTCTGTATGCTGATCTCTCGGCCGCTACACTCGCCAAAAGCAGGGAATATAATGAAGACACAAAGCTACTCAGGGATCACAAAATCCCTTACAAGTGGGGCTTCCCTGTTAAATTGATCATCACCAAAGATGGAGGGAAACATGTCCTGTCATCACCAGGATCTGCTCTTCAAATGTGTGAAGAATGGAAGCCACAGTGACCTATAGGAAGCATCGTATGGTTTGACCACACTGAATACAAAACAGAGTAATGCTCTTATTGTATACTTTTCCGACAAACATGTCTATAAGTTGCTTCATTCTACGTAAGATAGTGGGCTGTCCCTAGCTCACAATGTGTTTATCTCGGATTCCGTTGATCCGACCCCTAATAGATACACAACCAGTATCTTACTGCGTTTATTATTTACGTTCTAGACTTTTGTCTACTTTTCTACTCTTAATCTTCTACTTTTTTTATATTTAATGTTTCATGCCTAGTGTAGAATAACAAATGTACATGTCTACTTCATATATGTAGGAAATGACATTAATATGGTTCATAGTGGATGCTACACCACATTGTCCACCACTCCATAACTATGGGTTTTAAAATTATATCACTAAATGTTAAAGGCCTTAATTCGCCATTCAAAAGAGAAATGCTCTGAAAGGAGGTTAAGGCTCTAAATGGGGATGTGGTGTGCATCCAAGAAACGCATCTGCAATCAGCGGATATTAAACGCCTTCAAAATAAACATTTCCCCTACATATATTCAGCAGCTGCTCCTAACAAGAAAGGAGAAGTCACAATAGCTATCAAAACCCAGTGGCCTTCACCTTGCATAAGTGACTGGTGGATGATGGAGGTAGACTTGTTGCCTTACACTGTACTATTAATAGTGCAAAGTATACTCTGGTTGCCCTGTACGCCCCCAATAGAGGCCAAGAACATTTTCTCAACTCAACCTTAGCCAAAATATCTAAAGATACATTTGGGTCCTTGATAGTGATTTTAACAAACCCATATGGCCATCGATGGATTGCAAATCTAGAGTACCCTATGAAAAACCAACTTCCTTGTATTCCATAATTCACAAAAATGGCCTATATGACATCTGGCACATTCAACATCCTTCTGATAGGGATTATACATTCTTCTCCAATCCTCACCAGATACAGTCCTCATCAAAAGTTTAAGACCACTTGAAAAATGGCAAAAAATCATATTTAGCATGGCTGGATCTTAACCCCTTAAGGACATAGGACGTACCGGTACGCCCTATTTCCCGAGTCCTTAAGGACACAGGACGTACCGGTACGTCCTGACTTAAAATTGGGATTCCGGCGCCGCGGGGGTTAATCGGAACGGGATGCCGGCTGAAATCATTCAGCCGGCATCCCGTAACAATGCAGGGGGGGGTCATTTGACCCCCCGTATCGACGATCGCAGAAAACCGCAGGTCAATTCAGACCTGCGGTTTTCTGCGTTTCCGGTCCATTCGGGTGTCCTGTGACCCGATGAACCGGAAAAAGACTGCGATCGGTGGCGTAATTATACACCACCTATCGCAGTCCGAGGATTTGGAGAGGCGGTGCTGGCCCTGGTGCTGATGCCTGCTGTCCAGGGTGCTGATTGGTGCAGGGGAGAGAGGCGCGAGATTCAAACTTCCTGCGCTCCTCTCTCCCCTCCTCTTCCTGTTCTGCACGAGCACCCGGCAGCATCGTCCAGGTCCTGAGTCCCCCCTAATCACCATCCATCACCCTCCTGCACCCATCGCCACCCAGGTAGGTTAGGGTCAGTGAGGGAGAGGCACCGTTAGGCAGGGAAAGAAGGGAAATGTTAGTTAGGGAAAAAAAAAAAGTACTTTTATTCAAAACTTTTTTTGATCCATCCATCAGACCCCAGACCCCCCCTGCCACTTCTGGAATTTTTATCGCGAATATAGGTACTTTGAAAATCCGCGAATATTTCAAATATAGTTATATATATATTCGTAATTTCGAATTTTCGAATCCCCCCCCCCTTTTTTTTTTTTTATTCGATTTTTTTTTTTAAATCAGTACACATGATCCCTCCCTGCTTCTAGCTTGTGGGCCAATAAGAAGGCTGCAATATACTTAACTTTAGGAGTAGTAGTGTTTGCGAATTTTGCTCTATATTCATTTTTTTCGAATATTCGCTATATTGCTATATATTCTTGTTTTAGAATATTATGAATATTCAAAAAAACAAAGTTATAGCAATATAGCGAATATTCGAAAAAACTAATATAGAGCAATTTAGCTAATATAGTGCTATAATTTTTTTTTTTATAGTTGTAATTTTTTTCCAATCTGAACTTCAGATGAGAAAAAAATTACAACTATTAGACAAAGAAGATTATAGAACTATATTAGCTAAATTGCTCTATATTCATTTTTTTTGGAATATTCGCTATATTGCTATATATTCTTGTTTTAGAATATTACGAATATTCAAAAAAAGAAGTTATAGCAATATAGCGAATATTCAAAAAAAATCGAATATAGAGCAATTTAGCTAATATAGTGCTATAATCTTCTTTGTCTAATAGTAGTAAGTTGAAAAATTCGCAAAAAAATTTGAATCCGAAAATTCTAATTACGAAAATTCGCATATTACACAATCATTACCTTGCTGATTTTTCGAGAAGGTGTGTCCAAACTTTTGGTCTGTACTGTATATAAATCTTGAACACTTGCCGCAAGGCCGGATCTGGAATTAATGCCCATTGAAAGGCATTAATCCGGATCCGGCCTTAAGCTAAACGTCGTTTCGGCGCATTGCCGGATCCGACGTTTAGCTTTTTATGAATGGTTACCATGGCTGCCAAGACGCTAAAGTCCTGGCAGCCATGGTAAAGTGTAGTGGGGAGCGGGGGAGCAGTATACTTACCGTCCGTGCGGCTCCCCGGGCGCTCCAGAGTGACGTCAGGGCGCCCCACGCTCATGGATGACATGTCGCATGGATCACGTCATCCATGCGCATGGGGCACTCTGACGTCATTCTGGAGCGCCCCGGGAGCCGCAATGACTGTAAGTATACTGCTCCCCCGCTCCCCACTACTACTATGGCAACCAGGACTTTAATAGCGTCCTGGCTGCCATAGTAACACTGAACGCATTTTGAAGACGGATCCGTCTTCAAATGCTTTCAGTTCACTTGCGTTTTTCCGGATCCGGCGTGTAATTCCGGCAAATGGAGTACACGCCGGATCCGGACAACGCAAGTGTGAAAGGGCCCTTACCCATTCACTTTTCTTTTTATTTATTTTCTTATAATGCTTTATTTTGTGATATACTGTCTCAAAATTCTAATAAATACTTTTTGAAACATATTCCACAGCACATTCCTGCAGACATTTTCATCACTCACTCTCTCCAGTGGAGCTCACAATCTAAATTTCCTATCAGTATGTCTTTGGAAGGTGAGAGGAAACCCATACAAACTACACGCACATTTTGGGCTTGGTCAAAACTTAACCTTGGACCCCAACACTGCAAGGTACCAGTGCGTGCTACCCCTGGGTGATTGAAGAGTTGGGGTCCAGCTCAGATTATCCCACAGCCAGAAGGTCATACTACCCTGTTGTTCTGAAAGGGAGAAGAAGAACTGAAAGCAAGAGCCTGGCTTTCCTGATAACCTGCATCATTGTATATGCATACATCAGCCAAGAAGTATATACATTTGATACACATGGAATAAAAATAGTTAATCTACAAATAATCATAGTATTAGAATAAAACAAATATATATATATACACATTGCTCATGACTTCTAATATATTCTTCTGCATTTATTTGCTCATCACTTCTAACATTTATTTGCAATATCTTTAACAGTGGTATTTGTGAATTGTCATACGTGCCATTTACTAACCATTCACCTGAAGGATGTGTGTCTGGTAGAGGTCGTCATAGCCATAAGCATGGCATGTATAATTGCCCATATGAACGGTTGTTACCTTGGTGATGTACAATGAATTGTCTTCTCCAAAATCCTGTGGAGACAAAGTATTAAAATATAAAAGACATAAAAGTGTTAATGTAGATACAATTGAATGACACAGTGCAATGTCCCTTTGTACAGAACCCATTGATATCAAATGTGATACCAGTTTGTTTAGACCTGTCAGGTAAGTAAAATAAAGTAAAAGTAAGATAGGTTTAATTATACTACCATATGAAAATAGCGGGGCTATGAGACCATGGCTACCCTATTTGCATATGCAAATTTGGTTAACTCCATAAACAATGGGGGTCATTTATCAAACTGGTGTAAAGTAGAACTGGCTTAGTTGCCCATAGCAAACAATCAGATTCCACCTTTCATTTTGGACAGCTCCTTTGGAAAATGAATGGAGGAATCAAATTGTTTGCTATGGCTACTAAGCCAGTTTTACTTTACACCAGTTTGATAAATGACCCCCAATGTCTAATAAAAATGTGAAAGCCATTAAGGAGGTTTTGCAGGGCTAGTATATTGCTGAGCTATCCTCATCAATATCAAATTGGCAGGGGTCTGACTTTAGGTGAACAGGACAAGAAGTTGGAGTTACACTGCACTGCCGCTACGATCTCTTCAAACAGCTGATCAGCAGGGTAGTTGGGTGTCGAACCCCTGCTGATCTGATATTGGTGACCTACTTGGAGGATATTTTGGAGGATGATGTTGGGGGGGGGGGGGGGTTGGCAAGTTGAATTTCAAAGCCTGTTCCGTTTATTCTGTCAGTAGATAAGGAGAGATGTCTGGCAGCAGCCAGTTCTAGTGGAATAGTCGACTGCACAAGCGTTCAGCCAACTTCTGTTGAAGGTGTTGAGTTACCTTCATTTCTTAATTGAGTTATCAGTACTTGAAGATAATGAGCCTGGAATCTGAACCTGTACTACTGTTTGATCCTCCTGACAATACCGAAGTTCTGAAAGTCGCAGTATTAAAGAGGTGAGTGCCCCCCCCTACTCTACAGGGACTGACTTGCTGCTGCATATATTGATATACACTGTCAAAAACTGGCATATGGGACGAGGACGGCCAGAGGGTACGCTCACTGTCAGGCAGGCAACAACTATTAATGTATATTACTTTACAGACACCCCTAATAGTGACACAGATATTTTGAATGGGCTGTGAGTAGATATACATGCATCCAGTAGGTTCACCAGGCTGCAGATGTAGCTGTGATTGCTGGAGAAACCCTATAGATGTGGAGAAAAAATGTATGTGTACTACAAATTTTGCAGCCAATTTTTAAATTCCAACATAAATTCAAGGTTCACATTTGCTGAATTTGCTAATTCGCTCAACTTGAGGTTTGTGAGGTCGTGCAAGAATTGCATATGCCAAGAGATGGCAAAAGAGACTACAAAACTAATGTATTTACCAGGGTTTCTTTATACACATTGTGGTCATATACTGTGAAAATTGTGCCACATCTGTGGTGTGATGCTCATTACAATGTCCATACATTTACATACACTATAGATCATATTAGACAGTAAAGAAAATGTGAAGGCCATATTTAATGTAGATTGGTTATTTACTACCAGCATCCAGAAAAGTGAATATGCACTCTTCATAGCAATAGATCTACTTCAGCCATGAAAGATACTCTTATGTGATGTCTCCTAAACTCATCCCTGAAATGTCACTAACGGTTGTTAAAGAAATTCAGTAAGGAGAAATAGCTGTAATAATCGCTGACCAAGCCAAATGCATCAACTGACCTGTGGATGATGAAAGGAGAACTACAGTCACACTATGAAACCATCCATTTCCTGCAGGTAAATGCTTGAAGCAGTCTAATGCCCTTCTTATCAAATTTAATCAAAATACATTTTATGCTTTACACCGTTTCCCTATGTCCTGTTGCTATGCTAAAGTTTATTCACCTATTACTAGGCTTTCGAAGCTCCTTTCCTTTATAATATTGTAGACAGCCCAAAGGATCATGCACTCAAACATATTTTACTTGCTACAAACTTATTTTTTTGTCTACAGAGATCCATTATGGTGCACACTGATTTTAGTGGGTCCTACTATACCCTCATATGCCTCCAATTTCATATGGATTCCAGCAGAAAAAAATGTGGTTTTCCGTTGGATGCAGCATCGGTGAGCTGTCCTCCCCTAGAAATAAAGAGAGTAATCTCTATTTGGAGCACCATATGGTGGCACTTGGAGTGTCTAAGGCAATGTAGTACAGAGTCACACAGACTCTGGATGCCTCAGTACAGCCTTGTGAACTAGGTTCTCAAGTCATTGAGTGAGCTATTGACTCAGATTGGCTTGTATGAGAACAATTCCTACCATACAATGTTATGCCGGTAATAGAAAAATGGTTATGATAATAGGATTCTGCAAGCGGACCGCAGTTTAAATGTGATGATAATAACAATGACCGTGATGGGACTGGAATAAATAGAGGGTCAAATAATGATTGACTCCAATTATTTGCCCAATTTCACATAGTGATTATTACAATCATGATCATTGTGTATAAACTAAAGCTGGCTATTAATATTAGGGCAAGATTCTGCAACATTAACTAGTCATATTCTTTTGTAGAAGCAACAATTTCAGGCAATCTGCAGAAACTTTTTTCTCCTGCCTTTTTTTGAGCTTTTCATTAGAGATGAGCGAACAAAGCTGACAAAGTGGAATTCAATCCGAATTTCAGGAAAAATTCGATTCGCACCGAAGCCAAATTTCCTCGCTCTTCGTAATAACAAATCAATTTTTTTCCTAAAATGGCTGATACTCGTGTGAGGACATGGAGAAAGGAACTCTGGGAAGGCGGGATCACCCATAATGCTATGCATGCAGCCAATCAGCAACCAGACAGCCCTGTGATGTAACAGCCCTATAAATAGCGTCAGCCATCTTAGATTCTGCCATTTACCAGTGTACTTAGTGCAGGGAGAGACATCAGCAGGCGCTAGGGACAGTGCTAGGAAAGACTTAATTGAACTAAAAAAGCGATTTACCAATGCAGTGAAAGAATATTCAAGGTGTAGGGAAAGGATAGGGAGGAATCCTTCCACAGTATTTATGTTGAACAGGGTTCATTAGTGGAGGTTACAGCCTGGGTAATAGGAACAATCCTATTACACCTTGCAGCAATGACTGGGGATCCAAATTGCCATTATACAGCTCTGTAATTCCAGCAAACTGTTCTTGTTATTGGGGTGCAAGTACTGTTTGATACAGGCATTAGCAAGGTTTATTACAAGGAAATATTTCTACGTTTTATTTGCCCTATTGTGGTGCAGTTATATGTTCTAAAGCATTTTTGACTTGTATTAGTGGGAAAAAAAGGGCTTATTAGCTGTTGAGTGGAGAAGCGAGAAAATTACACCCTTTTTGTCGTGTATTAGTGGCACAAAAAAATATATATTTGCTGTTCAGCTGTGCAGTTATATGTTGTAAAGCCTTTTTTGCAGTGTATTAGTGACACACAAAAAAATATATTTGCCACTCAGCGGTGCAGTTTTATGTTATAAAGCCCTTTTTGCTGTGTATTAGTGGCATCAAAAAATATATATTTGCCATTCAGTGGTGCAGTTATAAGTTGTAAAGCCCTTTTTGACGTGGCAAAATAAAAATATATTTGCTGTTCAGTGGTGCAGTTATATGTTCCAAAGCCTTCTGTGGCATGTGTTAGTGGCAAAAGTAAAATATATTTGCCATTCAGCGGTGCAGTTATAAGTTGTAAAGCTCTTTTTGACCTGTATTAATGGCACCAAAAATATATATTTGCCGTTCAGAGGTGCAGTTATATGTTGTAAAGCCTTTTTACTGTGTATTAGTGGCAAAAGAAAAATATATTTGCCGTTTAGCGGTGCAGTTATATGTTCTAAAGCCTTCTGTGGTTTGTGTTCGTGGCAAAACTAAAATATATTTGACGTTCAGCGGTGCAGTTCAATCTTGTAAAGCTCTTTTTGCCGTGTATTAGTGGCTCAAAAATATATATATTTGCCTTTCAGCGGTGCAGTTGTTTGTTGTAAAGCCCTTTTTTGTGTGTATTAGTGGCAAAAGTAAAATATTTTTGCTGTTCAGCAGTGCAATTATATGTTCTAAAGTCCTTTTTTGTTTGTATTAGTGTGAAAAAAGGGCTTATTAGCTTATTAGCAATCTTGAAGCTTTTATCATTGTCTGTAGCTACTAGAGGCCTGTTCATGCCAGGCAGGTTCCCCCAGAAGTATCTGGCTCGATGAGCAGCCGTTGCGGCACTTGCATCAATCGACAGGATTCGTCTCCAGGTGGAGAGAAATAGTTTTTTGGAATGCTTTCTCCATCGCAACCACATTCTCGAATAACCAGAAGACTGGCTGATTCTCTCCTGTCTTAGGCAACACTTTATTGAGTAATCGTGGAAAGTAAAAAAACAGTTGTCCACTGACCCCATAAAGGCCTTTCCGGTGCAGATTAACCACAGATAAGTCATTACAAGGACTGCCGCCAGTTATCAGATCGAATTGTCCCCATTCTTCAATCTGTTTCCTGGTTATAGTCTGTATGTCGCCCACATATACAATCTGCCCTGGATGACATTCCCATCCTATCGTGATGGCGTCCTCACACACTTCTGATGCCATATATTTTTCAACGTTGACTCTAAGCTTTTTGAGAACCAGTAATCCTGTCTGTCCTTTCCAACACAAACGGCACACTCCTGAAATACTCTGTACTGCTGCACACCCTGCTCTTTACACTTTGTAAATCTTAGTCCACAATCTTCAACAAGATGAGTACGGTGGAGCGACATAAAAAACCTACATAGCAAAACTACGTCATCACGTCTTCACCCCCTCTGACGAAGGGGCTTCATCATTGGGAGAAGAGGGTGGCAGCTTGCCCGTGAAGCAGCGGCGGAGCCAGCAAGTCGCTAGCATGGCCGGAAGTCAGCTGGGTGGCAGCAGTGGGAGGTCGGTAGCCAAAGATGCCCGGGGTAGAACGCCCACTTCGCAGAAGTAGCGGTGCACAGGTTCACGGAGGCAGCGGCGGTAGCAGTCGGTCAGTGTAGGGGGTAAAATCACCTACTCGGTGGTGTGGGAGTTTTTTGTTAAGCCGCTGGAGGGGTGAACATGGCCATATGTAGAATCTGTGGGCAGAAGGTGAAGCGTGGCCAGGGTGCCAATGTTGGCACTATGGCCCTGCGTCAACATATGCAGCATCATTATAAAGTGGCCTGGGAGAACCGTGGCTCCGATCTGGTGGTCCAGCCTGCCTTACCCAGTGGGACGCACCCAGTTTCAGGCAGTCAAGGCTCCACCACCTCAGTCGAAGGGAGCTGTCTGTCCTTCCCATCATCTACTGGTCCTGATGCTCCTGCTCCTCGTCCTCCTACTCCTCGTCACTCATTCCGTCAGCAATCGATCACTGAAGCGATTTCCAAGAGACAACAGTATGCGTGCACTCATCCAACGACGCAGAAGCTGAATGTTCTCCTGGCCAAGTTGCTGGTGCTGCAGTCCCTCCCTTTCCAAGTGGTGGACTCTGCACCTTTCAGAGAACTGATGGCTTGTGACGAGCCTAGGTGGAGAGTGCCAAGCCATCATTTCTTTGCCAAAAAGGCAGTACCAGCCCTGCACACGCATATAGAACAGAAGGTGGGCCAGTCCTTAAGCCTGTCGGTGTCTGCCAAAGTGCACGGCAGCGCTGACGTGTGGAGCTGTAACTACGGTCAGGGACAATACATGTCTTTTATGGCCCACTGGGTGAATGTGGTTCCTGCACAGCCACACCAGCAACTTGGCCAGGTGACACCGCTTCCGCCTCCATGTTGTCACGCCGTTGGTCCTGCAACAATATCTACCTCTGCCTCCTCATCCTCCACAGTGTCCTCATCCTCCACTGCAGGGACAATTCACAGTGCCCCTCCAGCATACCACATGTGCAGGGCACGGCGGTGTCACGCTGTTCTGCACACCTTGTTTGCTCCAGAGACAGGATCTGTTTTTTGGGGGTTATTGTTCTGATAGATCAGAGGAAGGGCAAAATAATCAGTGACTTCAACACAAACTTACTGCTGACACTCTTTCCACTCTGTCGGGGGGGGCTCTACTTGTATAAGCGTTTAGTAGAACAGGTTCTGTAGACATCTATGTGGGATCAGCTGACGACGGTGTAAAAGGAGTGCGCTTCTTCTTGGCGCTAACATTACCTGTAAGGCTGAGTTCATACTTGAGTTATTTGAATGGCAAAGAGGGCACTGTGAATGCCAAAGGATGCACTGTGGATGGCAATAGGGTCACTGTAGAAGGGGGCACTTTTGATGGCAATGGGGCACTGTGGATGGCAATGGAGGCACTGTGGATAGCAATGTGGATGGCAATAGGAGCACTGTGGTTTGCTATGGGGGCACTGTGAATGATAGCATTAGGACTGACATACGGATATAGAAAGTACACGGATCACGTACATGTGTTTTCCACATCTGTATGCCACTTCCACAAAAGATAAAACATGTCCTATTCTGATCCTCAAAATGGCTCTGCAAAAAAATTGATCCACGACTTGCAGACTGCAGAATGGATACATTTGTGTGCATGAGTCTTTAGATACACACTCCAGCAGGCAGTATCATACAGGATAGGATTAGATACATACTACACCAGAAGTATAGTACAAGATTAGGGTTGAGTGAACTCGAACTGCAAAGTTCGGGTTCGTACCGAACTTTAAGATTTTTTGACCCCAGACCCGAACCCGAACAATTCAGTAAAAGTTCAGATTTGAGTTCGGTGTTCGGCGATTTAATGGAGCTTTTTGAAAGGCTGCAGGGCAGCCAATCAACAACCGTTTAACTCGTGTGCCCTTAGAAGCCATCACAGCCATGCCTACTAATGGCATGGCTGTGATTGGCCAGCCTCTATATAAGCTGGAGTCACGTAGCGCTGCACGTTGCTCAGCTCCTACTAGTGTAGAGATAGGATGCTGCTGCTGTGAGGGAGAGAATAGGAAATAATCTGATATCAGAACTTGTTGTTAACTCTGCGATCAACAGCGATTATTTTTTTGAGTGGGTGCAATGCAACATTTTTCTACCCTGCCCTGAGCCCAGTGACGCAATAAGTTTTATCCGTCTGTTAGTTAGGTGGGCGTCGGCGGCCATTTTGTGCAAGTGCAATGCACCAGCACTGCATATCAGTTCAGGGACCCAGGGGGTGACATAGTCAATTTTTTTTCTGTAAAGTACCCCTGTGCTGCAATTTAGTAAATCCATCTGTAAGATTCTGGGGGGATAAATTTATTTATTTTTGCTAAAAAGTACATTTTCTCTCTGCACTGCATTTGTGATAGTGAAAGAAAATCTGTTAAATCCATCTGTTTCATTGTGGGTGAAAAAATCATTTTTTTTTTTGCCAGAAAGTACCTTTGCGGCCTGCACTGCAAATCTGATAGTGAAATATAATCAATAAATCCATATTTTTCACTGTGGGTGAAAAAATATCATATTTTTGTTTGCCAGAAAGTACCTTTGCGGCCTGCACTGCAAATCTGATAGTGAAATATAATCAGTAAATACAACTTGGACATTGTGGGTTAAAAAAACACTTATTTTTTGGCCATAAAGTACCTTTGCTGCCTGCGCTGTATATCTGACAGCCAGGCAAATAAATACACTAAATCCATCTGTAGTATTGTGGGGTGACATTTCCATGGTTATCAGGCCAGTCATTCACAAGTGTCTCGGAGGGTGGATTCCTGCACCAACATAGGCCAGGTACACAATTGTACAGCCACGGCACATGTGCAATGCACCCTTTTTACACCCTGGACACAGAAAGATAATTTTTCTGTCTATTTATTCTGTGGCTGATCCTCCTACAGCAATTTTTTGGTGGGCGCAATGCAACATCTAAAATAAATATTAATAATTTAATACTTAATCCGTCTGTTAGTTACGTGGGCGACAAACCAATTTTTGTGTGAAGTACACCTGCACCTGCATATGTGCCAGGGACAATAATATAGTTAATCCCTCTGTGCGTTCAGGGGTTGACATATTTTTATTGTTGGCTGTTTTATACCCCTGCTCTACATAGCAGACATGGAAATAATTTTGAAAAATTCGTCTGCTACATTGTTGGGTTACATTAACCCTTTTTTGGCTGTTTTATACCCCTGCTCTATAGCACACAGGGAAATAATTTTTTAAAAATTGTCTGTTGCATTGCTGGGTGACATTAACCCTATTTTGCCTGTTTTATACCCCTGCTCTACATAGCAGACAGGGAAATATTTTTTTTAAATTCGTCTGTCACATTGTTGGGTGACATTAACCCTTTTTTGGCTGTTTTATTCCCCTTGCTCTACACAGCAGACAGGGAAATAATTTTAAAAAAATTGTCTGTAACATTGGTGGGTGACATTAATCCATTTTTGCAGTTGAAAAACCCCTGCTCTACATAGGTGACAGGGACTTAAATTTCTAAAATTCGTCTGTTACATTGTTGGGTGACATTAACCCTTTTTTGGCTGTTTTATTCCCCTGCTATACACAGCAGACTGGAAAATAATTTTAAAACATTCGTCTGTTCCATTGGTGGGTGACATTAACCCATTTTTGCAGTTGAAAACCCCCTGCTCTGCATAGGTGACAAGGACTTAAATTTCTAAAGTTTGTCTGTTCCATTGGTGGGTGACATTAACCCATTTTTGGCATTGAAAAACCCCTGCTCTGCATAGGTGACAGGGACCAAAATTTCTAAAAATGGTCTGTTCCATTGGTGGGTAATATTAACCCATTTTTGCCGTTGAAAAACCCCTGCTCTGCATTGCTGACAGGGAACTAAATTTAGTAAAAACGTCTGTTACTTCGGTGGGTGACCGCAAAAAATGAGAAGAAAGTCAAATAAGGGACGTGGCCCTGGTCGTGGTGCTGCTGGTGTTGGTGGAAGTCAGCTGGGTGGCCTGCGCTGTATATCTGACAGCCAGGCAAATAAATACACTAAATCCATCTGTAGTATTGTGGGGTGACATTTCCATGGTTATCAGGCCAGTCATTCACAAGTGTCTCGAAGGGTGGATTCCTGCACCAACATAGGCCAGGTACACAATTGTACAGCCACGGCACATGTGCAATGCACCCTTTTTACACCCTGGACACAGAAAGATAATTTTTCTGTCTATTTATTCTGTGGCTGATCCTCCTACAGCAATTTTTTGGTGGGCGCAATGCAACATCTAAAATAAATATTAATAATTTAATACTTAATCCGTCTGTTAGTTACGTGGGCGACAAACCAATTTTTGTGTGAAGTACACCTGCACCTGCATATGTGCCAGGGACAATAATATAGTTAATCCGTCTGTGCGTTCAGGGGTTGACATATTTTTATTGTTGGCTGTTTTATACCCCTGCTCTACATAGCAGACATGGAAATAATTTTGAAAAATTCGTCTGTTACATTGTTGGGTTACATTAACCCTTTTTTGGCTGTTTTATACCCCTGCTCTATATAGCACACAGGGAAATAATTTTTTAAAAATTGTCTGTTACATTGCTGGGTGACATTAACCCTATTTTGCCTGTTTTATACCCCTGCTCTACATAGCAGACAGGGAAATAATTTTTTTAAATTCGTCTGTCACATTGTTGGGTGACATTAACCCTTTTTTGGCTGTTTTATTCCCCTTGCTCTACACAGCAGACAGGGAAATAATTTTAAAAAAATTGTCTGTAACATTGGTGGGTGACATTAATCCATTTTTGCAGTTGAAAAACCCCTGCTCTACATAGGTGACAGGGACTTAAATTTCTAAAATTCGTCTGTTACATTGTTGGGTGACATTAACCCTTTTTTGGCTGTTTTATTCCCCTGCTATACACAGCAGACTGGAAAATAATTTTAAAACATTCGTCTGTTCCATTGGTGGGTGACATTAACCCATTTTTGCAGTTGAAAACCCCCTGCTCTGCATAGGTGACAAGGACTTAAATTTCTAAAGCTTGTCTGTTCCATTGGTGGGTGACATTAACCCATTTTTGGCATTGAAAAACCCCTGCTCTGCATAGGTGACAGGGACCAAAATTTCTAAAAATGGTCTGTTCCATTGGTGGGTAATATTAACCCATTTTTGCCGTTGAAAAACCCCTGCTCTGCATTGCTGACAGGGAACTAAATTTAGTAAAAACGTCTGTTACTTCGGTGGGTGACCGCAAAAAATGAGAAGAAAGTCAAATAAGGGACGTGGCCCTGGTCGTGGTGCTGCTGGTGTTGGTGGAAGTCAGCTGGGTGGCCTGCGCTGTATATCTGACAGCCAGGCAAATAAATACACTAAATCCATCTGTAGTATTGTGGGGTGACATTTCCATGGTTATCAGGCCAGTCATTCACAAGTGTCTCGAAGGGTGGATTCCTGCACCAACATAGGCCAGGTACACAATTGTACAGCCACGGCACATGTGCAATGCACCCTTTTTACACCCTGGACACAGAAAGATAATTTATCTGTCTATTTATTCTGTGGCTGATCCTCCTACAGCAATTTTTTGGTGGGTGCAATGCAACATCTAAAATAAATATTAATAATTTAATACTTAATCCGTCTGTTAGTTAGGTGGGCGACAAACCAATTTTTGTGTGAAGTACACCTGCACCTGCATATGTGCCAGGGACAATAATATAGTTAATCCATCTGTGCGTTCAGGGGTTGACATATTTGCATTGTTGGCTGTTTTATACCCCTGCTCTACATAGCAGACAGGGAAATAATTTTGAAAAATTCGTCTGTTACATTGTTGGGTTACATTAACCCTTTTTTGGCTGTTTTATACCCCTGCTCTATATAGCAGACAGGGAAATAATTTTTTTTAAATTGTCTGTTGCATTGCTGGGTGACATTAACCCTATTTTGGCTGTTTTATACCCCTGCTCTACATAGCAGACAGGGAAATAACTTTTTAAAATTCGTCTGTTACATTGTTGGGTGACATTAACCCTTTTTTGGCTGTTTTATTCCCCTTGCTCTACACAGCAGACAGGGAAATAATAAAAAAAAAATTGTCTGTAACATTGGTGGGTGACATTAACCCATTTTTGCCGTTTAAAAACCCCTGCTTTGCATAGGTGACAGGGACAGAAATTTCTAAAATTCGTCTGTTCCATTGGTGGGTGACATTAACCCATTTTTGCAGTTGAAAAACCCCTGCTCTGCATAGGTGACAAGGACTTAAATTTCTAAAGTTTGTCTGTTCCATTGGTGGGTGACATTAACCCATTTTTGGCATTGAAAAACCCCTGCTCTGCATAGGTGACAGGGACCAAAATTTCTAAAAATGGTCTGTTCCATTGGTGGGTAATATTAACCCATTTTTGCCGTTGAAAAACCCCTGCTCTGCATTGCTGACAGGGAACTAAATTTAGTAAAAACGTCTGTTACTCTGGTGGGTGACCGCAAAAAAAGAGAAGAAAGTCAAATAAGGGACGTGGCCCTGGTCGTGGTGCTGCTGGTGTTGATGGAGCTCCTGTTGCAGGGAAAGGACGTAGTCGATCTGTGCCAGCTACACGCACAAGTGAAACACATTCCTCAGGTGCGAGTAGGCGACAGAACCTTCAGCGTTATTTGGTAGGCCCTAATGTCGCTCTACGAATGGTGAGGCCAGAAAAAGTAAAGGCGATAGTAGATTGGGTGGCTGACAGTGCCTCCAGTTCCTTCACATTGTCTCACACCCAGTCCCCTCCTGAAAGATCAAAGTTGGCACCTGCAGCCGATGTCCATCAGTCTTTCACTTCACCCCCTTGCAAATTAGCCAAGCAGTCATGCAGCAGTCTCTTCTGCTTTTTGATGACTCTGCTAGCAGGGTTTCCCAGGGCCATCCACACAGCCCTACCCCAGAAGTGGAAGAGATTGAGTGCACCGATGGCCAACCACTTATGTTTCAGGATAAGTACATGGGAGGACCACCGCAGCACGTCTCGGATGATGATGAAACACAGGTGCCAACTGCTGTGGCTTTCTGCAGTGTGCAGACCGACAAGGAAGGCAGGGGTGCAGACTGTGCGGAAGATGATGTGGAGGACGATGAGGTCCTTGACTCCACATGGAATCAAGGTCATGCAAGTGACCTGTGTAGTTCGGAGGAAGAGGCAGTGGTCACACAGAGACAACAGCACAGGAAAAAGGGAGCAGGGTGCAAAAGCGGCCGTCCCCTAGACAGTACACCTGCTACTGCCCACCGCACCAAGGGACTGAGCACACCAAAGCCAGCTCCAAGTAAGTCCCTGGTGTGGCAGTTCTTCAGACAATGTTCTAATGACAAGACACGAGTGGTTTTCACGCTGTGCAATCAGAGCCTGAAGCGAGGCATAAACGTTCTAATACTCAGCAAAACCTGCATGACCAGGCATCTAAGTGCAAAGCACGAGCTGCAGTGGAGTAGGCACCTCAAAAACCAAGAAAGGTCTCTGGCTCCTCCTACTTCCTCTTCTGCTGCAGTCTCGGCCTCTTCATCCACCTCTGGAGTGACAGTGGCACCTGCCACCCTTGCAAACAGAGTATGTGCCAGCAACGCCACCACCTCGGTCACCAAGCATCTCCACAATGTCCCATGGAAGCGTTCAGCTGTCTATCTCCCAAACACTAGAGCGAAAGAGAAAGTACCCCCCTACCCCCGATCCCTGGCCTTGAATGCCAGCATTTCCAAATTCCTGGCCTTTGAAATGCTGTCATTCCGTCTGGTGGACACGGACAGTTTTAAGAATCTGATGGCGGTGGCTGTCCCACAATATGTTGTGCCCAGCCGCCACTACTTTTCCAGGTGAGCCATCCCTTCCCTGCACAACGAAGTGGGGGACACAATCAGGTGTGCACTGCGCAACGCAATCTGTGGCAAGGTCCACCTATCTACGGATACGTGGACCAGTAAGCATGGTCAGGGACGTTATATCTACCTAACAGCACACTGGGTAAATGCAGTGGCAGCTGGTCCTGAGGCGGATAGCAGTTTGGCGCATGTCCTTCCACCACCGAGGATTGCAGGGCATTTCTCTTTGCCTCCTGTTGCTTCCTTCTTCTACTCCGCTTGCTCATCCTCTACCGCCTCTTCATCCGGTCAGCGTAACACCTTCACCACCAACCACAGAAAGGTGGAAACGACAGCAGACAGTTTTGAAACTTATCTGTTTGGGGGACAAACCCCACACCGCGCAGGAGCCGTGGACGGGCATGGAACAACAGAGCAATGAGTGGTTGATGCTAGTGAGCCTCAAGCCCGGCCTGGTGGTGTGCGATAATGGGCGAAATCTCATAGCAGCTCTGGGCCTAGCCAGTTTGACGCACATCCCTTGCCTGGTGCATGTGCTGAATTTATTTAATAACTTGTCCCACATTTTCACCCAATCAGATTTCAGCCATTGACCTCCCTTGGATGTGGTATTCCTTTCTCAGGCTTCCTCTCCGGCATGGAACCCTGATTCCCCGTTTCCCGTGAACACCATGGTAGGCGCATAAAAAAACATCGAAAGTTGATAAAGAAAATATCCAATTGGATCGTGGACGTCACTGGGACGTGCGACATGGTGGAGCAGTATGTGTGCACACACCTACACATATTGACTGATGGGTCTGCCCCCTTCAACTTCTGGGTCTCCAAATTAGGCACGTGGCCTGAGCTTGCCCTTTACGCCTTGGAGGTGCTGGCCTGCCCTGCATCCAGTGTATTGTCTTAATGTTTGTTTAGCATGGCAGGAGGGGGTTATCACAGACAAGCGCAGCCGCCTGTCCACAGCCAATGTGGAAAAGCTCATGTTCATTAAAATTAACCAGGCAGGGATCCCACATGACTTGTCCGTACCTTGTGCAGAATAGACATGTATACCGGCCTCACCCAGACATTGTTGTACTCCAGCGCACTTTCTCTTTGTTTTATTTTTGATATTTCCCAATGTTTTGGGGTCTACCCAAATTTTAACAAAAAATAAATCTATAAAATAAAATAAAAAAACAAAAACAAAACCCAGTGTTGGCTACCTCCTCCTCCTCCAACGCAGCTTCCACCTACACCGCCACATCCTCCGCCTTCTCAACCTCCTACTCCATATGGACCTCCTCCTCCTAGATCAAGATTATTATTTTTTATTTTTACGTATTTTATGTTATTTTAAGACATTTCCTTATTCACATTTGTTTGCAGAGCACTTGCCATGCTCTTAACCACATTGTGCTGCCTTTTGCAGCCCTCTAGCCCTTTCCATGACTTTTTTAGAGCCATTTTAGTGCTCCAAAGTTCGGGTCCCCATTGTCTTCAATGGGGTTCGGATTCGGGGTCAAGTTCGGGTCCCAAACTTGCACTTTTTTGAGAAGTTTGGCCAAACCCGGCGAACCCGAACAGCCAGGTGTCCGCTCAACTCTATACAAGATGGGATTAGATACACAGCTTAGAAGGTAGTAAATAATGCACAGCAGACTGTATTGTACATGAAAGGATTAGATACAGATGTGATTGGATGTGCTTGCTGGTTCAAGCTGTTTATTGCACTTCTAGATGGTGGCGGAAGAGTCTGTGGAGTCTGTCAGTGACGTGATTTAGACACTGAGTGAGAAATAGACTAGCATAATTCATGTATGGGTATAGTAACATGGCCACATGTACTTTAGTGGGAATAGCTCCTGCAGACTGAACAGTGGGTGGGGGTTCAGCCTTTGATTCATCACTCTGCAGGGCAGCCAGGCTTTATCAATAAAGTTACATATTCAACAAAACAGGAAGCTAGAAAAGTAAATAGATCTGCCAGGATAGTCTGATGCCAGGACAGGGGGAAGAAAGCACAGACATAAAAAACTGGTATTGGGGGTGTAATGTATGCATGGTGAGGGCTGTTAGGACTGCATAATAAAAAAAATTGATTTGAAGATTGGACAACCATTTTGTGCCAATCAGTAGTTGGTATAAGATCAGTCTAAAGCCATGCACCAAATTTATCATTCTGCACTGTGATGAACATGATGTATCTGTAGACAGACAGTCGAAGGTTACACTCTGTACAAATTTAGATATGTTTTTATTTTTGTCATACCCAGTTCTAGACTGGGCATATCACCCCTCCCCTCCCCTTTCTGACCAAGTGCAAATAGTGAAATTTTTTGAATTTTACACTTTTTGCCTCTAATAATGTCATATACAGTTGCAAGAAAAAGTATGTGAACCCTTTGGAATGATATGGATTTCTGCACAAATTGGTCATAAAATGTGATCTGATCTTCATCTAAGTCACAACAATAGACAATCACAGTCTGCTTAAACTAATAACACACAAAGAATTAAATGTTACCATGTTTTTATTGAACACACCATGTAAACATTCACAGTGCAGGTGGAAAAAGTATGTGAACCCCTAGACTAATGACATCTCCAAGAGCTAATTGGAGTGAGGTGTCAGCCAACTGGAGTCCAATAAATTAGATGAGATTGGAGGTGTTGATTACAGCTGCCTTGCCCTATGAAAAACACACATCAGTTCTGGGTTTGCTTTTCACAAGAAGCATTGCCTGATGTGAATGATGCCTCGCATAAAAGAGCTCTCAGAAGACCTACGATTAAGAATTGTTGACTTGCATAAAGCTGGAAAGGGTTATAAAAGTATCTCCAAAAGCCTTGCTGTTTATCAGTCCACGGTAAGACAAATTGTCTATAAATAGAGAAAGTTCAGCACTGCAGCTACTCTCCCTAGGAGTGGCCGTCCTGTAAATATGACTGCAAGAGCACAGCGCAGACTGCTCAATGAGGTGAAGAAGAATCCTAGAGTGTCAGCTAAAGACTTACAAAAGTCTCTGGCATATGCTAACATCCCTGTTAGCGAATCTACGATACATAAAACACTAAACAAGAATGGGTTTCATGGGAGGATACCACAGAGGAAGCCACTGCTGTCCAAAAAAAACCATTGCTGCACGTTTACAGTTTGCACAAGAGCACCTGGATGTTCCACAGAAGTACTGGAAAAATATTCTGTGGACAGATGAAACCAAAGTTGAGTTGTTTGGAAGAAACACACAACGTTATGTGAGGAGAAAAATAGGCTCAGCACACCAACATCAAAACCTTATGCAAACTGTGAAGTATGGTGGTGGAGCATCATGGTTTGGGGCTGCTTTGCTGGATCAGGGCCTGTACGGATTGCTATCATCGAAGGAAAAATGAATTCCCAAGTTTATCAAGACATTTTGCAGGAGAACTTAAGGCCATCTGTCCACCAGCTGAAGCTCAACAGAAAATGGGTGTTGCAACAGGACAACGACCCAAAGCATAGTAGTAAATCAACAACAGAATGGCTTAAACAGAAGGAAATACGCCTTCTGGAGTGACCCAGTCAGAGTCCTGACCTCAACCCGATTGAGCTGCTGTGGCATGACTTCAAGAAAGCGATTCACAGCAGACATCCCAAGAATATTGCTGAGCTAAAACAGTTCTGTAAAGAGGAATGGTCAAGAATTACTCTTGACCGTTGTGCACGTCCGATCTGCAACTACAGGAAACGTTTGGTTGAAGTTATTGCTGCCAAAGGAGGGTCAACCAGTTATTAAATTCAAGGGTTTACATACTTTTTCCACCTGCACTGTGAATGTTTACATGGTGTGTTCAATAAAAACATGGTAACATTTAATTCTTTGTGTGTTATTAGTTTAAGCATACTGTGATTGTCTATTGTTGTGACTTAGATAAAGATCAGATCACATTTTATGACCAATTTGTGCAGAAATCCATATAATTTCAAAGGGTTCACATATTTTTTCTTGCAACTGTAAGGTATTTGGGAGAATTTAACATTACACTCTTTTTTTATTGGCGATTTCTTCCATAACTGGGCTAAAATTCATTAACAGCAAACAAATATCTTAAAAATGTTAGAGGGGTTGTTCAGGACACAGAAAGTGATGACCCCTCCTAAGAATAGGTCATCAATGCCGGATCGGCGGGGGTCCAACTCCCAGCACCCCAGCTTTTTGAAGGGGCCTTGGCGATCATGTGAGCGCTGTGTCTTCTTCAGTTATTACTTTGTATTTTGTGGCTGGAGGTACATGAGGCAGTCACAGGATAAATATGTAACTGTCGGCCAGTACAGGCCCCAAAAACTAGTCAATATTCATTCACCTGACAGCAAAGAACTTTGGATTCTGTGGCTGGAGGTACATTAGGTGATCACAGGATAAATATATAACTGTCAGCCAGTACAGGCCCCAAAAATTTGCCACTAGGCATTCACCTGACAGCACAGAACTTTGGATTCTTTGGCTGGAGGTGCATTAGGCGGTCACAGGATAAAAATGTAACTGTCGGCCAGTACAGGCCCCAAAAATTCATTCACCTGACATAAAAGACCTTTTATGCTGCTGTATATACATAAGGCAAGGACCATTCTTTGTTCCAGTTGTGGCGGATATGTGTGGGATGGCATGAGGAAAATTCAATTACACGTGGTCATCACAGGTGTTGAATTTCTCGAGATACATGACTCATAAAAAATGTGAGGTAGTCCACACTGTCGTGTGCTAGGCGAGTGTGCTTACCGGTCGCGACCCCCCTTGCTGCGGTCAATGTCCTTTCGGATAGGACACTTGACGAGGGCAAGCCAAGAGTTCCATGGCAAATTGTTCCAGCTCTGGCCACAGGTCAAGCCTGCACACCCAGTAGTCAAGGGGTTCCTTGCTTCTCAGAGCATCCACATTAGCAGTTAACCCGATGTAGTCGGACACCTGTCGGTCTGGACACCTGGAGGCTGGATCCAGAGGGCAGCTGTCAATGAGTTGGCTGCAAGAATGATCTCATATTCGAAGTGACCAACACAACTTCAACCCCCCCTCTTTTTGAGGGTGTGGTAGGATTGGTACCCGCATCTGTTACACTGTGGGTGGAAATTCCTCTGCCAGTGCCCGCAACAGCAAAATTAAGCATCTCTCACAGCAAGGCCTTGAAATGCTGTATTCTGCCAGCCCTCTGTGATGCTGGTAACATGTCCGCCATTTTGTGTTTGTACCGAGGGTCTAAGTACGTTGCCACCCAGTACAGGTCCTTGACCTTTATGCTTTTTATACCGGGGTCCCTCTTCAAACACTGGAGCATGAATGCCCCCATTTGCACTAAATTGGAAGCGGTGGAGCGGCCTGGCTCCTGCTCATCTCCCAGGAGAATATCATCCTCGGTATCCTCCCCCCATCCACGGACAACACCAGGGATCCCAGAAAAGTTTAAAGCCTGCTCTACTTGCTCCTACTCTTCCTTCTCCCCCCAGGCACCTTCCTCCTCTGACTCCTCTTCAGACTCCTGCTGACTTGTCTCAGATGGAGTAGCCCCCCTGGGAAATCATTCAGCATTGCGACTTCCTTATCTTCCTGCTCCTGCTCCTTCACGGCTTGATCAATAACCATGCATGCTCCAAAAAGAAGGCGTAAGGTACGAGGTCACTGATGTCACCCTGGCTGCGACTGACCAGTTTGGTGATCTCATCAAATGGCCGTAGAGGTCTACATGTATTGCGCATGAGCAGCGACTAGCGGGGTGAAAAGAAACCAAGCTCCCCAGAACCTGTCCTTCCGCAGAGTTTGTACAGGTAGTCGTTAACAGCAAGTTTCTGCTGGTGCAGCCTACCAAGCATATACAAGGTGGAGTTCCAGCACATCGGGCAGTCACAAATCAGACATCTGACGGGCAAGTGATGTCACCGCTGAACGTCAGCAATGACGATCTTCCTTAAGATCTTCTAAAATGGTCAGAGATTTTCCTGGCCTGCCGCAAGATGTCCTAGACCCCGGGGTATTTGGCAATGAATTGCTGCATGACTAAGTTCAGGATGTGTGCCATGCATGGCACGTGTATCATTTTCCCCTGTTTCAGCGCGCTCAGCAGATTGGCACCGTTTTCGCACACCACTTTACCAACTGTCAAATTGAGCAGGGTTAGGCACTGATCGGCCTGTGACCGCAGAGCTGCAAGGAGTGCAGGACCGGTGTGGCTCTTGGCTTCCAGGAACAACAGCCGCAGCACAGCATGGCAACGTCTCACCTGGCACTTCAAATTCCAGGTTCTGGGGAGCTTGGGGGTGCAGCGGAAGAGGCGGTAGCAGCGGAAAAAGATGAGTCAGCCGAGGAGGAGACGGAGGATGGAGTAGGAGGAGTTGAAGAAGAGGCAGACCTGCATGCAATCTGTGGCGGTAACACCAAATCCACACGGGTGCCACGGGTTACATGCTTGATGGCTGTCAGAAGGTTTACCCAGTGGGCAGTAAAAGTTATGTACCTTCCCTGCCCTTGTTTGCTAGACCACGTGTCTTTGGTCAGATGTATCTTGGCACCGACACTGTGTGCTAGAGATATATTAACTTGCCGCTGAACGTGGCCATATAGCGCTGGAATTCCCTTCTGAGAGAAAAATTTCCTTCCGAGGACCTTCCATTGCAGTGTGCCAAATTTTCTAAAGGCCTCCGAGTCCACCAATTTATATGGCAGTAGTTGGCGGGATGGTAGTTACAACAAGCCAGCGGTCAGCTGTTGGACAAGAGGATTATCCGGCGTCATCATTTTTTTACGCTCGAACATTTGGTCCATGGAAGCCTGCCTTGTGCCAGATGAATGCGACGACTGTATGGTGGAAGGGGTAGTGGAGGACCAATGGGAGGAAAGAGAAGAAGGAGAAGAGGCAGGACGTGGAGCGCCGGGAGTGTGGCTTTGTGGGTTCTAACAGTGTTGCTCCCACTGGGCTCGGTGATGGGAGGCCAGGTGCCTTCTTAAGGCAGTCGTCCCTAGGTGAGTGTTGGGCTTACCGCGACTTATGCGTTTACAGTACAGTCTGCAGTTGGCAACACTATTGTCAGCAGCTGACATGTTAAAAAAAGCCTGTCCTGGGAGCGCAAGATGTGACCGTGCATGGTGGATGGCTCGCTCCAGATACATTTGCAGTCTGCTTTTTGCCTCCTGTGCACTGCGAGTTCTGCCTGTCTCTACTCCTTCTCCTCCCTATCTGCTGCTCCGTCTCTCCCTCTGAACTCCCCTACTCTTCCTCTCTTGTAGGCACCCACATGACAACCATTGACACGTCATCATCGTCACCTTCAACACCACTGACATTAGAGATCTCGGAGTAGGCAGCAAAAGCGGGGGACCACCCTCCTTGTGCTGATCTGGGTACTGTCATCAGACTGCTGTGTGGCGGCCGTTGCTACCTCCTTTTCCTCATCTAATGCCAAAAATGGCTGCACATCGGTAAGGTCTGGGAATGGATGGGAAAATAATTCCTCTGACTCGAGTGGATGGGCTATGGTGGTGGTGGTGTCTTTTGGGGTGCACACAGCAGAGAGTGAGGAGGGTGCAGATACAGAGGATGAGGAGGGTGCAGAAGCGGATGGCTGAGTGAGCCACTCAACCATCTCTGGTGCGTCCTTTGACATAATTGCATGCACCTTCTCCAACTTCCCACTTAGGCTCCGGCCTGATGCACCTGCCCGTCCCCTACCACCCCTGAGGAACGGCCTGTAGAAGAGCAGTATAGTGGAAGCTGATATAGAAACATAGAAACATAGAATGTGTCGGCAGATAAGAACCATTTGGCCCATCTAGTCTGCCAAATATACGGAATACTATGAAAAGCCCTTGTCCCTATCTTATATGAAGGATGACCTTATGCCTATCCCATGCATGCTGTAACTCCTTCACTGTATTTGCAGCTACCACTCTGCAGGAAAGCTATTCCATGCATCCACTACTCTCTCAGTAAAGTAATACTTCCTGATATTACTTTTAAACCTTTGCAGGCCTCAATTAGTTGTTAGTTGAAGCAAGTATATCACCCTCAAGCAGTAATTTTGTGTATGCAGGTATATGGAAAAACTCAATCGCTATTTTGTGGAAGCTGATAAATCGCAGCCCTCAATCAGTATTTTCTAGAAGCCTACAAATGCACTATAATATACTTTCTATGTTAGAAAGTATATTATAAATATATCACACCCCTCTGTGTATCACACCTATCGATAGCACAACGTTACCAGTCCTTAAAAGGACTTTTGTGGCCCTATTAGCTAGCGTTTGGTGTTCCTAAGTTCCTAACAGCCTGTCACTGCTCCAAAATGCAACCTCTCCTTACACTGGCAAAACACATAATGTAAAATGGCTGCCAGATCGGGTTCTGTTTTAGGGTGTGTCCATGTGCTGAAACGTCTCAATTGGCTGTACTGTCTAGTGATGAATTGCAGGGGCTATATTCGAATTTGCGATATTTCACGAATATTTAGTAGAATATTTGTCATATATTCTCGAATTTCGAGAATTTGAGATTATTTTATTGAATGCAAAAAATCGGCAATGTAAAAATTGCGTAATGCGAATTTGTAACACAAAATACAGGCGTGGGTTACTTTGGCTACATTTTTCAAGCTGGTATAAGTTTCCTGAGACTGGAGAAAATGGTTGGCACGGCACAACATTAGAATAGCTTTATATGCAGATAGAGTCAAGTGCTCCAATATATTCGCGATTGCGCTAATCGGCAGTGATGAACAAGCAAGAAGCAGGGAGGAACCATGTGTTCAGATGAAAAAAAAAAAGCTGAATATTCGATATAAAGAATAAATAGCACTATATTCTAAATATCCGTGAACTCTTGAAGTGGCAATATTCGCGATTAAAATTCGCTATTCGAAAATTTGTGCTTACACTGCCTATCCCAAAAAAAAGTCTCCACCGCCTTTAGCTTTGATTATTGCACGCATTCGCTGTGGCATTGTTTCGATAAGCTTCTGCAATGTCACAAGATTTATTTCCATCCAGTGCTGCATTAATTTTTCACCAAGATCTTGCATTAATGATGGTAGAGTCTGACCGCTGCGCAAAGCCTTCTCCAGCACATCCCAAAGATTCTCAATGGGGTTAAGGTCTGGACTCTGTGGTGGCCAATCCATGTATGAAAATTATGTCTCATGCTCCCTGAACCATTCTTTCACAATTTGAGCCCGATGAATCCTGGCATTGTCATCTTGGAATATGCTCGTGCCATCAGGGAAGAAAAAAATCCATTCATAGAATTACCTGGTCATTCAGTATGTTCAGGTAGTCAGCTGACCTCATTCTTGGAGCACATACTGTTGCTGAACCTAGAACCGTCCCAACTGCAGCAACCCCAGATCATAGCACTACCCCTACAGGCTTGTACAGTAGGCACTAGGCATGATGGGTGCATCACTTCAGCTGCCTCTATTCTTACCCTGATGCGCCCATCACTCTGGAACAGTGTAAATCTTGACTAATCAGATGATATGACCTTCTACCGTTGCTCCAGAGTCCAATCTTTATGCTCCCTAGTAAATTGAAGCCTTTTTTTCTGGTTTGCCTCACTAATTAGTGGTTTTCTTACGGCTACACAGCTGTTCAGTCCCAATCCCTTGAGTTCCCTTTGCATTGTGCGTGTGCAAATGCTCTTACTTTCACTATTAAACATAGCCCTGAGTTCTACTGTTGTTTTTTTAAAATTTGATTTCACCAAATGTTTAAGAGATCACGATCACGATCATTCAGGATGTTTTTCCACCACATTTCTTCCTCGAATACGATGGGTCCCTACTAGAGATGACCTTGTGGTTCGCCCGGCGGTCATTTCGCAACGAACTTTGAGTGTTCGCGATTCGCCAAACATGCAAACATATGTAGATATTCGCGCCCGCCATATTGTTTTACATTGTGAAGACCTTTGACCCATGACACATCCATCAGGTGGTACAGGGAGAGGTTGCTGTGTGGAGCAGGGACACCAAACGCTAGCTAATAGAGCCACAAAAGTCCTTTTAAGGACTGGAATAGGTGTGCTATCGATAGGTGTGATACACAGAGGGGTGCGATGTACTTATAATATACTTTTATAATGAGTAAAAAAACACATAGATCTATATAGTGATCACCTGGAATTCAGGGGCCTAGGGGCTTACTAGGGCCATTTTTATATAGGGTAAGGTTCCAGACGGGGTCGCTCTTATCAGGGCGGGTGGTCTGTGGTTAGGCTATCAGGGCCAGAATAGCACCCCCTGTAGGGCAATATCAGGGACAGTTCTTTGCCCACCCTGTCCTTCAATACCACATCATCATCTAGCCCAGGGACAGATGTTTTTTGCTTTCCCTCTGGGATTCATGGATGTGCACTGGAACCCCCCAGATTGTGGTAGGACATATGGTTTCTGATATGGTGCCGCCGAGCACTTGTTATTGCCTACCACATCTATGCTTTTTGCTTAACTTTAATAATTTAATTTATTTTCATTTTGAGGGATATCTTTTCCGTTCACACGTCCGCAAAATGGGTCCGCATCCGTTCCGCAATTTTTCAGAACGGGTGCAGACCCATTCATTTTCAATAGGGCCGGAATGTGCTGTCCGCATCCGCATTTGAGGATCCGCCTTTGCGGATCCGCACTTCCGCATCTGTGCTTCGGTTTCCGCAAAAAAATAGAACATGTCCTATTCTTGTCTGCAATTGCAGACAAGATTAGGCATTTTCTATTATAGTGCCGGCGATGTGCGGTCCGCAAAACACTTACGTACGTGTGAATGAACCCTCATAGTAACATTTTTAAAGGTTCCGTTTTATATTTATGTATATTCTAATGGATTGCCTTCCTTGTACAATGTTATAATATACTTTCTATGTTAGAAAGCGTTCCTTCTCACACTTGGTGTATCATCGTCTCATGCATGGGATGGAGTTATTTTCCACCATAGAGATTAGCTTGGATAGTATTCTTCTCTGATAGTTCTAGGGGGTTCCTCAGGACAGAGCTGGCCTTTCTAATCAGTTTGTCAAGTCTCTCCCTTTCCCTGGTTGAGATGCTGCAACCCCAGCAGGCCACTCTGAACAAGATGACTGATGCCATCACAGAGCTGAAAAAGGCCCTAATAAGCGCCATCTGTACTCCAAAAGCTCTTAGCTTCCTAAGAGTGCGTCCATGTATAGTGCGTCCATGTTATCTGCCCAGTCCAGCTTATTATTGAGAGGTACACCCAGGAACTTATAAGTGTTCACTATCTCAATGTCCATACCCTGGATGTCCACTGGTTTAGGAGGATGTTTGTGCTTGTGGAAGTCCACAACCATCTCCTTAGTCTTCCTGGCATTGATCCTGAAGTGGTTCTGCTGGTACCAATCCACACATTTATGGGTCAGTTCTCTGTATTCCATGAGATACACTACTGTGATGAGACCTATTATCGCAGAGTCATCAGAGAACTTATGTAAGAATCAGCTAGATGAGTTGTACCTGAAGTCTGTAGTGTACAGTATGAAGAAGAAAGGAGCAAGAACTGTACCCTGAAGTGCCCCTGTACTACAGATCACGTTTCCAACACACAGTTCCGGGCTTTCACGTACTGAGGTCGGTTTGTCAGGTAGTCTAGGATCCACTTGGTGAGGTGGGGTCCACTCCCACAATATCCAGCTTGTCTTTTAGTAGCCCTGGCACTGTGGTGTTGAAAGCACTAGAGAAATCAAGGAACATTATTCTAACAGTGTTCCCTGGTTTCTCCAGGTGAGAAAGAGATTTGTGTAGAAGGTGGATGATGGCGTAGTCCACTGGTTTTTAGATATAATGGTTACATATAGTACAGTACCCATTTTATTAGTGACCTTTGAGATCAGATAGTTCATTATAACTTCATTATAGATGATGGCAACATTGGTACAAGCCTCAATTTTTTTGGGAGTGCTATAGATGTGATTAAAGTCCAAAAAGTCACATACGTCATTAGATTTCTTCCATAACATGTTCATCTTAAAAACTTGCAACTCTGCCCATATTTCACCTCTCTATTCTCCACACTATCTAATAATACAAAATTACTTTTATACTTTTCACTCTCCTCTTAGTTCTAAAGTGCAGGTGCCTGTCACACATCTCAGTGCTGCAGACCCTGCCATTTATTTCAAAGTTAATATTGGCATCTGACATGAAATTATCTAACGGTCTTCAAGTAACTTTGATCCCCTTCCTTCACATGTTTCTCTTCTTCACTCTCAGCCTTTGATCCAATAACAGAAAAATATAATTTAACCTCTCCCTCTCTTCTGGTATCTATCCTTCTTCTTTTAAACATGCATTACTAACATAACCCCATTACAGAAAAAAATGGTCCTGTGCTGCCAACTACCAACCTTTCTCAAATATTTCTAGCTTAATCTCGAGACTGCTGGAATGTTTAGTCAACTCTGCCATGACCTGCTATCTCTCTTCTAATTCTCTTCTTGAATCCTTATGATCTAGTTACTGCCTTTACTAAAAGTTCAATGATCTCCTGATGGCTGAATATAATGACAACTTTTCTTCTGGCTTTCTAAGCTGCTTATGACTAGAGATGGCCTTGCGGTTCGCCCGACGGTCGTTTCACGACGAACTTTGCTCGTTCGCGATTTGCCAAACATGCGAACATATGGCGATATTCGCACGCACCATATTTTTTTGCATAGCGCCGAACTTTGACCCATGACCCATCCATCAGGTGGGACAGGACAGCAAATTGAGATGTTTCAACACATGGACCCACCCCCCCCCAACCCTATAACAGAACCCGATCTGGCAGACATTTAACATTAAGTGTTTTGCCAGTGAAGGGAGAGGTTGCATTTTGGAGCAGGGACAGTGAGGGACACCAAACGCTAGCTATTAGGGCCACAAAAGTCCTTTTAAGGACTGGTAACGTTGTGCTGGTGTGATATAGAGGGGTGAAATACTTATAACACACTTTCTAACATAGAAATTATATAATAGTGTATTTGTATTGTGCAGCAGTTGTGTGCGGTTCTGCTCCAATACCGCAGCTAGATAGAAAGACAAACGCTATTGGAGTAACTAATTGCAACGGCTGTGATATTCCTGTTGCCCCCCAAAAAACTGCTGGAGGGCTGTGTTATACCTTCTTACACAAAATCCTGATTGAGAGGTGCTATATACCAGTTTCCGCCAAATACTGATTGAGGGGTGCTATATACCTGTTTCCGCCAAATATTGATTGAGGGGTGCCATATACCTTCTTCCACCAAATACTGATTGAGGGGTGCTCTTGCTATATACGTTCTTCCACCAAATACTGATTGAGGGCTGCAATACACCTGCTTCCACAAAATACTGATTGAGGGGTGCCATATATCTGTTTCTGCCAAATACTGATTGAGGGGTGCCATATACCTGTTTCAACTAAATACTGATTGAGGGGTGCCATATACCTTCTTCCACTAAATACTGATTGAGCGGTGCTATTGCTATATACCTTCTTCCACCAAATACTGATTGAGGGCTGCAATACACCTGCTTCCACAAAGTACTGATTGAGGGGTACCATATACCTGTTTCTGCCAAATACTGACTGAGGGGTGCTATATACCTGTTTCCAGCAAATACTAATTGAGGGGTGCCGTATACTTTCTTCCACAAAATACTCATTGGGGGTGCTATTGCTATATACCTTCTCCCACCAAATACTGAGAGGGCTACGATACACCTGCTTCCACAAAGTACTGATTGAGGGGTGCCATATACCTGATTTCGCCAAATACTGATTGAGGAGTGCAATATACCTGTTTCCGCCAAATACTGATTGAGGGGTGCCATATACCTTCTTCCACTAAATACTGATTGAGGGGTGCTATTGCTATATACCTTCTTCCACTAAATACTGATTGAGTCCTGCAATACTACTTCCACAAAATACTGATTGAGGGGTGCCATATACCTGTTTCCGCCAAACACTGACTGAGGGGTGCTATATACCTGTTTCCACCAAATACTGATTGAGGGGTGCTATATGCCTGTTTCCGCCAAATGCTGATTGAGGGGCGCTATATACCTTCTTCCACAAAATACTGATTGAGGAGTGCTATTGCTATATATCTTCTCCCACCAATTACTGATTGAGGGCTGCGATACACCTGCTTCCACAAAATACTGATTGAGGGGTGCTCTTGCTATATACCTTCATCCACCAAATACTGATTTAGGGCTGCGATATACCTGCTTCCACAAAATACTGATTGAGGGGCGCCATATACCTGTTTCCACCAAATACTGATTGAGGGGTGCCAAATACCTTCTTCCACTAAATAATGATTGAGGGGTGCTATTGCTATATACCTTCTTCCACCAAATACTGATTGAGGGCTGCAATATACCTGCTTCCACAAAATACTGATTGATGGGTGGAAATATACCTGTTTCCGCCAAATACCTTCTTCCACTAAATAATGATTGAGGGGTGCTATTGCTATATACCTTCTTCCACCAAATACTGATTGAGGGCTGCAATATACCTGCTTCCACAAAATACTGATTGATGGGTGGAAATATACCTGTTTCCGCAAAATAATGACTGAGGGGTGCTATATACCTGTTTCCGCCAAATACTGATTGAGGGGTGCCATATACCTTTTTCCACCAAATACTGATTGAAGGGTGCTATTGCTATATACCTTTTTCCACCAAATACTGATTGAGGGGTACGATATACCTTCTTCCATAAATACTGCTCTTCTCTACGGACTTAGGCAGAGGGTCATTTAGAAAATGACAGGCAGCGGAAGAGGCAGACGGTTCCGCAGGGATGGTAGTGGTCGGGCAAGTGCACCAGGCCGGAGTCTAAGTGGGAAGTTGGAGAAGGTGCGTGTGAAAACTTCAAAAGGCGCACTAGAGTTGGTTGATTGGCTCACTCAGCCTTCCGCTTCTGCACCCTCCTCCTCCTCTGTATCTGCACCCTCCGTATCTGCACCCTACTCACTCTCTGCTGTGTGCACCCCTAAAGACACCCCCACCACCACCATAGCCCCTCCACTAGAGTCAGAGGAATTATTTTCCCATCCATTCCCAGACCTTACCGATGCGCAGCCATTCTTGGCATTGGATGAGGAAGATGAGGTAGCAACGGCCGCCACCCAGCGGTCTGACAACAGTACCCAGATCAGCCCAAGGAGGGTGGTCCTCGCTATTGCTGCCTACTCCGAGATCTCTAATGTCAGCAGTGGTGAAGCTGACGATGATGACGTGTCGATGGACGTCACGTTGGTGCCCACAAGAGAGAAAGAGGAGGGGAGTTCAGAGGGAGAGACGGAGCAGCAGAGAGGGAGGAGAAGGAGGAGAAGCAGGCAGAACTTGCAGTGCACAGAAGGCAAAAAGCAGACTGCAAATGTATATGGAGCGAGCCATCCACCATGGACGGTCACATCTTGCGCTCCCAGGACGCCGGCACATGGCTCCTCAGTGTGGGCTTTTTTTAACGTGTCAGCTGCTGATAATAGTGTTGCCATCTGCAGCCTGTACTGTCAACACATAAGTCGCAGAAAGCCCAACACTCACCTAGGGACGACCGCCCTAAGAGGGCACCTATCCTCCCATCACCGACCCCAGTGGGAGCAATGCCGTCAGAACCCACAAAGCCACACTCCCGGCGCTCCAAGTCCTGCCTCTTCTCTGTCTCCTTCTCCTCTCTCCTCACATTTGTCCTCCACTCCACCTTCCACCATGCCGTCGTCGCAATCATCTGGCACAAGGCAGGCTTCCGTGGCCAAAATGTTCGAGCATAAAAAAATTATGACGCCGGATAATCCTCTTGCCCAACGGCTGACCGCTGGCTTGTCGGAACTGCTAGCCCGCCAACTACTGCCATATAAACTAGTGGACTCTGAGGCCTTTTGAAAATTTGTGGCCATTGGCACACCAAAATGGAAGGTACCTGGAAGGAAATATTTCTCCCAGAAGTGCATCCCTGAATTATATGGCCACATTAAGCTGCAAGTGAATATATCTCTGGCACACAGTGTCGGTGCCAAGATACATCTGACCCCAGACATGTGGTCTAGCATACACGGGCAGGGAAGGTAAAGAACATTTACTGCCCACTGGGTGAGCCTTCTGACGGCCTTCAAGCATATAACCTGTGGCACCCGTGTGGATTTGGTGTTACCGCCACGAATTGCATGCAGGCCTGTCTCTTCTTCTCCTCCTCCTACTCCATCCTCTGTCTCCTCCTCAGCTAACTCCTCCTTTTCCACTGCTACCGCCTCTTCCGCTGCACCCCCAAGCTCCCCAGAACCTATTCGACATGCCAGGTGAGACGTTGCCATGCTGTGCTGCGGCTGTTGTGCCTGGAAGCCAAGAGCCACACCGGTCCTGCGCTCCTTTCAGCTCTGCGGTCACAGGCCGATCAGTGGCTAACCCCGCACAATTTGACAGTTGGTAAAGTGGTGTGCGACAATGGTGCCAATTTGCTGAGCGCGCTAAAACAGGGCAAAATGACACACATGCCGTGCATAGCACCATCCTGAACTTAGTCGTGCAGCGATTCGTTGCCAAATACCCCGGGTCCAGGATGTTTTGCGGCAGCCCAGGAAAATCTCTGGCCATTTTAGAAGTTGACTGCCCGATGCACTGGAACTTCACCATGTATATGCTTGATAAAGTGCTCCAGCAAAAAGGTGCTTGTTTTTTTTTCACCGCGCCAGTGGCTGCTCATGCTTTACGCATACAGACTTCTGCGGCCATTTGATGAGATTACCAAACTGGTCAGTCGCAGCCAGGGCACCATCAGTCACATCGTACTCTACGCCTTCTTTCTGGAGCCTGCATTGCATCGTGTGATTGATCAAGCCGTTGAGGAGCAGGAGCTGGAAGATGAGGAAGTCGCAATGCTGAATGAATTCCCAGGGGGAGCTACAGTACTTCATCTGAGACAAGTCTCAGGAGTCTGAAGAGGAGTCAGAGGAGGATGGTGCCTGGGGGAAGGAGGATGAGAAGCAAGAAGAGCAGGTTTTAAACTTTTCGGGGATCTTTGGTGTTGTCTTTGGCTGAGGGGTGGAGACCGAGGACGACATTCTCCTGGGCGAATAGCAGGAGCCAGAGTTCTCCACCGCTTACAATTTAGTACAAATGGGGGCTTTCATGCTCCAGTGTTTGATAAAGGACCCCGTATAAAAATCATAAAGGTCAAGCACCTGTACTGGGTGGCAACGTACTTAGACCCCCGGTACAAACACAAAATGGTGGACATGTTGCCAGCATCACAAAGGGCTGGCAGAATACAGCATTTCCAGGCCTTGCTGCGAGAGATGCTGCATTCTGCTGTTGTGGGCACTGGCAGAGGAATTTCCACCCACAGTGAGACAGGTGCGGGAACCAATCCTACCGCGCCTGCAAAAAGAGGGCGGTTTGAAGATGTGCTGGTCACTTCGGATATGCGATCATTCTTGCAGCCAACCCATCGACAGCCGCCCTCCGGATCCAGCCTCAGGGAATGCCTAGACTGACATCGGGTTAACTGCTAATGTGGACGTTCTGAGAAGCGAGGAATCCCTTGACTACTGGGTGTGCAGGTTAAACCTGTGGCCTGAGCTGGCACAGTTTGCCATAGAACTCTTTGCTTGCCCCTCGTCGAGTGTCCTGTCCAAAAGGATGTTCAGCGCAGCAGGGGGGATCATGACCGATAAGCACACTCACCTAGCTCATGACAGTGTGGACTACCTCATATTTTTAAAAACTAATGAGGCATGGATCTCGGAGGAATTCAACAACTGTGACAACCACGTTTAATTAAATTTCCTCATGCCAGCCCACATGTATCCACCACCACACAGAACAAAGACTGGTCCTTGCCTTATGTACAGTATATACAGCGGCATAAAATGACTTCTATGTAAGGCGAATTCCAAATTTTTGGGGCCTCTACTGGCCGACAGTTACATATTTATTCTGTGACCGCCTAATATACCTCCAGCCACAGAATCCAAAGTTCTTTGCTGTCAGGTGAATTCCTATTGCCTAATTATTGGGGCCTGTACTGGCTGACAGTTACATATTTATCCTGTGACCGCCTAATATACCTCCAGCCAAAGAATCCAGAGTTCTTTGCTGTCAGGTGAATTCCTATTGCCTAATTTTTGGTGCCTATACTGGCCGACAGTTACATTTTTATCTTGTGACCGCCTAATGTACCGCCAGCACAGAATCCCAAATTCTTTGCTGTCAGGTGAATGTCTATTGGCTAATTTTTGGGGCCTGTACTGGCCGACAGTTACATATTAATCCTGTGACAGCCTAATGTACCTCCAGCCACAGAATCCAAAGTTCTTTGCTGTCAGGTGAAGGCCTATTGGCTAATTTTTGGGGCCTATACTGGCCAACAATTACATATTAATCCTGTGACCGCCTAATGTACCTCACAGCCACAGAATCCAAAGTTCTTTGCTGTCAGGTGAATGCCTATTGGCAAATTTTTGGGGCCTGTACTGGCCGACAGTTACATTTTTATCTTGTGACCGCCTAATGTACCGCCAGCACAGAATCCTAAATTCTTTGCTGTCAGGTGAATGTCTATTGGCTAATTTTTGGGGCCTGTACTGGCCGACAGTTACATATTAATCCTGTGACAGCCTAATGTACCTCCAGCATTAACGTATGCATTTTTTTAATGGACTCTGCAGGATACAAAAACGTGGAGTGCTGCACATTTTAAATTTTTCTAGGCTCCAGCAGGGCACATTTTTGAGGGTTTCCCTTTAAAACGTATAAAAATGGCCCCTGATTAAAATACATATTTTTGGTGGGAATTTTTGCCATATCACTGTCCATGTTGTTGGACTATTTGTGTGCTTCTAGTAATTGTTTACTGGCTGCAAATATGACCTGAAATTTTTTCAGGTTCGCCTGCCATTAAAGTGAATGGGGCCGGCCGCGAACGGCTGATGTTCGTCCATCACTATTTATGACACTGTAGACCACCAATTCCTACTCAGTATGCTCCAGTCAATTGGATTCTGCTCTCTTTTGGTTTTCCTTTTAACTCATCTCCCCTGCACTACAGTCTCTACTTATCTCTATATGAAATGGAATTTTCCATTCCAGCATGTGGTCCTACCATTATTTCTAGGTAGCATGCTCATTTTTTAGAGTTATGTTTGAGCTTTGTTTGCAATATATCCCTTTTAAGCTACCTCAGGATCCAATTCAGAGCTTGACTGCAACCCTTGCATTCTGTATATTAAAGGGGTTGTACCACCATTAATTGTTAGCTTACTTTTTTATTTTATAATTCAGCTACAAAACTGCTCCGGTTTGTAAGATATTCTCTTTACTTCAGTATAATGGCGGCACTGGTTTTTGTTTTGTATAGTAACGTGCATGTCCACCTAATGAGGTGGTCGCATATGCTTAGTTCCATCCCTAGCCATATCTACTATTAGAAGCTGTTCCATTTACAGAGAGAGAGAGCTGAAGCAGAAGGACATGCCCCCTGAGAAAAAGGCATGACTCTCAGCTGCAGCAGAAATGACATGTCCCTTGAGCTGTGATAGAGGGAGATATGCAACAGAAAGGACACACTCCCTGAGAAAGGAAACTCCTTCTGAGCTGCCAGCAGTGAAGCGACTTTATACAGCAGAGCAACTGGAGAAATGAATGAGGAGATCTCTGTACCCTTGTGAGGTACAGGGCTGGTTTTAGCTTTGTCAGAAGGATTGTCATATACTATATAATGTCTGATTTTCATTTTTTACATCAATCAAGGCAATGATGTGTGTTGTTTTTTTCTGTTACATTAATTTAGAATCTACCGAAAAAACTTGTCATGCTATTGAAGGTATATGGAGGTACACTTGGGCCCTATTGAACTCTCAGAGATTGTACACAGCCGGAATAAATACATGAGCCCTGAGACTGGCTTGGCATTACGGGTTGTGTTAATATCAGACTTGTCATCGTCCTTAAAATAATTGTAAACAATTGTACATTGAATGTTCAGACGCAGTCATTCTCCATGGGATATGAATGCTTTGCATTGATCGCACATTGATCACAGTCTAACAACGGAGGGGCAGACAAAGCCTGTATGACAACACACAATTTTAGTATGGCAGATTAATTTTACCAATGATTATTGCCTGTAAAGGACTAATAGATATAGTCAAAATTAAAATGTGACTGTGAACCCACCATTAATCTAAGTCAGTCAAACTTAGATTTAAGTTTTTCTGAAAGTCCAAGTTACAGAATATATAGAATTTAGAAAATCCATGTAGATTACATCCATTTTGCAACTCACCAATAAATGAAAAAATAAAATAAATATGGAATATGAAAAATGAATGAAGAATATCTATAGCAAGATATATAGAAATGTTACTTAGGGATGAAGCATATTTCAGTTGTCTGAAGCAGAGTCCTTCATACAGTCAGGTCCATATATATTGGGACATCGACACAATTCTAACACTTTGGCTCTATACACCACCACAATGGATTTGAAATGAAACGAACAAGATGTGCTTTAACTGCAGACTGTCAGCTTTAATTTGAGGGTATTTACATCCAAATCAGGAGAACGGTGTAGGAATTACAACAGTTTGCATATGTGCCTCCCACTTGTTAAGGGGCCAAAAGTAATGGGACATAATAGTAATCATAAATCAAACTTTCACTTTTTAATATTTGGTTGAAAATCCTTTGCAGGCAATTACAGCCTGAAGTCTGGAATGCATAGACATCACCAGACGCTGGGTTTTATCCCTGGTCATGCTCTGCCAGGCCTCTACTGCAACTGTCTTCAGTTCCTGCTTGTTCTTGGGGCATTTTCCCTTCAGTTTTGTCTTCAGCAAGTGAAATGCATGCTCGAATCGGATTCAGGTCAGGTGATTGACTTGGTCATTGCATAACATTTCACTTCTTTCCCTTAAAAAACTCTTTGGTTGCTTATGCAGTATGCTTTGGGTCATTGTCCATCTGCATTGTGAAGCGCCATCCAATGATTTCTGAAGCATTTGGCTGAATATGAGCAGATAATATTGCCTGAAACACTTAAGAATTCATCCTGCTGCTTTTGTCAGCAGTCACATCATCAATAAATACAAGAGAACCAGTTCCATTGGCAGCCATACATGCCCATGCCATGACACTACCACCACCATGCTTCACTGATGAGGTGGTATGGTTAAGATCATGAGCAGTTCCTTTCCTTCTCAATACTCTTCTCTTCCCATCACTCTGGTACAAGTTGACCTTGGTCTCACCTGTCTATAGGATGTTGTTCCAGAACTGTGAAGGCTTTTTTAGATGTCGTTTGGCAAACTCTAATCTGGCCTTCCTGTTTTTGAGGCTCACCAATGGTTTACATCTTGTGGTGAACCCTCTGTATTCACACTGGTGAAGTCTTCTCTTGATTGTTGACTTTGACACACATACACCTACCTCCTGGTGAGTGTTCTTGATCTGGCCATCTGTTGTGAAAGGTGTTTTCTTCACCAGGGAAAGAATTCTTCAGTCATCCACCACAGTTGTTTTCCGTGGTCTTTCATGTCTTTTGGTGTTGCTGAGCTCACCGGTGCGTTCCTACTTTTTAAGAATGTTCCAAACAGTTGTTTTGGCCACGTCTAATGTTTTTGCTATCTCTCTGATGGGTTTGTTGTGTTTTTTCAGCCTAATGATGGCTTGCTTCACTGATAGTGACAGCTCTTTGGATCTCATCTTGAGAGCTGACAGAAACTGATTCTAAATGCAAATAGCACACTTGAAATGAACTCTGGACCTTTTATCTGCTCATTGTAATTGGGATAATGAGGGAATAACACACACCCGGCCATGGAACAGCTGAGAAGCCGATTGTCCCATTACTTTTGGTCCCTTAACAAGTGAGAGGCACATATTCAAACTGTTGTAATTCCTACACCGTTCACCTGATTTGGATGTAAATACCCCCAAATTAAAGCTGACAGTCTGCAGGTAAAGCACATCTTGTTCGTTTCATTTCAAATCCATTGTGGTGGTTTATAGAGCCAAAAATGTTAGAATTGTGTATATCTGACATCTGCGTTCTATCTATGTAAGACTGCTTTCACAGTCAGTGTTTGGTCAATGTTTGGTCAGTGTTTGATCAGTGATGTTGATCCAAAGCAAGGAGTGGAGGCCTCACAGATTTTTTCACCTGCACCTGGTTTTGCCTAACATTCATGATGATAATCACTGATCAAACACTGACCAAAACACTGACTGTGTTAAAACAGCCTTAGGCCTCATGCACACGTCCGTTGTTTTAGTCCGCATCCGAGTTGCAGTTTTGGCGGCTCGTATGCGGACCCATTCACTTCAATGGGGCTGCAAAAGATGCGGAGAGCTCTCCGTGTTCTGTCCGCATCCATTGCTCCGTTCCGTGGCCCCTCAAAAAAATAAATAACATGTCCTATTCTTGTCCGCGCTTTGCGGACAAGAATAGGCAGTTATATTAAAGGCTGTCCATGCAAATTGTGGAACGCAAACGGACGCCATCCGGTTTTGCGGATCCGCAATTTGCAGACCGCAAAACACACAACGGTCGTGTGCATGAGGCCTTAGGCCGGGTATACACGGTGCACCAGTGTGGTGGCAGTGGTTTAGTTTTTGGCATGGTTCTGTGCTCATCACTTTTCAGTAAGCATTCATTCCCTCAGAAAGTAAATTGCAACAAAAAAATCCATGACAAAATTCAGTTGATGTTGATGTATAATTCATTACAAATGTTAAACTTCAGACCAACTGTAAATGCAGTGGGTTTTCTGCCTGCAATTTTGTAGTGAAAAATTCACATCTTGTGCAGTGTGCACGTGCCATCTCCCATGCCGTCTATAAAGCATCCCTGTGGGCCTCCATTGGAGACGCGATCTGCTTTATATTTATTATCATTACTTTTGCCCTTTCTCATTTCCTACATTTTAAGAATGTATTGTTGTATATTACTATTATGATATTTGTAGTGCGACATATGCTTTATAGGAGGTCACTTTAAGACCAAATGTATTGCTGATGACCATTGTGGTTTTATATGTTCTGCGCAATCCTGCCACCTTAGGCTATGACTAAGGCTACTTTCACACTGCCGATTTGGTTTCCGTTTGTGAGATCTGTTTCAAGGCTTTCACAAGCGGTCCAAAACTGATCAGTTTTGCCCTAATTCATTCTAAATGGAAAAGGATCCGCTCAGAATGTATCAACTTTGCCTCTGTTCCGCCTCACGATGCGGAGGCAAACGGATCCATCCTGACACACAATGTAAGTCAATGGGGCGGATCCGTTTTCACTGACACAAAGTAAAACGGATCCGCCCCCCCATTGCCTTTTGATGGTGTTCAAGACGGATCAGTTTTTGCAATGTTAAAGATAATACAAACGGATCCGTTCTGAACGGATGCATGCGGTTGTATTATCGGTGCGGATCCGTCTGTGCAGATCCATGACGGATCCGCAACAAATGCAAGTGTGAAAGTAGCCTAAGAGTAAGGAAGTTTAAACGTGTAAATTGTACTTCTACATGTTTTTCTGCAACAGATTTTATGTAATTGCCTAATAAAAATTGAATTTTAAAGTTTTTTTTTTTTTTTTTTTTAAACAGAGCCATACTCTTCCCGGTCTGTTCTTCACTTCCTGTCCCTCCTGGAAGTGCCAGTCACTGATATGGCTAGTGACGGTCTGAGCTGCCATTTCCTGGCTTATTTTTTATATCTAACCCTTTGTGGCCCTTTTTCAAAGAAATGAATTGCCTCCTAAGACCTCTTTCGGTTTGGTTGAGCTGCATCGTTACTGTTACACGTTTAAGTATATCACTTCATGCAGCACTTACTGTTTGTGGAATTATAAGGCAATTCAATAACTTAGACCCTGGGCTGACCTTCCCTTACATTTTTATTCAGATTGTAAAAAGTGGAGGATGGCAATGATGTTTAGGTGTCCGTGTAATATCATGAAAGCCTGCACAATCATGTTCAATTGAAATTATCAGCCTGCTTATGTGTCAACTATTTCATCTCCATTTTATAGGGAACACTAGGTCACTTGCTTGCTCTACACATTAGCATGCATTTCCATGAAAATTATATTAGAACCAGGAGCTTTTAACATTGGCGGCTTTGTCTTTGTAAATTCAGCATTACAGTGAATAAAATCTATGAATTTTCAGCCCTACTTCTCCACAAAAAATATTTGCCTTACATTAAAAGACAGATATCTCAGAATTACTATGTATGACAATATATTTCTTTTTGCATTTCTACATACCGGTACATTCTTATGTAGAGTTGAGCGAATTAAAGAGTTGAAGTGGAATTTAATCCGAAGTTTAGGAAAAATTTGATTAGCAACAAATCCGAATTACCTTGCACTTAATAGTAACAATTTTTTTTTTAATATAAAATGGCAGCTGCACGTGTTACATAGTGAAAGTAAGAAGACCGGAAACATGAGATCACTCATAATGCCGTAAAGCAAGCCAATCCGCTGTTAGTAATCCCCCTGTGATTTCACAGCCTTATAAAACCTCATCCAGCGCGGTCTCAGTCATTTCACTGTGAGTTGAGCATAAAGAAAGACTAGGCAAGCGCTCATGCACTAGGGACAGTGTTGCTGAAAACAGTTTAATATTGGATAGGGAGAGTGCAGGGACAGTGCAGGAAGATCATAAGGAGAGATTTTTGTGACTGTTGGTTGAGAGTTAATCAGCACGTTCATCTTGTTCAACTGCTGCGACATTTATAGCTAATCCGCAATTTTACAGATAGACTTACTGTGCCTCAGTATTAAAGGGTGATTTAATATATCACTGCATGCATCTTGTTCAATTGCTGCCACATTTATAGTTAATCCTTTTCATTACTGATACAGTTACTATACTCTATGGCCAACAGATAGTTGCCTAAGCCCTCCAAAGGAACATTCAATGTCAAAAATGTTGCTGTAGCCGGCACGAGTAACAGCAGAAGAAGAGAACACTGGCTGTCTCCTTGCCAACTGGAGATAGGAACCATGGTAACTGATAACGAGAAGGGCTGACCCATGCCCCCTGCATGGTGTATGTCTTCAATCTGCTCGCCAGGTTCCTCAAGTCTTCTACTGAATTTCAAGAGCTGTTAAAATGTCCAGGAAAGTGGGCATGCACTTCAGCCACTATTACAATGCAAAACATCCCCTCCTTGAGCTGCAAAGGCAAAATGCTATTCCCCAACATTGCCTGATATACAACATTTCCACTCGTTGGATGTTAGCCTAGCGGTCAATGCCGGCGCTGCTGCCCCTACCTTAGGGCAAGGGCGCCAGGCTGCCTCTTTCCCTCCTGCTGCCATGCGCCATGCTGACAAGAGCGGGCAGCAGGTAGCTTAACTGTTGCATCTGTGCTCCATGCCAGAGTTTGCTTCCTGCTGGAGACCTGTACTGTTAGGGCTTGCATGGGTGTGTCTCTCCTCATTTGTGAGGCAGCACGTACACGCCCTCAGTCTTACCAGCCTATGACTGGATTGCAGGAAGTATTTAAAGGTGCTTCCTACCCCAGGAAGATGCCTGTGCAACTCATAGTCACTAGCTTGTTTAGTTCCTTGTGTGAAGGTGATTGCTGCCTGCTCTGACCCCGGACTCCCTGACCACGTACGTCCCCTCGGTGCTTGCACAGGTATGTCTGACCTCCTGGTCAGCTGCCACTGACTCGGGGACTGCTCTGGAGTGGCACCTGGCAACTACCCTTATGGCCCAAGCCTATCCTCACCATCAGAGGCGCCATATGTTAGACTGCCTGTATGAGCAGAGGAAGGCAGTCAACGATTTCTTAATGCAGAACACGGACAGGTTTACTCCCTGGTGTAACTTCCACATTAGCTAGTGGTAGCTCATTCGTGACAAATTGCGCGTAACGCAGCTAAACCGCAAACAAATGCTGCACTACCCAAATGCACTATATAGAAAGTATATTATTAGTATATAACACCCCTGCCTCAATGAGATTTTTGGGGGGGCCACTGGTATATCATACCAGTAGAAATAATTTGTTCCAATGGCGTTTGTCACTATCTGTAGCTGAGGTAAAGCAGCAAATCCGCAAACCAATGCTGCACTACCCAAATGCACTATATAGAAAGTATATTATTGGTATATCACACCCCTGCTTCAATCAGATTTTTTGGGGGGCAACTGGTATTTCACACCAGTAGAAATTATTTGTTCCAATAGCGTTTGTCACTCTGTGTAGCTGCGGTAAAGCAGCTAAACCGCAAACAAATGCTGCACTGCCCAAATACACTATATAGAAAGTATATTATTAGTATAAAACATCCCTGCTTCAATCAGTTTTTTTGGGGGGCAACTGGTATATCACACCAGTAGAGATTATTTGTTCCAGTTTGGCACTCTGTGTAGCTGCAGTATCGCAGCAGAACCGCATACAACTGCTGCACAATACAAATGCACTATAATATATTTTGTATTTTAGAAAGTATATTATAATTATATTACACCCCTAAGTCAAACCTATCGATAGCACACCTATACCAGTCCTTAAAAGGACCTTTGTGGCCCTATTAGCTAGCGTTTGTTGTCCCTAACAGTCTGATCCTGATCCACACAGCAACCTCTCCCTACATTGGCAAAAGACTGAATGTAAAATGGAGGCCAGATAAGGTTTATTTTTATAGTAGGGGGTATGTCCATGTTTTGAAACGTCTCAATTGGCTGTCCTGTACCACCTGATGGATGTGTCATGGGTCAAAGTTCTTCAAAATGGAAAAGAATATGGCACCGGGGGACATCGCCATATGTTCGCCTGTTTGGCGAACAAGCAAAGTTCACCGTGAAACGACCTCTGGGCGAACCGCAAGGTCATCTCTACCCTTCACTACCGAGCCACTTTTCACCTTAAATCCCAGGCCGGTTTTTGCATATCTGACATGTGTCACTTTATGTGGTAATAACTTTAAAACACTTTTACTTATCCAGGCCATTCTGAGAGTGTTTTCTACTCACGCATTGTACTTCATGACAATGGTAAAATTTAGTCAAAATGAATACAAAAAATGTGGAAAAATTTGCAAATTTCCAAAATTCTATTTCTATACTTTTATAATAGATAGTAATAACTCCAAAAATAGTTACTACTTTACATTCCGCATATGTCTACTTCATGTTTGGATAATTTTGTGAATGCCATTTTATTTTTTGGGGATGTTAGAAGGCTTAGAAGTTTAGAAGCAAATCTTGAAATTTTTAAGAAAATTTCCAAAACCCACTTTTTAACCTCTTAAGGTCTTAGGGCGTACCGGTACGCCCTATTTCCCGAATCCTTAAGGACTCAGTTAAGTTGAAATCGTGATTGCAGCGCCGCTGGGGTTAGTCTGAACAGAATGTCGGCTGAAATCATTCAGCGGGCATCCTGTCACAACGACAGGGGAGGTCATGTAACCCCCCCGTATCGGCGATCGCCGCAAACCACAGGTCAATTCATAACATGCCCAAAATATGGATTTTCACCCCCCTTGCAGTGAGTGAATTTATGGTGGCGGGTGGTGCAAGCGGGGACTTTTGGGGGCGGTGCAGGAGGCGAGTGGTGCGGCAGGCGGGATCACTCTGGTATAAACGGCTGACATCTGTGCAGCCCTTTCCATACCGCGATCCATACAGACCGCTGTATGGAAAAGGTTAACAGTCAGGGTCAGGGAGCTCCTTCCCTCTCCCATTGGGGGGGCTGCTGTGCCTTTGCAGCCCCCAGACAGGATGGGGTGACAGAGGGAGGGAGCCCCCCTCCTTACCCTTCCCCGTATGCTCAGTTGTGGCCACAAGGCATCCTGCTGTCCATGGTGATGAACAGATCTGTGCTAAAGGCATAGATATGTTCAGACAAAGTGTGAGTGAAATACAGTGCAGTACACTATATAGTGTACTGTACTGTATTGTACAGACATCAGACCCACTGGATCTTCAAGAACCAAGTGGGTCTGGGTCAAAAAAATGTAAAAAAAAAGTGAAAAAAGTAATGATAAAAAAAAACACATTCATCACTGAATAAAAATTAAAAAAATAAAATACACTACACATATTAGGTATTGCCGCGTCCGTAACGACCTGATCTATAAAAAGGTCATGATACTTTCCTTGCACAGTGAATGCCATAAAAACAAAAAAATAAAAACTATAAGAAAATTGAAATTTTTCCCCACCTTACTTCACAAAAAAGGTAATAAAAGTGATCAAAAAAGTCGCATGTACGCAAAACTAGTACCAATCAAACCGTCATCTCATCCCGCAAAAATAATACCCTACCCAAGATAATCGCCCAAAAACTGAAAAAACTATGGCTCTTAGACTATGGAAACACTAAAACATAGTACATAAAGTATACATATTAGGTATCACCGCATCCGTATCGACTGGCTCTATAAAAATATCACATGACCTAACCCCTCAGGTGACCACCGTAAAAAAATAAAAATAAAAACGGTGTAAAAAAAGCCATTTTTTGTCATCTTACATCACAAAAAGTGTAATAGCAAGCGATCAAAAAGTCATATGCACCCCAAAATAGTGCCAATCAAACCGTCATCTCATCCCACAAAAAATGATACCCTACCCAAGATAATCGCCCAAAAACTGAAAAAACTATGTCTCTCATACTATGGAGACACTAAAACATGATTTTTTTTGTTTCAAAAATGAAATCATTGTGTAAAACTTACATGAAAAAAAAAATTGCATACATATTAGGTATCGCCACGTTCGTGACAACCTGCTCTATAAAAATACCACATGATCTAACCTGTCAGATGAATGTTGTAAATAACCAAAAAAAAACTGTGCCAAAAAAGCTATTTCTTGTTATCTTGCCGCACAAAAAGTGTAATATAGAGCAACCAAAAATCATATGTACCCTAAACTAGTACAAACAAAACTGCCACCCTATCCCGTAGTTTCTAAAATGGGGTCATTTTTTGGGAGTTTCTATGCTAGGGGTGCATCAGGGGGGCTTCAAATGGGACATGGTGTCAAAAAAACCAGTGCAGCAAAATCTGCCTTCCAAAAACCGTATGGCATTCCGTTCCTTCTGCGCCCTGCCGTGTGCCCGTACAGCGGTTTACGACCACATATGGGGTGTTTCTGTAAACTACAGAATCAGGGCCATAAATAATGAGTTTTGTTTGGCTGTTAACCCTTGCTTTGTAACTGGAGAAATTGAAACTTGGAAATTTGCAATTTTTAAAAAATTTTGGGTAAATTTGGTATTTTTCTTTAAATAAAAATAAATTTTTTGGACTTCATTTTACCAGTGTCATGAAGTACACTATGTGACAAAAAAACTATCTCAGAATGGCCTGGATAAGTCAAAGCGTTTTAAAAGTTATCAGCACTTAAATTGACACTGGTCAGATTTGCAAAAAATGGCCAAGTCCTTAAGGTGAAATAGGACTGAGTCCTTAAGGGGTTAAGGATCAGTTCAGGTCTGAAGTCAATTTGTGATGCTTATATAATAGAGACTACACCCCTCAAGGTATTCAAAACTGATTTTAAAAACTTTGTTAACCCTTTAGGTGTTCCACAAGTATTAATGGAAAATGAGATCAAATTTCAGAATTTCACTTGTTTTGCAGATTTTCCATTTTAATCCATTTTTTTCCAGTAACAACGCAAGGGTCAACAGCCAAAAATAACTCAATATTTATTGCCGTGACCACCCATATGTGGTCGTCAACTGCTGTACGGACAGCCGGCAGGGCGCAGAAGGAAAGGAATGCCATATGGTTTTTGGAAAGCAGATTTCACTGGGATAATTTTAAGCTGCCATGTCACATTTGAAGACCCCCCTGATGCACCCCTAGAGTAGAAACTCCAAAAAGATTACCCTATTTTGGAAACTACAGGATACGGTGGCAGTTTTGTTGGTACTATTTTAGGGTACATATGATTTTTGGTTGCTTAATATTACACTTTTTGTGAGGCAAGGTAACAAAAAATAGCTGTTTTGGCACCGTTTTTAAATTTTGGTATTTAATTTTTTTAATTTTTTGTTATTTACAGGTTAGTTTATGTGCTATTTTTATAGAGCAGGTTGTTACGGACCCGATAATACCAAATATGTCTACTTTTCTTGGTTGTTTGTATCAGTTTTAGATTATAAAGCATTTTTGAAAACATTATTTTTTAATGTCTCCATATTCTGAAGGCCCTAGTTTTTTAAAAATTTTTGGGCAACTGTCTTATGTAGGGGCTCATTTTTTGAGGGATGAACTGACGGTTTTATTGTTACTATTTTAGGGTGCATATTACTTTTTTGATTGCTTGCTATTGCACTTTTTGTGATGTAAGGTGACAAAAAAAGCATTTTTTTTACACTTTCAATTTTTTTTACAGTGTTCACCTGAGGTGTAAGTTCATGTGATATTGTTATACAGCAGGTTCTTACGGACGTGTCAATACCTAATATGTATACTTTTTTTTATGTATTTATTTATGTTTTAATCAATAACAGCATTTAAAAAAAAAAACATGTTTCAGTGTCTCCATATTCTGAGAGACATATTTTTTTTTAGGTTATTGTTTTAGATAGGGTCTAATTTTTTGCGGGATGAGATGATAGTTTGATTGGTACTATTGGTACTATTGTGGGGTGCGTATGACTTTTTGATCGCTTGCTATTACACTTTTTGTCATGTAAGGTGACATAAAATGGCTTTTTTGACACCGTTTTTTTTTTTTTTACGGTGTTCAAGTTTTACACAATGATATAATTTTTTAAACAAAAAAAAAATCATGTTTTAGTGTCTCCATAGTCTGAGAGCCATAGTTTATTTTTATTTATTTTAGGTATGGGATGAGGTGACAGTTAGATTTGTACTATTTTGAGGGGCATACGCCTTTTTGATCGCTTGGTGTTGCGCTTGATGTTGCAGTGATGTAAGGTGACAAAAAAATAATTTTTTTGCACAGTTTTTATTTAATTTTCTTTGACGGTGCTCACCTGAGAGGTTAGGTCATGTGATATTTTTATAGAGCTTGTCAGTACGGACGCGGCTATACCTAATATGTCTACTTATCTTTTTTTTTTTACAACTTTTGTACTTTATTTTGGGAAACAGAAACTTTTTTTTTCACTTGAAACTTCAATTTTTTGGGGGAAAACTTTATTTTTTAAACTTTTTTTCACTTTATATTTTGTCCCACTCTGGGACTTCAACTTTTGGGGGTCTGATCCCCTTTACCATGCAATAAAATACTTCTGTATTGTAATGCATTGACTATAAGTGTATTACTACTGCAATACGCTTACAGCCTGCTTGCCTGTGAGATCCAGGGTGCTGGATCTCACAGGCTCTCCCGGAAGGCAGCCACGATGCCTAAGGAAAGCGTTGGCCTGTCTTCCCTGCCATGGGGTCCCCATCACAGCAGCGCGAGGACCCCATGGACACTGGCACCCGTGAGAATACTGCACGTGTTTTACCCCCTCCTTCTGCTCTAACATCTCGCGCGTGTGCACCGGGCTCTGCCTGATGCACCCGTGCGAACTTCTCCGTTCGGCTTCATAGAGCGAAGTGCGCATGCGCCGGCACATCGCTCAACCTCTCGATGACCTGCACAATGGCAGAGCCCTGTGCGCAAGCGCGAGATGTTAGAGCAGAAGGAGGGGGAGGGAGGGAGAGCCGGAGGCGTCACACAGGATTATGAGGTGGCGCTGAGGTCGGGAAAGGCGGAGCTGGGCACGAACGGCGGCGGGTGCGGGCGGCAGCTTCGATCCATTTACATCCCCTTGGGCACCTTATTCTGTTGATTGACAGGTCAGTAATAGCGTTTTTTGAGCAAAATGAGCCTACAGATTACATTTATAAGACCACATTAGCAATCGTGAAAGCTCCATGAACATAACCATATTTATATCTGGAGGGGGTGAAACCTGATGACAGAATCCCTTTAATTACTGAAATCATATTGTACATTTATATTAGAAAAATAGCTCATTTTTAGCCTTAGCAATGCCCAAGTCTCCACTGTTATGTAAACAGAAGACAGAGGAGCGTTGCTAAGGCTTAAAATGGTCCACTTTAGAGCTATTTTTCTAATTGAAATGTATGATTTCAGTAATTAAAGTATGTTGCAAAAATGGTTAGTATCACTGCTCTTACACATTACACAAATAAAAATAGAATGGCAGTTACACTTTAATGTATTGGTGCTCCCTCCATTTATTTATTTTGTTCCACCAAGGAGCCATTTGTACATAGCTCCTACAGTGGCACTCATGGTTTTTTATTCTTTACTGAGAGATGCTGTATGCTTTTCTTTTTGTTGAAAACAGAAGGGATTAGCTATGAATCTTGTTGCACTGCACAGTGATATAGAAGGTGAAAGATGTTCCTGTAATACTGATGGCACAGTACCTACAGAGCAGATTAACTATGAATGTGGGTGCACTAGAAGTTAATGCACATGGCATTACACTCTCTCTAAAGTCTCCTGCAGTTTAACTTCCAATCCTTCACACTCAGATTGGGCCACAAAGTGTGTTAAATATGATTAGGCAGAGTGGCCTGGCTATATCTGATTTATTGTAATTTGTGACAAATGAATTCGGAACTAATCAAATTTCTTGAAGCTCGGCGAATCCGCCAAATCGAATGTTTCAAAAATGTGCTCATCTCAATTTTTATGGATTCCTTTTTTGTTGGACACACAAAAAATATTAATCAAGTACACATTGCATACACTAAATTAACAAGCCTTCCAAGAGCCATAACTTTTTATTTTTTCTTTAACTTATTATAACTGTACAAAGGCAAAATTTTTTTGCTGGATACATTGTATTCTTAACTGCACCATTTTGGGGTACTGTACATGTATTGAAAATGTGTTATTACTATTTCACAGTATATAAATTTTATTATAGTTTTTTATTCCATTTTTTGGAAGAAGAACAAAAATATCAATTGTTTCTTTTTCCCTATGGCATTCACCATGTGTAGGTTACGGACCATGTTACTTTTTTTTTTTGAATTCACAAATAGATTGAGGAGTATAGGCCCCAAATTGCTTATAGTCCTTCCCACTTCTTTGCTACTGAATACTACGGGTGAACTATGGACAACCTTTTTTTTTTATTTGATGTGTCTGATTTTAATCTACTCTTGTGAGTATAATAAAACCTTTTGTGTTATACAACTATCAACAGGGACATAGCTATACAGAGTGCAGAGGTAGCAGTCAGTACCATGCCCAAGAGCCTGAGGGGGCCCAAAGCTGAACCTTTGTGCTGCATAAGAAGACACCAGTATTATAGAAAGTACATGCTGGTCAAGTTATACCTCTGGCTGGAGGAAAGGGCTTAGAATTTAGCATAGGGGTGCTGTTTCAATTTTTGTCTCAGGCAGCACAAAGGCTATGTACTTCCCTGCCCCTGGCCACAAAGCAATGAGGGGAGGGAAGGGAAGGGGGGGGGGGGGGCAAGCTGAACACTTTAACCAGGGCCCATGAGCCTTTAGCTACTGCCCTGACTATCAATGGTGCTTCACTATGATTTTAATAGGAGGTGGATTTGCAGATTGTGGAAGTGGTACCGCAGTTGATTTGATCAGCAGTGTTTAGTAGCACAGAGAGGAAAGAAGGAAAGGCAGTTTGGGACCTTTACTCCTTGATCTATTTGTGGATTCAGAGAGCGCTGCGAGGTCCGTATCTTTTGCACATCTAGTATGAATATTACCTGCTTCACAAGGGACCTGCAGTGCTCCAAGTAGGAGATTCAACTCAAGACTTTTTTATATTTATTTTTTCTATGTGTGGGTTAATGATAATTTTATATTATTATAGACATAGTGATACCAATTATGTGTACTTTTTTCACATAATGAAACATTTTAATTGTGTGGTTTTTAATATTTTTAAACATTACATTTTTTTTAACATTTTTAGTCCCTCTAGGGGACTTGACCATATAATCCTCTGCAGTACGCCAATGCTCCCATTTTATTAGGACCCACCCTTGGCAGGGCCTATTGGGAGTGCAAATATGGCAAACGTATGGCTTTAGGGGATATGGCAATCCTCCTTTTGCTGACAGCCTTTGTGGATATGGTGGAGGATACAGTTGACTAGTAAATTTTCTGTACTGTGAAGAATGGGGTTAAAAATAAATGATGATAACCCACATTATCAAGAGGTAAAATAAGAAAAATAGAATTTTTCAGGACAATATGTAGATTCATATACTTTGATGAGAAATAGTTATCTATCTACCTGTTGCCTTTATAGCAACAGCTGTATTTCAAATAAAAGTATTCTGCTGCCACTTTTCTGATATAAAATGCGTTTTTTTATATATATTTCAACATTCTTTTTTTTTTCTCCATCATTCCAAGCTAATTAATTATCACTTAGCCGCCCGAAATGATAAAATGGAATTTGGAATGTGGATTTCTTTTCTCTCATTCCCAGAGGAGGCTTAACACAGACATTTTGTGTGCAGGGACAGCTGTGGCAATGTGCAACATCATTTCCTTGAAGTTAAATTCTGCAATTAATCTTCTCTTGTATTTCCAATTAACTAAATTGCTAACCTTGTTGTGCAAAGTAGAACTGCAATTGTGTAACCGCTTCAGGCAACCTCAGGACGAAAATTGAGATAATTAAATTAACGGGCTACAAAAGCCAATGCATTTTATTGAGCTGATCAGTGTTGTCACATATTGTCCACCACAGAGGACCAAAGAAAAATGTTCCTAATGAGAGGTGAAATCTATGAGTCATTTGGCCAGTTACAGTGCGGCTGTGTAATATGATACATAATCTATATCTTCAACTTTCATATTAAACACTGTAAATGTCCTCACAAGTGTTTTGGTTTCCACAGCATCTTGGCACTATCTAGGAGTGATATTGCAGGTTTACTATTCATTTACATTAACTTGAATTATTTTCAGTGTGGATACAAGCCACAAGTAACCTTACAATTATTGCAAAATCTAACTATAGTAGAGTGGTTACAATGCAGGGTAGAGAAACACTGAGGTCCAGTAGCAGCCATGTAATTTCACCAAGACCAGTGAGGCCCACGTCTCTGCGGAGCATAAGGGGTTATTCCCCCTGCAGCCCCCTGAAATGAACGAACATTCCATTCATTTCTATGGGAATTCCAGAGATATCCATGTACAGCACTCGGCTGTCTCCGGATTTCCCATAGAAATGAATAGAGCGCCCACACACGTACGACCAGCCACTCCGTTCATTTCAGGGGAGCTGCAGGGGATATGAGGCCCCCCATTCTTGTCATCCTGTGGATAGGGGATAAGTTAAAATAACCAGAATACTCCTTTAATCCTAATAAACAAATATTGTCACGGACGTACTGGGACATATGGACATCCCCGCGACAGTGAGTGGCAGAAGATCTTTGAGACTGGCAACACGTAGGTTTGATTTGACATGTTTACCTTGTGGATTAATAGACGTCTGTGTTTCTGGTACTGGCCACACCCTTAACCTCCAGGTGTTGCAATTGTGGTCATTTAACTTTCCCAATTTATAGTTGTTTCTCCCACAATGCTGTGCGGTTTATAGCTTCAGTTGGACCTGTGGATATCTGGTGTTTGGATCTCGGCTGAGTTCTTGGTGCTGCCATAGCTTCTTGGAAGTTATGTGTTACCTTTCACTTTGTATTTTGGCTTTTCTGTGTGTTGCATTTCCTTGTCGTTTTGTATTAGGCCTTAGGGAGACTCCCGTTCATCCTTCCTTTTGGAGGAACAGGTTGTCTCATTTATGTCATTAGGGTTAGATAGGACTTTAGGTATTCCTGTGTATGAACTCACCTACCTCTGGGGTCTGTTCATACTGGTAGTCAGTCAGGGCTTTGATTAGGGTTTTCACTAGGAGGTGTCCATCTTCCTTCCCTAGTTTTCAGGCCTCATTTCCTTTCCCCTTTCCCTCCTATGTTCGGTGTGGGGTTTCCCTCCCACACTATAGCGTGACAAGTATTCCATCCATTCTTCCCTCTGAGCCTTGTGGCAACTCAGAGTCTATCCCCCTGAGGGATAGTCTGTTCCCTGTTCAAACTCCTAGAACACTTCCATAAAAAAATACATTTTAACAACCTATATGTGAATATTTTATGTATTTTGTTCTATGAAAAATGGGTGCATGGTTTTCTGGACATCGTTTTTTGTAGTCACACCATGTATTCTAGTTCCTGTTTTCGCTCTTTAACTTCCTCCTTTGTTTGGACTTTTAGTTCGGAAACTACCTTGCTTGGCTTCTTCAATCAGACCATCACTGAGACCAGAGAGAGCTCCCTATAATGACTCAGTTAGAGCAATACTCTTCTGTGGGCATCGTTATCTAGGCCTATCAAGAGAACTGTCATCTCAATCCTATCCCTACAATTATATTGAGCATTACTCTACAGATAACACTACAGCAGCAGTAAACTGACAATTGGTTCCCTATTTATATAGGAATTTTTCTTTAGCAGACTGCTACAGAAGGATAATATTTTCTATTTCATTTCAATGGTATAGTACTGCAGACATTCAAAAAAAATTATTTCAATGAATGTTGGGGGGGAATCTGAGGGTAATATTTGAAGTCACTATTGCGGGAGTCTAGTACTTTGCACCAAATTTACCAAATATCATATGATGTTTGTTAAATCTGGTGCATATTTAAACCTAACATTTCTGTGTAGAAAAGCTACTCCAGTTGTCGTACTCCACCCTCTTACTGGAGTGAGTTTGCAACTTTTTTGGTGACTTTTTAAAAAGTATACCATCATTAACCTCTTCCATAAAACATAATGAATACAATAATTAACACCTTCCCTGCCATAAGTCACAAGGAATACTGACACATCTTCACAGCCCTACATTGCCAGGGATACTGACAGTAACATATTTGCTATCATAGACCACCAATGCTGGCACTTATCCTTTCACTGCCCATGAACACCAAGAATTTGACTGTCATAGACTTCCAGGGATACAGACATATCCTCTTCACAGCCCTAGACCACCAGATAATAACCTTCACCTTCAGACCTGGATGTTCTTAATGTGGTTTACCTTGATGCTATATGCGGATTATGAGGAAGCTGTACATTAATACTTTTTGTAGTTTGTATTGCTCAGCTTACAGTACAACGCATAGTGCTCAGACCCCTAACTGCCCTGCTCAATGGCCCCATCATTGCTGAGGTGTCATTCCTTTATTCCTACTAGATTTTATGAATGAATTGCTATTAGCTTTCAGTAAGGGTACAGAGGGGGGGTTACAAGTTTTGGTGTGTCCCTGCCCAGTCTGAAAATAACAGCACTGATTGGATAGAGTTACCAACTTCTTACCTCCCCTCTGTACCATTACTGCAGACTGCTAGCAATTCATTCATAACTTCTAGTAGAAATAATAAAGTATTGGCACAACATACAGACATAAGAATGGATGTTCCAGAATTGTTATCACATGGGGAATGCATGAAGTTAATAAAACACTCATGGCAGGAGTGGTGAAAGGTCCTCTTTAAGGCTAGACACTTGCTTAACCTAAATATGTACCATTTTTTTGAATGCTGAAAATTGTAAAAATATTGTAACTTACATTTATATCTTCCAAATCTAAGAAGTTTAATATTACTCCATTTCGTTTCCAGATGATGGGAGGACGTAGCGTTCCATAAATTGCACAGGTTAGCACAGTACTTAATCCAACAGTTACAGTAGTCATGCTGACCTTCTTATCTGGATCAAGAGTGAGCTGGACAACCTCTAAAAAGAAGGAGAGGGACATTTTAGTATGAAGTTCTAAGAGTTATTATTTCAGGTGGAATAAGGAGAAAATAGGAGTTATCTGCTCTTCAACTAACAATTGTAAAATGTCCTTCATGGCAGGTTATATGAGGACACGTGACCGGCATAGCATATAATCATATTTCTTCCTTTACCGGTATGACAGACACTACTCATCCTTCAGACTCAAATGTGTGTTTCAGAGTTCTGGATAGTGATGCAGGATTCATCAAACTTCAATGTCAAATATATTGTACTAAGCTGAACCCAGACATATCCCCATTTTCACCCAGGCTGCCCCCCTAATATGAAATGAAATGCTCCTATGCCCTGGGCTAATATATTTTTTTTGAGATACAGTGATGTTCCAGGCTTTCCATGGGTAAAGCTAGGTAAGGAGGCTTCCGACTAGCAGTAAGCCCGGTGACGTCAATGTAAAACAGCTAGGGCAGAGATAAGCCTTCAGTGTCAGGGATGTCACCAGCAACACTGCTAGGTGGAAGCCTCCTTGTCAGTACTTGAACCCAGGGACTCCTGTGTTCCAGGTGGCAGCTCTTCCAACTGAGATATTCAGCTTTCTGGACAGCTCTTGTGCCTCTTGTTCTTTTCCCGCCTCCCTGGTTTGCTCCACCTTGTTCTCTGATTGGACAACCTATTTAAACCCAGCCTTGCACTTCCTGCTTTGCGAGATTATTGTGCTCTCAGTCTGTAATCAAGCTACTCTCTCCTGTGCTGCTGTTAATCCCAAAGCTTAGAGATGAGCGAATCGAAGCTGATGAAGTCGAATTCACTCCGAATTTCAGGAGAAATTTGATTCTGAACGAATGCCAATTTCCTTGCGCTTTGTGCTAACGAATCCAAATTTTTCCTAGCATGGCAGCTAGCCAACTGCAATGGCGGCTACACGTGTAAATGGGGCAAGGAACTCTGGGAAGGCGGGATGACCCATAATGCCATGTATGCAGCCAATCAGCAGCCAGCCCGGTGATGTCACAGCACTATAAATACGGTGGCCATCTTAGAGTATGCCATTTACTATCGTACTTTGTTCAGGGACAGATATGTATGCAGGCGCTAGGGAGAGTGAAGGAAAAACTAATTGTTAAAAAAAAAAGGAGGAAAGAAGCGTTTTACTAGTGCAGGGAAAGGATAGTGAGACGTGTGCAGATGCTAGGGAGAGTCATAGGAAAATCCTCATTGTGAAAAAAAGTGATTTACAAGTGCAGGGAAACATTACTTGGGGATCCAGATAGTCTTATAATACAGCTCTGTCATTCCAGCAATTAGTTATTGGGGTGCAAGTGCTATGTTGAAAAGCCTTTAGTGGCTTTTATCTGTGGAAAAGGATAAATATATATGCAGGTCACTTTTGCTGTTAACTGCGCTAATGTCATTTAGTGGCCTATTTAAATACAATACGAGAAATATTTACGCAGGTCACTTTTGTTATTTACGCTAAAAGCATTTATTGCCATATTTCTAGAGAAAAATAGACTAAATTCATATTTGCTGTTACTTGCGATAAAAGCGTTTCTTGTCATATTTCACTACAATGCGAGAAAAATAGACGCAGTTCACATTTTGTGTCATTTGCGCTAAAAGAGTTTCTTGTCATATTTCACTACAATATGAGAAAAATAGACGCAGTTCACATTTGGTGTTATTTGCAGTAAAAGCGTTTATTGTCATATTTATAGAGAAAAATAGACTACAGATGAAACTCAAAAAATTTGAATATTGTGCAAAGTTCATTTATTTCAGTAATGCAACTTAAAAAGTGACACTAATATATGAGATAGACTCATTACGTCCAAAGTGAGATATTTCAAGCCTTTATTTGTTATAATTTGGATGATTATCGCTTACAGCTTATGAAACCCCAAAGTCACAATTTTGAGGTACCCTTTGCTCAGGGGATATGGATTAATTAGCTGACTAGAGTGTTACACTTCGAGCCTAGAATATTGAACCTTTTCACAAAATTCTAATTTTAAGCTGCATTAATGCAATTCCTTTTAATTAGCATTACTGAAATAAACTAGACTTTTGCACGATATTCTAATTTTTCGAGTTTCACCTGTAAGTTCATATTTGCTGTTATTTGCCCTAAACGCGTTTATTGTCATAACTACAATATGAGACAAATAGATGCAGTTCACATTTGGTGTTATTTGCACTGAAAGCGTTTCTTGTCATATTTCACTACAATACGAGAAAAATAGATGCAGTTCACATTTTGTGTTATTTGTGCTAAAAGCGTTTATTGTCATATATTTAGAGAAAAATATTTGCAATTTGCTTTTTCTGTTATTTATGCTGAAATCGTTTCGTTTCCAATTTTAAATCCTTTAGTAAGAAAATAAAAATATATTTGGCAATTTTAGGTGTGTTTTAATTTGCTTTTAATGTAATTAGTTCAGCTAAAAGTATGTCATGTAGAGAACGGCCAGGCCCTGCACAGGAGAGTGTCAAATGCGTAAAAGATTCTGGCGCAAGCACAGGTCGCAGCAGATTAAGGGGGCGTGGCAGCAGGGGTTTCTTCCCGAGGCCTCAGGTCCACATGTCAGATAGCGGTCGTGTCTTGACCAGCAACCCAGCTGTTCTTGATTGGTTGACTGGATCTTCGACTTTATCGCAAGTGACAGCAGCACCAGCAGCCTAAGTCTAGAGTCACTGATGAGCAGCTTTCTTCACCCGCATAGTGAAGAAACAAAACACCAGCAGCAGCGGGTAGACCTGGAGCAGAACCTGAACCAGCAAGTGGTCGCATACTTTGACAGCACCCTTCCAGCCGTCATAGAAGATGCGCTGGACTACTGGGCAGCCAAACTGGATTTGTGGCTGCAACTGGTCAAATTTGCCCTGGGAAAGCTGTCCTGCCTGGCCAGTAGTGTGGCATCAGAGCGGGTGTTGAGTGCGGCGGGGGCCATATTTATATAATTCAAATAGTCTAGTTACCTAGACTAATAAACTCCCGTTTCTGGTCATTATAAAATATAACATTTATTTATTTCATTATTAAAAATATAACATAGAGCGGGAGAGTGAAGGAAAACTTTAAAATTCTAGGTTTAGCAGGATCACTGAGCAGAGTGAAGGGTTAATTTCACCCATATACTCTGCATACCCTAGCATATATCCATCCACCTTTAGTTCGGCGGTATATTTCCCTTTTATGGAATTTGATGTTTAAGGGTCACCTAGTGGTTATCGATCATTATTTTCTTTATGTGTCTCAAATATATCTCTCCACCACTGGTGGTCGCGGTTCGGAGGAGTCTGCAGATACTTCTCTCCGCGACAGGATCCCTGCCTAACCTAATCTAAAAATTAAAGGCTAGAGCTCCCCCAACATGTTTCACCACTGTAGCGTGGCTTCATCAGGGGAAAGGAGCTACTGTCAACAAGAATGCTTTCCCACGGTGTTCTTTTATCCTCTATGGGTGGGTCATTATAGGTATTGCAGCCAATCGCTGCTCAAGCATTCTGATTGAGGGTTTGGTGGCCCAATAAATATATTCGTTGCTATATTTACGTCATATCATCGCGTCCAGTATGCGGTACTGCGAGCTGCGCATGCGTCCGAACTTTTCATTTGAAATCGGAAGAAACGATGCTACTGGGCATGCGCGTACACTTAGAAAATTTATTTTTGCGGTCGCATCTAATACCGCGCATGCGCATGAACTTATAGTTCGGCCGTCAAGAGGTGACGTATCTCCGGACAGCTATACAGACTACGCATGCGCCAAAACTTTTCAGTCAGTAGATAAAGGGACAGTATTATTGGGCATGCGCATACACTTAGAAAAAGCCTAGTTTTCACTGTGTGATCGCAAAGTGTATCTTATCGCTATGTATTGCGCATGCGCACACACTTATAACTCGATAATTACAAGATGTATTGGACGGTCCAAACTGCGGTAATATGCACTGCGCAAGCGCTATGACTTTTGGAAATCACAGCTAGTGGAACAGACTTCCTGAGCATGCGCATGCACTTAGAAATTTAAGCCCAATAATTTGGGTGATGCGGTCACATCTTATATCCATATCTACATTTTACGCATGCGCATAAACTTATAGTTCAATGATCGGGAAGTAACATTGGAGCGCTTGCGCCCATACTTGATGTTTTCAGGTATTAATCGTTTACTTATTTTGACCTGTGTATTTAGCATGTATTAGGTTCTCATGATTTCTCAGGCTGAGGAGTGACATTACTAGATGTATGTCTATCCTCCATTCCATTCCACATTTAGCTAAATACACTTCATGTCCCACAGTACTCATGAACTATCACTGGGTACATGTTGGTGCTCTTACAAATTCTTCAAGTTATGGTTTTTTCTCATTTTTCTTTTTCTTTATTGTGGATAGGTGCGCAGGTTCCATAGTTCCCTTCATCCTTCTTCGTTCCGAAATTACTGGACCCAATCAAATAGCATTCAAAAAAAGGTCAGAGGCCACTTACCTTTTTCTTCCTATATATGCCATATTTGTTCATTTTATATAATTGTGATATTAATTTATTTCTTCTAAGGTACTCTCCTATTTTTTTATATAAAGGCTGTGAAGGAAAACCCTTCATTAAGGCCTTGTGGACTCATCGTCTTTAATCTATGAATCCAGCGCGCCTCACTCTGTAGCAGTTTTTTATCTAGATTCCCACCTCTTGGTCCTAAAGATATTTTTTCTATGCCCCAGAATCTAAGAACGGAGCTCTTATTATTATGAGCCATATTTACCCCAAGAAGAACTCGCCTGTCCACCTAAAATGTGTAGAGACTTACTTTTGTTAGGATGAATCAGGCGTGGATCAGCCAGGATTTCCACCCACCAATGCTTGATGCTTCAGATTAGATCATCCATCTCCACACTATGTCACCGTGCCACTCTGTGGTATCATGCTGCTGCTGCTGTTTTTGCCATTTCCACACTATGTCACCATGCCACACTGTGGCCTCCTGATTCTGCCATCTCCACACTATGTCACCTTGCCACTTTGTGTCCTCCTGATGCTGCCATGTCCATACTATGTCACCTTGCCACTCTGTGGTATCATGCTGCTGCTGCTGCTATTGCTGCCATGTCCACACTGTCACCTTGCCACTTTGTGGCCTCCTGATGCTGCCATGTCCACACTATGTCACCTTGCCACTCGGTGATACCATGCTGCTGTTGCTGCCATCTCCACACTATGTCACCTTGCCACTCTGTGGCCTCCTGATGCTGCTGTTGCTATCTCCACACTATGTCACCTTGCCACTCTGTGGGCTCCTGATGCTGCCATCTCCACACTATGTCACCGTGCCACTCTGTGGCCTAATCATACTGCTGCTGTCACCTCCACACTTTGTCATTGTGCCACTCTGTGGCCTCCTGATGCTGCCGCCACATCCAGACCTTGTCATTGTGCCACTTGGCGGTCTCCTCATGCTGCTTCCACCTCACCACTATGTCAAAGGGCCACTCTGTGGACTTCTCATGCTATTACCACCCTCCCCACTCTATGATATGGTTGCTATTGTCCTTGTTTGGCCTTCTTGTTTGGCTGTCCTTGTTTGGCCTTCTGATCGGTCAGAAGAATGAGATGCACAACGGATCCTGTCTGTGTAGCAGGTGTAAGGCCTGTATGGTCGCAACAGAATTGGCTTATGATTTGGTAGCCAAAAGCAGGAGTGGGTACAAAACACAGAAGACATGCAAATATTACCTTCACGTGCCATCTCTGTTTTAGATCCACTCCTGTTTTTTGCATTACCAATAGTCATGGATTACTGAGCAAATGCTGACCGAGTGAAGGCGTGTGCTCTCCAGACAGGATCCATTTTTTTGGGGGGGTTATTGTTCTGACGGTTCAGAGGAAGGGAAAAATAATCAGTGACTTTAACACAAACTTACTGCTGACACCCTCTCCACTCTGTCGGGGGGGCTCTACTTGTATAAGTGTTTAATAGAACAGGTTCTGTAAACATCTATGTGGAATCAGCTGACAAGGGTTTAAAGGGAGTGTGCTTCTTTTTTACGCTAACATCGACCTGTAAGGCTGAGTTAATAATTTAGTTATTTGGTCAGTTTTGGCCATGTGACTGCCCAAATAAGTGAAGTGTGCAGTGATTCTAAGAGCGACGCCTGTCATCTGCATGTCATACTGACTGACAGTATTATTTCACTACCCCAGCACACTCCCTATACGTGTTACTGCAAGGCACAGTGTTCTACACCCATATAAAGGCTCTATGCAGCCTGGAAATAGCCATTTTATATTGCAATTTGTTGCAAATATAGTAGGATCGAAGCAAATTTTTTCAGAAAATTAGGCGAACCGGCTGAATAAAATCTTTGAGAAATTCGTTCATCTCTACTGACGCTCATCCTGTGCATTGCCACTGGCTTCCTCCTGACTATGGTATTTGCCTACTTTTCTAATACTGACACTCATCCTGTGCATCGACCACTGGCTTCCTCCTAACTACGTTATCGGCCGTGCAATTACCTCAAGTAGTCACAATAAAAGACTCCGAACCAGACTCGGACCGTTACAGAATAATCTCGCCCAAAAATGGAGTCTGTTGTGACCACCTTAAGGCAAAAAGTGGCTGAGCTACAAGAATTTGGTTCTACAAACCTTGGTGCTGGAACAACAACAAGAAATAATTTAACTGCAAAAACAACTTCTGGATATGCGCAACTCAGACTCAGATTTAAATACCTGTATGCCTCTGCCATCAAAGTTCAGTGGGGATCGTCACCATTACCGAGGATTCCTTAATAGTGATGAGCGGCAAGGGCAATTTTAAAATTTGCGATATTTTGCAAATATTTTGTAGAATATTAGTCATATATTCGTAAATTCAGGAATTCGAGAATATATTCTTGATTGCGAAAATCGGCAATGTATTATTCACGTAATGCGTGCAAAATACCGGCGTGAGTCACTTATGCTACATTTTCCAAGCTGGTATAAGTGTCCTGAGACTGGAGAAAATGGTTGACACGGCAGAACATTAGAATAGCTTTATATGCAGATAAAGTGCTCCAATATATTTACGCTTGTGAATTTTCGGCAATTAATGATGCGCATATTTTTTCGCAATACATGCAACTTGTATAGTAAGGGGCAGGCAACTTTTCTATTGGTTGCTAGGGATGTTTCTAAGCTGTGACAAAGCCTTCTCACTGGCCCACAAGCTAGAAGAAGGGATGATCACCTGATGTGTAGTGTGTTAAAAAAAGCACTATATAGCACTATATTCTAAATATTCGCAAATTCTCAAAGTGCCGATATTCGCGATAAAAATTCGCTTTTTTTATATTCGCGCTCAACACTATTTATTATCAATCTTCTGACAGATGAAGCTCTTGCATGTGCCTTCCCTTAGGTGGAAAAAAACTGTGACCTCCTCAATGATTTAGATAGCTTTATCACTGCTATGGATCAAGTTTTTGATGACCCTAATCGTTGTGCCTTAGCTGAGACCAAATTGCATAATCTTCGACAAGGAAGTCGCTCAGTTGCTGAATACACATCGGAATTTCGTCGTTGGGTACCTGACACCACATGGAATCTAGCAGCCCAAAGGAGTCAATTTCGATTAGGGTTATCAGAGCTAATAAAGGATGAGCTTGCCAGAGTTGAGGCTCCTGATAATTTGGAGAATTTTATTCAACTGAGCATCCGTATTGATCAGAGACTTAATGAACGTAGAAAAGAGAGACTGTAGATATTTGGAAACAGACCCACCTACTCCTTCAGTCACTCAGCATTAAACACATAGCAAAAGACTGAATCCTTACCTGAACCTATGCAGATTGATGTCATCTGAAAACCTCTTAGTGCGGTGGAGAAAGAGAGGCACCGTACAGAAAATCTGTGCCTCTATTGTGGGGGCTCAGATCTTAATGCCATTAACTGTCCCAACAAGTTTCAAAGGTCTATAGCTTGCACTAGTGCTAAGGCAGATAGCAATTTTGAACTTTCAGAACTGCCAGATTCAGTTAGGGTCCATTCACACGTCTGTAGTGTATTGCGGATCCACAATGCACCCGGCCGGCACCCCCATAGAACTGCCTATTCTTGTCCGCAATTGCGGACAAGAATTGGACATGTTCTATTTTTTTCTGGAGCTGCGGACCGGAAGATTGGGGGAGCACTCCAGGAATGCGGATGCGGACAGCACACTGGAGCTACTTCCTGGAGCTACTATTCCTTTTGGCAGAATTTACAATCTCTCTGAACCAGAATTAAAATTGCTCAGAGAATACTTGGATGAAAATTTAAAGAAAGGCTTTATTTGACCTTCCTCATCCCCAGCTGCGGCACTTTGTTCTTTGTAGAAAAGAAAGACTCAACCTTGAGACCATGCATTGACTACAGAGAACTAAATAAGATAACTTAAAAATCGTTATGCTCTTTCCCTAATTCCTGAGTTGCTGGAAAGACTCTGCTCTGCTAATATCTTTACCAAACTAGATTTAAAAGGGGCCTATAATCTCATACGCATTCGTCCAGGGGATGAGTGGAAGACCGCCTTTAGAACTAGATATGGACATTTTGAGTATCTGGTTATGCCATTTGGCCTCGCTACCACTCCTGCAACATTTAAAAATTTTATTAATGATGTGTTTCGAGACTTTTTAGACCAATTTATTGTTGTGTACCTTAATGACATCCTTATATTTTCAGACACCTTGGAGGAACATCGCAGACATGTTCAGTTAGTCTTGGAACGTCTACTGGAGAATAATCTTTATATCAAACTGGAAAAATGTGAATTCGAACGAACAAAAATCTAATTTCTTGGATATACAGTTGCAAGAAAAAGTATGTGAATCCTTTGGAATGATATGGATTTCTGCACAAATTGGTCATAAAATGTGATCTGGTCTTCATCTAAGTCACAACAATAGACAATCACAGTCTGCTTAAACTAATAACACACAAAAAATTAAATGTTACCATGTTTTTATTGAACACACCATGTAAACATTCACAGTGCAGGTGGAAAAAGTATGTGAACTCCTAGACTAATGACATCTCCAAGAGCTAATTGGAGTGAGGTGTCAGCCAACTGGAGTCCAATCAATGATGTTAGTGGAAAAAATGGGTTAAAATAAAAAATTTGGCAAAAAAATGCAATTCTCAAATTTCATCCCCATTTGCCAATAACTCTTGTGCAACACCTAAAGGGTTAACAAAGTTTGTAAAATCAGTTTTGAATACCTTGAGGGGTCTAGTTTATAGAATAGGGTCATTTTTGGGTGGTTTCTATTATGTATTCCCTCGCAAAGTGACTTCAGACCTGAACTGGTCCCTAAAAATTGAGTTTTTGAAAATTTCTGAAAAATTTCAAGATTTGCTTCTAAACTTCTAAGCCTTGTAACATCCCCAAAAAATAAAATATCATTCCCAAAATGATCCAAACATGAAGTAGACATATGGGGAATATAAAGTAATAACTATTTTTGGAGGTATTACTATGCATTATAGAGGTAGAGAAATTGAAATTTGGAAATTTGCAATTTTTTACAAATTTTGGGTAAATTTTGTATTTTTTTATAAATAAAAATGAATTTTTTTTACTTCATTTTACCAGTGTCATGAAGTACAATATGTGATGAAAAAACAATCTCAGAATGGCTTGGATAAGTCAAAGCGTTTTAAAGTTATCACCACTTAGAGTGACACTGGTCAGATTTGCAAAAAATGGCCTTGTCCTTAAGGTGAAATAAGGCGGTGTCCCAAAGGGGTTAAGGAGATATTTAGGTTGCGTAGAATTCCTGACAATGTAATTTCAGATAGAGGTTTTCAATTCACATCAAGTTTTTGGAAGAACTTCTGTACAGCTTTAGGAGTTACAGTTAATTTGTCTTCTGCTTTTCATCCTTAGTCCAATGGCCAGACGGAAAGAACAAACCAAACTCTTGAACAATACCTCCGCTGTTTTGTTTTCTACCTTCAAGATGATTGGGTGAACTATTTACCAACATCTCTAAGTCTATACTTTGCTAACTCTGGCTTACATCCAGTATTTATTCCTAACCTACCTTTTAGTACACCTATTCCTGCTGTTACTCACAGACTAAAGAAATTGCAAGAAACCCAGAGGAAATTAACAGAGATGCTACAAGAAGCCCAAGAAGACTATAAGAAAGCAGCTGATAAACATTGCAAAGTTCATTCTACCTTTAAAGTTGGTGACAAGGTTTGGTTATCTACTAGAAATCTAAAGACACATTTTCCATCTCCGAAATTGGATCAATAATCCATAGGACCTTTTCAGATTTCTGCACAAGTTAACAAAGTTACCTTCCATCTCAAACTTCCCAACAGATTGAAAATACACCCTGTGTTCCACGTGCCACTGCTCATGCCATTCAACGAAAACCCCATTCCAGGGAGAAGTCAGCTGCCTACTTCACCAGTAAAGATCCAATAGGAAGAAGAATACATTGTTGAGAAGATTTTGGATTCTAGAATTTTCAGAGGTCCAGTGCAATATCTGGTGCAATGGAAGGATTATGGACCAGAAGAGAATTCATGGGAACCAGAAAACAATGGTCACACCCCTAGGCTTACAAGGGAATTTCATCACAGACATGCAGAGAAACCAGCTCCTAAGGTGTCCAGTGGCCAACCTGAAAGGAGGGGACCACTGTCAGGCCTTGAACCCAGGGATTCCTGGGTTCAAGGCAGCAGCTCTTCCAACTGAGCTATTCAGCTTTCTGGACAGCTCCTGTGCTCAACTGAAGCCTAGTTCCCTGTGCCTCTTGTTCTGTTCCCGCCTCCCTGGTTTGCTTCACCTTGTTCTCTAATTGGACAACCTATTTAAACCCAGCCTTGCACTTCTTGCTTTGCGATATTATTGTGCTCTCAGCCTGTAATCAAGCTACTCTCTCTATCCTGCGCTGCTGTTAATCCTGATGCTCATCCTGTGCATCGACCACTGGCTTCCTCCTGACTACGGTATTTGCCTACTCCTCTAATACTCCTCTAATCCTCTAATACTCCTCTAATACTGACGCTCATCCTGTGCATCAACCACCAAGACTCCGAACCAGACCCGGACTGTTACACTCCTTCTAGCAGTGTAAAAATATAAACAAAAAAGCCCTTGCCCTGCGCGATACAGCACAGGGCAAGTGAGAGCATTGGAGCATGAAATACTCCGATGCTCATGTCAGGGGGGCTGCCTGGGTGAAAATAGAGATATGTCTGGATTCAGCTCTGGTAGAGAAAGAGTTGGTCAGCACTCCTAGTCGCTGAAGGTGGTGCTCAGTGGTTATTCAAAGTCAGATATAGTAAACCACGGCACTGAGTTGTATTGCAAAGTAGTGAAGATTCTTTATTCCATCCAACATTATAAAAAGCCATTGGCCAATGTTTTGGTCTAACCTAAACCTTGTTAACGGCCGTAATTTTGGCAGCATGCCATCCTCCCTACAGCTACTCTGCATCAGGGGGGGTTGAAACAGGACACGGTGAACAAGGTCTAGGTTGGACTAAAACATTGGGCAATTGTTTCTTATTAATTTTGGATGGAATAAAGAATCTTCACCATTTTGAAGGGATTGTGCCACAAAAAATATTCTACATTTTTAAAACCAGTGCCTACAACTGATTACTTTTGCAATTGGATATAATTAAAAATGTAGTATAGTCCTTGGGTTATTCAAATAAAATATATCTGCATAGCGGCACCTGCTGTTTGTTCATTTATTTCTCTGTCCACCTCACTGAGATGGTCGCACATGCTAAGTTCCATCCTTCAACTCAACTGCTACCGGCCGTATCTACTGTTAGATGCTATGACATTTACAGAGAGAAAGCAGCATCAGAAAGGACATGCCTCCTCAGAATAGACATGCGCCCTGAGAAAGGACAACCTGACCTGTGATAGGCCGCTTTCATGAGTTCGTATTGAAATCCGTTCATATTCTGGCTCTGGATTAGGCACAGGTCCCGGATGATATATTATCAGTATGGTCATCAGTAGAGGTGAGCTAATTGCTCTTCGGATCCAAGATCCGAAGTCGATTCTTTCCCCAACTTCGTTTTGATGCTGTACGGAGGCCTGTCTCCGCATAGCATTAAAATGTATGTGTTGTACAGAGGCAAAATTAAGTCCGAAGTCTTACAAGACTTCAGTCTATAACTTCAGGCTTCGATTCTACAACTTAAAAAATATTTTAAAAATGCAATCCGAAGTTGGCTTTGGTAGCGGTTGGTACCTCGGTACCGAAGTCGACTTCGGATAGCTGTTTTGAAGTTGTACAATCGAAGACCGAAGTTATTCACAGAAGTCTTGTGAGACTTTGGACTTAGCAAATTTTGCCTCTGTGCAGCACAGCATTAAAACGAATTTAGGGAACGAATTGACTTCGGATCTTGGATCCGAAGCATGATTCGCCCACCCTTAGTTGTCAGTATTGCTTCAGGATTTCATCAAGATTTACATGCGTATTCCTTCCTCCCTGAATTTTTTATGCACTCCCATAGACTGTAATTAGAGATGAGCGAATTTTCAGCAAGTTCGATTCGGCTGATTCGACAAATTTTACAAAAAAATTTGCTTTGTGATGAATTACTGTCACAAAGCGCATTTTTTTGTAAGTAGCGGGTGCAATGACAGGGAGCCGCGATAACGCTGCCCCCCCGTCATTGTACCCCTCAGATGCCGTGTTCATATATGATCGCAGCATCTGAGTCTAAAAACTGTGTAAAATTAACATTAAAAACGTACCGCCTCCATTTGCTCGCGAGGTGCCGGCCGCCGCCATCTTGCTTGAAGATCTGGCCGGCCGGTGTGGTGATGTCATATGTCACCACGCACGGGATTCTGGACGAGATCTTCAATCAAGATGGCGGCTGGCGGCCTGTAGCGAGCAAAGGGAGGAGGTAATTATGATTTTTTTGGTGTTTTACAGTATTTCAGGTTAAATCGATTTTCTAACATGACGCACGAGGAAATTCAGGTTTCAAGCAAATCAAATTTATCCTGAAATTCGGATCAAATTCCACTTCCTGGCATTCGATTAGCTAATCTCTAAATGTAATGTACGCATTTGGAAACAAATACACACAAAACTCGTACGTGCTGTGGATTTTGAATACTGACGGAAATGATACACCCATCTATTCATTAACATTAGTAACAGATTATTGTACAGAAAATCCAGGCCATATACAGATTGTAAATACACTCGTGTGAAAGAGGCCATAGGGAGAGAACTGCAGCAGAAACAGCATGTCCCTGAGAGAGAAAGGACACGCCCCATAGGCTGCCTGTTTGAAATAAATCTAACAGAGTTATTGAACTGATGAATGTGGAGATCTCTGGATCCATATGAGGTACAGGACTGGTTCTAGCTTTGTTAGAAAGAGATGATCAGTTACTATATTATGTGTGATTTTCAATTTTTACATTAATCATGGCCTAATCTCTTTAATGGGGTTTTCCAGGATTTCAAACACAGCGCAATACCTGTCCACAGGTTCTGACAGAGACACTTTGTCTCTGTAATTCTCAAGTTTTACATTTCCTTGTCATTTCTGTTATGGTAGCTATAAGCATTTCTATGGATACTATTCAATAACACACTTCTGAATTCCTTGCAATGATCAGATGAACATTTAAAACGGAAAATGCAGCTTTACCCCATTCACTTCAATGGCACTGAACTGCGGTACCACACACTACCCACAGACGGGCCTTTATTAAATGCCATCTGACACGTGGCATTGTGCACGAGATCTCAGATTTGTGCATTATGACGGTGCCGAATGAACGAATAACCCATTCTGCTGGTAATATCTGCATATAGCATGACGTATTCTAAGCCTTTTGTATGAAGCATATATAGTTGATAGAAATGAATGTGTGAATATGTGCTAAGGCATGGAACGGGTTACAGGTTCTCACACTTTTACTTAAAACAAAATAAATTTGCTGTAATAACAGTGACAGGACTGTACTGCTTCAGTGACATGGAAATTCACACTTTTACATCTGCTTAACATATTTCTTTTTCATCTTTAATCCTGTCTAGGGGTTTATTTTCTGCTAAATGAATGTTCGGCTGCCTCCTCAACGTTTCTTCTAATCACATCTTGCAAGGTGTTACATGTGGTGTTGATTTATCACAGGAATCTTCTTCCTAGTGTCATCTGCAGACTGCCAATGGCAATCATAATTTAACAATAAGACATCTATAATTGAGGTCGTTGGAGAGAGCAGGTATAAATGAGTACATACAGATCTAACCACATGAATTTTGAATGCTCTAGAAATAATTCTCTCTGCAGAGACACTTTATACCGTAATTCTCACGTCTTTCGTTTCCTTGTCATTTCTGCTATGTTAGCTATAAGCATCTATGGATACTATTCAATAATCATCAATATGTCAAACTCGCACAGCCCTATAATTATATGCCTGAAGATTCCTTAGAATGAAATATCATCCATATGCCTGCAGCTGAAATAACATTGAAATTCAATGTATTGAAGGGTTTTCTGTTTAAAAGGTTTCTTGTGTAGGGTTTGCACATTTCTGAATGCCTTGTACTGATCAGACGTACACCTAAAACGAGTATGGTTCATGCATTACAGAAAAAATGTCCACCCCATATCTACCAAATCCACCTTCATAATGCATTGTCTTATTCATCTGTTCTCCTCTAGATAGACGGAGGCCTATGAAAATATTCTCATACAAATACTGCGTCATGTAGCTTGTCAAGGAATAGTTCTCTTTGGACAAGCTCCATTTATTAAAGGGTCCCCTGACTATAAGCTAGTCACAGAGAGCACTCCAATGGGAGCTAAGATCTGTGGTGGTATATGGAAGTGTTTATTTCCTGTGCAGTGCCACCAGAAGAGAAATTAAGCATTACACATTGAAGCCAATAGGCTGTATGTGTTATGCATAGGTCATTCAGAATGTGAGATGATGTTTGCGGTTAAAAGGGTTCTCCAGGAATAATTTAAAATGGCTGACAGCAACTCATACTAGCATGTGAGCAGGACTGTTTGCCACCACTTGCAATGCTGCCTACAGGGTAAGGGGGCTCACTCCACTGCTCTACAATAGATGATAATAATGCAATCCTGCCTATGATATGCCATCATGGCTGAGCAGCCTGACAGGAAAACTCACCAATGTATAAGGAAGGGCCACAAAGTAGTGTGTAATAAGGCCCTGCCCTCTCACCCTTCTAGGCAGCTCTGTAAGTGGTTGCAACTAGTCCTGCTCACATTCTAGGACAGGTTGCTGCGGGCCATTTTCAAATAAATCCTGGAGAACACCTTTTATTTCTGCTCTGGTTTATTGATGAAGGTTTTTATAATGGGAGTGGGGGTTGGAGACCCTATTATTACATCATAATTTCCAGATAGGGTATGTACATTTTCATGATTTCTCCTTATTGCCAACCACTGATGTTTAAAGAAGCAACACCATGTGCTGGTGCTGGTGCTGGCTATGGGTGACAACCCAAAGAAACTTTGACGATGTGGAGGAATCAGAGTCAGACCCACAGTTGAAGTGAAGACATATTGACTTTGTTGGACTGGAAAAATGTCCCTATCTTTTTCGCAATTTTTCCTCTATAAAACAGATATAAAGCAGATTTGTATAGATACTGTGAGGTTATATTTCTTCATTGTGGATTGATTATTCTTTTGTTTTTTCTACATATTAAGTACTGCCATCACAAACTTACTTGTCTGGCTCCAACGGCAAGATCTCTAGCTGCTCTGGTAGCTGCCCTCTCCATTCTATCTGCAGCTTTATGTCTTCTTATGGGCTACAGTGTATCGCTTGGAAAAAACTGGAGAAGCATTCCTAGACAAAAGGTTTAAGGCCTCCTGCACACGACCGTAGTTTTGGTCCACACCTGATACATATTTTTTGTGGATTGGATATGGAACCATTTGTTTCAATGATGCAGACAGCACACAGTGTGTTGCCCACATCAGTATTTCCATTCCGCAGCCCCGCAAAGAAATATATATTTTTTAAATATCCAATTATTGTCCATGTTATGGACAAGAATAGGCATTTCTATCAGAGGTCAGTACATACCAATCCGCAAAATACGGAACCCACATGGGTGGTACCAGTTTTTGTTTCAGATACACAATTTGCAGACTGCAAAAACAGATATGGTCGTGTGCAGAAGGCCTTAAAGATGAACCAAAGTTAACAAACAACATGCGATATTTGATAAGTTTGGTGTAAAATGCTCCAAAGCAGACTCAAGAAAAACTGACTTCAGATATTACCCTCACAATAAGTTCCCCCCACTGTTGTCAATTTATTTTAATAAAGGTCCTGATAAGGCCTCCTGCACACGACCGTAGGTGTCCCGTGGCCGTATTGCGGACTGCAGCACGGCCACAGGGTGCACACGTTCATGTGCAGGAGGCCTAAGGAACAGACAATTTTACAAAATTATGAAAGCAAGCACATTTACTTTATAAAAATTTACATTTTGAAGGTTGGAAAACAAGACAAAATGCTCAACCTACTCATTCCCATAAATATTGAAATGTAGACATTCATGCATTTTTTACTACATTTTAAATGAGAAAATAAGATAAAGGGATGAAAAATATGACAATGCAGAACTGCTTTCTGTCAAGCAAAAATATTGTACTTAAGCATTTCCGGAAAGCTTAATGAATACTTTTAGCAATCATTTGTATGATTAGCTGAGAACATATAACCATCTGAAATACTGCACTAAAATTCTTGCAAAGAGCAATGTTCATAATAAAATGATTTGGGAGGGAATGTAATTCACAGCTATGTGTTTCTTTTAATAAATAATTCATGATATTTACATGTGTTATGATTTTCACCTTCCCAAAGGACGCTACTCAAGTTAAGGCCTCTTTTACACAACCGTATGGCTTTTTCAGTGTTTTGCGGTCCGTTTTAAACGGATCCGTTGTTCCGTTTTTCCGTTCCGTTTTTCCGTATGGCATATACAGTATACAGTAATTTCATAGAAAAAATTGAGCTGGGCATAACATTTTCAATAGATGGTTCCGCAAAAAACAGAACGGATACGGAAGACATATGAATGCATTTCCGTATGCATTCAGGTTTTTTTGCGGACCCATAGACTTTAATGGAGCCACGGAACGTGATTTGCGGCCAAATATAGGACATGTTCTATCTTTCAACGGAACGGAAAAACAGAATTACGGAAACGGAATGGATACGGAGTACATTCCGTTTTTTTGCGGAACCATTGAAATGAATGGTTCCGTATACGGACCGTATACGGAACGCAAAAAACGGCCCGCAAAACGGAAAAAAAAACGGTCGTGTGAAAGAGGCCTAAGACACATAATTATTTCAAGGGTGCAAGTCCAGGCTATGTATGACACCTACATCCTCATATAAGCAGCTGTTTAACCATTCTGTTTCAGTGCATAGCATTACAACGACCATAGATTTATTAAGTCATTGTGCTTAAAGTAATTGCAGTTTATAGATTATTTTAGAAAATGTGAGGTAATCATTTAAATGGCAAACCCACAATAAAATATTATCTCTTGTGACCACTTCTATCAGTGGCAAACACAGATATTAGGTGGAGGACATTTTTTATAAAAAAGTAGGAGTCCACCTCACCCACTTTACCTGATATGTATGTTGGAAAAATTAGAAGAGGTGCTTTATACTGTAAGTATTGCACTCATTCTGTTTAAATGTCAGTAGGTAGGGACAGATGGAAAGTGAGCCCTAACTGGAACCCTATCCACTTTCCCTGTCAAATTGCAGTGCAAGCCCTAGATAGCAAGTCTGCAACTGGTCAACGTTCTTTACTCTGCTATGGTGCAAGACAAGCAACACCAAGGAACAAAACAAGACAAAACAGGAGGCATTGCACAAACATCCCACACAACTGGATACAATTTGTAAGGTTTAATGTGGCTAAAAAAAATGGTTTTCAATATGGCTTTTATGCCCCTCCCACATGCAACAGATTGGAGTTAGGTGCTTGAATATTTGATTATCTATGTTTCCTGTCTCCCTTCACATGGTACAAGATAAAACTGGCTGCCTTCATGGTAAGTACACCAATAATTTATATTAGACTTCTATTAGAAAGATACAAAATGATATACTGATGGTATGCTATTCCCTTTCTGCCAACCCATGAGCAGTAAGAAAAAAATTCAATTGTATAATTCATTATTTTATTTGGATTGCACCAAAAGAAGGCCTCTGTCATGGCCGACAATTACTCTTCTGAATGCACCTTGACCTTGTTGTAAATCGCACCAAAGTTTAGCACAAATTGACACACCTCTTTAAAAAAAAGCCACAGTGACTAGCATGTCAATGGGTGTGTGACTTAGCACACTTAGTGGGAAGGAAGACACATGGCCTAAAATGTGGCATTTGCACCAAAATTCTAGTGTAAAATTATACAACCAATAAAGTTAGATAAAAGTTGCAAGCCATGCACCAAATTAATCATCCAGCATGAGCCACTGTGATAAATTTCATGCATGTTTAGACAGCCTGTCTATGTTTACATCATAAAAGGAATTTGTAGTAAATATTCCCCAATGTTCCCTGCTTCCCCTGCCAAATACAATAGAATGGGGTTAGAAAAAACAAAAAAAGCAAGGTATCCAGAATCCACCACTGGCTTGACCACCATCTTCCCTTCTTTAGCAGTCACTATTTTACTAATGAAAGTCATGATAGTAAGAGTTAACATGAATGACAGCCACTTTTAGTTGAAAGGCTTGGCTTACAAAACAACACTTACGGGGGGGGGGGGGGGGGGGCGGAGCCTGTGGTCAGGGATGATGGCTGTGTGAAGCGCGGCTCTGCAACGACTTAATCCCTCATAGCCTACTTTAGCAAGCCTGAGAGACTCACTATGGTCAAAATCGGTGGCCCCAACCCTACTGACCCCCAGGGTCCTGATAAAAATACAAATCAAGAAAGCAAGATGGAGAAATTCATAAAGAAAGCGGCCGCTGCATACGTGGACATAGATTCCAAGATGGCGCCCGGCACACCACAGCAAACAGTTACCGGAGCGGATCAAGCTAGGGAAGAATCCCCAGGACCTGACAGCCTCCCGATATCGAGGTCCTTTCTAAAGGAAGCGCTGGCAGATGCTCTAGAGCCTTTGAGCAAGAGAGTTGAATCCCTAGAATAGGCGCATACAGCAATTATAACACATCAAAGTGCAGTATCCACCTCCTTGGTTCACTGTCAGACCCATATCAACTCCTTGTACACAGCACTTGAAGACCAGGAGAATCAGGGTAGGCACAATAATCTGCGCTTCAGAGGTATTCCGGAATCAATGGCCCCTGGGGACATACCTAATACAATAGTCCAGATCTGCCTAAACTTACTGGGACCAGATTCTGTGCATGAGATTACAATAGAAAGGGCACACAGGGCATTGCATCCAAAGCCTCAACCTTCTGAGCTGCCTTGTGATATCATCTGCAAATTCCTGCACTTTCCGACCAAAGAGGCAATTATCAACTGTGCTAGGAATATTCCTACTATATTATGGGAACACAACACCATCACAATTTACCAGGATATAGCGCAATCCACGCTGAAAAAAAGAAGAGCGCTGAAACCACTCACAGATTGGCTGTGATCTCAAAAGATTTTATACAGATGGTCTTTCCCCTTCGGTCTATCCTTCTTTCATGAGGGACGCCGTCTATCTATCACGTCTTACAACAACCTGAAGAAGGTTTATAATCACCTCAAGATCTCACCACTGCAGATTGAAAATTGGGAGATGGCCCAGGATTTATCTACACTTCCAGAGCTACCTACTTTCACACCATGGGAACCAGCTCGCACTCCAAGGCCCCAAAAAAACAAGAGAAGGGCTACAAGTTTTACACAAAGAAGGCTACCACTCTCAGATGCCTGAGGACAGACATGGTTGCCCAAGAAACAAGTCTCCAAGAGACTTAACCCGGTGACAATGGCGTTCATGCTATTTAACTGCTTCAATTTAGCAATTCTGGCTTTTTCTACCTTATATTATATTTGTTAAGCCTAGATATATAACTCATATATGGCATCCCCTTCCTCCGATTATGCTTACACCTATTTCTTTCTTTTCTTGAGCTCTGTGGGGGAAAGGAATTCTGAATTCCCGAAGATATAGTGAGGTTCAAGGCCCGTCAATTAAAAGAGGGATGTATCTACGGTTTTACCCTTACCCCTATAATGTTATTTCAGCTTTATTGCTCTGATAATCTGATACAAAGTAGTTTCACTACAAGTTATCCTGTTGGTTTTAGTTTTTATGTTCACTGTTTTTCTTTGAATGACAGGTACAGCTAGCTCTATTTGATCTACAACCAGAGGGAATTGGGCCTTTTGTGAAATTTCGGTGCTACACCCTGGGAGGCTAAGTATTGCTGCATGCCGCTTACATTTCTCCCCAGGTTAATTTTTTTTCCATTTTCCAGTGACCTTTCTCCCAAATTATGGCTGACATATGTGTAACTTTCTTTAATGTTAAGGGATTCCATTCCCCATCTAAACGCAGCCAGATCTTTTCCTACTTAAGAAGAAATCAGGCTTAATCACAACATGCACAGTTTTAAGCGTTTGCTAAAAACAGATCTTTTAAGGGGGGCCTATCACCTCCCTTGATCTAACCTCCCATAGCCCATTTATCATTCCCTGAAGCTGAGCCTCCACTGCACCCAGAAGCACTTCGTATATTGGCTGCTGACCGGTTCATGTGGCTTTATATCTGCTCCTCTATTTTCCCAAGATGGCTGGACTATTGTACATAACAAGCACTTCTACCTTTTGTGTCACCCCTATCCCTTCATAGATTGTAAGCTCTTGTAAGCAGGGCCCTCATTCCTCTTGTTGTAATAATCGACTTGTCTGTTGCTATGTAGAGATGGCCTTGCGGTTCGCCCTGTGGTCATTTCGCGGCGAACTTTGCGTGTTCACGATTCGCCAAACATATGGAGATATTCGCGCCCGCCATATTCTTTTACATTGTGAAGAACTTGGTGGTACAGGACAGCCAATTGAGACGTTTCAGCACATGGACATACCCCCTACCTTATAAATAAACCTGATCTGGCCGCCATTTTACATTCAGTGTTTTGCCAGTGTAGGGAGAGGTGGCTGTGTGGAGCAGGGACAGACTGTTAGGGACACCGAACGCTAGCTAATAGGGCCACAAAAGTCATTTTAAGGACTAGTATAGGTGGGCTATCTATATGTGTGATACACAGAGGGGTGAAATATACTTATACTTTTATAATGAGTCAAAAACACATAGATCTATATAGTGATCACCTGGAAGTCAGGGACCTAGGGGCTAGGGGCTTACTAGGACCATTTTTATATAGGGTAAGGTTCCGGATGGGGTCGCTCTTATCAGGGTGGGTGGTCTGTGGTTAGGCTATCAGGGCCAGAATAGCACCCCCTGTAGGGCAATATCAGGGACAGTTCTTTGCCCACCCTGTCCTTCAATACCACATCATCATCTAGCCCAGGGATGTGGTAGGACATATGGTTTCTGATTTGGTGCCGCCGAGCAGCCGATTTAGTGCCGCCGAGCACTTGTAATTGCCTACCACATCTATGCTTTTTGCTTAACTTTAATAATAATTTAATTTATTTTCATTTTGAGGGATATCTTTTCCTTTCACACGTCCGCAAAATGGGTCCACATCCGTTCCGCAATTTTGCGGAATGGGTGCAGACCCATTCATTTTCAATGGGGCCGGAATGTGCGGTACGCATCTGCATTTGTGGATCCGCACTTCCGCATCCGTGCTTCCGTTTCCAGGAAAAAAAAGAACATGTCCTATTCTTGTCCGCAATTGCAGACAAGATTAGGCATTTTTTATTATAGTGCCGGCGATGTGCAGTCCACAAATTGCGGAATGCACATTGCTGGTGTCCGTGTTTTGCGGATCCGCAAAACACTTACGGACGTGTGAATGTACCCTCATAGTAACATTATTAAAGGTTACGTTTTATCTTTATGTATATTCTAATGGATTGCCTTCCTTGTACAATGTTGAAATATACTTTCTATGTTAGAAAGTATATTATAGTGCATTTATATTGTGTGGCAGTTGTGTGCGGTTCTGCAGCGACACTGCAGGTATATAGAGGGACAAGCGTTATTGGAACAAATAATTTCTACTGGTGTGATATATCAGTCGCCCTTCAAAAAAACTGATTGAAGCGGGGTGTTATATACCAATATACTTTCTTTATAGTGCTTTTGGGTACTGTATAGTACATTTGCGCATGCGCATATGCGAAAACTATATTGCCGATATTTCGCATTGAAAAAAAATATGAATGTCCATGTTGTGGGACTATTTGTGCACTTCTAGTAATTATTTCTTGGCTGCAAATATGAGCTGAAGGTTTTTCAGGTTCGCCTGCCATTAAAATGAATGAGACACGCTGCAAATTTGATCGTGTTCGCACGATCGCGTTCGCGAACTGTCCCGGCAGATATTCGTCCATCATTATTGCTATGTTATTTATGACTGTTTGTACATGAACCCCTGAATTGTAAGGCGCTGCGGAATATGTTGGCACTATATAAATAAGGATTATTATTATTATTCGTTAAAAAAGGAGACATTTTCGTTTCTCATGCTTCAAGACACACATTTTAAATTCAATAGATACCCTGACCTTTCCCATTCCATCTTTTCACAATGGTATCACTGCGGTGCGGATTCCTCGGCCCCCAGGGGTGTGAGTATCGGAATCCAGAAGGACCTTCAATTTACATACTTCGTCACATGTTCAAGATAAAGAGGAGAGATATATTCTACTCAAAGGGGTTATATCCAACCAGATTTACACCTTTATCAAGGTCTATGCCCCCAACTGTTTGCTGTAAACCAAATTACCTGGATGGACGAGTTGCTTTCTCAGCTAGAACAGTGTAAAGAGGGGGTGGTGGTGTTGGGAGGAGATCTCAACCTCACACTGGAATCAACATTAGATTCTACATCTAAAAAATCTCAGATTTCTGCTAAAGCTCTTAAATACTTTAAGAAAAGATTACATAGCTGATTCCTTTGTGACGTATGGAGACTTTTTAATCCCTCCGGGTTTGACTATACTTTCTTTTTGTCAATGCATGGGCCCTATCAGAGTCTTGACTATTTGTTTATAAATAAAGAACACCTTCAGCTTTGTACTAGGGCTCATATGGGAACCATGCATCTGTCAGATCATGCTCCCGTATTTCTTACCATCTCCGCACCAAATTTAGAACCTCAGGCATTTAGGTGGTGACTGAATGAACTGGTTGGTGGGGCCGAGAGCTAGGTTTGGCATGGTCAGGCAGCAGGAATGCTGTTTGGCCACTGGGTCCCGCCGCCGGCTGGGATGGCGCCACAGCGCTGGTGGTCGCCGTGCAGCGCCACGCCAATTTTAGGTTAGGACCCACTCATAGAGGCAACCTTGGCGTGGTGAGTGGGCTTATGCCTTTTGATCAAAATGTACACTAATCCCTCATTTAGCATGTGGCATGGAGGTAGTACACATGCGCTATTTAGTGCTGTCTCCTGCAGAAATGCAGGGATGAGATCATAGCATTAGCAGTGGATGTGCGATTCATTTCTTCTTTTCTCCCATTATTGAATGAACAACTTATATCCCCTGGAGAGCCCCTAACCCGCGCACAAACATTATTGGAGGAATTTTTTTCCATTAATTCCCTCCCAGAGACTTCACCACATGTAGTGTGGGACACACACAAGGCCTATATGAGGGAACACTTTATAAGCATGGGGGCTAGACTTAAGAATTAGAGGAAAGCCAAGATAGACACACTGCTCTCCCGAAGTCAACGTCTTTATCAGATTCATATATATATATATATGAGCAGTTACATAAGCAGTCTTTATCAGATATACACTCACCTAAAGAATTATTAGGAACACCTGTTCTATTTCTCATTAATGCAATTATCTAGTCAACCAATCACATGGCAGTTGCTTCAATGCATTTAGGTGTATGGTCCTGGTCAAGACAATCTCCTGAACTCCAAACTGAATGTCAGAATGGGAAAGAAAGGTGATTTAAGCAATTTTGAGCGTGGCATGGTTGTTGGTGCCAGATGGGCCGGTCTGAGTATTTCACAATCTGCTCAGTTACTGGGATTTTCACGCACAACCATTTCTAGGGTTTACAAAGAATGGTGTGAAAAGGGAAAAACGTGCAGTATGCGGCAGTCCTGTGGGCAAAAATGCCTTGTGGATGCTAGAGGTCAGAGGAGAATGGGCCGACTGATTCAAGCTGATAGAAGAGCAACGTTGACTGAAATAACCACTCGTTACAACCGAGGTATGCAGCAAAGCATTTGTGAAGCCACAACACGCACAACCTTGAGGCGGATGGGCTACAACAGCAGAAGACCCCACCGGGTAGCACTCATCTCCACTACAAATAGGAAAAAGAGGCTACAATTTGCACGAGCTCACCAAAATTGGACTGTTGAAGACTGGAAAAATGTTGCCTGGTCTGATGAGTCTCGATTTCTGTTGAGACATTCAAATGGTAGAGTCCGAATTTGGCGTAAACAGAATGAGAACATGTATCCATCCTCTGATGGCTACTTCCAGCAGGATAATGCACCATGTCACAAAGCTCGAATCATTTCAAATTGGTTTCTTGAACATGACAATGAGTTAACTGTACTAAAATGGCCCCCACAGTCACCAGATCTCAACCCAATAGAGCATCTTTGGGATGTGGTGGAACAGGAGCTTCGTGCCCTGGATGTGCATCCCTCAAATCTCCATCAACTGCAAGATGCTATCCTATCAATATGGGCCAACATTTCTAAAGAATGCTATCAGCACCTTGTTGAATCAATGCCACGTAGAATTAAGGCAATTCTGAAGGCAAAAGGGGGTCCAACACCATATTAGTATGGTGTTCCTAATAATTCTTTAGGTGAGTGTATATCTCACTGAACTCACTACACTTCGGGGATCAGTTAAAAACCTACAAAATAATGCATCAGCAAAATGTTACCTTCATTCCCAATTCAAATAGTATGCCCATGGAGACAAGGCATCTAAATTTATGATGCAACACATAAAACAGAGGGGATCTCATAATTATATCCACAAGATTAAGGTTCCTGATGGGGGAGAGGTTTTCACTACCTCGGCCATTGCTGCCCAGTTCCAAAGGTTTCACTATTCCTTATATAATCTGAAAGAAACAGAATCAGCAAATCAGGCCCCTTCTCCCACACTAGAGCTGTGTGTGCTCCTTTCTTAGCTCCCTGTCTTTGAAAACTCTATCAGACATTCAAGCCTTAAGCCTACAGACTCATTTCACCCTAGATGATTTAGAGACAGCAATTAAACAGCTTCCCAATGGGAAATGCCCTGAACCAGACAGTTTCCCAGCTTTATACTACCACACCTTCCATAAAACTCTAGGACCGTATTTGCTTTCAGTATGCAACAGTTCCTTATCTGTAACTCCTCTTTCAGTGGATATGACAAGAGCTCATGTCTTGCTGATTCCCATGGAAGGAAAGGATAGGTCTCATTGCGCAAACTACTGCCCAATATCCCTACTGAACTTAGATTTTAAATTATTAGCCAAGATGCTGGCCAACCTCCTGTCCCATCTTCTCCCCTCACTGATACACAAAGACCAGGTTGGCTTTGTACAAGGAAGAGAGTGCAGGGATAATACAGCAAGGGTCCTTAATGCCATATATCATTCCAGGAGAGCTAAGTTCCCTCTGGTCCTTCTCAGTACTGATGCTGAGAAGGCCTTTGATAGGGTTAGCTGGGAGTATATGAGTGAGGTATTGGCAGCATTTGGGCTTCCAGATCCATTTATTAAAGCCATATTTTCCCTATATACAAATGCTTCAGCCTCTGTCATTATAAATAACTCTGTCTCAACCCCATTTAAAATTAGGAACGATACTAGACAGGGATGTCCCCTATCCACTCACCTGTTTGTACTAGTCATGGAAACCTTACTACAAGCGATTAGAGAGGAGAGGGAGACAGAGGGAGTTAGGAAAAATGGTAAAGATCATAAAACAGAAGCATTCGCAGACGACCTACTCATTATGTCCTCCAACCCTAATAAAGCTTTACTGGTTTTTGCTCAAATTTTAAAATTAATATGAACAAATCTCACGTACTAAACATTAATTTTCCTGATCCAGTTAAAAACGAATTGAGAGCTATATCCCCCTTTAACTGGGATACCCCATTCATTACTTATCTAGGAGTAAAGATAGGTCCACATCCCACAGCTTTTTTTAGATTAAATTATACCCCTCTCTTACAATCAATTATAGAACAACTCTCCACACTTAACTCGTCCATGTTATCCTGGTTCGGTAGGAAGAATATGGTTACATCACTTATACTACCCAGGGTGACGTATTTGCAACATGTTCTGCCTATCCCTGTACCAAAATCATTTTATACAACCCTTAAACAGCATATCAGATCCTTTATTTGGGCTGGAAAAAAGACTCGAATGACTTACTCTGCTCTCAGTAAACCCAAGCCTTTTGGGGGCACTGGGTTACCTGACCTGGAATTATATGGGAAAGCTATTACATTATCTAGGGTGGTATATTGGCTTACAGAAGAACAGAATAAGCCTTGGATATCTATGGAGCAGACAAACTCAGATCTCCTCTTTAGAGGTCTCCTAGTTGGGAAAGATGACTTCCCCAAGCAGCATAAGCCACTAAACCCAATAGTTAAATCCACTCTAGCAGCGTGGAGATGGCTACAGGCTTCCCAGCATGCAATCCCAATACCTTCGCCATTGATTCAACTAAGAGATATCCTAGCTTATGCTCCTACACCTCTATTCAAGTGTTTGCCTCTTTCTATATGCTACTCAACACTACCAGTTTTATCTCTGTTTGATGACAATGGCAATGTCACTAAAGAAGAGAATATGGCACGTATCTTCCCAAAAAGCCGATTCTCCCTCCCACTAATCTCTTTTATACGCTCATTTACATCCAAACATGTAACTAAACAAGCGCAGATGCGTCCTTTAACGTGGTTAGAAGGGCTAATTGTAGATTCAGACAGGCACACTAAACTAATCTCAAAGATCTATAAGAATCTATGTACCCCTATTTTAATGCTGAAACCAGCCTTCATTAGTGCCTGGGAAACAGAATGGGGTACTCCCTTTACCCATTGTGAATGGTCACATCTATTTCTTACACCACACAAACTATCTAGGTGTGTACGAACACAGGAAAATGGATACAAAATTTTAACCAGGTGGCATAAGACCCCTGATATCACATGCTTATATGGGAATGATAGAACAGACAGATGCTGGAGGTGTCTACAACAGAAAGGTTCATTCTACCATATTTGGTGGATTTGCCCTTGAATTCAGGCAAACACAATTTGTACAATATCGCTCCTAATGTCACCCCGGTTGTCACACTCTATAAATCCCTTCTCAGTGCAGCCCGACTTGTAATACCATGATATTGGTTATCTACTGACATTCCAATTATGTGTCAATGGATAGCTAAGGTAGACCAAATGTATAGATTCAAGGAAATTGCAGCATGGAAAAGTTATACAATATCTAAATTCAAAATCTGCTGGCTAGCATGGACTTCCTACAGGAAATTCTAAGGTTAAGTCTATTCAATTGAAGCATATAATCTTTAGACATTCACTCGCCCAGTTACTCTCTATTAAATACCTATAAATTTATATTACATGTAGACGTAATATGATGCACCAGTTTACTCTATTATTACAATGTGAAAGCTGTATCCTTGTATGTTTATACTTACCTTAAATAAAATATTTTGAAAAACAAAACAAAAACAAAACATTTACTACCTATCGACAGAGGCTCCAACTGGTGAGACCTCCAAAGGGCAAGTCTCCTGAGTCATCTCTGCAACCAGAGGTGCACATTCGTACAGTGTGGCTATCTCAGTCAATTCCATTGAAGTGAGTGGAGCAATAATCACGCTTATTCAACCCAGGGGTTCACATACTGATTTTCAGAACATTGTGGTCCACATCTATGCAGCTTATGAAACTCTCCTGCAGTTTAATTTAGGAGATATTTGATGTAGCTGTTTATGCAATTAAAAGCTGTAAACTAAAGTTTGATTGTAAAGACCTGATTATTGTTTTTGGATTCGTATCTCCATAATTATTAATTGTGTATTAGTTTTGCATTACAATGTGGTCTAACATTTTAATTAAAAGAAAAATGCTTTACTCTGTAAGTAAGATTTTGCTGATATCTTGCATTTTTGAAAGTAACTTAAGATTTGATGGTACTTTTTAATGAATATATAATTTTAATTAATTTGGGTTCTGCTCACCAAAACATGTTCATACTATTGATTACTCCCAAGCTCGGTTTATAATTAGATTAACTTTTTACAGATAAACTGTGAATGAAGACATGCAAGGTTACAGTGTGAAAAGTGGCAAAATTCTTCTCAATGTAAATCTTTCCATAGAAATTCTACATTGTTTAGCTGTATGTACAGAGACACCTCCATGAGGGTGGTTTCACACTAGGTTTTTCTTTTTTTAAAGGTAGCTTTTTTTGTCAGTTTTTTTGTAGAAACAAAAAACAGAAGAAAAAAAAAGGAAATTATGAAATGCCTCACAAAAACTGCTTCTTGCATTTTTTTTCTCCCTTGGCATTTTCCTCAAGTTGCAGAATACTCTGGGTGAATTTTTTTTTAGGTATTTTCTTGTGACTACAAAACACCACCTCAAAAAACTCTTGTAAGCCAAACAATTCCCTAAAAAGTGTAGAGGTAACCTAAAAGTCTATGGGGTCATTTTTTTCCCTCTGTATTACAACCAGGCTTCTGATTGGCTCCAAATTTATTCTCCAGCAGAACAATGACCCCAAACATACAGCCAAAGTCATTATGAAATATCTTAGGTATAAAGTAGAACAGGGAATCCAGAAAGTGATGATATGGCCTCCATAGAGCCCAGATCTCAACATCATTGAATCTGTCTGGGATTGCATGAAGAGAGACAAGGATTTCAGCAAGCATACATTCACAGAAGATTTGTGGTTAGTTCTCCAAGATGTCTGGAACAACGTCAATTCTGAATTTAAAAAGAACTATGTGCAAGTGAACCTAGAAGAAATGATGCTGTTTTGAAGGTGAATATTGATTTCATTTAAATTTCTCTTGATCATTCACGTTCCATTTTTTAATTAATAAAAGCAAACTTCAGTTTCTGAAAGCATTCTTACATTGCAGCATTTTTTCCACGCGTGACTAAAACTTTTGCACAATATTGTATGTTTTTGCATTAAATTGTAACTTAAATAGCAAAGCAAAATGTTGTTAAAACTCAGAATGCAGTATTAAATTGAACATAGACATAATATAAACACAAATATAATGTATTCTTCTGCCCATTTTGAATTTCATGAATTTTACGTATCCGTTTTTCCCTTTTAAAATAGCAGTAAATTTATCCGTAAACAGTTTAAATGTAATAATGAAGTGAGAGCCTGGTGCTGACTCTTTACTTTATATTTCCAATATAATCTTTCGAGCAATCTGCTTGTTGACTGTAGACTTAGACTTTGAATTGCTCAGCAGTTCAAACAGATCATGAAAGGTTAAATGAATCATCGGCTGGATGAATTGGAAGATTGTTTATGCTTAGCAAGACAAATATTGTTCCCTTTATCCGGAGCCTGTATCAGCCGTATTTTCTGTACACGTTGGGAACTGCACGCTATAAGTAAACCTGATTAGAAGAGCTCTTGGTGCTGGAGTGTGTTATGCTCTTTTAAAATGACCTATTAGCGCTATATTCTCACATTCACCTCTCACTGAACTCTTCATTTAAAAATACCTAGCAGTTTCTCAATACCTTTAGGTGCTTGTCTTAGCTTTACTAAATAATCCAAGGATACAAGGCCAAAAGAAAATAGCTTTATCATGTAACTTCTACCGCAGAGCCTAGTTGCACTATATTACTCATAAATATAATGCACAGGTTGGAAGCATATGACCTTTTATTTCACCTTCAATCCTTCAGGAATGTAATGACTTTCATGACCAATAGAAAATGGGCCTGCAGCTGCCAACATTCTGGAGACAGAGTTGTTCACTGATTTCTAATATGCTTATATTTTACACCTAAGCAACACATTACTACAGGCAATAATTGAAGAACACGGGTCAGTAGACATTATTTTTGAATGTTTTTGGATAAACCACGTTGGACTATCATAATCAGATTGCTGCACTGTCAAGCTTATTTTCTCTTATTGACCTACATGATATTCCTACAGAATTTTCTGTCTTTAATGCCTTCATTTGTCTCCTGATGAATATTAATTAGGGGTTTTGGCCAAATCCAGTCCAGTTGAGTTAAGTGAATTATCATGCAACTGAAATTTGTGCGACTTAAAATCTATTTCATACATCTGAATGCAGGTGAATAGGGCAGTTTCTGCAATGAATCTGCTGTGGTGAATGATCCCTTACAATAGATAACTTTGCCTCTTTGACCTACTGATACAGGACTGTCCAATAACATTTACTATCACTGGAGGAGATGCAGGATGAAAGCTCAACATCTTCCATCTAATGCATTGCCCATAAGAAAGGGCAGTTTCTGCATTCCTTGAGGCACATGTGCTTCTGGTGAGCTTCTCTCTGTTCTTGTGTTGGATTGCATGAACACAAGCAAATATAGGATTGCACTCTCCAAGTAGTATTGTCCCATAGGAATGAGCCATTTTTTACATGTGACAACTCCATAAGAAGCTGTAATAGCTATTACAATTGGCGATATCTAGAGATGAGCAAATTATTAAAAAATTCGATTCGCTGGTTCGCCAAATTTTTCAGAGATAAAAGGGTTTTTATCTCAGTTTTTTAAATTTATTTTTCAGTCTGTTTATAGACTGTTTTCTTTCAATCTTGTCATCTGTTGGCATCTTATCTATGAACTCTTGACCACATAAACACTTATATAAGCCATATTCTTATCAACTTCATAAGAATTGAACTATAATTGTTTATGAGGTCAGAAATCAGAGATAAGAACTACACAGGATTCAAAGAAAACAAAAACTGACAGTCTGCAAGCAGATTAATTTTTAACCCTGTGTGTTAGAAACAGCTGAACATTTTCAATAATATATTTTCAGCCCAAAATGAGTAAAATGCAATAATAAAAAATTGTCCTTTAATCCACAAAAACGTATGTTTATTAACGGATTGAACAGCTATAAAAATAAGCAGGTTAGATATACGTACAGTATAAATCGAATACAATACAATCTAATACACCCTCTGGAGTTTCTACTTTTGTCAATGTCTGTCTACTTTCTCTATATGTAAATACTGGACAGACGTCTTCAGTTGTTTCCCTTCCTTCAGCTGTGGCTTGGCTTTGTGCATTGATCTAGCAGTGATGTTGCTAATTCATTCTTCCTAGTCTTTTTGATTACTTGTCAAAAGAGAAGTGAAGCATATGCAGATCCCTTGTATTCATCTGACACGTGGGAAAGAGCCTTCAATGGATCACTGGGGGCTCAAATAGATTGTGTGGAGGGACTGAGGGACACAACAAAACTAACATCCAACTTCTGTGGGGCAATGTTACACATGGTCCAGACCAGGCATCCTCAAACTGCGGCCCTCCAGCTGTTGTAAAACTACAACTCCCACAATGCCCTGCTGTAGGCTGATACCTGTAGGCTGTTCGGGCATGCTGGGAGTTGTAGTTTTGCAACAGCTGGAGGGCCACAGTTTGAGGATGCCTGGTCTAGACAATACACTCATGGGAAAACAAGCTACTGTATATGATGATCACATTGTGTGGCGCTGCTGCCAGCCGACAAGACAGGAACAGACTGCAGGATGAAAGGGGTAGTGTCACGGTACCTTCTGTGACAGAGGTTAGAAGATAGGAGAGACTGACTGCACGTGAGGTTAACTGACAGTCTCTTGATTCTCTGTGTTGTGGTTTGGTAATGACAACACCTTTTGCCAGCTGCAGCCCGTGGTCATTACTGCATTTCCTACTTAGTTTGGTCTCACACTTCATACATACTGTTGATATTGTCTGCTTGGATTTGGACGAGTTGGTGTGTGGACCTTTCCTGTTTTCCTGCTCATCCATTTTCTATAAGATAAGTTGTACTGCTCTTTGTATTTGGTTGTTCCCCTGTGCTTGTTGTTACTAGGCCTCACGGAGAGACGCTGGTTCATTCACCTGGGAAGGAACCAGTAGTCTCATTCCCTGCCACTACCTAGGGCATTTCAGGGCTCCTAGGGTCTAGGTTCCGGCGTATGTATTTTCCCACCTTCAGGGTCTATACATACTGAAAGGAGTCAGGGCCAGGTTTAGGGGCTTCCTAGGAGGTGACCTTTTCCCTCCCTAGCCTTGAGGCCTAGTTCTGTGTCCCTCCCCTTACCTGTATTCGTGACACTATCAACCGCCAAAAACCGCCATTTTGTTCGGATCAGTGCAGCTATGGATCCTATGTCTGCATTGGTCGGACAGCTGCAGGGTCTGTCTTTGGAGGTAGCTGACCTCCGTGCGACTGTCTTGCAGATCCAGAGACCACAGGCGGCTGGTTCCGGTGGTGGGTACCAGGCCTGCCCTGAACCTAAGGTTGCCCTCCCGGACAGATTTTCCGGGGGTAGTAACAATTTCATTTGGTTCAGTGAGTCGTGTAAATTGTACTTTAAGCTCCGTCCATACTCTTCTGGGGATGAGAGTCAACGTGTGGATATGATCATTTCTTTGCTTAACCCCTAAGGGACGCATGACGTACCGGTACGGAATGTTTCCCGAGTCCTTAAGGACCCAGGACGTACCGGTACGTCATGTGGTGTTCCGATCGCCGCCGCCCGGCGGGCGGTGATCGGAACATCATACCTGCTCAAATCATTGAGCAGGCACCACGGCTAAATGCGCGGGGGGGGTCTCGTGACCCCCCCATGTCGGCGATCGCAGCAAACCGCAGGTCAATTCAGTCCTGCGGTTTGCAGCTTTTTATTGTGCCGGCGGCAGTGCCATCGGGTCCCCATGGGGCTGTGGAGGGGACCCGATGCATGGAAGGCAGTGCGATGCCTAAGGAAGGCATCGCGCTGCCTTCCGGTGACGAGCCTGTGAGATCCAGCCCCCTGGATCTCACAGGCCAGAAGCTGTATGAGTAATACACACAGTATTACTCATACAGCCAATGCATTCAAATACAAAAGTATTAGAATGCATTGTAAAGGAATAGACCCCCAAAAGTTCAAGTTCCAAAGTGGGACAAAAAATAAAGTGAAAAAAACAGTTGAAAAAATAAAGTTTTCCCCCCAAAAAATTTAAAGTTTCAAGTAAAAATAAACAAAAACGTAATTTTCCCCAAATAAAGTAAAAAAAAAAAGTTGGTAAAAAATAGGGAAAAAAAAAAAGTATACATATTAGGTATCGCCACGTCCATATCGATATAAACATATCACATGACCTAATCCCTCAGAAATAAAAACTGTGCTAAATAAATTTTTTGTCACCTTACATCTCAAAAGGTACAACAGCAAGCGATCAAAAAGTCATATGCACACCAAAATAGTACCAAAATAACAGTCACCTCATCCCGCAAAAAATGAGCCCCTACCTAAGATAATCGCCCAAAAACTGAAAAAAACTATGGCTCTCAGAATATGGAGACACTAAAACATGATTTTTTTTTTTGTTTCAAAAATGATATTATTGTGTAAAACTTACATAAATAAAAAAAAAGTATACATATTAGGTATAGCCACGTCCGTATCGACCGGCTCTATAAAAATATCACATGACCTAACCCCTCAGATGAACACCGTAAAAAATGTAAAATAAAAACTGTGCTAAATAAACAATTTTTTGTCACCTTACATCACAAAAAGTGTAATAGCAAGCGATCAAAAAGTCACACGCACCCCAACATAGTGCCAATAAAACCGTCATCTTATCCCGCAAAAATCATACCCTACCCAAGGTAATCGCCCAAAAACTGAAAAAAATATGCCTCTCAGACTATGGAAACACTAAAACATGATTTTTTTTGCTTCAAACAAGAAAACATTGTGTAAAACTTACATAAATAAAAAAAAAGTATACATATTAGGTATCGCTGCATCCGTGAAAACCTGGTCTATAAAAATATCACATGATCTAACCTGTCAGATGAATGTTGTAAATAACAAAAAATAAAAACTGTGCCAAAACAGCTATTTCTTGTTATCTTGCCTCACAAAAAGTGTAATATAGAGCAACCAAAAATCATACGTACCCTAAACTAGTACCAACAATACTGCCACCCTATCCCGTAGTTTCTAAAATGGGGCCATTTTCTTGGAGTTTCTACTCTAGGGGTGCATCAGGGGGGCTTCAAATGGGACATGGTGTCAAAAAAACCAGTCCAGCAAAATCTGCCTTCCAAAAACCATATGGCATTCCTTTCCTTCTGCGCCCTGCCGTGTGCCCGTACAGCTGTTTACGACCACATATGGGGTGTTTCTGTAAACTACAGAATCAGGGCCATAAATATTGAGTTTTTTTGGCTCTTAACCCTTGCTTTGTTACTGGGAAAAATGGATTAAAATGGAAAATTTGCCCAAAAATGGAAATTCTGAAATTTCATCTCCATTTGCCAATAACTCTTGTGGAACACCTAAAGGGTTAACGATGTTTGTAAAATCTGTTTTGAATACCTTGAGGGGTGTAGTTTCTTAGATGGGGTCACTTTTATGGAGTCCAGCAAAATCTGCCTTCCAAAAACCGTATGACATTCCTTTCCTTCTGCGCCCTGCCGTGTGCCCGTACAGTAGTTTACGACCACATATGGGGTGTTTCTGTAAACTACAGAATCAGGGCCATAAATATTGAGTTTGGTTTGTCTGTTAACCCTCGCTTTGTAACTGGAAAAAAATTATTAAAATGGAAAATCTGCCAAAAAAGTGAAATTTTGAAATTGTATCTCTATTTTCCATTAATTCTTGTGGAACACCTAAAGGGTTAACAAAGTTTGTAAAATCAGTTTTGAATACCTTGAGGGGTGTAGTTTATAGAATGGGGTCATTTTTGGGTGGTTTCTATTATGTAAGCCTCGCAAAGTGACTTCAGACCTGAACTGGTCCCTAAAAATTGGGTTTTTGAAAATTTCTGAAAAATTTCAAGATTTGCTTCTAAACTTCTAAGCCTTGTAACATCCCCAAAAAATAAAATATCATTCCCAAAATGATCCAAACATGAAGTAGATATATGGGGAATAACTATTTTTTGGAGGTATTACTATGTATTATAGAAGTAGATAAATTGAAACTTGGAAATTTGCAAATTTTTCCAAATTCCTGGTCCTATCTTCTCTGAAAGGGTAGTAATATCCGCTCTTTATCCCGACCTTGAGGCGGAGGTGTTGGAGGACCAGGGAGATGCACCGGATTCTTGTCCTCCAGGAAAGTTGTTTGTTCCTTCTGAATTACGGCACAAGGTGTTCGAGGAACATCACTGTACAGTTCTTACAGGACACCCTGGGAGAGGATCCACAGTCGATCTCATCTTTCGTAGATTCTGGTGGCCGGGGTTGTGTAAATGTGTGGAGGGCTATGTGTCAGCCTGTAGTACTTGTGCACGTGCTAAGGTGACACATACTCGGCCTTCAGGATCTCTACTTCCGTTGTCCAACCCGTCCAGACCTTGGACTCATTTGTCCATGGACTTTATCACAGATTTGCCGAATTGCTCAGGAAAAACTGATTTTGGTGGTTGTTGATCACTTCAGTAAGATGTCGCACTTTATAGCATTACCAGGGCTACCTAATGCTAAAACTGTGAAGCTACATGGTATTCCCTCTGATGTGGTGTCTGATAGGAGGACTCCGTTTGTTTCCAGATTCTGGAAGGCGTTTTGCACTTGCTTGGGGGTACAATTATACTTCTCTTCGGCCTTTCACCCTCAGTCGAACGGACAGACTGAGCGCACTAACAAGAATCTGGAGACCCATCTGAGATGTTTTGTCTCAGAGAATCAGGAGGAGTGGTCGTCTTTTTTGTCTATGGCCGAGGTCGCCATAAATAACCGTAGGCAGGAGTACACTGATAAGTCGCTGTTTTTTGGGGCATATGGGTTCTATCTGCAGTTTGGCACAATTTCTGGTACTGAGACTTCTGGTATACCTGAAGAGGATTTTCCATTTCTTTGTCATCTGTTTGGCAGAAAATTCAAAATAATCAGAAAAATATGGGCAAGAAGTATAAACGAATGGCTGACAAGAGGCATGTGAGTGGTCCGGACCTGAGAGTGGGTGATTCTGTGTGGCTGTCCACAAGAAGTGTTAAGTTGAAAGTACCTTCCTGGAAGTTGGGCCCAAGGTTTATTGATCCATATAAGATCTCTGCCATTATTAACCGCGTATACAATATGACATGGACTAACATCTAGAGAGCGTGACCATCTGCGCATCTATATACATCTCCTCTAGGATTGTCCTAACAGCCAAACATAATGCATACCTGGCATGCATCCGGGAATCACATGATATCGTGCATACTAGCTAATACCCATACATTCCAAGTACATGAAAAGGAACACAACGGATTCATATAAGTAAATGATGACATATGTCTGCACTTATGTCCAAGGAATGTGGTATATAATTCTAATCTTCTCTTACCCGATGCCCCAGGTGTGCGTCAAACAGGATTGGCGGTCGCTTACTGGCGTGCCCCTCTGGTATCCAAAGGAAAAGCCTCTGGTATCCAAAGGATTAAACATTAAACAAACAGTGTCCCTGTTGTGTACAGACTCTAACACCAGATAAAACCCATAGATAAAAGTGACACTGTTTCTAGACCATTTTTTGTAGTCCTATACAACCGTTTTATGAATCCACTACATGACCTGAATGCTAAGAGCAACAAAGTCATCTTACGTTAGCGAGTGATCATGTTATTTGTATGTATGACTTCCAGTGCATTCGCTTAAGTGTATTGGATTTACACTAAACATCATGCACTTTATGTGACCTTTATAGATTAATAAAATGTAAAACCGAGTTTTTTCTTGTTATTGAAATAAAGCAGATTCCATTCCTGTCTAAATAATATTTGATAACCCTACTTAGGAAGAAACTTGGAGTTTATGTAAGTGATTTTATTTTGGAAATGTACATATTACATTCCTATTTGCCAGGTATCAAGGAAATAGGCTTAGAAGTTATCAGGCTTCATGACACTCCTCCGCCCCAATGTAATGCAGAAGAGTTATCACCATTCAGAACTCTCCTGGATGGCAGAATGAGGGTTTTATGATGTTATATTAGTGGTACCACAGAAAACAATAAAATGTTCTCATGCAATAGAGGATTTTATGTGCAGTTACACTTCATTATCCATGCAATTTAACATGGCTGCACGGCACTGCAAGGTGAGCATTTTCCAAATGATTTAGCAAGATGTATTAATGATATACTGAAGATGAGTGTTGACCCTATGTAATGGATGGTAAATTGACAATCCTGAAGCACTCCATCTGCCTCATTCAGACTGACCAATCTCTTTAAATCACTGAGATTGTCATTTTTATTATGCAGGAAATCCTATTGAGGCCAGAGGACTGTGAAATGTCATATAAAAAGTATTGAAGAAAATAAAATAAAGTTGCAGTCGCATAAATTAGCATTTGGAAGAAGTCTTTGGGGTGGTAATGCTATTTTCAAGCTGACATAAACCAGGTCTTGTCCAGGATGATGATGATTAGAGATAAGCAAATTTTTTAAAAATTAGATTCGCTGGTTCGCCAAATTTTTCGGGAAAAATTTGGTTCGATCTAAATAAATTTGCAGCAAATTACATAAAAAAAATGGCTATTTCAGGGCTGCTGAGAGCCTTTAAAGTGGTGTAGAACACTGTGCCTTGCAGTACCACGCATAGGGAGTCTGCTTTGGTAGTGAAATAATACTGTGAGTCCATAATGCATGCAGATGACAGGCGTCGCTCTTAGAATCACAGCATACTTCACTTTTTTGGGCGGTCACGGGGTCAAAACTGACCAAATAACTCAAGTATCAACTCAGCCTTACAGGTAGATTTTAGCGTCAAGAAGAAGTGCACTCCTTTTACACCCTTGTCAGCTGATTCCACATAGATGTCTACAGAACCTGTTCTATTAAACGCTTATACAAGTAGAGCTGCCCTACAGAGTGGAGAGGGTGTCAGCAGTAAGTTTGTGTTGACATCTCTGATTAATTTTCCCCATTATCTGATCCATTAGAACAATTACCCAGAAAACAACGGATCCTGTCTGTGGAGCATACGCCTTCACTCGGTCACCATTTGCTTAATAATCCATGAGTATTGCTAAAGGCAAAAAAAACAGGAGTGGATCTAAAACAGAGATCATATGTGAATTAAATATTTGCATGTCTTCTGTGTTTTCTACCCACTCCTGCTTTTGGCTACTAAATCATAAGCCAATACTGATGGGACCATACAGGCCTTACAGCTGCTAGACAGACAGGATCCGTTGTGCGTCTCATTTTTCTTTACTTCTGACAGATCAGAAGAAAGGTAAAATAAATGATGATGTCAGCCAAGCTGAAAGCCAAAATAGTGAACCAGTCATGAAGTGGGGATGGTGGGAACAGCATGAAAAGTCCACAAAGTGGACCTATGACATAGTGGTGAAGTAAAAGCAGCATGAGGAGACCACAGAGTAGCCCAATGACAGGGTCTGGAGGTGGCAGCAGCATGAGGAGACAACAGAGCGGGACAATAAAAGAGTCTGGAGGTGGTGGCAGCATCAGGAGGCCACAGAGTGGCAAGGTGACATACTGTGGAGTTTGGTGGCAATACCAGTACCCTCTGAAGAAGGTGGGTGAAAGAAGGAGCACTTGGCATCAGATGTGTGGCATCAGGCAGGTAACAGCATCAGAATAGTAGCTGAGGCAGGTAGCCAGAAGAAACCGGTCTCTTTTGTCAAATTGTTGGTGAGGCACAATGGATTATCTAGTCTGATGCATCAGGCATTGGTGTGTGGAAATCCTGGCTGATACACGCCTGATTCATCTTGGTGCAGTGTCCCACTATGTACTATATGTGTGCATTTTAAACTGTTGCTAAATGTCATATCAAATGTATTGTGGTATCATGATGTAATTCCCTTTAACAGGCTGGCAGTGTCATTTACTTTCATTCGCCCCTAGGTGGTGCTTGCAACACTTATATATATATATATATATATACAGTACAGACCAAAAGTTTGGACACACCTTCTCATTCAAAGAGTTTTCTTTATTTTCATGACTATGAAGGCATCAAAACTATGAATTAACACATGTGGAATTATATACATAACAAACAAGTGTGAAACAACTGAAAATATGTCATATTCTAGGTTCTTCAAAGTAGCCACCTTTTGCTTTGATTACTGCTTTGCACACTCTTGGCGTTCTCTTGATGAGCTTCAAGAGGTAGTCCCCTGAAATGGTCTTCCAACAGTCTTGAAGGAGTTCCCAGAGATGCTTAGCACTTGTTGGCCCTTTTGCCTTCACTCTGGGGTCCAGCTCACCCCAAACCATCTCGATTGGGTTCAGGTCCGGTGACTGTAGAGGCCAGGTCATCTGGCGCAGCACCCCATCACTCTCCTTCATTGTCAAATAGCCCTTGCTTTCAAAGTTTTCCCAATTTTTCGGCTGACTGACCTTCATTTCTTAAAGTAATGATGGCCACTCGTTTTTCTTTACTTAGCTGCTTTTTTCTTGCCATAATACAAATTCTAACAGTCTATTCAGTAGGACTATCAGCTGTGTATCCACCTGACTGCTCCTCAATGCCACTGATGGTCCCAACCCCATTTATAAGGCAAGAAATCCCACTTATTAAACCTGACAGGGCACACCTGTGAAGTGAAAACCATTTCAGGGGACTACCTCTTGAAGCTCATCAAGAGAATTCCAAGAGTGTGCAAAGCAGTAATCAAAGCAAAAGGTGGCTACTTGGAAGAACCTAGAATATGACATATTTCAGTTGTTTCACACTTGTTTGTTATGTATATAATTCCACATGTGTTAATTCATAGTTTTGATGCCTTCAGTGTGAATCTACAATTTTCATAGTCATGAAAATAAAGAAAACTCTTTGAATGAGAAGGTGTGTCCAAACTTTTGGTCTGTACTGTATATAGCTGGGGGGGGGGGGAAGAGTTAGTGTGTTTGATGCTAATGAAGAGATGAGGACATTAATGGAGGAGGTGGAAATTTGTATTTCCACCGAAATAATAAAAAATATATTTTAACGCATATACTGTAAGTGCAGCACTTAATGCAGAATACAAGATTTTTTTGGTCCACCCAAATAATTCAAAAAAGATTTTAATGCATATAAGTGCAGCGCATAATGCAGAATACCAGATTTTTTTTGTCCACCAAAATAATTTAAAAAAGATTTTACCGCATATAAGTGCCGCACTGAACGCCAAATATCTTTTTCTTTTTCTACCGATATATGCCACTAAAGGCTTTACCTCATATAACTGGAAAAGTGAACATATATGCGCCAATAAAGGCTTTTCAACAGAGGGTTATAGCCTGTCAGCTTAAAAAGAACAATGGCGCCTGAGGTGGAGTGATCTGAAGTGAACGGGACATAGCGGAGGAAGTAGGTCCGAGCTGGAAGAGCGAGACGTCCATACTGCAAAAAGGACTTTCCCACATTTAACTGCAGCGCTGAATGCTGAATATATCTTTATTTTTCTACTGAAATAAGCCACTAAAAGCTTTATTACATAAAACTGCAACAGTGAACGCTGAATATATTTTTATTTTTCAACTGATATACGTCAATAAAGGTTTTTCAAGATATAACTGCAGGAACAAATGGCAAATGTATATTTCTTTTTCTAATGATATACATCAATAAAGGTTTTTCTACATGTAAGTGCACCAGCGAATGAGGAATGTATATTTCTTTTTTTAATGCAATACGCCAGTAAAGGCTTTACCAGATATAACTGCAACAATGAAGTGAGAATATATTTTTCTTGTAGTACTGAAATACGCCCCTATACGCTTTCACCAGAAATAATTGCAGAAGTGACCTGAGAATATATTTTTCTTGTTGTACTGAAATTGGCCACTATACGTTTTGACCAGAAAAAAAAATAGTGAAGTGTGGTGAAACGTAAATACAAAATTTCATCACAACGTAATTCGGTCCATACTGCAAAAAGGACTTTCCCACATATAACTACAGCGCTAAATATATCTTTCTTTTTCTACTGAAATATGCCACTAAATGCTTTACCACATATAACTGCAACAGTGAATGCTGAATATATTTTTATTTTTATACTGATATACGTCAATAAAGAGTTTTCAAGATATAAGTGCAGGAACAAATGGCGAATGTATATTTATTTTTCTAATGATATACATCAATAAGGGTTTTTCTATATGTAAGTGCACCAGCGAATGAAGAATGTATATTTCTTTTTCTACTGCAATACACCACTAAAGGCTTTACCAGATATACTCTAACTGCAACAGTGAAGTAAGAATACATTTTTCTTGTAGTATTGAAATACGCACCTATACGCTTTGACCAGAAAAAAATAAAGACTAAAGTGCGTATATATATATATTTCTTGCAGTACTGAAATACGCCACTATACACTTTCACCAAAAATAACTGCAACAGTGCAGTGCGTATATATTTTTCTTTTTTTTACAGAAAAACGCCCCTATACGCTTTTAACAGAAATAACTGCAACAGTGCAGTGCGTATATATTTTTCTTGTATTACTGAAATACGACCGTATACGCTTTCACCAGAAATAACTGCAACAGTGCAGTGTGTATATATATTTTTCTTTGTTACTGAAATACGCCCCTATATGCTTTCACCAGAAATAACTGCACAAGTCAAATGCATATATATTTTTCTTCTAGTACTGAATAAAATACTAAGATATAAGCCTCTAAGGGCTTTTCAACATAACACTTGCAGCCCAATAACAAAAAGCTGGAATGACAGAGCTGTCTAATGACTATTTGGTTCCCCAAATAATCGTTCTCTACACTTGTAAATCACTTTCCTATCAATGTCCCTAGCACCTTCTGTTGTCTCTCCCTGCACTAAGATGCTTTGAAATGATTCCTCCCTATCCTTTCCCTGCACTTATAAATAGTTTTTTCTGTCTTTTTTTTTTTTACACAATGAGGTTTTTCCAATAGCTATCCCTAGCGCCTTCACACGTCTGTCCCTTCACTCTGAAAGCACGAAAATGGCAGAATCTAAAATGGCTGCCATATTTATATGACTGTGACATCCCAGGGCTGGCTCGCTGCTGATTGGCTGCATGCAAGGCATGTCAATCTGGGTGATCCCGCCTTCCCAAAGTTGCATGCCCCATGTCCTTAGTCCTCACACGTGTAGCCGCCATTTTAGGAAAAATATGATTCATTAACACGAAGCGTGAGGGAATTTGCATTCTTTGCGAATCGAATTTGTCCTGAAATTCTAAATGAATTCCACTTTGTCAGCTTTGATTCGCTCATCTCTAATGATGATGATTGTACCTTAATATTAACCATCACAAACCTGATAGTTTTATTCTTCACAGACCAAAACAAGCTGACAAAATATCTCTGGGCTGTAATAGTGAGAGATATTAATTTCTGCAGTGCTAGACACAAGTAAAAGTTACTCTTTTCTACACCTTGATATTATTACATTCTCTTTACACATTTCACAATGGAAGACACTTATGAAACTATAGAAGTGCAGAGAGGCTATGTAGCCCAAAGACTGTAACTATATATATTAATATGCTTCAAAAATGAAAGAAAAATATAATTGCTTGCTATAGGCAAAACCTCTAATGCTACTTATTGGAAAATTGTCATAAACAATCTCTCTATACCCTTAATATCTAAAAAGTCACTCATGAGAAATTCAATTTATTATGTAATCTAACTAGTGTTGAGTGAGCATGCTCAGCCAAACAGCAGTTCAGCTCAAGCATTGCTATGCTCAAGCACAATTGAACACAATGAAAATCGATGGCACCCCCTGCTCTGAAAAAGAGAGGTTGTCTAGTTCACAGAAAAAGTTTAGAAATTGATAGAAACTCCACCGAAATGGTTTGAAAACAGCATGGTAAGGGTGTCTAGATGCATTTTGGACACCCATTACTTATGACATACAATAGACAACCACAAAAAGGCTATATGCCAAAAGCCAGGTATGTGCAAACCAACAATCTATTGTCACAGCCAGACAGCTGAGAAGCGCTCACAGGAGCTTCTCAGATCCTCCTCCTTGAATTTCTTTGTTTTGGTTTAGTTTCTCATCTCGTTAGTCTATCTCAGCTGTCTTGCAGTTAGACTGATCGCTACCCTTTAAGTTCCTCCCCATAATGCAGTAGTGTGCGGCTGATACAACTTCCTGGAGTGTGTGTGCATGCTGTTCCCAGTTCCCTGTTCCCAGTCGTCAGTCGTCATTTGTTTGCAAGATAAGTGCTGTTTATGTATTTACGATTTTGTCTTTTCTGGATCCAGGTGACCCTGACTCCCTCCGTGTCAGTGTAGGGAGCCGGTGGTCGTGTCCCTTCACTATTGTAGGGTCTTCAGGTAATAGATAGCCGAGGAACGTGGATATGCGGCCATCCACCTTTGGGGTGTTCGCATAGGCTGAGCAGTGAGGGAGAGTGGCAGGTCTATTGCAGGGGTCTCCCTTTGTTCCTTAGTTGTGGATCCAGAGAGACATTGTCTATATGGTATTGTCTTGTTTCCTGTACACCATCCGTGACATTATCAGCCGCCAAAACCGTCTCAAGCATGGATCCGGTTTCACTTTTGGCTGAACGCTTTCAGGGTCTTTCTTTGGAGGTAGCTGATCTCCGTAAGACTTTTTCTCAGTTTCAAGTGACCGGTTCAGCTTGCGTTCATGGAGTTTGTGCTGAGCCTAAGATCTCGCTCCCGGATACGTTCTCCGGGGGTAGTGAGAATTTTGTGCGTTTTAGAGAGGCTTGCAAACTCCATTTTCGCCTTCTTCCCCATTCTTCTGGTGATAAAGAACGGAGGGGGGGGGATCATTATATCGCTGCTCAGGGGTAACGCTCAGTCCTGGTCCTTTTCGCTGCCGGAGGGGGCACGGCCCCTTCGTTCAGTGGATGAATTCTTTTTAGCCCTGGGTCAGATATATGATGATCCGGATCGTATTGCTCTGGCTGAGTCTAGACTACGCCTGTTATGCCAGGGTAAACAATCCGCAGAGATATACTGTTCAGAATTTCGGAGATGGGCAGCAGATACGGGTTGGAATGATGCTGCACTCCGAAGTCAATTTTGCTATGGTCTTTCAGAGGATTGAAAGATGCATTTGCCTTTCATGAAAGACCTACCTCCTTGGATTCTGCTATGTCTCAGGCTGTTCGTATTGACAGGCATCTTAGAGAGAGAGGAGAGATCTCTCCTTCCTGTCATACTCAGTCCCGGGACAGTGCAGCGGTCTCATTCTGTGCACAGGGGTCTCAGTCGCTGTCAGCCCCTTCTGAGCAGGAGTCCATGCAGCTGGGGTTGATTGCCTCTGACAATAGAAGATTCAGTCCGCAGGGGAGGGTTTGTTTTTGTTGTGGAGGTATAAATCATCTGGCAAATGTTTGTCCCTCTAGGAGATTCAGGCAGTTTTCTGGGAGTAATAAAGAGACAAAAAGGAAAAAATCTTTTAAAAATGTTCCGTCTGTTACTATTGGCAGGGTTGAGGCGGAAATTGAAGGTTTTCCGTTTGCTTGTAGTTCCCGTTTTGTCCTGCCTGCTAGGGTGGCGCTAGAGAGCAAGAGCATTTTTTGTGAGATTTTTGTGGATAGTGGAGCAGCTGTCAACCTCATTGATAATCAATTTGCAATAACTCATGGTTTCCAGGTATGCACTTTGGGAAAGGATATTCCTGTTTTTGCTATTGATTCAGCTCCACTTTCTCAGAAATCATTAAAGGGCATAGTTCACAATATCCGTTTAATTGTGAGTGATGCTCATGTTGAGGATGTGTCATGTTTCGTCCTTAGCGGTTTGCCTACTCCTCTAGTGTTGGGGCTACCCTGGCTCACTAAACATAACCCCACCATTGATTGGCAAGCGAGGCAAATAAATGGTTGGAGTAACTTTTGCAGAGAGAATTGCCTCATAACATCTGTTTCTGAGGTTTCTACTAAGACTGTACCACCTTTCCTCTCTGAATTTTTGGATGTCTTCTCTGAGAGTGGAGTTCAGGGTTTGCCTCCGCACAGGGAGTATGATTGCCCTATTAATCTCATCCCAGGCGCCAAGCTGCCTAAATCTCGTTTATACAATCTCTCCCAACCTGAGAGGGTCGCTATGCGGGCTTATATCTCTGAGAGTCTGAGAAAAGGACACATACGACCCTCGAAGTCACCTGTTGCCGCTGGTTTTTTCTTTGTTAAGAAAAAAGATGGTTCTTTAAGACCTTGTCTGGATTTCAGGGAGCTGAACAGTATCACTATTCGTGATCCTTATCCGCTTCCTCTGATCCCGGACCTGTTTAACCAGGTTGTTGGGGCTAAAGTCTTTTCCAAATTAGACCTAAGAGGGGCATACAACCTGGTTAGGGTCAGAGAAGGAGACGAATGGAAGACGGCTTTCAATACCCCTGAGGGCCATTTTGAGAATTTGGTTATGCCTTTTGGTTTGATGAATGCCCCAGCCGTTTTTCAGCATTTCATCAACAGCATTTTTTATCATTTAATGGGAAAATTTGTATTAGTGTATTTGGATGACATTTTGATTTTTTCTCCTGATTTCAAGACTCATAAGGAACACTTACGTCAGGTCTTGCTCATCCTGCGGGAGAATAAATTATACGCGAAACTGGAAAAATGTGTGTTTGCGGTTCCAGAAATCCAATTTCTGGGGTTTCTTGTCTCCGCTTCTGGTTTTCGCATGGACCCCGAGAAGGTCCGCGCTGTGCTTGAGTGGGAGCTTCCTGAGAATCAGAAGGCGCTGATGCGTTTTTTGGGCTTTGCCAATTATTACAGGAAATTGATTTTGAATTATTCCTCTGTTGTTAAACCACTCACTGATATGACCAGAAAGGGGGTAGATTTTTCTTCCTGGTCGGTAGAGGCGCGTAAGGCCTTTTCTAATATCAAAGAGAGTTTTGCTTCCGCTCCCATCCTAGTACAACCTGATATTTCGTTACCCTTCATAGTTGAGGTTGATGCTTCTGAGGTAGGGGTGGGTGCGGTCTTGTCTCAGGGTTCCTCTCCTGCCAAATGGCAACCGTCTGCCTTTTTCTCAAAGAAACTCTCCTCCGCAGAGAGAAATTATGATGTGGGAGATAGGGAATTGTTGGCCATCAAGTTGGCTTTTGAGGAATGGCGCCATTGGTTAGAGGGAGCCAGACACCCTATTACCGTGTTTACTGACCATAAAAATCTGGCCTACTTGGAGTCAGCCAAGCGTCTGAACCCGAGACAGGCCAGATGGTCTTTGTTCTTTTCAAGGTTTAATTTTGTTGTTACGTTCCGCCCTGGGGTTAAGAATGTGAAGGCAGATGCCCTCTCACGTTGTTTTCCGAGAGGTGGGAATTTTGAAGACCCGGGTCCAATTTTGGCTGAAGGTGTGGTGGTCTCTGCTCTTTTTCCTGAATTGGAGGCAGAGGTGCAGGCAGCCCAGTCAGAAGCTCCTGATCTTTGTCCTCCTGGGAGGTTGTTTGTGCCTCTCGCTTTGAGACACAAGATTTTTAAAGAACACCACGACACGGTCCTTGCTGGGCACCCGGGGGCAAAAGCCACACTGGATCTCATCGCTCGGAGATTCTGGTGGCCTGCGCTTCGTAAGTCGGTTGAGGGTTTTGTGGCAGCTTGCGAGACTTGCGCTCGTGCCAAGGTCCCTCATTCACGGCCATCAGGTCCTCTCCTTCCTTTGCCCATTCCTTCCCGTCCTTGGACACATCTGTCCATGGACTTCATAACGGACTTGCCTCGTTCCTCGGGGAAGTCTGTGATTCTGGTGGTGGTGGACCGTTTTAGCAAAATGGTGCATTTTATCCCTTTTCCTGGTTTGCCCAATGCTAAGACGCTGGCGCAGGCATTTATTGACCACATTGTCAAATTGCATGGGATTCCTTCCGACATAGTCTCTGATAGGGGCACGCAGTTTGTTTCCAGATTCTGGAAGGCCTTCTGTTCTCGCTTGGGGGTTCGGTTGTCATTCTCTTCTGCTTTCCATCCGCAGTCGAATGGCCAGACAGAGCGCGTCAATCAGAATCTGGAGACATATCTGCGCTGTTTTGTGGCGGAGAATCAGGAGGATTGGTGTTCTTTTTTGTCCCTTGCTGAGTTTGCTTTAAATAACCGTCGTCAGGAGTCCTCTGATAAGTCACCATTTTTTGGTGCATATGGGTTCCATCCGCAGTTTGGGACTTTCTCGGGAGAGAGCTCTTCTGGTTTGCCTGATGAGGACAGATTCTCCTCGTCTTTGTCATCTATTTGGCAAAAGATTCAGGATAATCTAAAGAGCATGAGTGAGAGATATAAGCGTGTGGCAGATAAGAGACGTGTGCCTGGTCCGGACCTGAATGTTGGTGATCTGGTGTGGTTGTCTACCAAGAATATCAAATTGAAGGTTCCCTCCTGGAAGTTGGGTCCTAGGTTTATTGGGCCTTACAAGATCCTGTCTGTCATCAATCCTGTTGCCTACCGTCTTGATCTTCCTCAGACTTGGAAGATCCATAATGTTTTTCATAAGTCCTTATTGAAACCTTATGTTCAACCTATTGTACCCTCGCCTTTGCCTCCTCCTCCGATTATGGTTGATGGAAATCTTGAATTTCAGGTCTCTAGGATTGTGGATTCTCGTCTTGTCCGCGGTTCCCTCCAGTACCTCGTTCATTGGGAGGGTTATGGTCCTGAGGAGAGGATGTGGGTCCCAGTGACGGACATTAAGGCCTCTCGTCTCATCAGGGCTTTCTATAGGTCCCATCCTGAGAAGGTGGGCCCTGAGTGTCCGGAGTCCACTCCTAGAGGGAGGGGTACTGTCACAGCCAGACAGCTGAGAAGCGCTCACAGGAGCTTCTCAGATCCTCCTCCTTGAATTTCTTTGTTTTGGTTTAGTTTCTCATCTCGTTAGTCTATCTCAGCTGTCTTGCAGTTAGACTAATCGCTACCCTTTAAGTTCCTCCCCATAATGCAGTAGTGTGCGGCTGATACAACTTCCTGGAGTGTGTGTGCATGCTGTTCCCAGTTCCCTGTTCCCAGTCGTCAGTCGTCATTCGTTTGCAAGATAAGTGCTGTTTATGTATTTACGATTTTGTCTTTTCTGGATCCAGGTGACCCTGACTCCCTCCGTGTCAGTGTAGGGAGCCGGTGGTCGTGTCCCTTCACTATTGTAGGGTCTTCAGGTAATAGATAGCCGAGGAACGTGGATATGCGGCCATCCACCTTTGGGGTGTTCGCATAGGCTGAGCAGTGAGGGAGAGCGGCAGGTCTATTGCAGGGGTCTCCCTTTGTTCCTTAGTTGTGGATCCAGAGAGACATTGTTTATATGGTATTGTCTTGTTTCCTGTACACCATCCGTGACATCTATTAATGGGACAGATACAGTCAGCATACCTTACAATGGCAGCCTTGTGCACTATGAGACATTCAAAACCAGCTCTCATCTGACTGAGAGCCAGTAAGCCTCAAAGTTGCTTCAGAACTGTTGGATGGCTTGGGTGGACCTGCGCACCTAGATCATTATCATTCATTAGGGTGACAAAAAGTTTTTTAATTGTCCGAACATAATATTTAATAACCTTTCTATACAGTTGTTATGTAAACTCATTTGCATAATCGTGGGCATATGTAAATTAGTTGAATCTGCTTGTTTTTCAGCTGAAACACCTTTTGCATGGAAAAGTCGCGATAATCATTCGCGATTAGAATATTCACGATCAACACTACTCATGAACAGCGCCATTTATTGGATTCATAGTCTTATGAAAAGACTATAAATCCAATAGATGGCACTGTTTATGACTAGAGTTGAGCGAACACCTGGATGTTCGGGTTCGACGAGTTCGGCCGAACTTTCGAAAAATGTTCGGGTTCGGGATCCGAACTCGACCCGAACTTCATCCCGAACCCGAACCCCATAGAAGTCAATGGGGACCCGAACTTTTGGGCACTAAAAAGGCTGTAAAACACACCCGGAAAGGGCTAGAGGGCTGCAAAAGGCAGCAAAATGTAGTTAAATCCCCTGCAAACAAATGTAGATAGGGAAATGATGAGTTAACATAAAATAAATAAAAATTAAACAATATTAATTGGAGTGAGGTCCCATAGCACAGAATCAGGCTTCAAGTCACCCACCAATGGAGAAGGTCACTTACTATTATTTTGACCACAGCACCCAGACAAAGGAGAGAGGTCCCACAGCAGAGAACCAGGCATCATATCACCCACCACAGGAGTAGGCCACCATTTAGTTACTTTGACCCCTACACCCAGACGGAGGAGAGAGGTTACACAGCAGAGAATCAGGCATTTAGATCACCCACCACAGGAGTAGGCCACCATTGAATCAGACCCCGGCAACCATGTCAGATGGCACAAGCATAAGCTTTATATCAATCAGCACAGGAGAAGGCGACTTTGACAGACTTTGACCCCTACACCCGGACGGAGGAGAGAGGTTTCAAAGCAGAGAATCAGGCATTTAGATCACCCACCACAGGAGTAGGCCCCAATTTAATGGGACCCCGGCAACCATGTCAGATGGCACAACCATCAGCTTTATATCAATCAGCACAGGAGAAGGCGACTTTGAAAGACTTTGACCCCTACACCCAGATGGAGGAGAGAGGTTTCACAGCAGAGAATCAGGCATCATATCAACCACCACAGGAGAAGCCACCATTTAGTTAATTTGACCCCTGCACCCAGGAAGAGGAGAGAGGCACCACAGCACATATTCTGGCATCATATCAGCCACCACAGGAGAAGCCACCATTGAGTTACTTTGACCCCCGCACCCAGGAAGAGGAGAGAGGCACCACAGCACATATTCTGGCATCATATCAGCCACCACAGGAGAAGCCACCATTGAGTTACTTTGACCCCCGCACCCAGGAAGAGGAGAGAGGCACCACAGCACATATTCTGGCATCATATCAGCCACCACAGGAGAAGCCACCATTGAGTTACTTTGACCCCTGCACCCAGGAAGAGGAGAGAGGCCCCACAGCACATATTCTGGCATCATATCAGCCACCACAGGAGAAGCCACCATTTAGTTACTTTGACCCCTTCACCCAAACAGAGGAGAGAGGTTCCACATCAGAGAATCAGGCATCATATCAACCACCACAGGAGTAGGCCACAATTTAATGGGACCCCGGCAACCATGTCAGATGGCACAACCATCAGCTTCATATCAATCAGCACAGGAGAAGGCGACTTTGAAAGACTTTGACCCCTACACCCAGACGGAGGAGAGAGGTTTCACAGCAGAGAATCAGGCATTTAGATCACCCACCACAGGAGTAGGCCCCCATTGAATCAGACCCTGGCAACCATGTCAGATGGCACAACCATCAGCTTTATATCAATCAGCACAGGAGAAGCCACCATTGAGTTACTTTGACCCCCGCACCCAGGAAGAGGAGAGAGGCACCACAGCACATATTCTGGCATCATATCAGCCACCACAGGAGAAGCCACCATTGAGTTACTTTGACCCCTGCACCCAGGAAGAGGAGAGAGGCCCCACAGCACATATTCTGGCATCATACTAACCACCACAGGAGAAGTCACCATTGAGTTACTTTGACCCCTGCACCCAGGAAGAGGAGAGAGGCCCCACAGCACATATTCTGGCATCATATCAGCCACCACAGGAGAAGCCACCATTGAGTTACTTTGACCCCCGCACCCAGGAAGAGGAGAGAGGCACCACAGCACATATTCAGGCATCATATCACACACCACAGGAGAAGGCCTCTTTCAGTGATTTAGGCCTTTGGACCCAGACAGAGGAGAGAGGCACCACAGCACATATTCTGGCATCATATCAGCCACCACAGGAGAAGCCACCATTGAGTTACTTTGACCCCTGCACCCAGGAAGAGGAGAGAGGCCCCACAGCACATATTCTGGCATCATATCAGCCACCACAGGAGAAGCCACCATTTAGTTACTTTGACCCCTGCACCCAGGAAGAGGAGAGAGGCACCACAGCACATATTCTGGCATCATATCAGCCACCACAGGAGAAGCCACCATTTAGTTACTTTGACCCCTTCACCCAAACAGAGGAGAGAGGTTCCACATCAGAGAATCAGGTATCATATCAACCACCACAGGAGTAGGCCACAATTTAATGGGACCCCGGCAACCATGTCAGATGGCACAACCATCAGCTTCATATCAATCAGCACAGGAGAAGGCGACTTTGAAAGACTTTGACCCCTACACCCAGACGGAGGAGAGAGGTTTCAAAGCAGAGAATCAGGCATTTAGATCACCCACCACAGGAGTAGGCCCCCATTGAATCAGACCCTGGCAACCATGTCAGATGGCACAACCATCAGCTTTATATCAATCAGCACAGGAGAAGCCACCATTGAGTTACTTTGACCCCTGCACCCAGGAAGAGGAGAGAGGCCCCACAGCACATATTCTGGCATCATATCAGCCACCACAGGAGAAGCCACCATTGAGTTACTTTGACCCCCGCACCCAGGAAGAGGAGAGAGGCACCACAGCACATATTCTGGCATCATATCAGCCACCACAGGAGAAGCCACCATTGAGTTACTTTGACCCCTGCACCCAGGAAGAGGAGAGAGGCCCCACAGCACATATTCTGGCATCATACTAACCACCACAGGAGAAGCCACCATTGAGTTACTTTGACCCCTGCACCCAGGAAGAGGAGAGAGGCCCCACAGCACATATTCTGGCATCATATCAGCCACCACAGGAGAAGCCACCATTTAGTTACTTTGACCCCTGCACCCAGGAAGAGGAGAGAGGCACCACAGCACATATTCTGGCATCATATCAGCCACCACAGGAGAAGCCACCATTTAGTTACTTTGACCCCTTCACCCAAACAGAAGAGAGAGGTTCCACATCAGAGAATCAGGCATCATATCAACCACCACAGGAGTAGGCCACAATTTAGTTTATTTGACCCCTGCACCCAGGAAGAGGAGAGAGGCACCACAGCACATATTCTGGCATCATATCAGCCACCACAGGAGAAGCCACCATTTAGTTACTTTGACCCCTTCACCCAAACAGAGGAGAGAGGTTCCACATCAGAGAATAAGGCATCATATCAACCACCACAGGAGTATGCCACAATTTAGTTTATTTGACCCCTGCACCCAGGAAGAGGAGAGAGGCCCCACAGCACATATTCTGGCATCATATCACACACCACAGATGAAGGCCTCTTTCAGTGATTTAGGCCTTTGGACCCAGACAGAGGAGAGAGGTCAGAGATTAGCTTCATATCCCCCAGCACAGCAGAAGACCACTTTATTTGACTTAGGCCTCAGCACCCAGACAGAAGACAGAGGTAGCATGGCAGAGGTTATGGCTTCATGTCACCCGTTAGTTTAACCGGCCACTTTCATCTGGTTAGGCCCCGGTGCCCAGACAGAGAAGAGTTTCATTCAACTGTGGGTTTCATAAAATTTGTATCAAATAAAGAAGTGGCCCGTAGCACAACAAGACATGTTTTAGGCAGTTAATAAGGACTACTCTGCACAAGGGAGGGACAGGTCCTGTGGGATCCATGCCTGGTTCATCTTTATGAAGGTCAGCTTGTCCACGTTGGCTGTGGACAGGCGGCTGCGCTTGTCAGTAATGACGCCCCCTGCCGTGCTGAATACGCGTTCAGATAAAACGCTGGCCGCCGGGCAGGAAAGCACCTCCAAGGCATAACATGCTAACTCTGGCCACGTGGACAATTTCGAAACCCAGTAGTTGAATGGGGCCGAACCATCCGTCAGGATGTGGAGGGGTGTGCAGACATACTGTTCAACCATGTTAGTGAAATGCTGCCTCCTGCTAACACGTTCCGTATCAGGTGTCGGTGCAGATAGCTGTGGCGTGGAGACAAAACTTTTCCACATTTCTGCCATGCTAACCCTGCCCTCAGATGAGCTGGCCGTGACACAGCTGCGTTGGCGACCTCTTGCCACTCCTCTGCCTTCACCTTCCACCTGTTCCCCTGTGACATGTGGGAATGCTCTCAAGAGCACCTCTATCAGCGTGCGCTTGTACTCGCGCATCTTACGGTCGCGCTCCAGTTCAGGAATTAAAGTGGGCACATTGTCTTTATACCGGGGATCCAGCAGGGTGGCCACCCAGTAGTCTGCACACGTTAAAACGTGGGCAACTCTGCTGTCGTTGCGCAGGCATTGGAGCATATATTCGCTCATGTGGGCCAGGCTACCCATGGGTAAGGACAAGCTGTCCTCTGTGGGAGGCGTATCGTCATCGTCCACCGTATCCCCCCAGCCACGCACCAGTGATGGGCCTGGGCTGCCACCCCGCTGTGAACTTGCGTCATCCTCGTCCCCCTCCACCTCCTCCTCCTCATCCTCCTCGTCCTCCTGTACAGTGCCTTGGCTGGCGACTTGTGAACCTGTCCTCTGCTGCTTAAACAAACCTCCCTCTGAGCCACTTCGAACAGACTGGCCCGAAAGTGTTAGAAACGAGCCCTCATCCTCCTCCTCCTCCTCCACCTGGGCCACCTCCTCTAACATCATTGCCCTAAGTGTTTTCTCAAGGAGACATAGAAGTGGTATTGTAACGCTGATAACAGTGTCATCGCCACTGGCCATGTTGGTGGAGTACTCGAAACAGCGCAGCAGGGCACACAGGTCTCGCATGGAGGCCCAATCATTGGTGGTGAAGTGGTGCTGTTCGGCAGTACGACTGACGCGAGCGTGCTGCAGCTGAAACTCCACTATGGCCTGCTGCTGCTCGCACAGTCTCTCCAGCATGTGCAAGGTGGAGTTCCACCGGGTGGGCACGTCGCATATGAGGCGGTGAGCGGGAAGGCCGAAGTTCCGCTGTAGCGCAGACAGGCGAGCAGCGGCAGGATGTGAACGGCGGAAGCGCGCACAGACGGCCCGCACTTTATGCAGCAGCTCTGACATGTTGGGGTAGTGGTGAATGAACCTCTGCACCACCAAGTTCAGCACATGCGCCAGGCAAGGGATGTGCGTCAAACCGGCTAGTCCCAGAGCTGCCACGAGATTTCGCCCATTATCGCATACCACCAGGCCTGGCTTGAGGCCCACCGGCAGAAACCACTCGTCGGTCTGTTGTTCAATACCCCGCCACAACTCCTTTGCGCTGTGGGGCCTGTCCCCCAAACATATGAGTTTCAGAATGGCCTGCTGACGTTTACCCCGGGCTGTGCTGAAGTTGGTGGTGAAGGTGTGTGGCTGACCGGATGAGCTGGTGGAAGCAGTGGAGGAGGAAGCCGAGTAGGAGGAGGAGGCTACAGGAGGCAGAGAATGATGCCCTGCGATCCTAGGGGGCGGAAGGACGTGCGCCAAGGAACTGTCCGCCGGGGGCCCAGCCGCCACTACATTCATCCAGTGTGCAGTTAGTGAGATATAGCGTCCCTGGCCGTGCTTACTGGTCCACGTATCTGTGGTTAGGTGGACCTTGCCACAAATGGCGTTGCGCAGTGCACACTTGATTTTATCGGACACTTGCATGTGCAGGGAAGGCACTGCTGTCTTGGAGAAGTAGTGGCGGCTGGGAACCACATACTGCGGGACAGCCATGGCCATCAGCTGTTTGAAGCTGTCTGTGTCCACCAGCCGGAATGACAGCATTTCAAAGGCCAGCAGTTTAGAAATGCTGGCGTTCAGGCCAAGGGCTCGAGGGTGACTCGGGGGGAATTTGCGCTTCCTCTCTAAGGTTTGAGATATTGAGAGCTGAACGCTGCTGTGTGATATAGTGGAGACGCTAGTTGACGGTGGCGGTGGTGGTGGTGTCGGTGGCACATCCTCTGTTTGCTGCTCGGCAGGTGGCAACATTCCTCTCGAGGCGGAAGCCGAGGCAGCAGCGGTAGAGGGAGCAGGGGGAGCCTCAGCGAGTGCCTGGTTTTTAAGGTGTGTACCCCACTGCAGTTCATGCTTTGCATGTAGATGCCTGGTCATGCAGGTTGTGCTGAGGTTCAGAACGTTAATGCCTCGCCTCAGGCTCTGATGGCAGAGCGTGCAAGTCACTCGGGTCTTGTCGGTAGGACATTGTTTAAAGAAGTGCCATGCCAGGGAACTCTTTAAAGCTGCCTTTGTGGGGCTGGGTCCCTGTTGGCGATGTCCAGTAGCAGGCGAACTCTGGGGGCGGCGGCTCGTCTGCTTTGGCCCCCTGCTCCCTCTTTGGCTTCGCTGTTGTCTCGGTCTCACCACTACCTCTTCCTCTGAACTGTGAAAGTCATCGCCACAACCTTCAGTCCATGTGGGGTCTAAGACCTCATCGTCCTCTGCATCGTCTTCCACCCAGTCTCCCTCCCTGACCTCCTCCTGTTCAGTCTGCACACTGCAAAAAGACGCGGCAGTGGGCACCTGTGTTTCGTCATCATCAGAGAGTCGGTGACTCTGCTGTGGTGGTATTCCCATGTCCTCTTCATCTGGAGACATAAGTGGTTGTGCGTCAGTGCATGGTATGTCTTCCTCCACTGGGGAAGGGCTAGGTGGACGCCCCTGGGAAACCCTGGAAGCAGAGTCTTCAAACAGAAGAAGAGACTGCTGCATAACTTGTGGCTCAGACCGTTTCCCTGATATGCTTGGGGGTGATGTGACAGACTGATGGGCTTGGTTTTCAGGTGCCACCTGTGCGCTTTCCGCAGAAGACTGGGTGGAAGACCATGTGGTGAACGTGCTGGAAGCACTGTCGGCCACCCAATCGATTAATGCCTGTACCTGCTCAGGCCTTACCATCCTAAGAGCGGCATTGGGCCCCACGAGATATTGCGGTACATTCTGCCGGCTAGTTGAGGGAGTTCGTTCCCTACTGTGTGCGCCTGGGGCCGAACGGCCACGTCCTCTACCAGCAACAGAGGCTCCACGGACACCACCACGACCGCGTCCTCGTCCCTTAATAGTATTTTTCTTCATTGTTGCGATTCAACTCGCACCACAATGAAATATATTATTTTTTATAAGCAAAATCCCCTCACTGGAATACTTTCAGTCTTTTGACTGTATGGATTACAGATGGAATGACTGTTATATGTGAGTACCGCTTTCTTTGACAGATTCTAGTATGGGTACATATATGTTTTCCCAACCCCAGCACATTAGTTTGCTAATTCCAGATGTATGAAACGCAGGCCTAACTGTATCTAGTATATTGAACGCCAGATAAACTAACTTGGCCTTTTTTAAATAAAAAAAAAATTCCCTCACTGGAATACTTTCAGTCTTTTGACTGTATGGATTACAGATGGAATGGCTGTTATATGTGAGTACCGCTTTCTTTGACAGATTCTAGTATGGGTACATATATGTTTTCCCAACCCCAGCACATTAGTTTGCTAATTCCAGATGTATGAAACGCAGGCCTAACTGTATCTAGTATATTGAACGCCAGATAAACTAACTTGGCCTTTTTTAAATAAAAAAAATTCCCTCACTGGAATACTTTCAGTCTTTTGACTGTATGGATTACAGATGGAATGACTGTTATATGTGAGTACCGCTTTCTTTGACAGATTCTAGTATGGGTACATATATGTTTTCCCAACCCCAGCACATTAGTTTGCTAATTCCAGATGTATGAAACGCAGGCCTAACTGTATCTAGTATATTGAACGCCAGATAAACTAACTTGGCCTTTTTTAAATAAAAAAAATCCCCTCACTGGAATACTTTCAGTCTTTTGACTGTATGGATTACAGATGGAATGACTGTTATATGTGAGTACCGCTTTCTTTGACAGATTCTAGTATGGGTACATATATGTTTTCCCAACCCCAGCACATTAGTTTGCTAATTCCAGATGTATGAAACGCAGGCCTAACTGTATCTAGTATATTGAACGCCAAATAAACTAACTTGGCCTTTTTTAAATAAAAAAAATCCCCTCACTGGAATACTTTCAGTCTTTTGACTGTATGGATTACAGATTGAATGACTGTTATATGTGAGTACCGCTTTCTTTGACAGATTCTAGTATGGGTACATATATGTTTTCCCAACCCCAGCACATTAGTTTGCTAATTCCAGATGTATGAAACGCAGGCCTAACTGTATCTAGTATATTGAACGCCAGATAAACTAACTTGGCCTTTTTTAAATAAAAAAAATTCCCTCACTGGAATACTTTCAGTCTTTTGACTGTATGGATTACAGATGGAATGACTGTTATATGTGAGTACCGCTTTCTTTGACAGATTCTAGTATGGGTACATATATGTTTTCCCAACCCCAGCACATTAGTTTGCTAATTCCAGATGTATGAAACGCAGGCCTAACTGTATCTAGTATATTGAACGCCAGATAAACTAACTTGGCCTTTTTTAAATAAAAAAAATCCCCTCACTGGAATACTTTCAGTCTTTTGACTGTATGGATTACAGATGGAATGACTGTTATATGTGAGTACCGCTTTCTTTGACAGATTCTAGTATGGGTACATATATGTTTTCCCAACCCCAGCACATTAGTTTGCTAATTCCAGATGTATGAAACGCAGGCCTAACTGTATCTAGTATATTGAACGCCAGATAAACTAACTTGGCCTTTTTTAAATAAAAAAAATCCCCTCACTGGAATACTTTCAGTCTTTTGACTGTATGGATTACAGATGGAATGACTGTTATATGTGAGTACCGCTTTCTTTGACAGATTCTAGTATGGGTACATATATGTTTTCCCAACCCCAGCACATTAGTTTGCTAATTCCAGATGTATGAAACGCAGGCCTAACTGTATCTAGTATATTGAACGCCAGATAAACTAACTTGGCCTTTTTTAAATAAAAAAAATTCCCTCACTGGAATACTTTCAGTCTTTTGACTGTATGGATTACAGATGGAATGACTGTTATATGTGAGTACCGCTTTCTTTGACAGATTCTAGTATGGGTACATATATGTTTTCCCAACCCCAGCACATTAGTTTGCTAATTCCAGATGTATGAAACGCAGGCCTAACTGTATCTAGTATATTGAACGCCAGATAAACTAACTTGGCCTTTTTTAAATAAAAAAAATTCCCTCACTGGAATACTTTCAGTCTTTTGACTGTATGGATTACAGATGGAATGACTGTTATATGTAAGTACCGCTTTCTTTGACAGATTCTAGTATGGGTACATATATGTTTTCCCAACCCCAGCACATTAGTTTGCTAATTCCAGATGTATGAAACGCAGGCCTAACTGTATCTAGTATATTGAACGCCAGATAAACTAACTTGGCCTTTTTTAAATAAAAAAAATCCCCTCACTGGAATACTTTCAGTCTTTTGACTGTATGGATTACAGATGGAATGACTGTTATATGTGAGTACCGCTTTCTTTGACAGATTCTAGTATGGGTACATATATGTTTTCCCAACCCCAGCACATTAGTTTGCTAATTCCAGATGTATGAAACGCAGGCCTAACTGTATCTAGTATATTGAACGCCAGATAAACTAACTTGGCCTTTTTTAAATAAAAAAAAAATTCCCTCACTGGAATACTTTATGGCTTTTCACTGTATGGATTACAGGTGGACTGGTATTAGTAGGGGTGACACAAGCACACCCAAGTCCCTGATGTAGGATTTCTATGGCACAGACCACTATTACAAGTGATTAATGGACGTTGGGAGAGATTGTGCTGCAGCACTAGTCCCAAGATGGCCGCCGCCTATCAGCCCAGTAACATGTGCCACAAAATGGTCTGCACAACCTTTAAAAAAAATAGCCTTGGTCTGTGCTGCTAAATCGCTATTGGTCTGAATCCCAGGTGTAGATGTCTGACTTGTTTGGAGCTTTGGAATGCACACTGTGGCAGCTTCTGCTGCAGCACTACAAGTCGCAAAATGGCGGCCGGCGGTCAGCCCAGGTACATGTGGATGGAAAAATCACTCTGGCCACTCTAAAAATAGCCAATCCCTATCAAAAAAGCAGCTCAGCTGCAGTTGTTCAGATGAATCACAGGTGGAGGAGAGAAATTTGCTTCCAGTTATTCAATTATCCCTGCCTATTCTCGCCCTAGCATCAGCTGCGTCTATCCCTGTTCTATTCACATCGGGAGTGAGCACGTCCCGACGTGCGCACAAGCTTATAAAGAGGCTGAGTCACATGCTGCACTTGGCCAATCACAGCCTTGCCAATAGTAGGCATGGCTGCGATGGCATCTTAGGGCAAGTAGTATGATGCATGTTGATTGGCTGCTTTGCAGCCTTTCAAAATGCGCCAAAATACATGCCGAACGACGAACCCGAACCCGAACTTTTACGAAAAAGTTCGGGTTCGGGTCCGTGTCACGAACACCCCAAAATTCGGTACGGACCCGAACTATGCTCGAACTGTTCGCTCAACACTATTTATGACTCATTAACAGCTCCATCTATTGGTTTCATAGTCTTATGATAAGACTATGAATCCAATAGATAGCACTGTTCATGACTCATGAACAGCGCCATCTATTTGTTTCAGTCTTTTTTTTTTTCAAATATATTTTATTAGGTTTTGATATAATTTGCACATTTACATTCAAAGGTACATATTGGATCAAATTACATGTCATATTCCTTTTTTACAGATATGGGCAGTTAAAACAAAGATAAAACACATCTAAACAGTGCAATAATCCTTTCCCTAAACATTTCCCTCCCCCTTCTTTACAGGTGATGTGGTTTAAAGTTTTCTTTTTATTAAAGCTATTCCTGGAGGTGTACAGTGTCTCATTTCGGAGTTAATGTGGATTTATTGTCGTGTAGTCTCATGGTAGCTCGTCTTTATGTAAGGATTGATGATGCTTTATATGTTATTGGTTTCATAGTCTTATGATAAGACTATGAATCCAATAGATGTCACTGTTGATAAGTAGTGTAGATCGTGAATATTGTAATCGCAAATTTTCCAAATAGTTTTTCAGCTGAAAAACAAGGCAGATTCTGCTCATTTGCATGTCTTTACCATATGCCCATGTTTGTGCAAATAAGTTTACATGACAAAACTGTATAGAAAGGTTATTAAATTTGGTTAGGACAATCAGAAAACTTTTTGTCACCCTAATGATAATGATCTAGTTGCGCAGGTCCACCCAAGCCATCCAACATATATGAAGCAACTTTGAAGCTTACGGGCTCTCAGTCAGATGAGAGCTGGTTTTGAATGTCACATAGTGCACAAGGCTGCCATTGTAAAGTGTGCTGACTGTATCTATCTCATGGATAGATTGTTGGATTGCACATACCTGGATTTTGGCATATAGCCTTTGTGTGGTTGTCTATTGTATGTCATAGGTAATAGGAGTCCAAGATGCATCCAGATGTCCTCATGCTGTTTACAAACCATTTTAGTGGTGTTTCCATCAATTTCTAACCTTTTTCTGTAAACCAAACACCCTCTCCTCTTCAGAGTAGTGGGTGCCTGGTTTAATGCTTGGGTCTCCGATTGACTTCCATTGTGCTTGGTAGAGCACCCGAGCATCCCGATGTGCTTGGCCAGAACACCCGAGCACTTTGGTGCTTGATCAACACTAAATCTAACATTTTATGGTTTCCATGACAATAGAATGGTTAAATGTATTTTAAAATTAAATCCATTTTGTACATTGTACATTGTTTAGCTATTTTCTCTCAGACTGCTCCTCGAAATGAATGTAATCTTTAAGAAGGGAACTTTACATATCCAGGGTATATTTTGTATTCTGTGTGGGGAGGACATTTTTGGGATAGCATGAAGATACCTATGTTTCTATGTTTCTATGTTTTAAGGGTCTATTCCACTTAGCAGATTCATTAGAGAATCCAATGCAGAAATTCAAATGATGTTATTACTCTAGAATGTGCATTGCATTTTTTTTTCTAAACTCATTTAGATATGTAAAATACATTTCTGCTGAAAAAAAAATCTGAAAAATCTATACAATAACACACAAGCAGAAGGTGGGGTGGGATACGTGTCTGTACTCCGCAACCTCTCCTCTCACCCTGATGGAGTCTACCTCTTCCTAAGTTGGTGGAGGTGGGGCACCCACTGACGGATAAAATGACAGGAATTAGTCCTGTGTACCATTGAATGTTTGCCGAGTGGAGAGGTGTCACATAATGGTGCCACCCCTCTTCAGTGCATTGTGGTCCGGGTTCTCTTTACCAGTTAATTCTGGGAAGTGTACCCCTTCTTGAGGTGGACTCAGACATAGCCTGCTGAATGGGTCTATCAATTCTGCTTTGACTTGTTATTTTGATTAGATGTGGTACCCATCATTCAGGGTTTCTATTTTCTGTAACTTTACATAACTCCTTTAGTTACTCCACTCAAGACTCTTTTAATTGGGCTGTTCAATACCCATACACGAATGCCTGTCGGTATACACCGGTGCTGTGGTATATTATATAGCACTAGTTATGCTATGTATACCGAAACATCATTCATTACGTAACAGGCGATTGTTCTGGCGGGCATATGAGCTGTGAACATCTGGCCTGTTGTGGGCTGTGTGGGTGCACTCACAGTGCATACGCCGTCCTATATAAGCAACTTCTGTGCACCTCTGCTCACCAGTAGTCAAGCGTCTTTACTGGGCCCACGGAACAGTAAACCATAATTAGTGAAATTGCATGATATTAATATTGCTACAGTTGTTGCTCCATGTTTATGATCACTTAACTGTCTGTGGATGAATTATACATTCTTCATTTATGTACTTTATTCAAGATGGGTGATGCACGTTTTATGAATTTCATGTAACACATTTAAAATCATGTTCTTTTGTCCCTTGGTAATTATTATCACTTAATTTATAATTGTTAATAGTGATAATCGAGTATGCTCGGCCGAACACCTGTTCGGCTCGAGCATCTCAATGCTCGGCACATGGCGGTACTCGGCCGAATACTGCATGTGCTCTAGCGCAATGCTCGAGTCTCCGCCCCGCGCCTTTCTTGGCTGCTACGCAGCCAATAAGCGTGCAAGTGAGTACTGCCCTCACTTTAATGCCATAGCCATGTTGGCTGCTGGCATTACAGTGATTGACTGGCCGGAACGCGTTATTGGTTGCTATATAGCACAAGTTGATGCATGTTCGTCTTATTCTTAGTCAGGGAGAGCTGTGCTGTGGAAGGAACAGACTGTGTAGGGAGTGAAATAGGAATAATTTTTTTTAGAAAATCTTTTCAGAGACCCAAAAGTCCTTTTAAGGACTATTGTTGTGTGTGGTAGCAGCAATATATATTTTTAGCGCAACCTGCTCTAAATTGCTAAAACTTAATAGACCCAAAAGTCCTTTTAAGGATTATTGTGTGTGGCAGCAGAAATATCTTTTTTTTTTTTGCGCAAACTACGCTAAATAGCTCAAACTTTACAGACTCAAAAGTCCTTCTAAGGACTATTGTGTGTGGCAGCAATATCTATTTAAATACCATACAATAGTTAGGCCACTGCAGACAGCAACATTTGCTGCGCCACATCTCTAGTGTAAAGTGTGCGCATCCAAAAAATATGTGACATACAGTGTCCCTTTTCGGTAGATGGTGTCCGCTGCGGACAGTGACATTAGCTGCACCACATCTCCAGTGTAAAGTGTGCGCCTCCCAAAAATATGTGACATCCAGTGTCCCTTTTCGATAGGCGGTGTCCGCTGCGGACAGTGACATTAGCTGCGCCACATCTCCAGTGTAAAGTGTGCGCATCCAAAAAATATCTGTGACAGTGTACTTTTTCCGTAGACAGTGTCCGCTTTTTACAGTGACATTAGCATCGCCACATCTCCAGTGTGCGCTTCAAAAATGTATCTGTGACATACAGTGTACTTTTTTGCGTAGATGCTGCGGACAGTGACATTACCGGTGGTACCTCTCCTGTATAACATTTTCTCATTCCAAATACCTGTGACATTCCCTGTAATTTTTCATTAGCTGCTGGTGACAGCATTGACATTATCTGCGGGATATCTCCTGTGAGATGTTTCCACATCCCAAATACCTTTTTTAATTTGTTTGCGCAAACACTTTCAAATCCTACGCTACTGTACGTGTGACAGACTTTAAATCATTTATAACATTTAATATTAAGAAGGCGAGCAGTAAGGGACGGGGCAGTGGCTGTGATGCTAATGGTGCACGCAGAGGCCGTGGCCCTGGGCGCGGTGAAACTGTGCCTGCTGCCAGAGCACAAGAAAAACTATCATCCACGATACCTAATTTCATGTTCCAGTTTGCAGGGCGGCACAGGACACCACTCTTGAAGTCAGACCAGTGCGACCAGGTGGTCGGTTGGACTGCAGCAGATAATGCTTCCAGTCGCTTAAGCACCACCCTGTCTTCCACCAAGTCCAGTCTCAGTAGCCAAAAGTCTGCTCAACCCAATCCTCACCCTGATCCTCTTTCCTCCCACCATGGAGAGTCTGGGCAAACAAGTGATCCCACACTCGGATATTCCAAGCAGCTCTTTTCAGCGCAAATCTTTGATTTGGCCCTCTCACCAAGCATTCTTGAAGAGGGACAAATCTTGTGCCCTGATTTCCAAACTCTTGAGCATCCACAATCACAAGAAGATGACGGTGGGGATCGGCAATTACTGTTTAATGAGGTGGATGATGATGAGACACAGTTGCCAATAACTCAATGGCAATTACTGTCTGAAGAGGTTGATGAAGTGGATGAGAAACAGCTGTCAATCACTGAGGTAGTGGTTAGGTCAACAAGTCAGGAGGATGAGCAGAGTGAGGAAGTGGAAGAGGAGGTGGTGGACGATGAAGTCACTGACCCAACCTGGGGAGTTAGAAAGCCGAACGAGGACAGAAGTACAGAGGGGGAGGAATCTGCTGCACCGCAACAGGCTGGAAGAGGCAGTGGGCTGGCCAAAGGGAGAAGCTGGGCCACACCAAACAGGCCCGCACCTGTTACCCGGAGCACACCCTTGCAGAAATCTCCCTTGCCAAGGGGTAGGTGTTCCGCAGTCTGGCGCTTTTTTGAGGAAAGTGCGGACAACAAAAGAATTGTAATATGCAACCTGTGCCATACAAAAATGAGTACGGGTGTGAACACTAGCAACCTCACCACCACCAGCATGATCCGCCACATGGCATCAAAGCACCGTAATAGATGGGCCGAACTCCTGGGTCTGTGTCTGCGGGTCACACCACTGCCTCCTCTTCCCCTGTGTTATGTACTGGCCAATCCCCTGTCCAAGAAGCAGGCCCGGATGCCTCCTGCCCTGCACCTGGTCCTTCGCAAGCACCATCAGCGACCACATCCACTTCCGTGTCCAAGTGCAGCGTAAAAATGTCCTTACCCCAGGCATTTAAATGCAAGCGCAAATACCCAGCCACCCGCCCACAGGCCATAGCACTAAATGCGCAGCTTTCCAAATTACTGGTCCTGGAAATATTGCCATTTAGGCATGTGGACCCTGAGGCCTTCCGCAGCCTGATGTCGGTGGCCATCCCGCGTTACGCAGTCCCCAGCTGCCACTATTTTTCAAGGTGTGCCGTACCCGCCTTACACCAACATGTGTCCCGTAACATCATACGTGCCCTAACCAATGTAGTTACTGGGAAGGTCCACTTAACCGCAAACACATGGACAAGTGCATTCGGCAAGGGAAGCTACATTTCTCTGATGGCACACTGGGTGAATGTTGTGGAGGCCGGGAACCAGTCGTACCCTGGGGTGGCACAGGTGTTATCGACGCCAAGGATTGCGGGCCCTACGTCGATCAGAGTTTCCGCCAGCACCTAAATTAGTGGCTCCAACCCCCACTTCTCCTCCTCCGCCTCCTCCTCCACTTCTACCTCCGAATTATCCACGCACAGCACCAGTCAGTCATCAGTCGATAGCTGGAAGCAGTGTAGCACTGCAGTGGGGAAGTGGCAACAGGCCATGCTGAAGATCATATGCTTAGGGGCAAACAGCACACCGCCGCAGAGCTGTGGCAGGGAATAAGAGAAAAGACTAAGCTTTGGCTCTTGCCACTCAACCTAGAACCAGGCATGGTTGTGTCTGATAATGGCCTTAACTTGGTGGCAGCTTTTGAGCTCGGAAAGCTCAGACATATCCTATGCCTAGCCCACGTGTTCAACCTTGTGGTTCAGTGGTTTCTCAAAACCTACCCCTATTTGCCTGAGCTACTGGCGAAGGTGCGCCGCGTGTGTGCACATTTCCGCAAGTCATCGACAGTGAGCATGCACTGGAACTCGACGAACCACATGTTGGCCAGGCATTGTGAGCAGCAGAGGGCAGTATTGGAATACCAGCTGCAACATGGTCGTCACCTTTCCAGTCAGCTTCCTCTATTCACAAGCGAGGAGTGGGCATGGATGTCTGACCTCTGTGAGGTTTTAAGAAACTTTGAGGAATCAACACAGATGGTGAGCGGCGATAACGCTATTATGAGCGCAAACATCCCACTTCTGTGTCTACTTAAATGCTTGCTGCTCACAATTAAAGAGGAAAATCTAATCTAGGCACATGGAGAGCGGCGCCCAGGGATCTCCCTGTACTTACTATTATCCCTGGGCGCCGCTCCGTTCTCCTGGTATAGGCTCCGGTATCTTCAGATTTTCGGCTCAACTGGGAGGAGCCTGCCGGCGTCTCCTTCTCCCAGGCTGTAGCGCTGGCCAATCGGTCCTCTTTAAGGATGACGCTTTGCATGTGGAAGAGGTGGAAATGGGGGAAGACCTTACAAAGGGTGATAGCCAGACCACCCTGAGTTCGTCTTCTCAGCGCGAATTATTAGATAGGCACACCATCTAGGATTGCTCAGAAACTTTTGAATTCTGCAGATCATTTATTAAGCGCCCTATATTTGTGCCTTAGCACAGCCCAGTACAAATATCTTTAAAATACCAAAGAGTATATCAAAAATACTAAAATTACCAAAAATATACAATTAAAAGCAAAAACATAAAGTAGAATGTTTATCATAAATAAAAAGAGATCATCATATTGTGATGTCTGTCAAACACACAGTTGTTTGCTCCTGATGTAGATGGAGCAATAGTTCCCAACTGGGTGATATGCTGTGTATATGGCAGGCAGCAGAAAATGGTGACTCACTTAGGATGTAGCATGGCATTGCAACATTGTGTTGTAAAATTTCTTCAATAAATAATGATCAGAGTCCCTTAGTATATAATGTCCGACTTTATAACAGTTCCTTTCTTTATCTGTACAGCGTTCTCCTTTTAGAAGACCAATTACTTTTCCATACACTCCATAAATCTCCTTTGGTATTAAATTATGTATTCCTCACTTTTTGGTATAGTATATAATAATGGATTATAATGCGGCTCTGTATCATTCACTTTAACCGCTTGTTCACCAGCTTAATGATGTACTCAATTGTGGTGATATTTCACATAATTAATAATAATGTTCCACATGTTACTCACAATTGGTGATACAATATGAATGAACGTCTTATTCCTTGATCGGATGGTAATGTAATGTATCTTACCTCCGTGCCTTCTATGCAAGAGAGTTGCCGTTTACCTGCTCTGAGTTCGTGCGCTGGCGTCCCAAGTGGTTTCCTGCTCTCGGCAGCACACGTGGTATGTTGTGGTATGGTGTGAATGCCGCTTTGGTCAGGCTGTCTTACTTGCAACTGTAAAGTCCTTTGGAGCGCTCCAACTGTTCTTTAGTATAGGTCAAGGCTTTTGATGGGTCATTCCTTAAAACGGTGGTCTTGAATCACAACAATTGTGTACATCATTAAGCTGGTGAACAAGCGGTTAAAGTGAATGATACAGAACCGCATTATAATCCATTATTATATACTATACCAAAAAGTGAGGGATACATGATTTAATACCAAAGGAGATTTAAGTATATGAAACACCTGAGTGTATGGAAAAGTAATCGGTCTTCTAAAAGGAGAACGCTGTACAGATAAAGAAAGGAACTGGCTTAAAGTCAGACATTATATACTAAGGGACTCTGATCATCATTTATTGAAGTTATTTATTGAAGACATTTTACAACACAATGTTACAATACCATGCTACATCCTAAGTGAGTCACCATTTTCTGCTGCCTACCATATACACAGCATATCATCCAGTTGGGAACTATTGCTCCATCTACATCAGGAGCAAGCATGTTTGACAGACATCACAATATGATTATCTCTTTTTATTTATGATAGACATAATACTTTATGTTTTTGCTTTTAATTGTATATCTTTTGTAATTTTTGTATTTGTGATATACTCTTCGATATTTTAAAGATATATGTACTGGGTTGTGCTAAGGCACAAATATAGGGCACTTAATAAATGATCTGCAGAATTCAAAAGTCTCTGAGCAATCCTAGATGAAGTGTGCCTATCTAATAATATAAATTTTATACAACTACATGGTGATAGGGTGAAATTGCATAGTTACTAGCACCTGGTCCGATACAACCAGTGGGTGAGCTGCCATTCAAATACCTTGATTATAGCTTTCAGTCTTTTTGGGTATGATGCCACAAGCTTTGCACAATTATATTTGGAGATTTTTATTTCTGCAGATCCTCTCAAGCTCTGTCAGGTTACTGGGGACTTTTGGTGCACAGCCATTTTCAGGCTCTCCAGAGACACTTAGAATTCAGGCCAAAAAGTTCAATCTTGGTTTCATCAGACCTGAGAATCGTATCACTGTCTGAGACCCTTTAGGTGTGTTTTATGAAATTCCAGGCAGGCTTTCATGTATCTTTTACTATGGAGAGGCTTCTTTCTAGCCACTCTGCCATGAAGCCCAGCTTGGTGGAATGCTGAAGTGATAGTTGACCTTCTGGAAGATTGTCCCATCTGCATCCAAGATCCTTGGAGCTCAGCCAGAGTGACACATACACTGATGAGCAGAAGGATAACAATGTTTTGAACTTTTTACTTTCAGGCTCTATATCTCAACATCCACTACAACTTTGAACGTGAGACTACCATCATTTTATAGACAATCATCTTGGCTATGTCATATATAAATTGGACTTGCAATTATTTAGCATATGATTAGTTATACAGATTATTGTCATGTAACTGCATTGTTACTGTTTTACTCCTAGTGGTGGAACAATCTTTTTCTTCTTGTATATCACAAGTTGCAACCTGTTCTCACATTCCCTAGCTGTGTGTGGTATGAGGTTGATTGCCAAGCAAAAGGTCACTGGTTCAATTCCAGGAGCAGCCATAAAAAGATTTCCCAAGAGCTACATATTGTTTGTTTCTTTTGAAATATATAAGTATAAAACCAACACTACAATGAAATGATCTGTACTAAGACAATAAAGTATACATAATGGCCCAAAATTATTATTTGCACCAAAATCTAACTTAAAAACTGGAGCAATATGGCATATCTAGGGCTTCTACACTTTTTTTTGCGACATGCTTGACAAGTGGGAGGGGCTTAGGAGAAAGTGGCACAATTCTGGCATAAAAATCTGTCCCAAAGTAAGCCAACCAATAGTAAGTATAGAGTCAGAGAAAAATGCTTATCCCTGTACCACATTTAGCATCCAGCCTTAGCCATGTGATAAATCTGATGCAGGTCTAGAAAGTCTGTCTACGCTTATACCATCTTTAGAATTAGTAAATTTGGGCCAATGACTTAAATCTGAGTTGTGGACCATTTAACTCTAAAAAGCAAACATGACCATTCAGTTTTTAAAAATCCTTAGCATGTGATTACTTATGATGTATGGTATAAGAACAATATAACACACCTAAATGGTTTGGCTAGTTGTGCATTTCCTTGTTCTCTCATTTTATATATGTCAAATTTTCCAAAAATCTAAAAATGGGAATAAATTCTAAGACCATGGAAAGTACAATAATAAATGTTGCAGTTCTAAACTTGGAGACTGTTAACGTTCTGAGGCCCAAATAAAGAATTGTTCATGTAACACCATAAAGTCATCATAAATCTCAGAGTATTTATGGTCTCAGTTTTATATGTTCTACGAGATCTCATCTGTTCTGCACTAATGCTTCAATCTAAGTATCAGTTGAGCTGTCAAAGTTCACTAGCTTTCATGTCCCTCAAACCACTGCAGGGAATTGTTATTAATCCTTCAATAGCTTCCACAACTACAATAGTTACGGGTCCAGTCCCAGAGAAAGCATTAATCTATGCAAAACAATTTGTGATATTCCTAAAAATAATAAACATTATTCTTGGACTGTTAAAGAGCATATACCAATATTAGTGTGAGGAGACTTATAGGCCATACATGCTCCTCTGGAATTCTGGGAGGGAAGAAATGCAAATGAGCTCTTAACAAGCTTTGCCTCTAATGCCACCAGATGTAAGGCAGCTATCCTAAAAGTCAATATTCAGCTCTTAAAATAAGCCTTGAGACATGACTTGGATATTAAATAAGCCAGCACCTTATCTGCAGACAGCTGTTTCAGGGTAATTGCCCCTCATCAGTGCAGAGCAGAGAGTACTGGGTAGGAGCCCTGTGTCCGAGCAAGGGGGGAACTAACTCTCCTTAGGGAGAGGGCACCTTAATCAGTGTGAGGAGACTTATAGGCCATACATGCTCCTCTGGAATTCTGGGAGGGAAGAAATGCAAATGAGCTCTTAACAAGCTTTGTAAAGGAATGCGTGGACATATTGGGCCTTCCACATAAGCTTAAAGGGGTTATCCCACTTAGCAGTTTCATACTTACCTGCTGCCACCGCGCGTTCACTTCCTGGATTCTGGCTGGGGGCGGGCTTCATCTTGATTGAAGTCTTCTCCCGGCCGGGCCGCGCGCTGGACTGAACGCGCACGCTGCCGCGCATGCGCAATGTGACTTATTTCTGGCCAGTATAGTACAGAGCCGGCGTGCGCGTTCGCAGCTCTGTACTATTCTGGCCGGGAAGAAGTCACCGTCGCGCATGTGCGGCAGCGTGCGCGTTCAGGACAGCGAGTGGCCCGGCCGGGAGAAAAGAAGAAGTCTTCTGGGCAAGCGCGACCATCGGGATTTTGCGGAAGAGCGGTGGTCGTAACCAGGGGAGACCGAGTCACAACAATAAGGTAAGTGGGGATGAATTTTCTCCTAATCGGTGGGAATTTGTTAATAAAGTATATTTACAAAAATGATCACTGTCAAATCATTAACAGATTTAACAGTGATCATTATGATGGTATAACCCCTTTAATAGATGAAGGTACTGAATAGTGAAATCACCCTCTAATTACTATTCTTTTACTGATAGGACAATTAATGGGTTCTCCATACCTTTCACTCCACATGATTCTTATATTGACCTTATGTTACTGTATATATAGTACATCAATAATGTGATTTTAAAAAGTACATAATGTTTCATTATTTTTGAACTTTTCTCATATGAAAGTTTGTCACTTTTAAATTTTAGTGTTGTAAATATGTATGATAATCCTGCATGCAGTACTGTTCTTTTCACCTAAAAAACAGATCTTAGACAAAAATGGTTCAAACGGATGACAAATGTACAACAGATTTTTTATTTATTTTTTACAAAAATCTTGTTTTTTCTGTTCTTCTGATGGATCAGAAGAATGGAAAATGAAATGGAGATGTGAACTCTCCCTAAGTCGTCTGTATGTGGGCTCTAATTACGTTCCGTTGTGAATGTACATTATGGGATTTAAGCTTTTTCTCCTGCAATCTATTAGGGTTGCTTCTCTCTAATTTTTTGCAGCTTATTTAGTGGTCAATATTCCCCAAGAAATCATGACAAAGGCCAGTTTTCCCCTTTAACTGGGACTCCTATGGATGCCCTAGTTACAGTGGAAAATTGAAAAATATATGAGAAAAAGGGTGGATGTACTCCAGAGGTTTTTATATAAACTTGTGAGGGACATTCAAAAAAATATGCAAGCATAAGTCAGTCTATCTATCTATCTATCTATCTATCTATCTATCTATCTATCTATCTATCTATCTATCTATCTATCTATCTATCTATCTATCCATCCCCCGGATTCCAAGAATTATAAGAACCATAAACATTTTTAACTTTTCCGTTCACATGTTATAATGAAGGCATGACAAATTGCACTTTCTAATGGCACCGTTTAATATTCCATATAATATTTTATTTAGCTAGAAAACAATTACTAGTCAGGTGCAAAGAATTGCAAATAAAAATAAAAATTCTGGCATTATTTTATGGGTTACGTATTTATGACATTTACCGGGCTGCAAAAATCAAGTTACATTTATTCTGTTGGACAATATGATTATAGCAATACCATATATATATATATATATATATATATATACAGTACAGACTAAAAGTTTGGACACACCTTCTCATTCAAAGAGTTTTCTTTATTTTCATGACTATGAAGGCATCAAAACTATGAATTAACACGTGGAATTATATACATAACAAACAAGTGTGAAACAACTGAAAATATGTCATATTCTAGGTTCTTCAAAGTAGCAACCTTTTGTTTTAATTACTGCTTTGCACACTGTTGGCATTCTTTTGATGAGCTTCAAGAGGTAGTCCCCTGAAATGGTCTTCCAACAGTCTTGAAGGAGTTCCCAGAGATGCTTAGCACTTGTTGGCCCTTTTGTCTTCACTCTGCGGTCAGGCTCACCCCAAACCATCTCCATTGGGTTCAGGTCCGGTGACTGTGGAGGCCAGGTCATCTCGCGCAGCACCCAATCACTCTCCTTCATTGTCAAATAGCCCTTACTTTCAAAGTTTTCCCAATTTTTCGGCTGACTGACTGACCTTCATTTCTTAAAGTAATGATGGCCACTCGTTTTTCTTTACTTAGCTGCTTTTTTCTTGCCATAATACAAATTCTAACAGTCTATTCAGTAGGACTATCAGCTGTGTATCCACCTGACTTCTCCTCAACGCAACTGATAGTCCCAACCCCATTTATAAGGCAAGAAATCCCACTCATTAAACCTGACAGGGCACACCTGTGAAGTGAAAACCATTTCAGGGGCCTACCTCTTGAAGCTCATCAAGAGAATGCCAAGAGTGTGCAAAGCAGTAATCAAAGCAAAAGGTAGCTACTTTGAAGACCCTAGAATATGACATATTTTCTGTTGTTTCACACTGTATATAATTCCACATGTGTTAATTCATAGTTTTGATGCCTTCAGTGTGAATCTACCATTTTCATAGTCATGAAAATAAAGAAAACTCTTTGAATGAGAAGGTGTGTCCAAAATTTTGGTCTGTACTGTATATATATATATATAAATATATATATATTATTATTTTTTTCTTTATTAATTAAAACAATAAAAATATAAAATTATTAGCTTCACCATATTCTGCCACCTATAAGTTTTATATATTTTTGTTTGTAGATCTTTACGTATATGTTTGCCTGTTTGATCACTTTTTGTAATCTTTTTCGTAAGGCAAAGAGACCAAAATGACAGTGGCCATTTAGATTTTTCTTCTGTTACAGCATTCACTGATACTTTGATATTTTCTGGCCTTTTCAGATATGGCAATACCAATAATGCTTACATTTGTTTACTTTTATTAGTAAAATTGCAAATAGGGCTTTTTCTCTATTATTCTTAGATTTTTAAAACTATTGTAACTTTTTGTTTACTTTATTTTTTGTACTCCTAGAATTGAACAGGAATATGCAACCATTAGTTCTTGGTAAATAACCACAAATCACCATGAGATCTAAAGGGTTAGATATCCATGATTAGAGTTATCTCTCATCATTAACATGGCCGACAGGTGTTTGCTATATAACTCAGGGTAGTGTTGATCTAGCATGCTCGGCCGAACACCAGATCTGCTCAAGCATTGCGATGCTCGGCACATCGTGGTGTTCGGCCGATTATCGCTTGTGCACAAGCGCGAAGCTCGAGTCTCCTCCCTGCACTTTTGTTGGCTGCTATGCAGCCAATAAAAGTGCAGGTAAGTACTTCCACTCACTGTAATGCCGTAGCCATGTTGGTTACTGGCATTACAGTGATTGGCTGGCCGGAACGTGTCATCGGGTGCTATAAAGCACCCGATGACACGTGGTTCGGCTCAGTGTTAGTCAGGGAGAGCTGTGCTGTAGAAGGGACAGTTAGTGTAGGGAATTGATTTTTATTTTTGTTTGGAGGGTTGGTGTTAGAGACCCAAAAGTCATTTTAAGGACTATTGTTGTATCTGGCAGCAATATATATTTTTAGCGCAACCTAAGCTAAATTGCATGCTATTGTAGAGACCCAAAAGTCCTTTTAAGGACTATCGTTGTATCTGGCAGCAAAATATATTTTTAGCTCAACATTGCATGCAATTGTTTTGCCGCTGCATTACCGCCGCAACCTTACCTGCGCTACATCTCCAGTATAACGTTAGCGCATCTGAAATAGTGATGGATAAACATCGCCCAGGGGAATTTGCGATCGCGCGAACGCGATCAAATGTTCGTGAACCTCAAGTTCGATGCGGGACCCATTCACTTTAATGGCAGGCGAACCTGAAAAACCTTCAGGTCATATTTGCAGCCACTAAATACTTACTAGAAGTGCACAAATCGTCCCACAACATGGACAGTGACATACCAGAGGGGGATCAATGGCAAAAATGCCCACAAAAAATATCTACAAGCCCCAAACATTACGCATTTACCCGACAGAAAATATCAAGTGATTATGTGGCTGGAAGTATATTAGTATATTAGATGGTCATTGGATATCAATTTTACTGCAGACCAGTGGAGTACAGACCCCAAAAATTATGCATTCACCGTACATAAAAGATCAAGTGATTATGTGGCTGGAGGTATATTAGACGGTCAATGGATATCATTTTTACTGCAGGCCCCAAAAATTATTCATTCACCGAACAGAAAGGAACAATTGATAATGTGGCTGGAGGTACATTAGGCGGTCACATTCGAAAATATAGGTGTAACGGGGTTCCGAAGGTGCACTCGGTCCCCCATTACCCGCAGACCTGTTGCTTAGCTTTGGGAATGTGGATCTGTGTTTGACCTCATTCCCAGGGCGACTTTACTGCTGGGTGGCTCCCTGCTCCTAAGTCTGCCTTGAGCGCCGAGCTGATCACTCGGTGCTCAACTGGTTGGTCTGTCGGTCATGTGACGCTGGCCACGTCACATGACCCTCACTCCCCACTATAAATACAGGCAGCCTGCTAGTCACAGGTTGCCTGTTAATTTCTAGGTTCCTGGCTATTTGTTGGACTACTGATTGCTCACCTGATTCCGTTCCCTGACGATCTTTTGCCTGCTCCTCCTGTACTGCGCATCCGTCCTGGTATTGTGACCTTGGCTCCCACCTAACTACTCTCTTAGGACTCCTCTGGTACTTCTCTGCTCTCCTGGTATTTGACCCTGGCTTCTCCTGACCATTCTTTGCTTAACCCTTTTGTACTGCATAGCTCTCTTGGTTCTGACCCGGTCCGTTCATGTTCCGTATTTTGTCTTGTCTGTCTTCCCTGCACGTATCCTAAGTTAGGGACTGTCGTCCAGTTGTCCCCTGTCATCAGAACTCGTGAGGCAAGTAGGCAGGGCCAGGGGTGAGGGTGGAGCGCAGTGGTCACTATCCCTCCCCCTGTGTGTGTGTGGACGTGACCGTTGCAATAGGAAAATCCAGCTCAAGAAATGGTGGAAAAATTTGTAGCTTAATTGCGGCATAAAATCTTCTACAGAAACAGGAATGTTCGGTTATGCGTTTCAGACTATACTAACAAATATCGGTCCTTCCTCATATGAGGAGCTCACACAGCTGGCCATGCAATCAATCGATCAAATGATCGCGAGGAGCTGCACACACGGTGCAATTAGGCAGTCACAGTATAACAATTTTACTGTTGGCCAGTTAGATTACAGGCCCCAAAAATTATGCATTCACCGTACAGAAAAGATCAAGTGATTATGTGGTTGGTGGTATATTAACCCCTTAAGGACTCGGCCCTATTTCACCTTACGGACTTGGCAATTTTTTGCAAATCTGACCAGTGTCACTTTAAGTGCTGATAACTTTAAAACGCTTTGACTTATCCAGGCCATTCTGAGATTGTTTTTTCGTCACATATTGTACTTCATGACACTGGTAAAATGAAGTTAAAAAAAATCATTTTTATTTATAAAAAAATACAAAATTTACCAAAATTAGTAAAAAATTGCAAATTTCCAAGTTTCAATTTCTCTACTTCTATAATATATAGTAATACCTCCAAAAATTGTTATTACTTTACATTCCCCATATGTCTACTTCATGTTTGGATCATTTTGGGAATGATATTTTATTTTTTGGGGATGTTACAAGGCTTAGAAGTTTAAAAGCAAATCTTGAAATTTTTCAGAAATTTTCAAAAACCCAATTTTTAGGGACCAGTTCAGGTCTGAAGTCACTTTGCGAGGCTTACATAATAGAAACCACCCAAAAATGACCCAATTCTATAAACTACCCCCCTCAAGGTATTCAAAACTGATTTTTACAAACTTTGTTAACCCTTTAGGTGTTCCACAAGAATTAATGGAAAATAGAGATACAATTTCAAAATTTCACTTTTTGGGCAGAATTTCCATTTTAATAATTTTTTTCCAGTTACAATGCAAGGGTTAACAGCCAAACCAAACTCAATATTTATGGCCCTGATTCTGTAGTTTACAGAAACACCCCATATGTGGTCGTAAACTACTGTACGGGCACACAACAGGGCGCAGAAGGAAAGGAATGCCATACGGTTTTTGGAAGGCAGATTTTGCTGGACTGTTTTTTTTGACACCATGTCCCATTTGAAGCCCCCCTAATGCACCCCTAGAGTAGAAACTCCAAAAAAGTGGCCCCATTTTAGAAACTATGGGATAGGGTGGCAGTATTGTTGGTACTAGTTTAGGGTACATATGATTTTTGGTTTCTCTATATTACACTTTTTGTGAGGTAAGATAACAAGAAATAGCTGTTTTGGCACCGTTTTTATTTTTTGTTATTTACAACATTCATCTGACAGGTTAAATCATGTTATATTTTTATAGACCAGGTTGTCACGGATGCGGCGATACCTAATATGTATACTTTTCTTTATTTATGTAAGTTTTACACAATGATTTCTTTTTTGAAGCAAAAAAAAACATGTTTTAGTGTTTCCATAGTCTGAGAGACATAATTTTTTCTGTTTTTGGGCGATTACCTTGGGTAGGGTATGATTTTTGCGGGATGAGATGACGGTTTTATTGGCACTATTTTGGGTTTCGTGTGACTTTTTGATCGCTTGCTATTACACTTTTTGTGATGTAAGGTGACAAAAAATGGTTTATTTAGCACAGTTTTTATTTCTTATTTTTTACAGTGTTCATCTGAGGGGTTAGGTCATGGGATATTTTTATAGAGCTGGTCGATACGAACGCGGCGATACCAAATATGTATACTTTTTTATTATTTATGTTTTACACAATAGAAATGTATTAATGGGATTCCTTATATGGAAACGCGTCTGGTGACTGGAAGAGAAGCGCCCACCTAACCCACTGGATTCTGATGAAATACATTGCATGGCCATGCGATAAGGAATCCCATTAATACATTTCTAGGACACAGGAGTTAACTACAGGTTCCAATAACGATCTATCATCCATATCAGCCGAATTTTGTGTTCCCGCAATATCGTGACGTCAGCAACCCGAGATCTGTGACGTGAGACGCCGAAGCAGCCGGCATCACTCGCTGCTCGTGGTAGGACGGCCTAGCGTGGAACAGTTTGGTACAATTTGGGATAAGGTAGGAACCTGAACTGTGCACCTATTATCTATAGCCCTGTGTGGTTATATCGGATCAATTGTGGAGAGACTGCCATATTGAGAGACATCTCTATGTACGTGGACACTTGAGTAATAATCCGGAGTTATATGAACTTCTCACTGGGACATTAGAGCTGCCGACTGCGGTCTGCGGTATCACCACTATTTAGATTGGTTTTGTTACCATACAACTCTACGCGGTGCAAAGTGCCAGCTTTGAATACCAATTACGCAAGGTTTGCACAATTACCATTCATCAGTGTGATTTTATGTTGGTACCATCCACTATTTTATGTAATTTTATTGGATTTGAATGTTGATGTGATATACTGTTTACCATTTATTAAATATCAATTATTCCCTATGGTCCAGATGGTGTGAGTGCTCACTCCTTTTTCTTTTTATTGTTCACTAATTCTTAATAATCACCTGAGTGTGAGCCAACCACCAATTTATTTATTATATTTTTTTAAACTTTATTTGGGGAAAATGACGTTTTTGTTTATTTTTACTTGAAACTTTTAATTTATTGGTGGGAAAACTTTATTTTTTTCAACTTTTTTTTTCACTTTGATTTTTGTCCCACTTTGGGACTTGAAATTTTGTGGGACTGATCCTTTACAATGCATTCCAATACTTTTGTATTGGAATGCATCGGCTGGATGAGTAATGCAGTGAGTATTACTCATACAGGTTCCGGCCTGTGAGATCCAGGGGGCTTGATCTCACAGGCTCGTCACCGGAAGGCAGCGCGATGCCTTCCTTAGACATCGCGCTGCCTTCCATGCCATCGGGTCCCCCCCACAGCCGCATGGGGACCCGATGGTACCGCCCGCCGCTGCCGCAACCGCAGGTAAAGGCCGCAAACCGCAGGTCTGAATTGACCTGCGGTTTGCGGCGATCGCCGATACGGTGGGTCACATGACCCTCCCTGGCGTTGTGACAGTATGCCCGCTGAATGATTTCAGCGGGCATCCTGTTCCTATTAACCCCCGCCGCGCTGCAATCTATTTTTAAACTTAGGACGTACCGGTACGTCCTGAGTCCTTAAGGACTCGGCAAACATGGCGTACCGGTACGTCCTAAGTCCCTAAGGGGTTAAACGGTCAATGGATATCAATTTTACTGCAGGCCAGTGGACTACAGGCTTCAAAAATTATTCATTCACGGGACAGAAAACATCAAGTGATTATGTGGCTGGAGGTATATTAGACGGTCCTTTGGATATCAATTGTACTGCAGGCCAGTACAAATACATGTGAAATACATATGGTTAAAAGATCTAAAAATATAAAATTTGATTAAAAAGATGGCTAACAAAATCGCCCCTCTTGAAAAAAAAAAAAAAGATAATAATTGAAATTTGATAACACGTGGTCGTCACAGGTGTTGAATTCCTCCGTGGCCCCAAACATTAGGCATTCACCAAACTGAAAATGCCTTTTATGCCACTGTATTCACATAAGACAGGGATCATCATTTGTTCTGGGCGGTGGCGGATATGTGTGGGCTCGCATGAGGAAATTCAATTAAATTTCGTGGTCGTCACAGGTGTTAAATTCCTCCGAGATCCATGTCTCTTTCATTTTTAGAAATGTGAGGTAGTCCACACTGTTGTGAGCTAGGCGAGTGAGCTTATCAGTCACGATCCCCCATGCTGCGCTGAGCATCCTTTCGGACAGGACACTCGACCAGGGGCAAGCCAAGAGTTCCATGGCAAAATGTGCCAGCTCCGGCCAAGCCTGCACACCCAGTAGTCAAGGCAGGGCCGGCACCACCCATAAGCAGAGCAGGCCACCGCGTAGAGCGCACTCTTGCCGGAGTTCTGGAGTATGTCCACCAGTGGCGTTGCGAGGTGGGTGCGGCAGGTGCGGGCCGCACCGGGTGACACCAGTCTGATGGGGTGTCACCCATCCGGACCCAAGTTCCCAACATCACTAGCACCCGCCCCCTTTTACTTGTGTCGCTGATCTGATCCTGTACTTCCCGGCTGCGCGGGCATGAGTTCAGTCACTTCGGCACGCAATCCTGCGAGACCCATGACCTCCCAAGGTGGGTCTCGCGGGATCACGCGCGCAGGATGGGATTGCGCGCTGAAGACACTGAACTTAACTGAACTCATGCTCGTGCAGCCGGCAAGTACAGACTGTACAGGATCAGCGACACAAGTATGGGGGGTCAAACTACATAATGGAGGGCAGTCTGGGGGCAAAATTAACTTGTGTGGGGGCAAAATTACTTAGTGGGGGCAAATTACATAATGGAGGGCAGTGTGGGGGCAAAATACTTAGTGGGGGGCAAATTACATAATGGAGGGCAGTGTGGACGGCAAACAACATTATGTGGGGCAGTGTGGGGGGAAAATTAATGTGAGGCAGTGTGGGGGGCAAATTAAATAATGTAGAGCAGTGTGGGGTCAAATTACTTATTGTGAGGCAGTGTGGGGGGCAAATTTCATAATGTGGGGCAGTGTGGGGGGCAAGATACTTAATGTGGGGCAGTGTGGGGGCAAATTACATAATGTGAGGCAGTGTGGGGGACAAATTACATAATGTGAGGCAGTGTGGGGGGCAAATTACTGTCACGATAGGTAGGTAAGCGGGGAAATAACCAAACACGGGAAAACAAACGACTAGGCCTTAAAGCTAGGGAGAAAAGGGTCACCTCCTAGCGATCCCTAAAAGCTTTCCCTAAACTGCTGTGCCCATGTGCATACTCTTAGGGTGGATATGCACATGCCCTCGTGCCTAAACCTAAACACCCTGGGCAAACCCTATGCAGCAGGGAAAAGGGAAGAGGCAACCTGCTTCTGCAAACCAGGAGGAAGCAAGCGTCTCCCTAGAGGCCTAGATAAAACACACAAAGGGAAATGAAGGAGAGGACTTATCTTGAGCAGAGCTGGAGCAGACGATCCACCACAAATCAAGAGCTCCCAGGAAAGAACTATAACCCACACAGGCCACTGGGGGAAGGAGGGATAAATAGCCTCACTAACAATGAAACCCAGTACACCTGAGGGAAGGTGGATCCAGCTCAAACCCAAATCAATACAAACAAAGAAGTCAGACATGTGCAGCCAGGCTGGCAGATCTCCGCACATTCACAGGGCAAGACGTGACAATTACATAATGTGGGGCAGTGTGGGGTCAAATTACTTAATGTGGGCAGCGTGGGGTCAAATTACATAATGTGAGGCAGTGTGGGGGGCAAATTACTTAATGTGGGGCAGTGTGGGAGCAAATTACATAATGTGAGGCAGTGTGGGGGCAAATTACTTAATGTGGGGCAGTGTAGGGGGTAAATTACATAATGTCACCTGTCACCAGTCGGTCTAGGCGTTCCCTGAGGCTGAATCCTGAGGGCGGCTCTCGATGGGTTGGCTGCAAGAATGATCTCATATCTGAAGTGACCAACACATCTTCAAACCGCCCTCTTCTTGCCTGCTCTGTATAATTGGTACCCGCAACAGTTTCACTGTGGGTGGAAATTCCTCTGCCAGCGCACGCAACAGCAGAATGCAGCATCTCTCGAAGCAAGGCCTGTAAATGCTGCATTCTGACAGCCCTCTGTGATGCTGGAAACATGTCCACTATTTTGTGTTTGTACCGAAGGTCTAAATACGTTTCCACCCAGTACTGGTCCTTGCCCTTTATGCTTTTTATACGGGGGTCCCTCTTCAAACACTGGAGCATAAAGGCCCCCATTTGCACTAAATTGGAAGCGGTAGAGGGGCCTGGCTCCTGCTCATTGCCCAGGAGAATGTCGTCCTCGGTCTCCTCCCCCCATCCACGGACAACATCAGGGATCCCCGAAAAGTTTAAAGCCTGCTTTTCTTGCTCGTCCTCCTCCCCCAGGCACCATCCTCCTCTGACTCCTCTTCAGACTCAAGCTGACTTGTCTCAGATGGAGTAGCCCTCCCTGGGAATTCATTCAGCATTGCGACTTCCTCATCTTCCAGCTCCTGCTCCTGGACGGCTTGATCAATGACACGATGCAATGCACGCTCCAGAAAGAAGGCGTAAGGTACGATGTCACTGATGGCGCCCTGGCTGTGACTGACCAGTTTGGTGATCTCATCAATTGGCCGCAGAAGTCTGCATGCGTCGCGCATGATCAGCCACTGGCGCGGTGGAAAAAAAACAAGCTCCCCAGAACCTGTGCTGCCGCAGAGTTTATACAGGTAATTGTTAACTGTACGTTTCTGCTGGAGCAGCCTATCAAGCATATACAAGGTGGAGTTTAAGCACGTCGGGCAGTCACAAATCAGACATCTGACGGTCAAGTGGTGTTGACGCTGAACCATGACCGTGAAAGATCTTCTAAAATGGCCAGAGATTTTCCTGGCCTGCTGCTAGACGTCCTGGGTCCCGGGGTATTTGGCAACGAATCGCTGCACGACTAAGTTCCGGACTTGTGTCATTTTGCCCTGTTTCAGCGCGCTCAGCAGATTGGCACCGTTGTCGCACATCACTTTGCCAACTGTCAAACTGAGTGGGGTTAGACACTGATCAGCCTGTGACCGCAGAGCAGAAAGGAGTGCAGGAACGGTGTGGCTCTTGACTTCCAGGCACAACAGCTGCAGCACAGCTATCACGGTCGGCGTGACTATCACATACGTGACACAGAGGGAGGGAACAAGGAAGGCCCTGCCCAAGTGAGAGGGAAGGTGGTGACCCCTGACTCACCTAGCGGCTGGCACCTGGCTGCCCTGACGTCCCTAGACGGGTTCCTCACCCGTACGCCGATCACGTGCCTAAAGCCCTGGTTTTCCCTAAGCTGAGCCCTAGATAGTGAACAGGGCGGTGGGAACACTAGTCCGCACCACTAGCTCTAAAGGAAAACACCAAGGGAAGGACAGACAATACAAACTCAACATATAATCCCAGGTGGGCGACAACAGGAGACAACAAGAAGCCCAACAGGGATCCGGAGGGAAGCACTCTGGAACGACAACCAGGATTCACAACTCCAGTGGGTCAGTATAGATGTCCAGGCAGGAAGCTCTATAACTGGCAACTAGAGAAGAGTGAGGGGAGAATATAAGGAGGTTGGGAGTGGCAGACAAGAAACAGCTGAGGAGGAGAAGCTACGGATCCCTGATTGAGACAAAAAGGATAGCAAGGCAAACACAGAAAACAATCACTAAGAAACAACGTGATCTTTAGATATAGAGCGCGCAGCCACCCGCTGCGACCTCCTGACCCCGGGTATAACGGAGTCAGACGTGGCTCTTGATACCCTCGTGACAGTACCCCCCCTTTCACGAGGGGCCTCCGGACACTCAGGACCAGGTCTCTCCGGATGAGAGGCATGGAAAGCCTGAATTAACCTGTTGGCGTTTACCTCTGACGCTGGAACCCACATTCTTTCCTCGGGACCGTAACCCCTCCAATGCACCAGATACTGAAGAGAGCGGCGGACCCGACGAGAATCAACAATTCTGGCTATTTGAAACTCCAGATTACCATCCACAATAACAGGAGGAGGTGGCAGCGGTGATGGTTCTAGAGGTGGAACATACTTCTTGAGTAACGATTTATGGAAGACGTTATGGATCTTAAAAGTCTGAGGTAGCTCCAGGCGAAAAGCCACAGGGTTAATGACGGCTACTATTTTATAAGGACCAATGAACCTAGGGCCCAGTTTCCAAGAGGGAACCTTCAACTTAATATTCCTAGTAGACAACCACACATAGTCATTCACCCCTAGGTCCGGACCTGGCGACCGTTTCTTATCGGCCATGCATTTATATTTACCACTCATCTTTTTCAAGTTAACTTGCACCTTCTGCCATACCGAAGAAAGAGATGAAGAAAACCTTTCCTCTTCGGGAACCCCAGAAGACCCCCCCTCTTTGAAAGTACAAAATTGGGGATGAAAACCGTATGCACCAAGGAATGGTGACTTGCCAGTGGACTCCTGATAATGATTATTTATGGCAAACTCAGCTAACGGTAAATATGATGACCACAACTCTTGGTTTTCAGACACAAAACACCTTAAATATGTTTCTAGGTTTTGGTTGGTACGCTCAGTCTGTCCATTCGACTGAGGATGGAAAGCTGAGGAAAAGGACAAGTGTACCCCCAAACGGGAACAAAAAGCTTTCCAAAACTTAGAAATAAACTGGGTTCCCCGATCCGAAACCACATCGGAAGGGACCCCGTGAAGCTTCACGATTTCACTGATAAACACCTGAGCAAGAGTTTTAGCATTAGGAAGTGCGGGTAGCGCAATAAAGTGTACCATTTTGCTAAACCTGTCTACTACTACCAAAATAACTGTTTTACCCGCAGACAACGGTAAGTCAGTGATGAAATCCATTGACAGATGTGTCCATGGCCTATTGGGGATAAAAAGAGGCAATAAAGACCCTGCTGGACGTGTATGAGAGACTATCGCGCGTGCACAAGTAGAGCAAGTAGACACGAAATCTATTACATCCTGACGCAACCTTGGCCACCAAAAACGACGAGATAATAGCTCCAAGGTTGCTTTACTACCCGGGTGCCCAGCAAGTGCCGAATTATGATGTTCTTTTAAAAATTCAAGACGCAGGTTTAACAGTACAAACAATTTCTCTGAGGGGCAAGAGGCCGGGGCGTCCCCCTGGGCCTCTAACACCTTTCCCTCTAGAACAGAGTGTACAGCAGAGACAACCACTCCTCTTTGTAAAATAGGTACCGGATCACTAGCATTACCCCCTCCAGGGAAACTACGAGATAACGCGTCTGCCTTGGTATTTTTTTGCCCCAGGACGATAGGTGATTACAAAGTTAAATCTGGTAAAGAATAGCGACCACCTAGCTTGTCTAGGGGTGAGACGCTTAGCCGATTCTAGGTACAGAAGCTTTTTGTGATCCGTAATCACCGTGACGGGGTGGATTGCTCCCTCTAAGAAGTGACGCCACTCTTCAAGCGCCAGCTTAATCGCCAACAGTTCCCTATTTCCAACATCATAGTTCTTCTCTGCAGAAGATAATTTTTTGGAAAAGAAAGCGCAAGGGCGCCATTTGCCAGGAGACGGACCCTGAGACAATACAGCCCCCACTCCCACCTCTGACGCATCTACCTCAACAATAAAAGGCTGGGAGACATCAGGTTGAATTAGAACAGGTGCCGAGGTAAACCTCTCTTTTAGAGAGGAAAATGCATTTTTAGCGGCGTCAGACCATTTAGAAAAATCAGTCCCCTTCCTAGTCATGTCGGTAAGGGGTTTAACGATCACTGAATAATTTTTAATGAACTTTCTATAGAAATTTGCGAAACCCAAAAACCGTTGTAGGGCTTTAAGGTTCTCAGGAAGATCCCAATCTAAAATTGCCTGGACCTTCCCAGGATCCATACGGAAACCTGAAGCAGATAATAGATATCCCAGGAACTGTATTTCCTGAACGGCGAAGACACATTTTTCAATTTTCGCATATAATTTATTCGTCCGTAGGACCTGCAGTACTTGCCTGACATGCACCTCATGTGATTTCAGATCAGCCGAATAAATTAAGATATCATCTAGGTATATGACTACAAACCTGCCGATGAGATGACTAAAAATATCATTAACGAAATGTTGGAAGACAGCGGGGGCATTGGTCAGACCGAAAGGCATAACTAGATTTTCATAATGCCCCTCAGGGGTGTTAAAAGCTGTCTTCCACTCATCCCCTTCCCTGATACGAATCAGATTGTAGGCCCCCCTAAGATCAAGTTTGGAGAACCACCTAGCACCCGCAATCTGATTAAAAAGGTCAGGAATGAGAGGAAGAGGGTATGGGTCTCGGATGGTTATCTGGTTTAGCTCACGGAAATCTAGGCAAGGACGCAGGCCCCCATCTTTCTTTTTAACAAAGAAAAACCCTGCAGCCACGGGTGAAGAAGAGGGTCTGATGTGTCCCTTAGCCAGACTCTCGGAGATATAATCTTTCATGGCTTGTCTCTCGGGACCCGAAAAATTATACAACCTGGACTTGGGTAATTTTGCACCGGGAATCAGGTTAACCGGGCAATCATAAGGACGATGAGGTGGTAGCTTCTGACAACCCTTTTCAGAAAAAACGTCCTCAAAGTCCGAAATAAATGTAGGTAGGGAAGCTATGGAGGCGATTAAGCAATTGTTATTTAAGCAATTCTCTCTGCAATGCTCACTCCACTCCAATATCTCCCTGGCCTGCCAATCCACCACTGGCTTGTGCGCTACCAACCAGGGAAGACCCAATACCACAGGAGAGGGAAGGCCCTCCAGAATGTAACATGAAAGACACTCATTATGGTGGTCCCCTACCCGAAGGTGTAAATTATGAACAATGTGGGTGAGGTTTCTCTGAGACAGAGGAGCCGAATCTATAGCGAATACGGGAATAGGTCTCTGCAGCGTACAGAGAGACAAACCCATAGTGCGGGCAAAATGGGCATCTATCAAATTTACCCCTGCTCCACTGTCTAGAAAAAAAGAAATAGACTCCGTCTTAACACCAAAAACAATAACCGCTGGTAACACAAATTGAGATGTTCGTATGGAGGAAACGTATACCCCCCGGCTGACATCCTCCGCACAGCCTGGGGTTAGTAGTTTTCCGACGGTCTTTTGTTTTTGAGAAAGGAGGGACAGACATTAATGAAATGACCCTTCCCCCTACAGAAAAAACAAGCCCCCCCCCTACGGCGAACCTCAGGAGGACGGACCTGACGAGAAGTTCCGCCTAGCTGCATAGGCTCATCTAAGTCAGTACAGACTAATTGTTGCTTGGGAGGGGTAACCAATTGCTCAGGAATTTTCGATCTCTCCCTAAGATGCCTATCTATTCTGATAGAGAGGGACATAACAGCATCAAGGGAAAGGGGGGTCTCATACAGCGCCAGTGCATCCTTAACCCTTTCAGATAACCCAGAGCAGAACTGACTCCTGAGAGCAGGGTCGTTCCACTGAGTATCCGTAGCCCACCTATGGAACTCTGAGCAATATTCCTCTGCTGACCGATCTCCCTGTAGGAGTCTCCGTAACTTCGACTCAGCCAGGGCGACTCGGTCAGGGTCATCATATATGAGACCCAAAGCCCCAAAAAATCCCTCCACTGACCGGAGAGCCTGGGAACCAGGGGGTAACGAGAACGCCCAGGATTGTGGGTCCCCCTGAAGCAGGGAAATGACAATCCCAACCCGCTGTTCTTCATTACCTGAGGAGTAAGGGCGCAACTTAAAGTATAATTTGCAGGCCTCACGGAACGTCGCAAATTTGTCCCTTCCCCCAGAAAATCTGTCAGGAAGAACAACCTTGGGTTCTGTAACAACCTGGTTACCCATAGCAACCGCTGGGGGTGCGGTCTGCTGTATTTGCTGCTGTTGTTGGAGGACAGACGCCTTCAATCCTGCCACCTCCAAAGACAGGCCTTGAAGCTGTTTTGCCAAGGCAGCAATAGGATCCATATTGGATTCTAAGTAGAGAAAAAAAAAACAACAAAAAGAAATTTTTTTTTTTTTTTTTTTTTTTTCAAAAAGTAAAGGCCAGTTATAATATCACGGTCGGCGTGACTATCACATACGTGACACAGAGGGAGGGAACAAGGAAGGCCCTGCCCAAGTGAGAGGGAAGGTGGTGACCCCTGACTCACCTAGCGGCTAGCACCTGGCTGCCCTGACGTCCCTAGACGGGTTCCTCACCCGTACGCCGATCACGTGCCTAAAGCCCTGGTTTTCCCTAAGCTGAGCCCTAGATAGTGAACAGGGCGGTGGGAACACTAGTCCGCACCACTAGCTCTAAAGGAAAACACCAAGGGAAGGGCAGACAATACAAACTCAACATATAATCCCAGGTGGGCGACAACAGGAGACAACAAGAAGCCCAACAGGGATCCGGAGGGAAGCACTCTGGAACGACAACCAGGATTCACAACTCCAGTGGGTCAGTATAGATGTCCAGGCAGGAAGCTCTATAACTGGCAACTAGAGAAGAGTGAGGGGAGAATATAAGGAGGTTGGGAGTGGCAGACAAGAAACAGCTGAGGAGGAGAAGCTACGGATCCCTGATTGAGACAAAAAGGATAGCCAGGCAAACACAGAAAACAATCACTAAGAAACAACGTGATCTTTAGATATAGAGCGCGCAGCCACCAGCTGCGACCTCCTGACCCCGGGTATAACGGAGTCAGACGTGGCTCTTGATACCCTCGTGACAACAGCATGGCAATGTCTAACCTGGCACCTCGAATAGGTTCTGGGGAGCTCGGGGGGAGGCAGCAGTGGAAAAGGAGGAGTCAGGCGAGGTAGAGACAGAGGATGGAGTAGGAGGAGGTGAAGAAGAGGCAGGCCTGCATGCAATCCGTGGCGGTAACACCAAATCCACACGGGTTGCATGCTTAACAGCCGTCAGGAGGTTCACCCAGTGGGCAGTAAAAGTTATGTACCTTCCCTGCCCGTGTTTGCTAGACCATGTGTCTGTGGTCAGATGTATTTTGGCACTGACACTGTGTGCCAGAGATACATTCACTTGCCGCTGAACATGGCCATGGGATGCCCTTCTGGGAGAAATATTTCCTTCCAGGGACCTTCCTTTGCGGTGTGCCAATTGCCACAAATTTTCTAAAGGGCTCCGAGTCCACCAGTTTATATGGCAGGAGTTGGTGGGCTAGCAGTTCCGACAAGCCGGCGGTCAGCCTTTGGGTAAGAGGGTTATCCGGCTTCAATAACTTTTTACGTTCGAACATTTGGGCCTCAGAAACCTGCCTTTTGCCAGATGAACGCGACAACGGCACTGTGGAAGGTGGAGTGGAGGACAAAAGGGAGGAGAGAGGAGAAGAAGAAGAGGAAGGGCGTTGAGAGCCGGGGGTGTGGCTTGTGGGTTCTGACAGTGTTGCTCCCACTGGGCTCGGTGATGAGAGGCCAGGTGCCTTCTTATGGCGGTCGTCCCTAGATGAGTGTTGGGCTTAAAGCGACTTATGCGTTGACAGCACAGGCTGCAGATGGCAACACTATTGTCAGCAGCTGACACGTTAAAAAAAGCCCACACTGCGGAGCCATGTGCTGACGTCCTGGCAGCGCCAGATGTGACCGTGGATGGTGGATGGCTCGCTCCAGATACATTTGCAGTCTGCTTTTTGCCTCCTGTGCACTGCAAGTTCTGCCTCCTTCTCTTCATTCTCCTCCCTATCTGCTGCTCTGTCTCTCCCTCTGAACTCCCCTCCTCTTCCTCTCTTGTGGGCACCCACGTGACGTCCATCGGTACGTCATCATCATCACCTTCACCACCACTGACATTAGAGATCTCGGATTAGGCAGCAACAGCGGGGACCACCCTCCTTGGACTGATCTGGGTACTGTCGTCAGACCGCTGGGTAGCGGCCGTCGCTACCTCCTCTTTCTCATCCGATGCCAAGAATGGCTACACATCGGTAAGGTCTGGGAATGGATGGGAAAATATCTACTCTGACTCAAGTGGAGGGGCTATGGTGGTGGTGGGGGCGGTGGTGTCTTTGGGGGTGCACACAGCAGAGAGTGAGGAGGGTGCTGATACAGAGGATGAGGACGGTGCAGAAGCGGAAGGCTGAGTGAGCCACTCAACCAACTCAGGTGCATCCTTTGACGTTATCACATGCACCTTCTCCAACTTCCCACTTAGGATCCGGCCTGGTGCACCTGCCGGACCCCGACCACCCTTGCGGAATGTCCTGCCTCTTCCTCTGCCTGTCATTTTCAAAATGACCTTGTGACAAAGACCCTATAGAAGAGCAGTATTTGTGGAAGCAGGTATATTGCAGGCCTCAATTAATATTTTGTGGAAGCCGGTATATCAATACCCTCTATCAGTATTTTGTGGAAACAGGTATATAGAACCCAATAATGAGTATTTGCTGGAAGCCGGTAAATTATAGCCCTTAATCAATATTTAGTGGAAGCCAGTGTATCGCAGGCCTCAATCAATATTTGGTGGAAGCAGGTATATCGATACCCTGTATCAGTATTTTGTGGAAACAGGTACAGTCAGGTCCATAAATATTGGGACATGGACACAATTGTAAAATTGTTGGCTCTATACACCACCACAATGGATGTGAAATGAAACGAACAAGATGTGCTTTACCTGCAGACTGTCAGCTGTAATTTCAGGGTATTTACATCCAAATCAGGTGAACGGTGCAGGAATTACAACAGTTTGCATACGGGCCTCCCACTTGTTAAGGAACCAAAAGTAATGGGACTTAATAATAATCATAAATCTAACTTTCACTTTTTAATACTTGGTTGCAAATCCTTTGCAGTCATTTACAGCCTGAAGTCTGGAATGCATAGACATCACCAGACGGTGGGTTTCATCCCTGGTGATGCTCTGCCAGGCCTCTACTGCAACTGTCTTCAGTTCCAGCTTGTTCTTTGGACATTTTCCCTTCAGTTTTGTCTTCAGCAAGTGAAATGCATGCTCAATCGGATTCAGGTCCGGTGATTGACTTGGCCATTACATAACATTCCACTTCTTTCCCTTAAAAAACTCTTTGGTTGCTTTTGCAGTATGCTTTGGGTCATTGTCCATCTGCACTGTGAAGCGCCGTCCAATGAGTTCTGAAGCATTTGGCTGAATATGAGCAGATAATATTGCCCGAAACACTTCAGAATTCATCCTGCTGCTTTTGTCAGCAGTCACATCATCAATAAATACAAGAGAAGCAGTTCCATTGGCAGCCATACATGCCCACGCCATGACACTACCACCACCATGCTTCACTGATGAGGTGGTATGCTTAGGATCATGAGCAGTTCCTTTCCTCCTCCATACTCTTCTCTTCCCATCACTCTGGTACAAGTTGATCTTGGTCTCATCTGTCCATAGGATGTTGTTCCAGAACTGTGAAGGCTTTTTTAGATGTCGTTTGGCAAACTCTAATCTGGCCTTCCTGTTATTGAGGCTCACCAATGGTTTACATCTTGTGGTGAACCCTCTGTATTCACTCTGGTGAAGTCTTCTCCTGATTGTTGACTTTGACACACATACACCTACCTCCTGGAGAGTGTTCTTGATCTGGCCAACTGTTGTGAAGGGTGTTTTCTTCACCAGGCCAAGAATTCTTTGGTCATACACCACAGTTGTTTTCCGTGGTCTTCCGGGTCTTTTGGTGTTGCTGAGCTCACCGGTGCGTTCCTTCTTTTTAAGAATGTTCCAAACAGTTGTTTTGGCCGCGCCTAATGTTTTTGCTATCTCTCTGATGGGTTTGTTGTGTTTTTTCAGCCTAATGATGGCTTGCTTCACTGATGGTGACAGCTCTTTGGATCTCATCTTCAGAGTTGACAGCAACAGATTCCAAATGCAAACAGCAGACTGGAAATTACCTCTGGACCTTTTATCTGCTCATTGTAATTGGGATAATGAGGGAATAGCACACACTTGGCCATGGAACAGCCGAGAAGACAATTGTCCCATTACTTTTGGTTCCTTAACAAGTGGGAGGCACATATGCAAACTGCTGTAATTCCTGCACCGTTCACCTGATTTGGATGTAAATACCCTCAAATTAAAGCTGACAGTGTGCAGGTAAAGCACATCTTGTTTGTTTCATTTCAAACCCATTGTGGTGGTGTATAGAGCCAAAAATGTTAGAATTGGGTTGGTGTCCCAATATTTATGGACCTGACTGTATATAGATCCCAATAATGAGTATTTGCTAGAAGCTGGTAAATCAAACCCCTTAATCAATATTTGTGGGAAGCTGGTATATCGCAGGCCTCAATTAGTATTTTGTGGAAGCAGGTATATGGCATCAGTTGAAATTAGTTATTCGAAGAGTATTTGTCCCTCTATCTAGCTGCGGTATCTCAGCAGAACCGCACACAACTGCTGCACAATACAAATGCACTATAATATACTTTCTATGTTAGAAGGTATATTATAGGTATATCACACCCCTCAATCATTTTTTTTGCGGGGGCAACAGGTATATCACACCAGTTGCAATTAGTTCCATACAAATGCACTATAATATACTTTCAGTGACATTCAGTGTAATTTTTTCTCTGCTGGTTTTTAGCGCCATTTCCTGTACTACATCTCCTGTATAACGTTTGCCCATTCTCAATATCAGTGACATTCAGTCAAATTTTTTCGCTGCTGGTGGCAGCGACATTACCTGCACTACATCTCCAGTATAACTTTAGCGCTTTCGAAATATCAGTGACATTCAGTATAATTTATTTGCGCATACACTTACAAAACCTGCGCTATTGTATGTGTGACATAGTTGCAAGCATATATACCATTTAATATGCGGAAGGCGAGCAGTAACGGATGAGGAAGTGTCCGCGCTGCTGATGGTGCACGTAAAGGTCGTGGCCCTGTGCGTGGTAAAACTGTGCCTGCTGCCAGAGCACAAGAAACACACTCATCCACAATACCTAGCTTCATGTCCCAGTTTGCAGGGCGGCACAGGACACCACTCTCGAAGTCACACCAGTGCGACCAGCTGGTCAGTTGCATTGCAGCAGATAATGCTTCCAGTCGGTTAAGTACCACCCTGTTTTCCACAAAGTCCAGGCTCAGTAGCCAAGCGTCTGGTCAACAGAATCCACACTTTGATCCTCCTTCCTCCCACCATGGAGAGTCTTTGCAAACAAGTGATCCCACACTTGGATATTCCGAGGAGTTCTTTTCATCCCCATTCCTTAATTTGGGCCTCTCACCAAGCTCGCTTGAAGAGGGACATGAGGAAATCTTGTGCCCTGATTCCCAAACTCTTGAGCATCCACAGAAGATGGCGGTGAGGAACGGCAATTAGTGTTTAACGAGGTGGATGATGATGATGATGAGACACAGTTGCCAATAAGTCAACCGCAATTAGTGTCTTAAGAGGTCCATGATGAGGATCAGACACAGTTGTCAATAAGTGAGGTTGTGGTTAAGTCAAGAAGTCAGGAGGATGACCAGAGTGAGGAAGTGAAAGAGGAGTTGGTGGAAGATGAAATCACTGACCCATCCTGGGAAGGTGGCAAGCCGAGCGAGGACAGCAGTACAGAGTAGGAGGGAGCCGCAGCACTGCAACAGACTGGAAGAGGCAGTGGGATGGCAAAAGGGATAAGGCGAATCACACCAAACAGGCCCGCAACTGTTCCCCAGAGCACCCTCTTGCAGAAATCTCCCTTGCCAAGCGGTAGGTGTTCCGCAGTCTGGCGCTTTTTTGATGAAAGTGCGGACGATAAAATAATTGTCATTTGCAACCTGTGGTGTGCCAAAATAAGCAGGGGAGTGAACACTAGAAACCTCACCACCACCAGCATGATCCACCACATGGCATCAAAGCACCCTAATAGGTGGGCCGAATGCCTGGGTCCACAATCAGTGTCTGCGGGTCACACCACTGCCTCCTCTTCCCTTGTGTTACATGTTGGCCAATCCCCTGTCCAAGACGCAGGCCCAGATGCCTGTCATCCTGCACATGGACCAAGGCATGGTTGTGTCTGATAATGGCTGTAACTTGGTGGCGGCTTTGGAGCTTGGCAAGCTCACACACATACCATGCCTAGCCCACGTGTTAAACTTAGTGGTTCAGTGGTTTCTCAAAACCTACCCCAATTTGCCTGAGCTAATTGTGAAGGTGCACCGCACGTGTGCCATTTCCGAAAGTCATATACAGCTGCCGCCGGTCTGGCAGCGCTGCAGCAGTGCTTGCAATTGCCAGCTCACTGACTGTTGTGCGACGTGAGCATGCGCTGGAACTCCACGTTCCACATGTTGGCCAGGCTTTGTGAGCAGCAGAGGGCAGTAGTGGAATACTAGCTGCAACATGGTCATCACCTTTCCAGTCAGCTGCCGCTCTTCAAAAGCGACGAGTGGGCATGGATGTCTGACCACTGGGCTCATTGCAACTTTGAGGAATCAACACAGATGGTGAGTGGCGATGCCGCTATTATCAGCATAACCATCCCACTTATGTGTCTACTGAAACGCTCGCTGCTCACAATGAAGGCAGATGCTTTGCATGTGGAAGTGTGGAAGAGGTGGAAATGGGGGAAGACAGTACACTGGGTGATTGCCAGACCACCCTCATTTTGTCTTCTCAGCGCGAATTGGATAAGGATGAGGAGGAGGAGCAGGAGATGTTGTCTCAGCTACAGAGGATAGTACCAATAGCAGATTTATTCCATCAGTTCAGCATGGATGGGCATAAGAGGAGGGAGAGGGTGAGGAGATTGAGAGTCATACTCCTGATGAGGACAGCAAAATCTTGTCTGTTGGGACTCTGGCACACATGGCTGACTTTATTTTATGCTGCCTTTCCGTGACTCTCATTTTAGACAACACCAATTACTGGTTGTTCACCCTTCTTGACCCCCACTACAAAGAGAACTTCTCATCTCTCATTCCTGTGGTGGAGAGGACTAGCAAAAGGGTGCAATACCAGAAGGTCCTTGTGGAAAAATTGCTCCAAAAATTTCCAGCTGACAACGCTGGCTGCAGAGTACGTAGTTCCTTGGGCAACCAAGGAGGGGAGATGAGGGGAACATACAGCAGTTCCAACTTAGTTAGGGCAACACTCTTCAAGGCCTTGGACAGTTTCATGACACCCCGCCTGCACCTTCACCCTGATGTGCAGCCTCCTGTCACAATGAGGGAAAATTTTTGGAAGATGGTGACCGTGTCTGCATCCTCAATGATCCCTCTGTGCCTTACAACTATTGGCTGTCCAAGCTGGCCACATGGCACGAACTGGCGCTCTATTCCTTGGATGTGCTGGCCTGCCCTGCTGTCAGCGTTTTGTCAGAGCGGGTATTTAGTGCTGCTGTGGGCATAATAACAGGATTTCCCCTGACTTCTCTACTCCACCAGAGGAAAGCGGCTGAACATAAAGGCACTTTAAATGTGGCTTTTATGGTGTATTGAATACATTGTATTCCCATGCACCCCTTCCACCACAAAAAAAGGTATATGGTTCAATCTTCCTTTTCTCGTCCTCCTCCTCCATCATATCAACATGCTTATTAGGCTGCCCTTTCTCCTAATGTTTTAGACGGTCAGCTCAGCAGCAGGCCCTCAACCATAATTTTTTTGATGGTCAACTCAGCAGCAGGCCCTCGCCCATAATTTTTTCTATGGTCAGTTCAGCAGAAGGCACTTTTCCCTAATGTTTTAGAGAGTCAGCTCACCAGCAGACCCTCAACCATAATTTTTTCGATGGTCAGCTCAGCAGCAGGCCCTCAACCATAATTTTTTTGATGGTCAGCTCAGCAGCAGGCTCTCGCCCCTAATGTTTTAGAGAATCAGCTCAGCAGCAGACCGTCACCCCCAATGTTTTAGATGGTCAGCTCAGCAGCAGATCCTCACCCCTAATTATTTCGATGGTCAGCTCAACAGTAGGCCCACAACCATAATTTTTTCAATGGTCATCTCAGCAGCAGGCACTCGCCTCTAATGTTTTAGAGAGTCAGCTCAGCAGCAGACCCTCACCCCTAATGTTTTAGATGGTCAAATCAGCAGCAGACCCTCACCCCTAATGTTTTAGAAGGTCAAATCAGCAGCAGACCCTCACCCCTATTTTTTTAGATGGTCAACTCAGCAGCAAACCCTCACCCCTAATTTTTTAGATGGTCAGCTCAGTAGCTGACCCTCACCCCAATTTTTTTAGATGGTCAGCTCAGCAGCAGACCCTCACCCCTAATGTTTTAGAAGGTCAGATCAGCAGCAGACCCTCACCCTTAATGTTTTAGAGGGTCAGATCAGCAGCAGGCCCTCGCCCCTAATGTTTAAGAGGGTCACCAGCAAAGACCTTGCTTCTAATGTTTTTGAGGGCCACCAGCAGACCATCAAGACCTTCCTAAGGCATCGGCGCTGCCTTCTGGTTAAGAGCCTGTGAGATCCAGCCCCCTGGATCACACAGGCAGGAAGCTGTATGAGTAATACACACTGTATTACTCAAACAGCCAATGAATTCCAATACAGAAGTATTGGAATGCATTGTTAAAGGGATCAGACCCCCAAAAGTTGAAGTCCCAAAGTGCGACAAAAAATAAAGTGAAAAAAAAGTTGAAAAAATGAAGTTTCCCCCCAAAAAAAATAAGTTTCAAGAAAAAAATAAAATAAAACGAATTTCCCCCCAAATAAAGTTAAATAAAATAAAAAGTAGACATATTAGGTATCGCCGCGTGAATGAGGCCCTCCTTTTTGTGATATACAGGTTGTATTGGAGTGCCTCATCCTTGTAATTATTGGCAGCACTTGCACATTATATACAAGTAAATATACAGGAAAGAATGTTTCCTAACAATTTTTCCTCTAAAATCGATTTTATCTTCGGTTATCTTAGTTTTTCGAGCCTCTAGGTGCTGAATCTACGCCCACATAGCACCTAGAGGCTCATTAGCATATTGTCAAAAGTGTGTATTTTAGTAGAACGGCTGCAGGGACAAATGTAAAAAACAAACTGTTATGTAGTGCTGATATTAGCACATCGCTAATGTCAGTCAGCTACATAACAGAAATTATGATGGTAGAAACCCTTTAATTAACAATAGTATTTTCAAATATACTATTATGCAATTCAGAGCGTCTGTCCAGTTTATTCACCTATTAACCATTGCAAAGATCAGCTACAAAGACAAGCTTTCACTCTGGAGTACCTGGTATTTCGGTGAATTTCTTGTACAGCCTGCTGAATTTAGGGGGAACCATGTAATGCATTTTTCACCTGCAATGAGCCTAACAATGAATGTCCTTTCCAATAAGAAGAGAACAACCAACTATAATGTTGCAGGAAAGAAGCTTTCATAGTTTGATGCTTTCGTGAACCTTCGATGTCCACCCAAAATTTATCTTTTGTAAAACCAAACTAGCATTTTATTTTAAAGGAACACCCAATCAATTTATGTGATGGAAATCCATGCACACACTATATAAAATGTATATTAATGTTAACGATATAAATGAAACATAATGAGGCAGTATATACAGTATAACTATGACTATAGTGAAATCCCAGCTTGAATGTCTTTAATTTCGTATAAGATTAAATGTAAAAACTAGTTGTTGTACTAAAATCTAAGCTCATTCGTAATCAAGGCTTCAGTGGAGTAGACCTTAGCATACAAGGCCAGTAACTTTAGATTAAGTTGCTAAAGAAAGGAATCATTATTGCATTAATATAATTAACTTATAGCAAGTGGAATGATCGATAGCTTAAACATGTTGCGCCATGATTTTACAAGACATAATCTGTGTTTATTGCTGACATAGGGATAACAGGATATTTTTGAAGTGTGTTACTTGGGATGGGGCTGTTGACCTTTTGTAAAGTGTTCTCTAATTGGATAAAAAAATATTATTTTTCTGCAACCGAAAAAACTGCAGATTTTTGCCTTTGCACAGTTCATGAAAGATAACTGATTAGTAAAATGAAGGTTCATGATGAAGAATGACAGACAATAATAAGAGGTGAAAGAGTGGTGATTAGTTACTAGAAATCAGCGAACTTCTTGAAATTCATTTTCGGCCTGACTCTAATGAATGAGTAGGCAGATTTGTTTCCAGTAAGAATATATTCGACCTGAAACAAAAATGCTCAGATTGCCCTTGAGTATAACATATTTTTTTAAGAATTTATGATGATATTTTTAATTTTCCATGTCAATAACTATATTTAAACAAAAATCATAAATTCCTGCAGTTTTTGCACTGGCAACTAAGCCTAATAAAAGGTGCCACTCCTTGGTCTGAACAGATCCCTTTACTGCAGTTATCTGCTTATCTGTCATTCTAATCCTGCCTGTAATGATAAGAAGATATCACCTTTGTGTATAGATAAGACAGGATCCACCATTCACACTAGGTGTTTGCCAGAGCTTATCTATTCTTTCCTTGTACAAGGACCTCTGCACAGGCCACAGAACATGCCTAGAAAACTCTACCATGTAAGTCAATAGGGTCTCCTCCTGAATATTGTGTCTATGGCCCATTAGTCTGCCGTAAAGCAATTTTTTAAATGTAAATGTTAAGAACAGATCAGGAAATCATGTCCAGGAAACAGAATAAATAAATCTGCAATCAGAAAATAAAAACAGACTAGATAAAAAGATTTGAAAAAAGGTGAGGCAGGACAGCCAGATCTAGTTAGTTGTGGATGCACATCTCCGGGGGAGTGGTGAGTTCCACCACAAGGATCAGAAGATCAGGAACACGGAAAGAGTCTGGTGGAGACCGTCACTTGAAAATGCCTCTTAGGCCGAAACATAACATCTGGAATAAAGCTTCACTTGAGGACATGCTGTCTCCACCAGACTCTTTACATGTCATAGATAAAAAGATGTGTCACTATCTGGTTTTAACTGGCAGATACATTTTTTGCTGACACATTTCCTTTAACACAAAGACATAAATACTAATGTCAACGTGACAGTGACATACAGCATTTGGCTGTTGCACTGGCGGTCCGTGCCAGCCACTGCCTGCTTCCCCTGGCAGGCACAGATGCCACTCTACTCACCCAGTTCCTTTTATTGTTCTCCAGTCTTCTTTAGGGTATGCTTGCTCTCAGCTTCTTAAAGCGCCAGAGTGTATGTCCCCAGCCAATGGCTGGTTAATCCTAGGTATTTCAGACGTCATACCCCTCTAGGAGGGTGTCTGAGCTTTAGGCAAGGGCTATATGACCTCATTTATCGCGTGACTATTTGTCGCAGTAATATTATGCTACATATTTTATAATGTTAGTTTATGATGTCGCACTGCGACATGCTGCAACTCTGACATGTCAATCGCAAAAAAACATCCAAGATAGCATTATAAAATGTCACGCGACACCTGTCACCATGTAGCCCTGGCCTTAGGTTTCTAATGTCTAGTATACCAGCAAAGGTCCTATATCTTGTTTGACTACACATACACAGAACTCCTGCCTGACAACCAACTCTGACTCCCCCGAGCATTTTCTGTTCCTTGTTTTGCCCTTTAGCCACCTGCCCCAACATCTGTCTTCTGGTTTCACTAGTTCTCTGCCGGACCTGATTTCAGCCTGTATTCAGACAACGCTTATTGCCTGACTCCTAGGTGCTGCACACTGATGTCTCTCTGACCCTTGTGGGTCTGCTGCCAGCCACCCCAGAACTATCTCAGGAGGTAGTGGCCAGCGAACTTCAGATCCCTATACAGTGGTCACAAGGTAAATATCGGGGACTGCCAGGGTAGCTGTCATGGCTGTGTCATGGTCTGGTGGTAGTGGACCGTGACACTTTAGCCGTGCATGCTTGTTGCCGGTGGCAACGTGTAGTTTTTAGCATGTTTACACACTTCCCCTTTAAGGTTGTTGTCCCTTCCCATTCTGGTGGGTATGGGGTTAAAGTGTGAGCAATATGGAGCTGGGTGTGGACTCTTATAGTACTTGGGCTTGGATCCTGAGGTTAGTGGGACTTCAGCTTTTTGTGGATCACGGAAACAACAGAAACTTAGAACCGAAACTCACCTTTCGCCCTCCCTCTGGAGGACAAGCATGAATGTCCAAAACATGAGGCGATCCATGTTGCACCCACTTCCAAAGGAAGACATACAACTACCCTCACCCTCACAACTCCAGTATAAGAAGAGCCATGAGGCTACACCCAGCTCCACCTTGCACACACGTTTAATCCTAAACAAACCAAAATGGGAAGGAACACCAGCCTTAAAGGGGAATTGTAAAATCATGCTAGCAACACGTTGCCACCAGCAACAAGCAAAAGTGTCACGGTCCACTACCACCAGACCATGACAGCCGTGACAGTAGCTCCCTTAGAGTTAACCCACAGTCAAACCAGTTGTTGGTACAGTAAGTCCACACCCACTGACGTAACAATGGCTATGGGTAAATATATGGTAGCCGGTGGTAAAAAACAGCCTGTTTAAAAACACACTGCATTGTCACATTTTATTTTATAAATTAAAACATTATTCCTTTTTGGTGGCCTATGTGTTCTCTGTCTTCTGATCTGTAACAGCCAATATTTTGTGAGAGTCATCTAAATCAAATCACTGGAACATGAATTTTGGGGAAATTTGAGGTGAATTTGATTAATTTAAAATCAAGTCACTCATCTCTATTTGTGACATTAGAAGACCTAAGAAAAACGATGAGAAAGATGTGTCATGAAAGGAGAGAGCAGTATGGGTAAAATGATGGGTACACTTCAGACATGAGAGCCATTGAGAATGAGGTTTAATAGATGCATACTACATCAAGATTCACTTTTGAGTTGCAGTTTTAGGAAGCTAACTGTACAATCCTTCAGAAAAATGCAGTGTCTGGAATTTATATCTAAAATGTCAGTCCTGAACAAGTTCTACTCCAGGGAAAACGTACTAGCTATTCTGTATCTCTTTTATGGACAGATAACTATGTAGAAATTGTGTCTTAATGTTAACATGTCAAGCTATTGGATATCATTTTCTACGACTCTTATTTCATCTCTTATAATTGATCCTTAAATCCCCTTCACTTTTCATAGTCTCATTGTCAAATCATGGACATTTGTGCAAAAGCAAGAGTTTCAGTCTCATTATAATGCTTTAGGACTATGCTACAAGGTCTCTAACACTTGGAACAATGTCCACAGTTAAATGTAACATACATATTCATGGAATGACCTAATTCTATTGCATTAGTAGTAAAACCCAAGTAAAATCTACTCCATTAAAGAGGTTTTGCCAAGTTTGCAAGTTATATCCTATCCACATGAAAGGGGATATAGGGGATAACTAACTGAGAATTGGGGGTATCACTGCTGGCTGGCTATTTCCCGTGGTCCCATAGAGAATGAATGGAATGGTCTGACGCATATCGCAATCTGTCACTCCATTAAATCAGGGGAACAGGACCCCCATTCTAAGGATCACTGGGGATCCCTGCAGTTGGACCCCCTGCAATCAGTTATCTCCTATACTGTTGATAGGGGATGACTTGCAAACTTGGCACAATCCCTTTAATATTACAACATTACTAAATGTCACACTATTTATAAAATGACTTTTATAGTGTGCCTAATATACTTTACTTATATACGCTCAGGAAAGTTTCCTAATGTGATGTTAAACATTTGTCCAACATAAAAAGTTGTTGGTCTACCTTGCGTAAAATATGATTCATCTAGTGGAGATATCAATATGTTTTCAGTTTTCTTCAGAAGACTCAAGTTAACTTTATTATATATTTGTAACATGACTTTAAGCCTAAACTCAGGAGATTTCCTTTGTACACATAAACTCCTGGCTACCGATGCAAAATTTAATTTCTGTTTTTCATACAATACATGAGATGGAATAAATTGTAACTTAAATGCAACTAAAAAGCAATGCATGGATATAACAGTTTCTTCATAAGACAATAACTATGGTATGCTTAATATTAATAGTAATAAAAACATTTATTTATTTAGTGCCAAGTCAGCATATTCCATAGCACAATAAAGGAATTCAAGAAAGGCCTGGATGTATTTCTGGAGTGTAATAATATTACAGGCTATAGCTACTAGAGAGGGGTCGTTGATCCAGGGAGTTATTCTGATTGCCTGATTAGAGTCGGGAAGGATTTTTTTTATTCCCCTAGAGTGGGGGAAATTGGCTTCTACCTCACAGGTTTTTTTTTGCCTTCCTCTGGATCAACTTGCAGGATGACAGGCCGAACTGGATGGACAGATGTCTTTTTTCGGCCTTATGTACTATGTTACTATGTTACCTTATAATCAGATGGTTTATGTACATCTAGAATAATGCATTACATAACAGCAAACAAATCAACAATTAAAGGAAGAGGAGTGCGGTGCCTGCTCACAAGAGCTTACAATCTATGAAGGGATAGGGGTGAGTGTATGTTTATAGAAGTTGGAAGATAATACTTTAAAAAAATGTGTTTTGGGTCTGATTTGTTGAATTTTTCTAAATAATTTGATTTATGGCCGAATCGAAAGTGCTCTCTTTGGATTTCAAATTTATATATAACACGCTGAGGTCTCCTAGGATTCAAATTAAATTGTATATCTTGTCATTTTCTTTTTGAAAATTCCCCGCCCCCCCAATAAGCTCTTTAACACGATGACAGCAATAGAAATAATATCAGAAAGACACTGAAATATATAGTTATGGGTAAATGTATGGTTGATGGTGTTAACAAAAACAGCATGTTTATAAACACAGTGTGCCATTGCATTTTTTACAGATTTTATTTTTAGAAACCTTCCAAACATAGTCCCTTATTGGGGCCGGATGTGTTTAGCTCCTTTTACCCTGGGTCAGTTTTCACTTTCCTGACCAGGCCTTTTTTGAAAACATGAAATGTGTCACTTTATGTGGTAATAATTTTGCAATGCTTTTACTTATCCAAGCCATTCTAAGTGTTTTCTCGTGACACAATCTACTTCATGACAGTGGCATATTTTTCACTTTATTTTTCTGTGCTTTTAAGATAGATAGTGATACATAAAAAAATAGTTGTTACTTTACATTTTAAATATATCTACTTTATGTTGGCATCATTTTGTAAAATGTTATTTTATTTATGCTGTATTGTACTACATTGACTGTCAGTGTACTACAGGCTTCAATACATGGCAGACCCAGAGGCCTTTGCGTGGCCTATGGAGAGACAGATGGAACCCCCTCCCTCTGTGAATCTTGTATATGCCAGGGTCAGCATTGATTTCTGCATATGAAAGGTTAATCTAGCAGACACAACAGGGCTGGGCCCCTGCAATGATTTAAGGAGCACAGCTCTGGGGCCTGCCTGATCGTCATGATGTACTAGTATGTCAATTTGCAGGTAGTCACTTCCGCTGTGAGGTACTAGTATATAAAATGTCAGCAAGGGCTTAAACACACACGGTGTTATCTGAGAAAAACTGTGGATTATTGGAACCAAGCAACCCCAAATTGTACCTTAACAATCCCTGCCTTAGTTTTTACACACACACACACACACACACACACACGTAATGTCATGAAAATCAGTGGCTTGTTCTGAATGTCCACAAATTGTGTTAAGAAGGGAAGAATGCCTGCCTGTATTTATAGGAATATAAGGTACAATTTCTGTTCAGATATTTAACCCTCTAGCGCTGCAAAATCCCGGACACAAGTGAGCAGAAAGTCCACACAATGAAATAGAAGAAAATGGATTGCGCTGCAGGAGAGTATGCTAAAATGGTTAAAGTCCAAAAATTAAATATATTTTCTTAATTATGTAAATCTTCGGTCAAATGGGTTCATCCATATACATCAAACACAACTGCGGTGTAGAAATCTGAAATAAAATAGAAACCGCACAATGGTGTAGTACTTCTAAAAAGGAGTGTCACCTGGCCGCAGGTTATACTCACAAGACTCAGATGGTAATAAGCGTAAAAGACCGGCTCAGCACTTTCATCCACCCAGGAGCTGCACACCTCAGATGCCGTTCAGTAAATCGCACGGACGAACAGGATCTTTAGCCGCTTGTAGGAAATCTTGCACAAGCACAAGCTGGATCTCAAATTGGCAAGATGTCGCCAAACTTTACATTCTTCAAGGTCTCGGAGGAAGGATATCAACCAATGGTGAAGTACATACCACCTTGAAGAATGTAAAGTTTGGCGACATCTTGCCAATTTGAGATCCAGCTTGTGCTTGTGCAAGATTTCCTACAAGCGGCTAAAGATCCTGTTCGTCCGTGCGATTTACTGAACGGCATCTGAGGTGTGCAGCTCCTGGGTGGATGAAAGTGCTGAGCCGGTCTTTTACGCTTATTACCATCTGAGTCTTGTGAGTATAACCTGCGGCCAGGTGACACTCCTTTTTAGAAGTACTACACCATTGTGCGGTTTCTATTTTATTTCAGATTTCTACACCGCAGTTGTGTTTGATGTATATGGATGAACCCATTTGACCGAAGATTTACATAAGAAAGAAAATATATTACATTTTGGACTTTAACCATTTTAGCATACTCTCCTGCAGCGCAATCCATTTTCTTCTATTGCCTGTATTTATACATGCACAAGTATCAATTGTCAGAAGAAACAGTGGCTTGTTTTGAAGTTGAACAAGCTTGAAAGAATTTCCCTTTTATTTGGGAGCAGCGGCAGTACAGTGTAGCTGTGAAAAGTGTAAGTTGCATGGTAGCTGGCAGCAATAATAGGGCTAGCAGTAACATCACAGCGTGGAACAGACAAGGCAGTAGATGTGTGTGCAGATGTGTTGGTGTACCAGTACTAGTAGAGGCTGTGTAGGGTTATTTCTACTAGCAGTAGGGGTAAGGAAAGTGGGAGTAGGGGCATTAGCAGCAGCGAGTAGCAGCTGTTGTGATGATGGCATCAGCAGCCATACGGTAGAGAATATGGTGTTAGGCAAGTAGGCAGTGGCCTAATGGAGCTAGCAATAAATAGCAATGGTTAGCAACAGCAGATCTATTCATTGACCTCAGTCAGAGGTGCCTTAAAATAAAGATCCATGACTTGTTTATTTTGGCAAAAGTGATGATCTTTATGATGATCTGTACACTTTTGAATATAAAAATATATTAAAAGCACCAGCTATAACAGCCCCATATATACAAATAACACAAAAGACATTTAGAAACATAGCACCAATAATAAGTGGTGGGGGATAGTGTTGATCGAGCACCAAAGTAATAGAGGTCAATGGGAGAACCTGAGCATTAAACCAGGCAAACCCTGCTCTGAAGAGGGGAGGGTGTCTGGTTCATAGGAAAAGGTCAGAAATTGATGGAAACACCACTGAAATGGTTTAGGAACAGCATGGGGAGGATGTCTGGATGCATTTTGGACTCCCAGGTCACTGCTGGGAATGATGTTGTCTGAGTAGTACACCACTTTTACAGACTGACAATAATACGCACAAAACCGAAGATTAAAACGATTTTAGAGGAAAAATAATTTTTTTCTGTATATTTACTTATATAAGGTGCAAGTGCTGCCAAAAATTACAAGGAAGATGCACTCTGATACAACCTGTATATCACATAAAGGAGGGACTCATTGTGGCACAATTGTTCATGTAGTGAGACTCCTACATTCATAAAGCCTATGCACTAAGTGAAAGGACTGCCAAAAATTACAAGGAACTGGCAATCCAATACACCCTTTGTTACACATAAAGGAGGTCATCATACACAGCCTTAAAAAATTATGATTGATAGTCTGCTGGTGACCCTCAAAAACATTTGGAGCAAGGGCCTGCTGATCTGACCATCTAAAACATTATGCTGCTTTGGTGACTCTAGATAACATGAAGCCGATTGCACGTCCCTGTGACTGCGATGATCCATTCGGATGTCTGCCCTATCAACTTTCAATGTTATTTTCAGCGTAAACCATGGTGACCACGGGTAACGGGGAATCATGGTTCGATTCCGAAGAGAGAGCCTGAGAAACTGCTACAGCTAACACATCCAAGCAAGGCAGCATGAGCGCAAATTACCTATTAGGTATTATTAGGTGAGGGCCTGCAGGTGAGCTGACCCTGTAAAAGATTTTAGGTGCGGGCCTGCAGGTGAGCTGACACTGTAAATGATTGTAGGTGAACGCCTGCTAGTGAGCTGACCCTCTAAAAGGTTGTAGGTGAGGGCCTGCAGGTCAGCTGACCCTCTAAAACATTATATGCGAGGGCCTGCAGGTGAGCTGACCCTGTAAAAGATTGTAGGTGAAGGCCTGCTGGTGAGCTGACCCTGTAAAACTTTATATGCAGAAGGCATGCTGGTGAACGGACCCTGTAAAAGATTTGAGGTTCGGGCCTGCTGGTGAGCTGACCCTGCAAAAGATTGTAGGCGAGAGCCTTCTGGTGAGCTGACCCTCTAAATGGTTGTAGGTGAGGGCCTGTAGGTGAGCTGACCTTCTAAAACATTATATGCACTCAGTAGGTGATAATGACCTCCCAGAAATCCCAGTCACCTACTGACTCCAATTAGGATAATGGAATCAACACCTTTGACCCCATGCTGGGTATAATGACCTCTAACCCCATGCTGGGTATAGTTACCAGATGTTGATTCAGTTACATATTTATTCCCAGAGAATTCTTGTACAGTCAGTCAGAATTGATAAAGCTCATTGGAAGAACGAGTGAAACGTTTTCAAGAAATATACAGTAAGTCCAGTTGCCTTGATTTATTCTTTACAGATATACCATGACCTGGATAAATGAGAACCTTCACAGACATTATATGAGAGGGCCTGCTGGTGAGATGACCTTCTAAAAAATTATATGCGAGGGCCTGCTGGTGAGCTGACCCTGTAAAACATTGTAGGTGAGGGCCTGCAGGTGAGCTGACCCAGTAAAACATTATATGCGAGGGCCTGCTGGTGAGATGACCTTCTAAAAAATTATATGTGAGGGCCTGCTGGTGAGCTGACCCTGTAAAACATTGTAGGTGAGGGCCTGCTGGTGAGATGACCCTCTAAAAAATTATATACGAGGGCCTGCAACTGAGCTGACCCTGTAAAACATTATATGCGAAGGGCATATATGCGAGGGCATTATAGGCGACGAATAAGCATGTTGATATGATGAAAGAGGAGAAGGAGGATGAGAAAAGGAAGATTCAACCATATACCCTTGTTTGTGGTGGAAGGGGTGCATGGGAATACAGTGTATTCAGTATATTATAAACAACACTTTAAAGTGCCTATATGTTCATCAGCTTTCTTCTGGTGGAGTCGAGAAGTCATGGTCAATCCAAGCCTTGTTCGTTTTTATAAGAGTCAACCTGTCAGCATTTTCAGTTGACAGGCGGATACACTTATCTGTTATAATGCCACCAGCAGCACTAAATACTCGCTCAGACAAAACGGTGGTGGCAGGGCAGGCCAGCACCTCCAAGGCGTAGAGTTTGTGCCATGTGTCCAGCTTGGACACCCAGTAGTTGTAAGGCACTGAGGGATCATTGAGGATGCTGACACGGTCTGCTATGTACTCCTTCACCATCTTCCAAAATGTTTCCCTCCTTGTGACACTAGACCGTGCATCAGGGTGAGGGTGCTGGTGGGGTGTCATGAAACTGTCCGAGGCTTTGGAGAGTGTTGCCCTGCCTCTGTTGGAACTGCTGTGTGTTCCCCTTGTCTTCCTTCCTCTGTTGGCCAAGGAACTACGGACTCTGCCGCTAGCGTTGTCAGATGGAAATTTTTGGAGCAATTTTTCAACAAGGATCTTCTGGTATTGCATTGTTTTGCTCATCCTCTCCACCAGAGGAATGAGAGATGAGAAGATCTCTTTGTAGCGGGGGTCGAAAAGTGTGAACAACCACTAATCCGTGTTGTCTAAAATGCATATAATGCGCGGGTCGGGGGAACTGCAGCCTAACAGGAAGTCAGCCATGAGTGCCAGAGTACCAACAGGCAAGACTTTGCTATCATCATCAGGAGGATCACTCTCAATCTCTTCATCCTCTTCCTCCTCTTCTGCACACCCATGCAGAACAGGTGGAATTAAACTTCCATGGGTACTACCCTCTGTAGCAAAGGCAACCCTCTCCTGGTCCTCCTACTCTTCTTCGTCCAATTCGCGCTGAGAAGACGAACTGCAGGTGGTCTGGCTATCACCCTGTGTAATGTCTTCCCCCCATTTCCACTTCTTCCACATGCAAAGCGTCGTCCTTAATTGTGAGCAGCGAGCGTTTGAGTAGACACATAAGTGGGATGGTTACACTGATAATAGCGTTATCGACGCTCACCATCTGTGTTGATTCCTCAAAGTTTCTTAAAACCTCACAGAGGTCAGACATCCATGCCCACTCCTCGCTTGTGAATAGCGTAAGCTGACTGAAAAGGCGACGACCATTTTGCAGCTGGTATTCAACTACTGCCCTCTGCTGCTCACAAAACCTGGCCAACATGTGGAATGTTGAGTTCCAGCGCCGTGCTCACTTCCCACAACAGCCGGTGAGCTGGTAATTTCAAGCGCTGCTACAGTGTTGACAGACCGATTGAAGCTGTTGATGACGTAGCTCAAGCAAATTGGGGTAGGTTTTGAGAAACCGCTGAACCACTAATTTTAAGATGTGAGCTAGGCATAGGATGTGTGTGTGCTTCCCGAGCTCCAAAGCCGCCAACAAGTTACGGCCATTATCAGACACAACAATGGCTGGTTCTAGGTTGAGTGGCGAGAGCCACATCTCAGTATGTTCTCTTATCCCCTGCCATAGCTCTGCGGCGGTGTGCTGTTTGTCCCCCTAAGCATATCAGCTACAGCACGGCCTTTTGCCGCTTCCACACTGCTTCCAGCTACTGACTGATGACTGACTGGTGCTGCACGTGGATAATTCAGAGGTGGAAGTGGAGGAGGAGGCGAAGGAGGAGAACTGGGGGTTGGAGCCACTAACGTAGGTGGTGGCGAAATCCTGATGGAATTAGGGCCCACAATCCTTGGCATCGGTAGCACCTGTACCATCTCAGGGAATGACTCACTTCTGGCATCCACAACATTCACCCAGTGTGCCATCAGGGAAATGTAGCGTCCCTGGCAGAATGCACTTGTCCATGTGTCCGTGGTTAAGTGGACCTTCCCAGTAACTGTGTTGGTCAGGGCACGTGTGATACTACAGGACACATGTTGATGTAAGGCGGGCACGGGACACCTTGAAAAATAGTGGCGACTGGGGACTGCGTAACGCAGGACGGCCAGCGACATCAAGCTGCGGAAGGCCTCATGGCAACATTTGCAGGGCCAGTAATTTGGAAAGCTGTGCATTTAGTGCTATGGCCTGTGGGTGGGTGGGTGGGTGGCTGGGTATTTGTGCTTGCGTTCAAATGCCTGGGGTAAGGACATTTGGACGCTGAGCTGGGACATGGAAGTGGATGTGGTCGCTGAAGATGCTTGCGAAGGTCCAGGTGCAGAGCGGGAAGCATTCAGGCCTGCGCCTTTGACAGGGGATTGGCCAGCACGTAACACAGGGGAAGAGGAGGCAGTGGTGTGACCTGCAGACACAGATTGTGGACCCAGGCGTTCGTCCCACTTATTACGGTGCTTGAATGCCATGCAGGTGGTGTTCACGCCCCGGCTCATTTTGGTACGGCATAGGTTGCAAACTACTATTCTTTTTTCGGCCCCACTTTCCTCAAAAAAGCACCAGACTGCAGAACAGTTACCCCTTGGCAAGGGATATTTCCGCAAGGAGGTGCTCAGTGAAACAGTTGCGGGCCTGTTTGGTGAGGCCCGCCTTCTCCCTTTTGCCACCCCACTTCCTCTTCCAGCCTGTTGCAGTGCAGCAGATGCCTCCCCCTCTGTACTGCTGTCCTCGCTCGGCTTTCCACCTTCCCAGGATCTGTGACTTCATCGTCCACCACTTCCTCTTCCGCTTCCTCACTCTGCTCATCCTCCTGACTTGTTGATCTAACCACTACCTCAGTGATTGACAACTGTGTCTCATCATCATCCACCTCATTAAACAGTAATTGCTGTTCCCAGCCGCCATCTTCTTGTGATTGTGGATGCTCAAGAGTTTTGGAATCAGAGCACAAGATCTGTCACTCTTCAAGCATGCTTGGCGAGAGGGGCAAATCAAGGAATGGCGCTGAAAAGAGCTCCTCGGAATATCCGAGTGTGGGATCATTTATTTGCCCAGACTCTCCATGGTGGGAGGAAGGAGGATCAGGGTGAGGATTGGGTTGAGCAGACTCTTGGCTACTGAGACTAGACTTGGTGGAAGACAGGGTGGTGCTTAACTGACAGAAAAACATTATCTGCTGCAATCCAACCGACCACCTGGTCGCACTGGTCTGACTTCAAGAGTGGTGTCCTGCGCCGCCCTTCAAACTGGCACATGAAGCTAGGTATCGTGGATGATACAGCAGGCACAGTTTCACCGCACCCAGGGCCAAGGCCTCTGCGTGCACCATCAGCATCATGGCCACTGCCCCGTCCCTTACTGCTCGCCTTCTTCATATTAAATGTTATATATGATTGAAAGTCTGTCACACGTACAGTAGCGTAGGATTTGGAAGTGCATGCGCAATATTTTTTTGAAAAGGTATTTGGTATGTGGAAACGTCACACAGGAGATATCCCACAGATAATGCCAATGCTGTCACCAGCGGCTAATGAAAAATTACAGGGAATGTCACTGGTATTTGGAATGAGGAAACTTTATACAGGAGAGGTACCACTGGATATGTCACTGTCAGCAGCATCTACGCAAAAAAATACACTGTATTTCACAGATATTTTTTGGATGCGTACACTTTATACGGGAGATGTAGCGCAGCTAATGTCACTGTCCGCAGCGTACACCGTCTACAGAAATAGTACACTGGATGTCACAGAAATTTTTTTAATGCGCACACTTTACACTGGAGATGTGGCAAAGCTAATGTCACTGTCCGCAGCGGACAACGTCTACGGAAAAAGGACACTGTAAGTCACAGATAAACTTTTTCAGCGCACGTATTACACTGCAGATGTTGCACTGGTTATGTCACTGTCAGAAGCGGACACCGTCTATTGAAAAAGTACACTGTATGTCACAAATATATTTTGGATGCGCACACTTTACAATGGAGATGTGACGATGCTAATGTCACTGTCCGCAGCAGACAACGTCTACGGAAAAAGGACACTGTAAGTCACAGATAAATTTTTTTTCAGCGCACACGTTACACTGCAGATGTGGCACTGGTCATGTCACTGTCAGAATTGGACACTGTCTATTGAAAAAAAACACTGTATGTCAAAGATATTTTTTGGATGCGCACACTTTACACAGGAGATATGGCGCAGCTAATGTCACTGTCCGCAGTGGACACGTCTATGGAAAAAGTACACTGGATGTCAGATATTTTTTGGATGTGCACACATTGCACTGGAGATGTGGCGCAGCTAATGTCACTGTCCCCAGTGGACACCATCTACAGAAAAAGTACACTGGATGTCACAGATATTTTTGGGATGCGCACACTTTACACTGGAGATTTGGTGCAGCTAATGTCACTGTCCGCAGCAGTCACCATCTATGGGAAAAGTTCACTGTATGTCACAGATATTTTTGGGATGCGCACACTATACACAGGAGATGTGGCGCAGCTAATGTCACTGTCAGAAGCGGACACCGTCTATTGAAAAGGTACACTGGATGTCACAGATATTTTTTGGATGTGCACACTTTACACAGGAGATATAGTACAGCTAATGTCACTGACCGCAGTGGACATCGTCTACGGAAAAAGTACACTGAATATCAAATATTTTTTGTATGCGCACACTTTACACTGGAGATGTGGCACAGCTAATGTCACTGTCCGCAGTGGACACTGTCTACGGAAAAAGTACACTCGATGTCACAGATATTTTTTGGATGCACACACTTTACACTGGAGATGTGGCTCAGCTAATGTCGCTGTCTGCAGCGGCTTAACTATTGTATGCTATTTAGAGCAGGATGAGCTAAAAATAGAGATTGCTGCCACACACAATAGTCTTTAGATGGACTTTTGGGTCTGTAAAGTTTTAGCAATTTAGCACAGGTTGCTTTAAAAATATAGATTGCTGCTGCCACACACAATAGTCCTTAAAAGGACTTTTGGGTCTCTGAAAAGTTTTGGTGGTAAAAATATTCTTAAATCACTCCCTACACTGTCTGTCCCTTCCTCAGCACAGCTCTCGCTGACTAAGAATGAGCCGAACATGCGTCATCGGGTGCTATATAGCACCCGATGACGCGTTCCGGCCAGCCAATCACTGTAATGCCAGAAGCCAACATGGCTACGGCATTACAGTGGGGGCAGCACTTACCTGCATGTTTATTGGCTGAATAGCAGCCAAGAAACGTGCGGGGCGGAGACTCGAGCATCGCGCTTGAGCACATGGGGTATTTGGCTGAATACCGACATGTGCCGAGCAAAGAGATGCTCGAGCCGAACTGGTGTTCGGGTGAGCATGCTCGATCATCACTAGTGGGGGGACGCAGCAGAAAACAATAAGTGTTCCATGTTCCTTCCTGAGGAAGATAAGCAAAACTCATGTTAGAGGGTGCTGTGTGGGGCTGCAGCTTATACTACATAGATATTTGGAATAATCAGATCAGTATATATAATTTACTGTATATATTCATTTTTATAAGCATGTTTTTGCAAGATAGTTTTTTTCCCCCCTTGGTTGTTCTAATTTGGCTGACAAGAAGTCTATGGGGACAGGGAACATGGCATGTTTTGAAGAAAGACAACAGTCCAGGAAGGAATTAACCTAGTTGTTTAGGCAGTATGTCTTTGATTTCTAATTTTCTCCAGCCTGGCAGAGAACATGAAAAAACTGTACCATGATGTTCATGAGACTGAACTGGCTGCTGCTGGGGCTTCCACTGCTTGTAGTAAGAGAGACAGTAGGAGACAGATGACTCAGTAATGGAAGGGGTGGTTAGGTGTAGATGGGTCTCCTGGCCAGAGCAATTGTTTGCCAAAATCTGCAACAAGCTGGGTACACGGTGAATCCTGGTAATAAAACAATTTGGCATCCCTTTTGCCCCCCCCCCCCATTTTGCTTTGATAGTTGGGGTCTAAAAGCATGGCTATCCAATAATCATCAGACTGCTTGATGGTGGATAAGTTTGACAGTATGAAAGTAAGCAAACATATAGCTCACCATACTCGCTAGCATGCATGAGGACCCAGTTATTTTTGGCTCCACCCCCCACTGAGATCGGTCATCATGGCCAGTGTCATCATCCTCATCATCAGGCACATTCTCCTGCACAAGAGACTTGTCCTTCTGCTCCTCCTCATCTCCCAGTGTCAGCTCCTCATCCTCTACTTCTTCCTCCATGGGAATTTCTCTGTGTAGGTTCCCAATGGCTACTGGGTGGCCAACTAGATGTATAAGGTGTTCTAACGTCAACCTTTTTTGCATAAGCGTGAGTGTCTGCTCTAACATACATATCAAGGAGATGATTCAGTTGTCCCTAATGACAAATCTGATGGCCTCTTTAAAGGGCCTGGGTACACAACATCTCTGATTAGCTTCCACTGACTGACCTCAAAACAACATATGCAAGATGTAATGGCAGACTTTTCTGTTGCTACAAGCCCTGGAGGGAGTTTCTTAACATATAAGAATGGCTAAAATGCAAGGACTGTCTCCTGGACATGGCTAGCACCCTCTGCAGGCCAATGTATCTTTTGTTGTATCATTGTTGCTGATCACCTTGCTCAGTTGAAATTGGCAAAAAGACAGCAAGAGGGATGTTTGCTGCTTGATGCACTTTAGCTATTCATCTGTTGCATGTCTATTCTCGCCTAGGCCGATCTGCTCTAACTCATTATGTCAACTCTTCATTTAACACATATGATAGGAGGGAGGGGGAGTGGGACCAATGTTCTGCCCTGCATCTGTTGGAGATGGAAGGATCTCCATTAAGGTGGGTGTGGAGGAGGCAAATAAGTGCTGAGTGTGGGAACCAGATCAACACAAATTTGGAGGAGTCAATAAGACCTGTCCTTGTTGCTGCTGTGCTGCGTTGCCACTGCCATGAAAAACATTGAACCAGTGGGCTGTGAAAGACATGTACTGTCCTTGCCTTAACAACTGCTCCAGGTGTCCATGGAGTTGTGAACCTTGCTAGTGTTGATCAAGCACCAAAGTACTTGTGTGCTCTGGCCAAACACATCGGTATGCTCATGTGCTCTACCAAGTACAATGAAAGTCAATGGGAAAACCTCAGGCACCCCCTGCTTGGAAGAGAAGAGGGTGTCTGGTTCACAAAAAAAGGTTAGAAATTGATGAAAAAACCCCATGAAAATGATTTGGAAACAGTATTAAGAGGATCGCTGAATGCGTCTTGGACTCCTGTTATCTATGACATACAATAGACAACCACAAAAAGGCTATATGCCAAAAGCCAGGTATGTGCAAGCCATCAATCTACCCATGAGAAAGATAACAGGCTAAGTCAGCATACCTTACAATGGCAACCTTGTACACTATGAGACATTCCAAACCAGCTTTCATCTGACTGAGAGCCAGTAAGCCTCAAAGTTACTTCACATCTGTTGGATGGCTTGGGTGCACCTGCGCACCTAGATCAATATCATTAGGGTGACCAAAAAAATTCTGATTGTCCTAACATAATATTCAATAGCACGGTAATGTAGGAAAAAATGAAATAGCGGCACTCACCCGTGTGGAGTAAAACCAGCGACTTTATTATTCAAAAGCTACATCAGGCAGGGGGCGGACAATTCAATACACACGCATTGATCAGCTGATCAATGCGTGTGTATTGAATTGTCCGCCCCCTGCCTGATGTAGCTTTTGAATAATAAAGTCGCTGGTTTTACTCCACACGGGTGAGTGCCGCTATTTCATTTTTTCCTACATTACCGTGCTCTTTGCATCTTGCCTCTTAGCTGAGCACCGCCGACCGTGTGGGTCCTCCTCAGCCATATACAGCGTCCCTCTCCTCGTGGATCCAGCCGGAGCATTGGTGCCGCCCCCTCTCTCTCTCTTGTTACATAATATTCAATAGCCTTTCTATGCAGTTTTGTCATGTAAAAACTCATTTGCATAAACATGGGCATATGGGAAAGACATGCAAATGAGCAGAATCTGCATTGTTTTTCAGCTTGCATGGAAAATTTGCAACCATCTATTGGTTTCATAGTCTTATGACAAGACTATTAGTGTAGCCTTTTGCATGGATACAAATTCGCGATTAGAATATTCGCGATCTACACTACTCAAGAACAGCGCCATCTATTGGATTCATAGTCTTGTCAGAAGACTATGAAACCAATAGATGGCGCTGTTCATGAGTCATTACAAGCAGGGCAATAGTCCTCAGATACACCCTAGCAAGCTTATATTACCGCAGAAAAAGTGCTAGAAAATGTGTGAATGATAGCAGCGAACCGATATACACCTCAGTGTTAGCGCAGTCTATTATAGGCTGAGTACTACACGGTTGGTTTCCTAGTCCTATGCCAAGAGTAATAGCCTTGTCATAAGACTATGAAACCAATAGATGGCACTGTTCATTAGTAGTGTAGATCGTGAATATTCTAATCGCGAATTGTTATCGTGAATTTTCCATACAAAAGGCTACACTAATAGTCTTGTCATAAGACTATGAAACCAATAGATGGCACTTTTCCTGAGTAGTGTAGATCGTAAATGTCTTTCCCATATGCCCATGTTTATGCAAATGAGTTTTTACGTGACAAAACTGTATAGAAAGGCTATTGAATATTATGTTAGGACAATCAGAAAACCTTTTGTCCCCCTAATGATATTGATCTAGGTGCGCAGGTCCACCCAAGCCATCCAACAGATTTGAAGTAACTTTGAGGCTTACTGGTTCTCAGTCAGATGAGAGCTGGTTTGGAATGCTTCATAGTGCACAAGGCTGCCATTGTAAGGTATGCTTACTAAGCCTGTCATCTGTCTCATGAATAAATTGATGGCTTGCATATACCTGGCTTTTGGCATATAGCCTTTGTGTGGTTGTCTATTGTATGTTGTAGATAATAGGAGTCTGAGATGAATCCAGCCGTCCTCTTAATGCTGTTTCCAAACCATTTTGATGGGGTTTCCATAAATTTTTTACCTTTTTTGGTGAACCAGACACTCTCTCTTCTTCATATTAGGGGTGCCTGGTTTGATGCTTGGGTCTCCCATTGACTTTCATTGTATTAAATTGTACTCGAGCACCCGCAGTATTTGGCCGAGCACTTGGATGTGCCGAGCATAGCGATGCTTGACCCGAACAGCTGTTCGGCTGTGCATGCTCGCTTAACACTAAACCTTGCTGTAGAGCAACAATTGCAAGGAACAGCCCATGTTCCACACCACTTGATAGAACAAGTCACAGATGGCTTTTTCGAGAAATAATGGTTGCTAGGTATCTTCCAGCAAGTTTAGTTCCCTAAAGGCAGCAGATTTCCCAAAGGGGTACAGCAGTGACCGAATGGACAGAAACTTGGCAAAGTGAGAGTTAAACTTGCACACCATCAAAATGGTACATAAAGTTTTTTTTGTGGCTACACATTCCCTTAGCGATGGCCAATGATGGAGTGGACTAGGAGGAAGAGGAATAGTCTGAGAGGGAGAAGCAGTAACTGATGATGACAAGAACACTGTACTGCATGTAGATGCATCCTGGCTGCTACAAAAGAGACTAGAAGCAGGAGGCCACATCCATTTTCCTACAAGATCTGGTGATGCTGTTTCATATGCTGCAATAGAGCTGTGCATACGTTTGTGTTTGAATCCTCATAGCTTATTTTGATCCTGCAGATCTTGCACATGGCAATATTTTGGTCTTCTGGCACTGTGGATAAAAACTGTCAGACGGGAGATACTCACACAGAACTAGTGGCAGCTGAGCTTGGCTTGGGTCTGGCACATTTTGGGCCTGCACCAACAGGATCAGTGGCATCACCAGTTTCTGAGCTGTGCATAAAAGAAGCAGTTTTTTGGAGGTTCAGGCCATGCATTGCCTCTGCTCTTTATTGCTGCCTGTGCAGCCACCACCCTCCTCTAATGTCACCTCCTCCTCGGCACCCTGAAATGGCTCCAAGGTCCTGTCCAACACACAATAATGATTATAGTCCTCACTCTCCTCACCATTTTTATCAGACTGTGATATGTCATTGTGGACTCCTTGGCCCTACCCCCGATTCACTGCTCTGTATTTGCCCCAAGTGCCACCTTCGCTACCACTGCCCCTACTTCCACAACCAACAAACCTATGCATGGGGTCTCCCACCTCCCACTGAAATTCCTCCTCATGGCAGTCAAAAAGCTGACTGTTCTTACACAAGTCATCAATAGGGAGACTCTCTTGAGTATCTTCCATAGCGTTTGGAGTTTTGTTGCCTCTTCTTAGGGAAAAACAAAGCACTCCACTGGGATAGGGCAGTGAAAACAGAGATAATGAAAGTAAAAGGTTTTTCTGGGGCCACAAGGAAGATAAGCAAGAGAAATGCTGTGGCTGAGCCATCCAGCCCACAATCTCATCCTCATTTTCCTCCAGCATCTATCGGAAACCAGGGAGAACCGTGGCCTACTACAACTACTAGTGGCCAGATGGCTGGTGAGGCCTATAAATGAAAAGGAACAAATTTGGTACACAGATTATTTATTAACACTAGCAACATTGCAAGTGTTTTTCTCTGTAATTTAAAGAAAGAGGCACAATTAAATGTCCTTCCCCTTCTACAAACACATTGCACGCTGGTGTTGGCAATTTACAAAGGTAATAATGCAGTTTTTGCAGTAAAATGCTTTTGCTATAACTACATAGTATCTTGAAGTAATATAACACTGTCACTAAAATGGTTATACTAATGCAGGTTTTGCAGTAAAATGCATTTGTTAACATGGGTATTCAAATGGTGTTGTTGCAGTAAAATGGCAATACAGCTTTGCTGTAACTGTACAGTACTGTATCTTGCAGTAATACAATGCGTTCAATATCGGGTATACTAATAGTGCTATTGCAGTAAAATGCCAACTTTGCTGTAACAATGCTATCTTGTGGTAATACAGGGCTTTCAATAAAATGGGTATATTAATAGGCAATAGGCAATATTAGTTTTCACGATATTTCAAAACTTTTTTGCATAATATTCGCAATAAATTCACAAATTCTACAATTCGTGATCTCCAGTCATTATTTTTGCGATTGCGCATATTGGCACTAATGATGCGCATATTGTTTGCGCAATATATGCAGCTTCACATTTTATCAGGTCTGAGTAGATATTACTGATTGGTGCGCTAAGTATTGTGACATCCTAGCACAATGTCTGTAGCATGTATGTATGGACAGCAGAGAAACAGTAATTCCTATCACACTACCTAACACCCTGCACTGGAACCTATCAGCTACACTATATCACTATCTAACCTACACTGACTATCTGTATTATATATATGAGCTAACTAACTATCTAATGTAATTGGATAAGGAATAGGATCAAGATGAAAGCACAGAGCACAGCAATGTCACTGGTCTCTCTCAGAACTGCAAAACAACAGCAGAAAATGGCTGCTGGGGAGTTTCTTATATAGTAAAGGGGTAGGCAACTTTCCTATTGGTTGCTAGGGATGTTGCTAAGCTCTGACAAAGATATTGCAGCCATCTCATTGGCCCACAAGCAAGAAGGGAGGTGACTGATGAAAAAAAAACTTGAATATTCGCAATTACGAATATATAGCACTATATTCTACATCTTCGCAAATTCTCGAAGTGCCGATATTCGCGATAAAAATTTGTGATTAGATTATTCGCGATCAACACTATATATTAATGGCGTAATTGCAGTAAAATTTCTTTGCTGTAACTGAACAGTATCTTGTAGTGATACAATGCTTTCACCAACATTGTTATACTAATAGTATTATTACAATAAAATTCCTTTGCTGTAACTGAACAGTATCTTGCAGTAATACAATGTGTTCAATACCACATGTACCTGTACACTAATGGCTTTATTGCAGTAAAGTGTTTTTTGTGTTACGGAATGGTATCTTGCAGTAATACGATGTGTCACTAACACAGGTATATTAATACACTTCCATGCAGTGAAAAGTGCAAATGGTAAATTGAGGATTTTAGGCAAAAATTTAGCAATTACTGAACTGAGCATTTACTCAGTGCTTGCAAAAGAATGTATGCTATTGGGTTGTAGGCAATAAGCCTATAAACTGTTGAAACTTGAGGTTTTTAGTTCTAACAAAAGAAAAAAGAAAGCTAGCTGGCTGCCCATACACAGAATAAAATGAGTTTTTGGCATGATAGAACTTGCCAGTAACCTGTATGAACTATGATAGAACTTGCCCATAAGCTGTATGAACCATGAACCAACTCAGAGTGACCCGTTTCTCACTGTCCATGCTAAATTTTCCTTGATTGACCCCTTAAGGACCCTGGGATTTTCCATTTTTGCGTTTTTGATTTTCACTCCCCTCCTTCCCTTGGTCCTAACTTTTATTATTTTTCCATTCACATAGCCTTATGAGGGCTTATTTTTTGTGGGACAAGTTGTACTTTCTAATGGCACCATTTACAGTTGCATACCATGTAGTAGGGAGTGGGAAAAAACATCCAAATGGGGTAGAATTGAGAGAAAACGCAATTCTGATAAAGGTTTTTATTTTTTTACACTGTACACTATGCGGTAAAATTGAACTGTTATCTTCATTCTCCAGGTCAGTCCGTTTCCAACGATACCACACTTGTATAATTTTACTTCCGTTTTAATACAGAAAAAAAATTAAAATCTTTAAGGAAAAAAATAAATAAATTCATGACCATATTCTGACCCCTATAACTTTTTTTAGCTATGTGTACGGGGCTGTGTGAGGGCTAATTTTTTGCGGAACGATCTGTTATTTTCAGTGATACCGATTTGAAGTGTGTGTGACTTTTTAATCACTTTTTATTAAAAAATTATTGGTTAGTTGAAGTGGCAAATTGGCTATTTATTTTTTTTCCCCACAACGCCATTTGCCGTATGCCAATAATATTGTTATATTTTAATAGTATGGGCATTTTCACACGCGGCGATGCCCAGGATGTTTATTTTTTTTTTTATTGGTTAAGTATTTTTATTTTAAGGCAAAGAGGTTAATTTTAACTTTTCTTTTTTTTTATGTTTTTATATTTGTAAAAACTTTTTTTTAACTTTTTTTAAGTCACCTTGGGTGACAATAACGGGCAATTCGATTGCCCATAGTATTCAGTGATGGCTAAATAGCCATCATTGATGACTTCATTTGCACTATATCAATACAAGGCTGCCACCTAGTGGCCTGTATTGATATATGCATCTAATTGTCTCTGAAGCCTGCTTGAGGCTTCAGTCAATTAGATCAAGGTAACAGGTCCCCCGCTCTCAGCTGGGGAAGCGCGTGACTTCCGGTTCCGGTCTGCGCAGATGCCGTGGTCACATTTGACTATGGCATCTGAAAGGTAAGATGTATGCCGTGGATCTCTGCTATTTAAAATATCAGAAAGCCAGCGGCTAAGGCGCCCCCTGCACGTGTGAGCGGGCGACATGTTTAGGGTTTGGACCCATGATGTACAGCTACGTACAGCGGTCCTTAAAAGGTTAAACCCTAAAATCTACTCAATAAAATTTCTCTTTTCTCTCCTTAGTGTGTACTTAGTACAGCTTGATTACTGACTTGTGTCTGCCGTGCATTAGCTTTTTGGTAGACACAGCCACATAGTCTCAGGTAGCAAGTGAAACACAGAATGGCGTTCTACTGCATTCTCAGTAACAGGATCTGCCAGAATTCTGCCCTGGTCAGTCTGTCTATTAGCCTCTGAGCCAATCAGGATAAGCCCTTCCTCCTCTCAGGGTCATGTGATGTTCCATCTTCTTCCTTCTGGTTGATTTCCAGTATTTATGTGACAGGAGACAAACTAGATACAGGTTTAAGGAATATGAGCAATGGAGAATGAATACCGTTTGTTAGAAGAGAATATATATTCATATAATTTACTGTTTCCTTCTCATTTATAGCTTCAATTAAATATGAGAAAAAGGAGTGAATATACAGATGCAGCCGAGGTAAACTCGGTGCTTAACGCATTAAGTAAAGATCGGCAAGAAAAAGATAACTAACTTTTCAATGGACTTCAATGACATTTGTCACGAGATAACCAAAATGCCATGTGTTATCAGAGTCAAGTTTATCTCGGCTACATCTGTAACACTCTTTATTTTATATACAACTAGCAGAAGGACCCGGCTTCGCACGGGTATATTTTATCTATTTCATTAAATGTTTGTGTGTGTCATTAAAAGATATCAACAGTATCCCCCATAACAGTGACCTCTACAGCACCCCGCCCCTTTAACAGTGAACTCTACAGTCCTCACCCCTTAACACTGATCCCCCCACAGTGCCCTGCCAGTTTAAAATGGGACCTCCACAGCAGTCCATCCCCTTAACTTTGACTTTCACAGCAGCCCACCCCTTTAACAGTGAGTTTCTCAGCACCCCACTTCCTTGACAGTGACCTCCTCAGGAGCCCACCCCCTTACCAGTGACCTCCACAGTACCCCGCTGCCTTAACAGTGACCTCACAGTACCCTGCTGCCTTAACAGTGGCCTCCACAACAGTTGCCCTTTTAATAGTGGCCCCTGCTCCCTTAACAGTGACCTACACAGTGCCCGCCCCTTTTTACAGTGACCTCCACAGCGTCCTGTCCCTTTAACCTTTTAAGGACATAGGGCGTACAGGTACGCCCTTGTGCCCTGGTACGTAAGGACACAGGGCGTACATGTACGCCCTGTGTATTTTTGATCACCGCCACGCGGCGGGCGGTGATCGGAACCCCGTGCCTGCTCAAATCATTGAGCAGGCACTTGGGGCAAATGCACCAGGGGGTTCGGTGACCCCCCCCATGTATGCGATCGCAGAAAACCGCAGGTCAATTCAGACCTGCGGTTTTCTGCGTTTCCGGGTTATTCGGGTCTCTGAAGACCCGATAACCCGGAACAGGATGGTGATGGTGGTGTGATTTCACCCCACCAATCACCATCCAGCGATCCTGAGTGGTGATGGTGACATCACCACTCAGGATCGCTTTCTGATTGGTCTGTGGGCGGTCCGGCGGCAGATTCAAAAGAGGCAGGCGCTCCTCTCCTCCTCCTTTTGTGTTCCGGAGCCGGAGGAGAGAGGAGCTGCCTGCACGTGTGTCCACCATCGCTGCCAGCACCCCCAGGACCCGATCTGTGCCCCCAGGACCCGATCTGTGCCCCAGCACCCCCCATCAGGTACATAGGGACAGCATAGGGAAAGTTTGGTTTAGGCAGGAAAAAAAAAGGGAAAGTTAGTTTCTGAACTCTTCTGAACTTTGATTGCATCACCCTAAGTTAGGGTGTCTGGGGTCCACAGCACCGCTGTGTGACCCTAGACCCCCCCAGGGGTTCTGCCACTTGCCCCCCCCACCTTTTTTGGGGTGCATTTTTATTTATTTTTTGTGTACGCTGACTGTGGCCGGCACTTAGTGTCCGGCCACTGTTAGCGCATCGCACACCCCACCGCTGATCAACTTCGGACGTTGATCAGCGGTTTTGAATTTTTTTTCCCACATTATTTTCCCTTTTTTTAGTTAGTTTATTTTATTTATTTTCTGTTAGTTTTAGGGTGAGTTCGTGACCACCCGTGCCCCCACACACACGCACACAAAATAAAGAGTTACACACACGCACATATACACGCAGACACACACTCCCCTATGGCCCGCCGGACGTTCTCGGCCGAGGAGGCATACGCCCAGCTTGCCTCCGACTCCGAGAGTCCCAGTGAGGATGAGGATGACCCCAAATTCCTGTTGTCATCCGCATCCTCCTCATCATCTAGCGATGATGATGAGCCCCCAAGGCGGCGGAGACGCCGCCAGGCGGAGCAAGGGGACCGCCATGTTAGGGACCCTGTGGCCCACACTAGTACGAGCAGCTCTGGGGCTCGTACTGGTTTCCCGGCCACCAGTTAAATCCACCGGAGCCCCCTGCCGGTGAACTTGTCTGGTGTAGCCCAGAGCGATACGAGCCCATGATTCCTGATTTTGTAGGCCAATCAGGAATCCAGAATTCCACAGTGGGCTACACTGAATATGACTTTTTTTGTCATTTTTTCAGTGACCCACTGGTAAATCTGATGGTGGAGCAGACGAATCTGTACGCCCAACAGTTCGTCGCTCAACACCCGGGCTCCTTTTTGGCCAGGCCCGGTGGCTGGACACCGGTCAGTGCAGCCGAAATGAGGACATTTTGGGGCCTCGTGCTGCATATGGGCCTGGTCAAAAAAACCAGTGTCAGGCTGTACTGGAGTGGGGATGTCCTATACCAGGCCCCACTTTACAGTACAGCCATGACACGCTCCCGGTTTGAGGCCATCCGGAAATGTCTGCATTATTCCGATAATGCAGCATGTCCTCCCCGAGGTGATCCTGCCCATGACCGTTCTATGTGGCAGTCCTCAAGGCCCTGATCTTTTCGGACCGGGAAAGAGCAGGCCGGAGTACCTCGGGAACTGTAGGTGCCTGGATCGTCCCTGGCCAACACTTTCCAGGTGTGGTCGCCCATACTGGAAAGAAGGGACGAACCCAAAAAAAGTGCAGAGTGTGTCGCAGGAGGGGGATACGGAAGGACACGACTACTCAGTGCGACACGTGCCCCGATCATCTGGGCCTCTGCATTGACGGTTGCTTCAGGGAGTATCACACTTCCATGGAGTACTAAATTTATATCCCAATTTAGCACTGACATTGGATAAAAAAAACTGGTTCTCAGACTTGAGACACCCAAAAAAACTAAAATAATTTATTAAAAGTAGACATATTAGGTATTGCCACGTCGGTAATAATCTCCTCTATAAAACTACCCCATGACCTAACCCCCCAGATTAACACGGTCAAGGAAAAAAAAAAAAAAGGTGCAAAAAAAGTTTTTTTTTGTCACCTTACATAATAAAAAGTTTAATAGCAAGCGATCAAAAAGTCATATAGCCCCCAAAATAGTGCCAATAAAACCATCGTCTCATCCCGCAAAAAATGAGCCCCCACATGAGATAATTGGATAAAAATTTTTTTTTAAAAATGACCCTTAGACTTTAGAGATACCCAAAAAAAAAATGGTATCAAAAAAGATAATACGACTTATTAGGTATTGCCGCGTCCGTAAGAATCTCCTCTATAAAAATACCCCATGACCCAACCGCCCAGATTAACACGGTCAATAAAAAAAAAAAAACGGTGCCAAAACCGCTATTTTTGGCACTTTTCCATTTCAATCCGTTTTTTCCAGTAACAAAACAAGGGTTAACAACCAAACAAAACTTAATATTTATTACCCTGATACTGCAGTTTACAGAAACACCACATTTGTGGTCGTAAACTGCTGTATCAGTAAAAGGGAGGCCGCAAAAGGAAAGGACCGACATGGTTTCTGGAAGGCCGATTTTGATGGCCTTTTTTATTGACACCATGTCCCTTTTGAAGCCCCCCTGATGCACCCTAGAGTAAAAACTCCCCAAAACTGACCCCATCTAAGAAACTACACCCCTCAAGGTATTCAAAACTGATTATACAAACTTTATTAACCCTTTAGGTGTTCCTCAACAGTTAATGGCAAATGGAGATGAAATTTCAGAATTTAAATTTTTGGTAACCTTGCCTCACAAAAATGTAATATAGAGCAACCAAAAATCATATTTACCCTAAAAATAGTCCCCAAAAAAATTCCACCTTATCCCGTAGTTTCCAAAATGGGGTCACTTTTAGGGAGTTTCTACTCCAGCGGTGCATCAGGGGGGTTGAAACAGGACACGGTGTAAATAAACCGGTCCATAAAAATCAGACCTCCAAAAACCAAACGGCGCACCTTTCCCTCTACGCCCCGCGGTGTGGCCGTACAGTAGTTTACGGCCACATATTGGGTGTTTATGTAAACGGCAGAGTCAGGGCAATAAAGATACAGTCTTGTTTGGCTGTTAACCCTTGCTTTGTTAGTGGAAAAAATGGGTTAAAATGAAAAATTAGACAAAAAAATTTAATTCTCAAATTTCATCCCCATTTGCCAATAACTCTTGTGCAACACCTAAAGGGTTAACGACGTATGTAAAATCAGTTTTGAATACCTTGAGGGGTGTAGTTTCTTAAATGGGGTCACTTTTAGGGAGTTTCTACTCTAGGGTTGCATCAGGGGGCTTCAAATGGGACATGGTGTAAATAAACCAGTCCATAAAAATCAGCCCTCCAAAAACCAAACGGCGCACCTTTCGCTCTACGCCCCGCTGTGTGGCCGTACAGTAGTTTACGGCCACATATTGGGTGTTTCTGTAAACGGCAGAGTCAGGGCAATAAAGATACAGTCTTGTTTGGCTGTTAACCCTTCCTTTGTTAGTGGAAAAAATGGGTTAAAATTAAAAATTAGACAAAAAAATGAAATTCTCAAATTTCATCCCCATTTGCCAATAACTCTTGTGCAACACCTAAAGGGTTAACAACGTATGTAAAATCAGTTTTGAATACCTTGAGGGGTGTAGTTTCTTAGATGGGGTAATTTTTGGGTGGTTTCTATTATGTAAGCCTCGCAAAGTGACTTCAGACCTGAACTGGTCCCTAAAAATTTAGTTTTTGTAAATTGCTGAAAAATTTCAAGATTTGCTTCTAAACTTCTAAGCCTTATAACATCCCCAAAAAATAAAATATCATTCCCAAAATAATTCAAACATAAAGTAGACATATGGGGAATGTAAAGTCATCACAATTTTCCAAATTTTTGTTAAATTAGGTATTTTTTGGTGCAAAAAAAATAATTTTTTTGACTTCATTTTACCAGTGTCATGAAGTACAATATGTGACGAAAAAACAATCTCAGAACGGCCTGGATAAGTCAAAGCGTTTTAAAGTTATTAGCACTTAAAGTGACTCTGGTCAGATTTGCAAAAAATGGCCTGGTCCTAAGGTGTAAAAAGGCTGTGTCCTTAAGGGGTTAATGCTAGGGCTACACAACGACATGTGTCGCGCAACATTTTGTCTCAACAATTTTTATAATGATAGGCTATGGTGTTGCATCCAAGATGGATTTTTCTGCGACTGTAGCGTCGCAGTCACAGCATGTAACATGTCGCAGAGCAACACCATAGACTATCATTATATAAATTGTCACGCAACACATGTAGCAGTGTAGTTGTGTCCTATGTGTCGTGCGACTTATTGTCGTGCAACTTATTGTCGTTGTGTAGCCCTAGTCTAAAGCTTACCTACAGCACTGAAGAAAAATGGCTGGGTTGTTATGGAAACCTGGAGTAAAACTGTGTGTATGTGGAGACTAAGGGCCTGCGAGCTTCTATTGACTGGTAAAGGACATGTGACTGTGTGTTTGGCAGTTGGGATATGAAGAGAAAGACTTGCAGGCATGTATTGGCTAATCTAGGTCATTTTTGGGGAATATCTCAGTAACGGTACGTCCTAGAGAGCTGTGACCCCCCACAAGATTTCTTTCCAGGTAGCAAGGGATGTGTATACCAAGTTTAGTTGAAATCGATGGTTGCAGTTATTTGAGTGATTGCAGAACATACACACACACACACACACACACACATATACGTCCTTTATATATATATAGATTTTGATGTGCTTCACTGTCTAATTGTTTGAGTTGACATTTACTCTAAAGTTGAATGTGCTGGTAGAAGGAACAGGATGCCACATTAAGGTGAAGTTCTGGTGGGAAAAAAGTTTAAAATTTTGGTACATCTAATTCTCGCACAAGAATTTGTGACTTTTTAAGATTTTACACTACTCTGCACTTTTGAAAAATGGGTGGAATAGTGGATGTGGTTATCTATGCTAATTAGGTCTACAGCAGATTTACCAACTGCCATAGAAAGGCTCATGCTCAATATTACTCCAGTAAGGGGGAAGGGGTGGTATAAAAAACTGAAGTAACATCTGTGGACAAAAGTGTTATGTTTTAGGAGGCACAGAATTTATCAAACAATAGGCCAGATTGCTGTCTGCACCAAAAATCTGTCTAAAGAAGTAGGGCAAATTGGCGTATCTGGGCTTTCTATATTTTTTTCTGGTAGGGCTTTACAGGTCTAAGCTTACGCCATCTTTACAATTTGTAAATCTGGACCAATATGCACTATTTCTCAAGAAGAAATTACTTTCAAAATTCTGCTCATGATAAATCCCCCTCTCCAAGTGTGTGGAGATGAAACCTGCAATATTAAGTTTAATTTGTAGAATTTATTAAACTGCCATATCATATTATTGTTATTATTTTTATATGTTTATCATTATTATAGGTATTTCTGGCAAATTAATTAAAGCAAATTATATCAGTTAAAGACTTTCCCTTTCAGTTAAAGTTAAAATTGACATAGTTGTTATGGCTCCCTTGAGGAACCTGAAATTTTCACTTCATTCTCTTTTGCCGTACACAGTCTATGTAATTCTGTTGGATTGCAGCACCACTTCCTGCAAAATTGCAAACAAGCAAATTAGCATAAGCTATAGACTAATTGTTTTTTCATGACTTGTTATGTCAATTGAAAATCCATTTAATGAATACAGACTATGTAATCATTATCAAAAAAGTTGGCAATGTCTGCAGCATTCTAAAATATGCACTTTTAAAATATAAATTAGAATATTAACTGCAAGACTTTATGTGTTTCCTCAGGCTTAGCAGTGTTCCATATGTTGTTTCAGTAATTATGTCACTCTTTTAACATTGACTATGCCAAGCTGCACATTGGCAGAATAACAGTTATTTGGAACAAAACTTTCAGTCTTTTGTTTCATATCCCTTACAGTAAATTAGGACACTGATATGCCACCTATGACAACTGTATTCTTTACGTGAACTTTAGTGAAATAGTTGTGGATTTGATACTAGCCTGATCGTAAATAGGAAGAAATATATATCAAGAGCCTGTCCAGGATTGGAGAAAGGGTCTGCTTTCTTTCTAGTGACAGTGCTAATCTTATCCATGGGATGCATCATGTATTACTGTTCAATCCTATTCAACTGAAACAGGATCAGCTGTAATCCCTGTTTCTAGATAAAGTCAGGTCCTCTTTTATAATCCTGGACAATCCCTATAATTACGTTTTCTTAAACAGTTGTCTTTTTACACATTACTAGTCAGGCCACACATGTGAAAAGTTCTGGGCTCCTTTGAACAAGGCAGACATAGCAGAGCTGGAGAGGGTCCAGAGGAGAGCAACTTAAGTAATAACTGGAATTGGTGGACCACATTACCCAGAAAGATTATCAAAATTAGGGTTATTCAGTCTAGAAAAAAGATGACAGTGTCTCGGCTTTGGCTGTGTGCTGCGTGACATGGTTGCCACGCATGCTGTTGCCGGTGGCAACATGTTGCTGTTATGGCATGTGGTGGCGGTGTCTCGGCTTTGGCTGGGTGCGCCGTGACATTGTTGCCACGCATGCTGTTGCCGGTGGCAACGTGGTGGCTGGTGTGTGCACTTCCCCTTTAAGTTGTTGCCTTCCCCTGTCTGGTGCTGTAAGGGTTTACCCCCTGATTGGATGTGGTCGCTTTGGGCTATTTAGTTTCTGCTGGAAGTGTTCCTCCAGGCTTGTTCTGGTGGTTCATTACTCCTGGCTTTACCATCTGTCCAGTGAGGGCCACCCTTGTGGCCATCAAGGTCTTCCCAGTTTCTCCCTTGTATCCTCTATGTACCCAACCTCACTTGTTGTATGTTTGGTGTGGGTTTATGTTCAGGGTTTGTTGTACGTCTTGTTTGTTGTTACATGTCTGGGCTGTTGTTGGTGTTTGTCCCTGCATGTGTGCAATACGTTTTCCCTGTGTGTGTTGTACCTCCGCGAAGGGGCTGGTTTCCCAGAGGGGGAACCATAAGCCTGTATGCAGCGCTGCCTGGAGCTTCCGTGCATCTGGTGTTCGCATGGAGGTCCGGTTAGATGTTTGGTGCCGTCTTTCCATCTCTGCTGCGCCAGGTAAGTATTGGTTGTTGCTAGTGTTCTGTTGTTACACTGTGTACTTACCTGCCATTCAGTTGCTGCATATGGTTGTCACGACTGTGACTGATCCAGACAGGTCTGGGAGGAGAAGGTCGCAGCGACTTGCTACTCGCGATAGCTTGTGAGTTTGCTCCATGGTTCAGGGTATGTCATCCGGGTTTTGCCTTGTGAACCTTTTTGTCCTGACTGGGAGTTTGTAGGCATCCTTCTCAGGTGAGTCCTGTCTGCCACTCCCAGCTACTATATTAGTTTCAGTTTCACTTGCAGTCATTGCCAGATATAGTCCTTACTTCCAGTTCTATTCTGACCTTTAAAGGAGATCGTTTGATGGTGTTGCTGTGGAGCTCTTGTCCGGCGTGGACTGTCGTGATTGGGATCGCCTTCTCTGCTCGTGACTGGATAAGTCTATCTCTGCTATAGTTTGTTTGTTGCTGTCTTCCCCTGCTGTTCTCCTAGACATGAGTGATGGTGACTAGTGCTCCCATCGGCCTTTCCCCACTCTAGGCTTGTTAGGGTGACTGAGGGTTTAGGCATCCTGCTCGCCGCACGGGTTCACACCCCGTCTAGGGTATCAGGGCAGACAGGTGCCAGCTTAGGGTTAGTCAGGGGTGGCCATAGTATTCCCATCCGTAGATAAGGGTCCCCCTTCCCCTCCGTCTGGTGCGACACGACTGCTGCTGGGATAGCGGTCGTGACAGTATATCTGGCCTTTTAATTAAGAAAAAAAAAAAAAACATTTCTTTTTTTTATTTTTTTTTTTGCTTGCTGTTTTGCTTTGTATTTTTCTGTTCCACTATGGATCCGGTTACGGTTCTGGCGAAACAATTACAGGAATTATCCCTTAAAGTGGCAGGATTAAAAGCAACAGTGCTGCAGCAGCAGCAGCCATCCTTGGGTTCCACCATTGCTACGGGAAACCAAGGTACTCCGGAGCCAAAAGTGGCTTTACCTGATAGGTTCTCAGGAGGCAGAGACCAATTTGTAACCTTCAGAGAAGCTTGCAAATTGTTCTTCAGGTTACGCCCTAGATCCTCCAGCGGTGAGGAACAACGGGTGGGCATTGTAATTTCTCTCCTGCAAGGAGATCCGCAGGCTTGGGCTTTCTCCCTACCATCAGACTTTCTGGCCTTACGATCAGTGGAGGAGTTTTTTGAAGCCCTGGGTCTCGTATATGATGACCCGGACAGGGTCTCACTGGCTGAGTCTAAGCTACGTAGACTTCGGCAAGAGAACCGGTCTGCTGAACTATATTGTTCCGAATTCCGTAGGTGGGCTACTGATACGTTATGGAACGACTCGGCCCTTAGGAGTCAGTTCTGCCAGGGGTTGTCTGAAAAATTAAAAGACGCGCTGGCGGTATATGAGGTCCCTGGGTCTCTGGAGGCTGCTATGTCTCTGTCCATAAGAATCGACAGACGACTCAGGGAGAGACTATTAAATTTTACGGAGGCCTCTATAGGGCAGGGATCGGTTTGTTATGATCCAGTCGAACCAATGCAAATAGGGGGCGCCACTAGACGGGTGAATCCTCCTAAGTTCCGCCGTAGGTCAGAGGTTTGTTTTCGTTGTGGGGGGAGGGGTCATTTTGTAAAGGTTTGTCCCTCAGAACCCAAGAGACCACAAACAAAGGAGCCGCCGGAAAACTAGAGTCCCCAGATTGTGCGGAGGATAACAGTCTGGGCGTATTCGTTTCCTCCATACGCATGTCTCAGTTTTTGTTGTCCGCTACCGTTGAGGCGGGCAATAAGACTGAGATCTGTTCCGTCTTTTTGGACAGTGGGGCGGGGGTCAACTTGGTGGATTCACGGTTTGCTCAGGCTCTGGGTTTTACTCCGGAACCGATACGCAGAACTATTCCTGTTTTTGCCATCGACTCCTCCCCTCTTACTTAGAAAGAGTTAACTCAGATCATCCATAATATCCATCTGCAGGTAGGGGACCTCCATAAAGAGCATATCTCTTGTTATGTCCTGGACGGTCTTCCGGCTCCTATGGTATTGGGGCTTCCCTTGCTGGTGACTCACAATCCAGTGGTGGATTGGCAGGCCGGGGAGATTGTGGAGTGGAGTGAACATTGTAAGGACAACTGCTTGAGTAGTAGGTGCTCTACACTCTCTGTAACATCTTTACCTGCCTTTCTGTCAGATTTTATGGATGTGTTCTCTGAGAAGGGTTGTCAGGGGTTACCACCTCATCGTCCATATGATTGCCCGATTAATCTATTACCTGGGGCAAAACTACCTAAAACCCGGTTATACAATCTTTCCGGCCCGGAGAGGAAGGCTATGAAAGATTATATTTCGGAGAGTTTGGCTAAGGGACACATCAGACCCTCTTCTTCACCTGTGGCTGCAGGGTTCTTTTTCGTTAAAAAGAAAGATGGGGGCCTACGTCCTTGCCTGGATTTCCGGGAATTAAACCGGATAACTATCCGAGATCCCTATCCTCTTCCTCTCATTCCCGACCTCTTTAATCAGGTTGCTGGTGCTAAATGGTTCTCCAAAATGGATCTCAGAGGAGCCTATAACCTGGTTCGCATCAAAGAGGGGGATGAGTGGAAGACGGCTTTTAATACTCCGGAAGGGCATTATGAAAATCTGGTCACGGCATTTGGTCTTACTAATGCGCCTGCGGTATTCCAACATTTTGTCAATGATATTTTTAGTCACCTTATCGGGAGATTTGTTGTGATATATCTTGATGACATCCTGGTCTATTCCCCGGATCTGGGTACACATAAGATCCATGTGAGACAAGTGCTGCAGATATTAAGGGCCAACAAATTGTTTGCTAAGTTAGAAAAATGTGTGTTCGCCGTAAAAGAACTGCCATTTCTGGGGTATGTGTTGTCAGATTCAGGTTTCCGCATGGATCTAGAGAAAGTCCAGGCGATTATAGACTGGGATCTGCCTGAGAACCTGAAGGCATTGCAACGCTTCCTGGGGTTTGCCAATTTTTATAGAAAATTTATAAAGAACTATTCCTTGGTGGTCAAACCACTGACGGACATGACCCGAAAGGGAGCCGGTTTTTCCAAATGGTCACATGCAGCCAAAACTGCCTTTGCATCTCTGAAGGAGAGATTCACCTCGGCCCCTATTCTCGTACAGCCAGATGTCTCGCTTCCTTTTATTGTAGAGGTTGACGCATCAGAGGTGGGGGTGGGAGCGGTACTATCTCAGGGCCCGTCCCCTGGTGAATGGCGTCCGTGTGCTTTCTTTTCGAAGAAATTGTCTACTGCAGAAAGGAACTATGATATTGGCAACAGGGAACTTTTGGCTATTAAGTTGGCTTTTGAGGAGTGGCGTAATTTTTTGGAGGGGGCGGTTCATCCCGTCACGGTGATTACTGATCACAAAAACGTATTATATCTGGAGTCTGCTAAACGTCTCACCCCTAGACAGGCTCGGTGGTCGTTATTTTTTACTAGGTTTAATTTTGTAATAACCTATCGCCCGGGGGCAAAAAATACTAAGGCGGATGCATTGTCTCAAAGTTTTCCTGGAGGGGGTGATGTTGAGGTACCAGAGCCCATTTTGCAAAAGGGGGTGGTGGTCTCTGCATTACACTCAGGTTTAGAGGGGAGGGTGTTGGAAGCTCAGGGGGACGCCCCGGCCTCCTGCTACTCGGGTAAACTGTTTGTGCCAGAAAATTTACGCCTGGAGATACTAAAAGAACACCATAACTCCACACTGGCAGGACACCCAGGTAGTAGGGCAACCTCTGAATTAGTGTCTCGTCGGTTCTGGTGGCCTAAGTGGCGCCAGGAGGTGTTGAATTTTGTGTCTGCATGTGCTACCTATGCTCGTTCTAAGGTAGATCACACTCGTCCGGCAGGGCGTCTTTTACCTCTAGCCATCCCCAACAGGCCTTGGATGCACCTATCAATGGATTTCATTACGGATCTACCAGTATCAGCGGGGAAAACTGTTATTCTTGTAGTTGTTGACAGATTCAGTAAAATGGTGCACTTTATTGCTCTTGCCGCATTGCGTAATGCTAACACACTGGCTCAGGTTTTTATTGACCACATCGTGAAGCTTCACGGGGTCCCTTCCGATATTGTTTCGGATCGTGGTACCCAATTTTTTCTAAATTTTGGAAAGCTTTTTGTTCTCGTTTAGGGGTTCATCTGTCATTTTCTTCATCTTTCCATCCACAGTCCAACGGTCAGACTGAACGTACCAATCAAAACCTAGAGACATATTTGAGATGCTTTGTTTCCGAAAATCAGGAGGAATGGTCATCTTATTTACCGTTAGCCGAGTTTGCCATTAATAATCGTCGTCAAGAATCCACCGATAAGTCACCATTTTTTGGTGCGTATGGTTTCCATCCTCAGTTTTGTACGTTTAGTGAGGGGGGGCCGTCTGGGATTCCCGAGGAGGAACGACTTGCGTCTTCACTTTCTTCAGTGTGGCAGAGTGTGCAAGAAAGTTTGAAGAGAATGGGTGGTAGATACAAACGTGTGGCTGATAGGAGGCGCTCTGAAGGTCCGGACCTTGGGGTGAATGACTTGGTGTGGTTGTCTACCAGAAATATCAAGTTGAAGGTTCCCTCATGGAAATTAGGTCCGAGATTTATTGGTCCTTATAGGGTAATTAAGATCATTAACCCGGTGGCTTTTCGTCTGGAGCTACCTCAGACTCTAAGGATCCATAATGTCTTCCACAGATCTCTGCTTAAGAGATATGTAGAACCTCCTGAACCATTGCCACTACCGCCTCCACCGGTGGTTGTTGATGGCAGTCTTGAGTTTCAGGTAGAAAAGATTGTTGACTCACTCTCTTCAGTACCTGGTGCACTGGAGAGGTTATGGTTCCGAAGAGAGAATGTGGGTTCCAGCTTCAGAGATAAAAGCAGACAGACTCATTCGGGCTTTTCATAGCTCCCATCCGGAGAGGCCTGGTCTTGAGGGTCCGGGGGCCCCTCGTAGAAAGGGGGGTACTGTCACAACTGTGACTGATCCAGACAGGTCTGGGAGGAGAAGGTCGCAGCGACTTGCTACTCGCGATAGCTTGTGAGTTTGCACCATGGTTCAGGGTATGTCATCCGGGTTTTGCCTTGTGAACCTTTTTGTCCTGACTGGGAGTTTGTAGGCATCCTTCTCAGGTGAGTCCTGTCTGCCACTCCCAGCTACTATATTAGTTTCAGTTTCACTTGCAGTCATTGCCAGATATAGTCCTTACTTCCAGTTCTATTCTGACCTTTGAAGGAGATCGTTTGATGGTGTTGCTGTGGAGCTCTTGTCCGGCGTGGACTGTTGTGATTGGGATCGCCTTCTCTGCTCGTGACTGGATAAGTCTATCTCTGCTATAGTTTGTTTGTTGCTGTCTTCCCCTGCTGTTCTCCTAGACATGAGTGATGGTGACTAGTGCTCCCATCGGCCTTTCCCCACTCTAGGCTTGTTAGGGTGACTGAAGGTTTAGGCATCCTGCTCGCCGCACGGGTTCACACCCTGTCTAGGGTATCAGGGCAGACAGGTGCCAGCTTAGGGTTAGTCAGGGGTGGCCATACTATTCCCATCCGTAGATAAGGGTCCCCCTTCTCCTCCGTTTGGTGCGACACGACTGCTGCTGGGATAGCGGTCGTGACAATGGTCTTTTCCCTCCACCTGTTACTAGGGAGCTGGAGACTCCGGTTCATCTGATTCTCTGAGGAACCGGTTGTCTCCTATTCCTGACCCTTATGCCAGGGACCTTCAGGGTCAGCAGGATCCAGGTTCCAGTGCATGAGCCCTCCCACCCTCAGGGTTCGCTCATGCGGTCAGGAGATCAGGGTCAGGATTAGGGCAGCTGTAGGTTGCGGCCTGCTCCCTTTACTGTAGTCTGGCCTAGTAACAATTCCCATTATACGGTGGGGGGTTTCCCCCACTCCCCACCGTGACAGGAACTCTCTGCCTGAGGAGGTGGAGATGGTGAACTAACTAAAAAAGTTCAAGGTATATTTCTAGAGTGTAATAATATTACAGGGTATAGTTATTAGATTTCTGGAGAGGTCGTTGATACAAGGAGTTTTTCTGATTGGCTGATTGGAGTCAGGCAGGAATCTTTTCCCCCTAAGATGAAGACAATTGGCTTCTACCTCACTGGGATTTTTGCCTTCCTCTGGATCAACTTGCAGGATAATAGGCTGAACTGGATAGACGGATGTCTTTTTTCAGCCTTACAAGCTATTGGGTTCATTTATAAAACAGGTGAAAAGTAGAACTGGCTTAGTTGCCCATAGCAACCAATCAGATTCCACCTTTAATTTTTGACAGCCCCTTTGGAAAATGAAAAGTGGAATCTCATTGCTTGCTATGGGCAACTAAGCCAGTTCTACTTTACACCTGTTTGATAAATGACTGCCTATGTTACTATGTAGTTCTTTAACCATGTTCATCTAGTTATAGATTTGCTACAGTAACTTGTATAAGCAGCGAAAAATTGGGATTATACTCACCGTGGGTCAGCTGCAGCGGATCGCGGACCCATTCACTTTAATGGGTCTGCGATCCAAGCGTTCTGCCAAAAATAGGACATGTTCTATCTTTTTGCGGAACGGAAGTATGGGACGAAACCCAGCGGAAGCAATAGGGTTCCATTCATTGCTTCCGTTTCGCATCATTTTGCATCTCCGGATTTGCGGACCCATTGAAGTAAACAGGTCCGCATCCGTGATGCGGAATGCACACGGAACGGTGCCCGTGTATTGCAGATGCGCAAATGCGGTCCTCAATACGGCCACGGAGTGCACACGTTTGTGTGCAATAAGCCTAAGTCTGAGGGACCATTGAAAAGGAGCCATTGGCTACATTCTTTCTGGTTGCCCATGGTGTAGCACAAGGCCCCCAAAAAAATAAACAACTCATCCTGTGTACATGTGTCTTTTTAGAAATTCTGCTGCAAGTAAGGAACTATGCATGAGGCACCAGAGGCACAAGAAAAAAGAAGTGCAAATACAAGTTACTGTCAAGTTAATTTGAGCAATGAACTGTCTTAAGAAGGGATCACTCTCTAATTTAAATGTGTATTGCCATGTAGGTTATAAGTTGTGTAGCTGAGTTTGGTCAAGAAAATTCTACAAACTGGTAGTGATGTAGTGGTCACAGACACCCTTGGAGGGCCTAGATAACATATACAAGTATATACAAGCGTGCAACTCTGCAAAAAAACACCATGCAAGGTATGCTGTGGTAGAGGGCACAAAAGGATTGGGCAATAACCATTAGCTATATTTTGCTTAACCTAACCTCTAGGCCTCACATCAGTGACTGCAAAGGTGCTGTGCAAATCTTCAAGAGACTGTGCCTACCAAGTAAAAGAATATTCCCTTAGCTTTACATTTCATCTAGAGACTGTACAGCCACATGGTCAAGTTCTGCATGTAGTTTTAGAAGCCATAACCAGGAGTGAATAAAAAAAAGAGGAGAAGTCATATCTGTACTTTACACAATATCTCCTTTTTTGATCCAGTCCTGATTTTGGCTTCCAAAACTAACTACGCTTCTGTACCACTGACAGTAACCATCAAAAATATTTTAAGAAAATGTATTGTTCCTATTTGCGCAAATTTCTTCAACATTTTACTCGGGTACAGTGCATCACTTTGATATCCATTTGTTCTTTGTTGTTTTACATTTACCTTATCAAGGCAGTCATTTTTCTAAGTTTAGCAACTGGAAACACTTCCATTGCAGCTAATCTACTGTCCTATACACTGTGCATATGCTGCTGATCTCACTTCCTTGCCTGAGCAATTGGTCTCTACTGATTTTGTTAAGCCTCTCTAGCTTGCTAGAATGTCTAAAGAACATGCATTTGTCTGCCTGTGTACCAACTGCTGTCTGCCTGTTTCTCTGCCACTTCTGCCTGTTTCCTGACTATGTGTATTACCAAGCACAGGTGTCCCTGATCCCAGCGAGTCGGCAGCCAACCACAGATAGCAGCCTCGTTGCTCCCCTGCAGTGAAGGCAAGGTTCCTTTATACGGGTTAAGGGGTGAAAATCCCCTTTGGATTAATACAAAGTCAAACTGGTTTGCACAGTGGATCCACATCCACTGTCCCTAACATACCACTAAATCCTTCCCAGCAAGATAGACATAGACAGATAGGTACAATGTAAATATTGAATAGTTAAACTATCAGAAAATAACGGGGGGATTTATCAAACTGGTGTAGAACTGGCTTAGTTTTGTTGAATCAGATAATTTTTTATTACCAATTTTAAAAAATACAAACTAAAACAAGAAATAACTACAAGAAAGGGATATCCATATACATACAAATCTTATGTTCAGACAATCAGCATTTCTTTAAACACATTTGTTACAATAGTGGAAACATTAAGAAGCAAAAATATACCCTTTCAAATGTATCTCAACATATAATAACCCCCACACTCCCCCCACCCAGTGAAGAGACGGGCACAACACATCCTACATAAATGCCCCTGGTCATGATGCAAAAGAACCAGAACCCACACCCTAGATATGGACTTATCTCCTGCCTTTTCACACGACTCCTCCATCCCAGGACCCCCATCAGAATTAACATTCTGCATCCTGGGCGCTTGTACATGTAACCTCAGATACCATGCTTATCTCCAAAATCACCCTCCCAACACCTCCAGGGCAGTCATATGCCAAACTATGCCTCATTATTGCTATATAATACCCATTTATCCCAGATCTTATCGAACCTAGTCTGACATTGCCTTTCAGTATAAACTCCTTTTTCCAGGCGAAGGATCTTGTCCATTCTGTTCAAGAATTCCACCTAAGCCAGTATTTAGCAATTCATTTCCTGGCCTGAAAGAACAAACGCTGCACCCCCAGGTGAGAATTCCTGTTTGTAATGTCCAATATTCCCAGCACACACCTCCTTGGACCAGGCAGTACCATAACAATATAAGCGTCTTCAATACGGGTTAGCACGCCTGTCCAAAAAATCCGAAGCTCAGAACATTCCCAGAACATGTTTATCAGGAATGCCGGACTCTTCCCACATCTTGGGCAGGAAGCGTCAATCCTCACCCCGATCCTGAATAGAAAGGATGGAGTCCAGTATACACGGTGAACAAGAAGTAGCTGGGGCATACTTTGGTCTTCACATACCGATAGTTGTGGCGTTAATGCCAGAACGGCTTTCCAGGCATCATCTGATATGCTCCCCACCTCTTCCTCCCCTTTTTTTTTGACCGCTAAGGAATCATGTTTTACGGATTTTACAAATAAATTCCTATATATGGACAATATCAGTCTGCTTGAGGAGCCACATGTGATAATCTGTTGCAACAATGGAACTGACGTACACTTAAGCGACATAGAATTTGTCTGTACCTGGACTGCGTGCCTTAACTGCAAAAATTTAAAGAAAACTGTATGAGGAAAGGCAAACTCGTTCCTGAATTGGTCAAAGTATTTAAACACACCATCACTGTACAGCTGATGCAAGAACATCATGCCCTTCCGCTCCCATGGGGAAAACCCCTCTAGGCGAAACAGTTCGGGTAACTGGGGATTTCTCCATATAGGGGTGACCTGGGTAAAGCCCTGCACAGTCAGAAGGTCCCGACACTTGCGCCATACCTTACATATCAAATTGAGTGTAGAGTGCCCCGACAGAGAGACCAGGGATATGGGAGATTAATTTTCTATAATTTGGGCTATCCCCCAGGGCCCTCCTCCAACCCCTCAATTGCTGCAGCTGGGAAGAAATTAAATACAGTATAACCTAACGATGGATTAGGGATAGAGAGACCTCCAGAATCCTTCCCTCTCTGTAAGGTATCTAGCCGGATCCTGGCCCTTTTTTTGCGCCAAATCAGAATTCTTAATAACTTTTGTATTCTAAAAAAAATCAGTTGTGGTATCCAAACGGGGGAATTATGTAGGACATACATAAGTTTCGGCATAATTATCATCTTAAGATGATAATTTCAGACATTGGGAGTTTACACTACGCACTAATCTTTTCAAACAAGCTGTCTAGGAGTGGCTTCACATTATTTTTCACGTAGTGCCCAATAGTCGAAGAGACCACAATCCCCAGATAGTTAAAGCTATGGGCAACCTGCAGACAGGTGGACGCAGGGGAGAAACCATCGGGAAACGGGTCCAGAGGAAACAGGGTAGACTTGTCCCAATTTATACGAAGACCAAAACTATCCGCAAATTCTTGTATAAGGGACATTAGTGGTCCCAGAACTGGCTTATTTGCCTATAGCAACCAATCAGAATCCACCTTTCATTTTAGACAGCTCCTATAGAAAATGAAAGGAAGCATCTGATTGGATGTTATGGCCAACTAAGCTATTTCTAGTTTACAGCAGTTTGATAAATGACCGCAATGGGTTTTATAGATAAATAAAATTTAGAACTTTCCCTATAATGGCAATGTTTATAATCAAATATTAATTTGGAGGATACTGTACATAGTCTTTAAAAAATCTAACTCAGCCCAATATATTTACAATTTAGGGAAATAAAATTCTGAATTTGTACTACAGATTTTGATGCAGGATAAGTTGGATGTTTTAATGGCATCATTTAATTTACTATCTTGTATTGGAAAACAGAAAATGTTGGTATAATTTTGCGGTACTTTTCTGTTCGCTTGTACCATAAACTATAATAAAATGCTATTGCACTCTAATGGATTTTCCCTCGCTGTCTGTCAGGCCATGCCTTAACTCACTATGACAGAGCTGAGAGCCTTCACAAGGCCCCAAGCTGTCATAGCAACTGACCAGAGGACTATCCCCTGTCTATTCCAACAAATGCAGCAGTTGCTATAAATGACTGGTAGAGATGAGCAAATCGCATTCCATTGTATGGAGTGGGCGCAATGATGGGGAATGGCAATCACGCTGTCCCCCATCATTTAACCACTCAGATGCCGTGTTATACTCTAATTGCAGCATCTGCATATGGAGCGAGCTAAGTGTGTGAGCTTACTCCATAGATTCACTGCATGCTAATGCCATAGATCTATAACATTATGCATTAAGGAGTTAAGGGGCAATCTAAAGTTTTTTTTTCAAGATTTTGTTTATGAAAAAATAAATAATATTACTCACTCTTTAAATGTCCTTTCACTCTAGCACTTCTGCTACTGTCTCCAGTGGTCACATGGAGACATGGTGTTTTTATTTGTTATATTGGTTCTTGCTTTGTTCCCATATTTTATAGAATCTTTGAAAATCCATTTAAGTATACACCATCAATTAATAGAAGTATGTTCTGGCATAGCATAAAATCCACTATCTTCACTGTTATCCAAAAGCAATATAATTAGTGTTTTAAGTAGTTTTAATATACTCAGTCATAGAAGAGTGGTGTACCATGCTGACCATTGGTAGAGACAAAAATAATAATTTTGTGATATCTTTTTGATTGGTTGCATATATGGCAGATTTGAGTCATCGACTTCCTATATACAAATCTCAGAATTGTATTTCAACTGTATGTGCTCACATCATGTGATCTCAGTAGGTAACCATTCCCCCAGGACATGATATCCACATAGATGGCATCTCATAGCAATGGATATCTATTGGCTTCTACCATAATGTGATATAGCATGGATATCAACACTTTGGCTGGCATCGGCGGAGATAACAGCATGGTAAATCACAAAGTTAAGTATATTACACTTAGTTGAAAAATAATTGATAAATCCTGAAAAACCTCCTACATAATTATTAATTTAAATGTTATCTTTTATGCAGTGATGTATGGTGCTATGTTATTATGCTAACTGACTTACAGTATCTCTCTTCTTTTATCAGCAATAGTTCACTTTCAAATTCAATTATTTGGTGCCTAGTTCTCTGCTTCACACCTTTCCCGATTTACTTTAATAGTATCCATGAATTTCTCTTAGCATCTGTTTAATTAAAGTTTTAGTTTAATTTGAATCCCCTGCTGAGTCTTCCTGCCATGAGTGCTTCAAATCACTTTCAATGCATTCAAGGAACGTATTGCACAAAGAAAAGTGAATCATTAGATTGTTATGCTTGACCTGAGAACAGAGTAGCATTATTAGAATCTGTAAATTTTCTGTGTTCTGCTCATAAATTATTCTCTTTTTATTTAGTCTCATCCACTTCTAGCAACACATATTTATTCATGCATGGCAAAATAGAATATTTAGCTTTCCATGTATTTTCCTACCATTGCTTGAATTAATGGTTTGGCTATAAGTGATAGACAGAATAACAAATTTAAACAGAGCATTTGATTCTTGCATTGGAGCTAAAGGAGCACAAAAATTAATAGGTTTAGATTAGCTATTATTAAAGTGGTCTGAAGTGCAACTCTTTAATAGGTAGTCCCAGGGGTTGTTACAGATATAATGGATGCTGTACCATTTTGTAAGTGTTGCATACCTAATGCATAAATTATCTAGGCCCTTTGCTTAAAGTGGTACTATCATAGTACTATTATAGTCAAGTGACCATTGACTTTGCCCATGTGCGAGGGTACAAATGCAACTGTAACCCATGCATCCCTATAGTTAGGCATTTGGCTATAACCTCAACTTCCCCCACGAGTGAATACAGAATCTGAGCTTCTAGTAAAGTGGAAGACCAACTCATGCCATAAAATGCTGATAAACAGGGGGTTTCTAAAAGACTATGTCAACTAACTGAATCAGCTTTAACTGGAAAAAGGTTTATCTTTGTAATTTGGTAATAAAAGAGATTAAGAAATAAGAGTGAAGAGCCCAAATAAAGAAGAGTTAACAAAGGAGCAGAGAAATAAAGAAAATAAGACTTGATATCAAGGTCGAATTTACACATTTTGTTTTGTTGTGGCCTTGCGCTAAAATAAAATAAATATATAAGTCCCCTCAATCTGCATTCAATACCCCATAATGAAAAAGTGAAAAAAGAATTTAAGATTTTTTTTATTTTTTTATTTATTAAAATACAAAACACTAAAATTTCACAATTACATGTGTATTCAGACCCTTTGTAATGACACTTTAAATTTAGCTTGGAGGGCTTCCATTTCTTCCAACATCTTTGAGATATTTCTACACCTTGATTGGAGTCCACCTGTATTGAATTCAGTTGATTGGACATTATTTGGAAAGACATACCCCTGTCTATATAATGCCTTGCAGCTGACAACACATATCAGAGCAAAATCAAAGCCATGAGGAGTAAAAAGCTACTTGTAGAACTGAGACAGCATTGTGTGTGGAGGCCTAGATCTGGAGAAGGGTTGCAAGAAAAATCTGCTGCATTAAACGTTCCCAAGAGCACAGTGCCCTCCATAACTGTTAAATTGAAAAAGCCTGGAACAACCAGAACTGTTCCTAGAGCTGGCCACCCACGAAAACAACAGTAATCAGGGGACCTAATGGTCACTCGGGCTGAGCTACAAAGATCATGTATGCAGATAGGAGAAACTTCCAGAAGGTCAACCATCACTGGTGGCAAGAGAATTCTCCCATCAGTAAAAGACACATGAAAACACACCATGGAGTTTGCAAAAAAGCACCCAAAGAACATCCAAACTGTGGGAAACAAGATTCTCTGGTTTGATGAATCTAAAATAGAATCTTTTGGCCTAAATTTTAAGAATCATGTTTGGAGGAAACCAGACACTACCCATCACCTTCCCAATACTATCCCTAGAGTGAAGCATAGTGGTGGCAGCATCATGCTGTGGGGGTGTTTTTTTTGCAGCTGAGACAAGGAGACTAGTCAGGGTTGAGCAAAATGGAGCCAACTTAATGGCCAGCAACTCTCTGTTACCCACATCGTAATTTCTCTCTGGAGCAGAGAGCTTTTTAGAGAAAAATGCACATGGGCACCATTTGCCAGGTGACGGGCCCTGCGATAAGACTGCTCCTACCCCCACCTCGGACGCATGAACCTCTACAATTTAAAGGCTGTGACACATCCGGCTGCACCAATATAGGGGCAGAAGTGAAACACTCCTTAACTGCATAAAATACTCGCAATGCCGAATCAGACCACACTGAGACATCCGTCCCTTTCTTAGTCATGTCAGTTAAGGGTCTCACCACTGTCGAATAGTCCTTAATAAATTTTCGATAATAGTTGGTGAACCTCAAAAACCACATAAGAGCCTTCAGTTTTTCTGGTCGATACCGGTCCAATACAGCATGGACTTTCTCTGGATCCATTCGAAAACCCAAAGATCACAACAGGTAGCCCAAGAACTGCACCTCCTGTACAGCAAAAACACACTTCTCCAATTTTGTATACAATTTATTATCTCTTAGGATCTGTAACACCTGTCTAACATGATCCTGATGAGTCTTCACGTCTGGAGAATAAATTAGTATGTTATCCAAATACATGACAACAAACCTCCCCACCAGGTGATGAAAAATGTCATTCAAAAAATGCTAGAAAACCGCGGGAGGATTGGTCAACCCAAAAGGCATGACTAGGTTCTCAAATTGACTCTCTGGGATATTAAAAGGTGTCTTCCATTCACCCCCTTCCTTGATCCTGACCAGATTATATGCCCCCTTACATCCAACATGGAGAACACCTTGGCACCAACAATCTGGCTAAACAAATCAGAAATCAAAGAAAGGGGATAAGGATAATGGACAGTAGTCCGATTGAGCTCACGTAAATCCAGACATGGCTTAAGGGTTCCGTCCTTTTTTTAACAAAGGAAACCCCTGCTGCCACAGGAGATTTGGAAGGTCTTATGTGTCCTTTAGCCAAACTCTCAGTAATATACTCTTTCAGGTCCAGAAAGGTTATACAACCTAGATTTGGGCAACTAAGCTCCGGGAATAAGGTTGATAGGACAATCATATTCCCGATGCGGAGGTAAATCCTGGCATCCACTTTCAGAGAATACCTTGGAAAAATCAAATATAAAAAAGGGTAATGTTTTAGTGGTTAAAGCAGAAAAATACGTATTCAGACAATTATCAACGCAATAATCACTCTAATCCAGAATTTGTCTAGCTTGCCAATCGATGGTTGGATTATGCTTGCTCAACCACGGTAAACCCAGAACCAATGAAGCAGGGAAACCTTCCATCACAAAACACGAGATAAACTCCTGATGAAAGTCACCCACTCTTTATCGGATGTCGTACACCATCTGAGACAAACACTTCTGAGTTAGAGGTGCAGAATCAAAATCACTGAAAAAATTATATAAAAAAACTGTTGCAATAACAAAAGTATATATCACTGAGGGCAACCATAAAACATAACTTTTAATAAATATCATATAAAACCAGTCCCCAACGGACCTAAATAGCTGTAGTACGGCAATTCCAGAGCTATTTGAATAAAGGGAAAGAGAGATTCTGCTTTTCAAAACCCAGTCACGGCAAACTTGAGTGTCAAACTTCTTTTATTCCAATTTAAAAGGTTATCATAAAAACAACGGGTTTCGGGGAATTAAGATCCCCTTCCTCAGGTTGGATAATTGGATACCACGGTTGCACAGGGAAGGTCAGTTATTGAAATAAATAGGGGGTACAAAAGGGACAGCACGTCAAAAATACCTATGCCTGCCCTAAAATTGCCCCTCAATCAACTGCTCAGCCCAGAGATACCCCTTGATAGTAGGAGTACTCTGTCCACATGCCTCAGCGCACATATCCCTGTACAGCCCTATACATAATCTGATGCATTGAGTAAAGTCCCTAAACCAAGGGTCAATATCTACCCAAAGACAAGGTATAGACACTCCTCATCTAATACACTATAGCAGTCCCAATGCATTTCCTCTGATGATAAATAGGGTTTGTCAGGGGACAAATGGTATCAATCTTATAGAGAAGATACGGTACAAAAACAGATGCAATAGATATCAAGATACTGGAGCGCCCCAAAACCACAATGGTCAGTGATGGAATATATCTTGATAAGTGATACACAATATTAATAGAACCTGTTCCTCCAAACGATAGGACAAACAGAAGTCTCCCTAAGGCCAAAGCACAAATGGCAGGGAAAACAGCAACACAAGAAAACCCCAACAATAAACAAGAGGGGAAGGAGACACTTAACTTCAAATGGCTATCCAAAACAAGACTGAAGCTATAAACAGCACAGCATGGTGGGAGAAGCCACAAAAAATAGGGAAGGTTAAATGACCACATAAGCAACACCTGATGCAAGGGGTGTGGCCACTGAAGAAGCTCCCACTAGGGGCGATGCTCTGTTGGATCTGATAATTTCTAATGATGCAGAGCTTGTTGGTAATGCTGCTGTTCGAGAAACACGTAATAGGTAATAGTGACCACAATATAATTATATTCCCCCTAAACTATAAGAAGCAAACTCTGTCAGGCAGAGCAAAGACACTGAATTTCAAAAAGGCTAATTTTCCTGGGTTGAGGGCAGCATTTCAGGGCATAGACTGGGAGCAGCTACTTTTCACATAATAATACAGAGGAAAAATGGGAGAGCTTCAAATCCACATTGAGTAATCGCACAATTTTTTTTATTCCTTTAGGTAACAAGTATAAATGGCTAAAATTAAACCCCCTATGGCTTACAGCCACTGTAAAAAGAGCAATAAAAGACAAAAAGAGGGCATTTAAAAAATACAAATCTGAGGGGTCAGCTGTAGCGTTTGAAGATTACAAAGGGCTTAATAAAATCTCCAAAAAGGAGATAAAATTAGCAAAGTTACAAAACGAACAGCAGGTAGCAAAAGAAAGCAAAAAAATCCCAAAAAGTTTTTTAAATATATAAATGCAAAAAAACCTAGGTCTGAGCAGGTAGGCCCCTAAAAAATGGTAAAGAGGGGGTAGTCACTGAAGATAAGGAAAAGGTAGAGTTCCTAAATAGGTTTTTTAGCTCAGTATATACAAAAGAAGACAAAGGAGCTGAAATCTGTAGCGCTGGGGTAGTTAGTACATCCAGTGATATACTCAATTGCCTAACTGTAGATATTGTCCAAGAGAAGTTAAAAAGGGTAAATGTGAACAAAACTCCGGGTCCAGATGGATTACACCCAAGAGTGCTTAAAGAGCTCTGTTCAGTCATTGCTGTGCCTTTGTTTATAATTTTTAAGGATTCTCTAGGGACTGGTACAGTGCCAAGTGATTGGCGCAAGGCAAACGTGGTGCCCATATTCAAAAAAGGATCAAGGTCCTCCACAGGTAATTATAAAGCAGTTAGTTTAACTTCTGTTGTGGGAAAAATGTTTGAAGGAATCTTAAGGGACTATATACAGGAGTATGTGACTATAAATAATATTATAAGTGATAACCAGCATGGGTTTACCAAGGACAGAAGTTGTCAGACTAACCTGATTTGTTTTTATGAGGAGGTGAGTAGTAGCCTGGACAGAGGGGCGGCTGTGGATGTAGTATTTCTGGGTTTTGGAAAGGCTTTTGATACTGTCCCTCATAGACTCTTAATAAGGAAAGTAAGGTCTATTGGCTTGGAAAGTATAGTTTGTAATTGGATTGAAAAGTGGCTGAAGGACCGTGTCCAGAGAGTTGTGGTCAATAATTTCTATTCAGAATGGTCCCAGGTTATAAGTGGTGTACCCCAAGGTTCAGTGCTGGGCCCTTTATTATTTAATGTATTTATTAATGATATTGAGGACGGGATTAATAGCACCATATCTATTTTTGCAGATGACACTAAACTGTGTAGAACTGTACGGTCTATGGAAGAGGTCCACAAACTACAAGCTGACTTAAACACTCCGAGTGATTGGGCATCAACTTGGCAAATGAGGTTCAATGTGGACAAATGTAAAGTTATGCATCTTGGTAGTAATAATCTCTGTGCTTCATATGTCCTAGGTGATGTAGCACTGGGAGAGTCACTTATAGAGAAGGATTTGGGTGTCCTTGTGGATGGTAGATTAAATTACAGCATACAATGTCAATCAGCTGCTTCTAAGGCCACCAGGATATTGTCATGCATTAAACAAGGCATGGACTCGCGGGGCAGGGATGTAATACTACCACTTTACACAGCGCTGGTGCGGCCTTATCTGCAATATGCAATTCACTTCTAGGCACCAGTCCATAGAAAGGATGCACTGCAGCTGGAAAAAGTACAGAGGAGAGCGACTAAACTGATAAGGAGCATGGAGGGTCTTAGTTATGAAGAAAGATTAAAAGAATAGAATTTATTTAGTCTTGAGAAGAGACGTCTAAGGGGGGACATGATTAACCTGTACAATGTCTCAATTGGCTGTCCTGTACCACCTGATGGATGTGTCATTGGTCAAAGTTCTTTATAATGTAAAAGAATATGGCGGGCGTAAATTTCTCCATATGTTCGCATGTTCGGCGAATCGCGAACACGCAAAGTTCGCCGCGAAAAGACTGCCGGGCGAACCGAAAAGCCATCTCTACATGTATGTATCCAGGATTGTGCTTACCCTCCTGCCACCAATGAGATCCCGCTGATAAAGGTCTAATTCAGACCGAAACGTCGATGAAAAAAAAATGCATATACCTTGACTGGAGTGCCGTGAATATTCCTACTATCAAATTTATTTTCTCTCACGAGCACCCAGACCAGCAAATTGGAGTGCAGATCACATATTAACATAATAATGGAATTAACAATGCAAGTGTGAAATTAGCCTAAGTTCACTAATTATAACTCTGTATGATCACTTTGAATTATAATTGGCCAACGTGACAATATAAATTCAATAACATTGCACTTCAGGACAACTTAACACTTTCAAACTGTATAACAGTATAAGGCTATATAACAGAATTCACACTAGTGTGCTCTAAACAAAAAATAATAATACAGGTTTAACAGTATGAATATTAACAATTAAACTAAATGCCATTCAATTCATATAAAAGTATTATTAAAATTTTTATTTTGTACCTTTAGAGTTTAAATAAAATCTATATGAAAATCCCATTGTTTTTCTCTATAATAAAAACTTTTAAGACACTTTGTGCTTTGTAATCAAATCCTTTAAGACCACCTTGACTTAAAATAATTAGTATTGATTCTTGCAGTGAAAAAACATCTGCGATTTCTCTGCAGATTCAGAATTATATGCAGCATATCTCTCAATTCACATCTTTCAAAGCAGGCAGCTGTTGACACTCATTGAATAGTGTGATATAAATGTGCTACCAATTGGCTTGGGAGGTAATGTAGCTGTATTGTGTGCCTTGCTTCATGCTCACAGGTTCTGTAAAGCACCTGCTTTCTGAACAGAAGTGAGAAAAAAAGTGTTTTTACATTATAATACCTCACAGATAGCTGAGGACACTGTTTTGGAAAAAAGTAATTGTTAAAAGTATTTTGGGAGAAAAAAATGTTCTTGTACTTGAGGTTTAACCATTGTTAAAATTTGGTACCATGGATCATTGTTAAGACTGCTATATCAAGTAGGGTCCCTTATAATACATATTTTTGAATTTATTCAATATTCTTATTCAAAATTAAATATTTAATTTATTATACGCTACTATGTGCTTCATGGAAACATTTTTTTAAAATAAATGTCTATTTTGTTAATCTAACGTTTTTAGAATTATTCCACCTTAATTTAAATTAAATTAAAAAGTCAGTAACTTTAAAATATGTTTAAATGTTTTGTATTGGTTTTCAGTTTTTTTATCCTTTTTAGTCTGTAAGACATGTGATTGGTCTCTGGGAATCAGCATCCATTACAATTGTGAATGTGTCTTAAGATCCAATAAAATAAAAAAAAGACCTACCTAAAAATGGTACAAAGTAATTAAAGCAAAATGTATTATGTAGACTATGAAATATTGTAAATCAGAAAACCAGAAGACAACCCATGTGCATATGCCAGATGGGATATGTTGTATTATTTGTATGAGCAGAGATTTTTTTCCCTATCCCTAACATTCATACCTACTAATTCTGAAAAAGTTGTTTAGTTTTATCCCAACTGTTCCAAATTGTATTTCTTCTGATACTAATGGCCTATCTTAATTAGAGGCCATTGACATCAAAGTCCCAGAAACCAGTTTAATAAAGAACTCTAAATAATCAACCTGAGTTAAATGCTACAAATTATAAAACAAATGTGAAAGAAAAAAAAAACATACGCTTTTTTTTATAAATATATCCTGTTTATCTAAATATTCTACTCAAGCTTCTAGCCATTATACATCTTGTTTAAATCACAGATTTGTCATGGCAGTGAACCATGGTATGTGCTTTTTTTTTTTTCAACACATTTTTTCATCTTTATATAACTGTCACACTTATCTAGCACAATATGCTCATGTTTGTATTTTCTTGCATCTAACTAATTGCCTCAGTATAGGGTCTGTATAGGTGAATACTAGAATAGGCACGAGAACAGGGAACCTCCATCATCAGGGGATGGCCCTGGGCTGAGGACTAGTTAAGAGTGGAATAGGGATAGAGTAGTGAAAGCTACATCAACTATCAAAGATCTTCATACGATCCTTGGTGATCAACACGTGTGTACATTCATCAGTGGTTCTGCAAACCGTGAGTAACACAGAGAAACTATGAGTTTCTCAGAATGTGCTTGTTTTCATCTAATATATGACTCTGGTGTTGACAGTTTACCTATTGTATTGTATTATTGTTTGACAAGTGCTTTTTTAGATTGCAGGGCCTGTCTTTAATGTATTTTCAGCTTTTAGTGGTAATTATTAAAAGTTACATTTTATATGTAGGAAGGTGTCAAAATGTGTATTTAGCTTCTATACTTCCTCACTGTGGTATTCTGCCATTCTTGGCGATTTTGTATAAGTTGTATTTATGCTTTACCTATTATGGCTGTTTTTTTGAAGGGACCGATTAATACAGACAGTTGGTTAGAGGAGGAGGAAGAGGTGTTCTCAGAATAGGAGGGTGCACTCGAGAAAAGTAGTCAATATTCTCTTAAAACCATATTTAAGGATCTTTATGAAGATTATAAAGAAAACCTTAAATCCTGGTGGGAAAATTTGCACATTGGAAAATTACATCAAATATAGGATAGTACCAGGGGACTTAAGGATACAAATAATTCCCGCCCTTAGATCACATTCACCTCGGTTGATTGAAAGGTGGGAGAAAGAATCAATAGATAGTTTGATTAGGTTCATGCAGTTGCTGCTGGAAGAAGAAAGGGAAATTCTCAATAAAACCTGCAGCAAACTGAAAAAAACAAATCGAACTGGCATTAACACTCAAAAACTATCCTGATTTTAATAGGAGAGAGACTGTTCTACAGACATCAGTAGAACAGTTTCAAACTTTTCTAAAGGAAAGGAAACACAAACAATTTATACGAGATCTGACTACTTTTAGAGAGAAAAAGGCTTTTGAATTTCTAAAGGAAAGTAAACCAGAGGGTACCAGTAGGGAAGATTCCAGGATAGATATAGACTCCTCAGATACGGACAGAACTACAAATTCCAAATCATCTAGTAGGGGACGCAATAGAGGGAGAGGGGGGAGAAGATGGCCACAATTAAATTTGGGAAGAATACATGCATCCTCCTCATCGGATGGTGCTTTATTGGGGGGCATTCTTCAAATTTTTTGGTGAAAGGAGGGTAGGACCATACCCGTTCCCCCTTCCAATTGAGGGACAGAGACAACCTACAGAAGGAAGACAAACGCAAATAGATGAGAACTGCATTGTTAACTTAACTAGTAGATTTTTTACTACTGATGAATTACAGGTCCTCTCTAAGGGTTTGTCATTTGATCCTACTGTAAATTTTGATACGTTTCTATGGGTGAAGGATATCAATTTGTTCACACGTAAATTAAAATTGCATACGTTTTATCAGAACAATGATAGGGAGGAATTTTTGAAACTAGGCATCCCCCCTGATGGCCTAGAAGATGGGAGATTACTTGTATCCCTTACTGATGGTATTGATCAGAGTTTGGGACAGGGCCCATTTACGGATTTACATCCAAAGAGCAGGAAAATGCCCCCCCCCCCCAACAAGAAAATTTGGCAATTGATATTTTTTCCAGAGTAGTGGTACAGGAGATTGAGAAGATACGCCCCCATAGAGGTCAGTCATTCAACCTTACATTGGGGGAGAGAGAAGCCCTGGATGGAATGCAAAAGGATAGTGATATTATCATGAAACCCTCTGATAAAGGGGGGAATTTAGTGATCATGGATCACAAGATCTATCAGGGCATGTGTCACTCCCTTTTGAATGATTCAGATTGCTATGGTCATTTACAGACCGATCCCTCGGAAGTTTTCATAGGCGAATTGAATAAGATCTTACTTAATGCCTTTGAAAATAGATAAATTTCCCAGGAAGAACTAAAGTTCATGACTCCTAGCAACCCACACATTCCAACTTTTTATGCCCTCCCCAAAATCCAAAAAAGAGAGACATCCGTTAAAGGGGAGGCCAATAGTATCGGGACTCTCTCTCTCCCAGAATGCAAGTGTGTATGTGGATAAGATCTTAAGATTGTTTGTTTAATCTTTACCCTCTTATATAAGGGATACGAATGACCTCCTCCTTAAAATTCAGGATACTGCTGTAGATCATGTTATTTTAGCCTCCATTGATGTAGAGGCCCTATACAGTAGTATACCACACAATTGGGGCATGAAAGCCGTACAATCCTATCTGGAAACAAGGGGAATACAATTTAGGCCACACAACTGTTTTGTTCTCTCCCTTTTTAATTATATATTGACTCACAACTTTTTTCTCTTTGAGTCTAGATTTTACCACCAGCTCAGAGGCACAGCTATGGGAAACCCCTGTGCGCCCACTTATCCTAACCTGCTCCTGGGCTGGTGGGAGGATCGTATTATTTTTGGAGAAGTGGAGGATCCCTGGACCACCCATATCCTCTTTTGGGGAAGGTATATTGATGACATCTTCATATTGTGGGATGGTCCAGAGGATGCCTTCAATTCCTTTGTGAAGTCTTTAAATCACAAGCCTATAGGCCTTCGGTTTACCTGTGAAATTAATGAACATGAGATTTCCTTTCTTGATGTTAAAATCACAAAAAAAGATGGGATGCTCCATACTGAAACCTTCGGCTACTAATTGTCCCTTCTAGGTCAGAAAGCAAGTTAGTTTACAGCAGGGGTACGCAACCTTTCTTTGGTCTGCAGGAAACACTGTCACATATGAAGGGGTCGCAAAAAAAAATATATATATAGTCAATTGGAACTATTACACATGCCAATGCAAAGTGAATGGGGAGGATCGAATACTACCACAGTCATTCAGTACATCCTGATTACACATGGAGATGTACTGATGATAATTTTTATCGGCTTATCACAGGCATGAATATACAGTAGTAATGAATATTCTAATCACAAATTTATATTGCGAATATCGGTACTTTGAGAAATCACGAAGATGTAGAATATAGTGCTATATATTCGTAATCGTGAATATTCTAGATTTTTTTTCATCAGTAACCTCCCTTCTTGCTTGTGGGCCAATGAGAAGGCTGCAATATCTTTGTCAGAGCTTAGTAACATCCCTAGCAACCAATAGGAAAGTTGCCTACCCCTTTACTATATAAGAAACTCCCAGCAGCCATTTTCTGCTGTTTTTTTGCAGAGAGAGAGAGAGAGAGAGAGCAATGACATTGCTATGCTCTGTGCTTTCATCTGGATCATATTCCTTATCCAATTACATTGGATAGTTAGTTAGCTCATATATATAATTATATATATATATATATATATATATATATATATATATATTACAGAGAGTTAGTGGGAGATAGTCAGTGTAGTTTAGATAGTCCTATAGTGTAGCTGATAGGTTCCAGTGCAGGGTTTTAGGTAGTGTGATAGGAATTGCTGTTTCTCTGCTGTCCATACATACATGCTACAGACATTGTGCTAGGATGTCACAATACTTAGTGCACCAATCAGTAATATCTACTCAGACCCGATAAAATGTGAAGTTGCATGTATTGCACAAAAAATATGCGTATCATTAGTGCCGATTTGTGCAATTTCGAAAATAATGACTGGAGATCACGAATTCTAGAATTCACGAATTTATTGCGAATATTATGCGAAAAATTTAGTGAAATCATCCGCAAAAAGAATTTTGCCTATGCCACTCATCACTATTATACAGGACAGTTATTAGGAAGAAGTGTTCCTAGGAACATTTGTTCCCAGTAATTGATCTGAAAATCGTGCAGTGTAATAGGATCTTAAAGTGGTGATATTTCCATCCATCCTGCCTCCTATTCATAAATTAATGCTTTTCTTGACTGCACCCATTAGTTATTACCAGCTCCTTACCCTCCCTCCCCTTTATCGGTTACATCTATGTGACCAGTGCCCTGCAATAACCAGTAAGCACTTTCTTTACTAGCAGGTTATTGGTTAACCCTCTAATGAACATGCCTGATAAGGTCTTATTGATCATTTTTTGTGATTTAGCACACATGGTGGTTTAACTATTGTAACTTTTTTATCTGTTGGACTACCAAGATACATTTTTGTAACCTGTTTTTACATAACACATAGGGCTTTCTAATATGTGTATGTATATATATATATATATATATATATATATATAAATATATATATATATAAATTCAGTTTTTGTTTTAGTTGGGAAGTGCAAAAAATGGTTAAAAGTAATTTTCTTTTCAAACTACAGCTTCTTATTAAGTATGCAAACTAATGCATAGTTTGCAAATACCAAAATAAATGATTACAATCAGTTTCCTATTTTGTGTTGGCTGTTTTGATATCATATTTATAGTTTCACGTAGACAGGATAATAATGAAAAACTTATATTTTTTATTTGATTCTTTTTTTTATATTTTTATAATTTTTCTTATTTTTGTTAATATATCTTTGCAACATAATATGTTCCCCAAAGGTCACTGATATATTGCTATGTTTTATCCTATTTTAAATGTAATGTTCACAGATTTCCTAAAAGAAGATAAAGATAACCAAATCAAGCAAATGAGTCAAATATATTAAAATTGTTCATTTATTTATTGAGGAAAATGATCCAATATCACTTGGAAAAGGAACTGGTGTGACCTCATTGTGCAGCAATAACTGCAACTAATTGTTTCCAATTTTAATAGTTGATTAGTTCTGCATATCAGCTTGGAGGATTTTAGCTCATTCCTCTATACAAAACAGCTACAACTCTCTTATGTTTATAGGTTTCCTCCCATGAACTGCTCACTTCAAGTCCTCATACAACATTTCTTCAGGACTAAGGTTAAGTCTTTTACTTGGCCATTCCAAAACTTTAACTTTATTCTTCTGTAACAATTCTTTGGTAGAATGACTTGTGTATAGAGTTCTTGTCTTTCTGTGTGACTCATGTTCTCTTGAGATTCAGCTCATGGACAGATATCTTGACCTTTTTCTTGTATAATTCAGATGTATTTGTTCTGTTAATGATGCCAAGCCATCCTGGACCAAATATAGCAAAACAGTCCCAAACCAGGATACTACTACCACCATGTTTCATAGGTGTGATGAGGTTTTTATGCTTTTTAAATGTTGGAATGCATAGGTTTCCTTTCCCCAACTGCATAGGTTTCCTTTCCCCAAATGCTTCTCATTTAAATGAAAAACTTCTATTTTGGTCACATCCATTCACAAAACATTGTTCCAAGCCTTCTGGCTTGTCAATGTGATCTTAGGAAAACTGCGCACAAGCTGCAATGTTCATTTTGCAGGGCAGCTTGCAATCCTGCCATGCATGCCATTTTTGTTCTTGAGTTCTCCTGATGGTGGACTCGTATTAAGGCTGGTTACAGCCTGTATTTGTGGGCGGGGCTGCTGACTATATCTTACCTCGTGTCCTCCCCCTGAGGACGGTCGCTTCATGCTGACTTCTCCGTTCCGCCCCGTCACTTCCGGTTCACGGTCGCGTCACTTCCGGGTAAGTCTCGGCCCCCTGGGCTGCCTCGGCTGGGGGCAGCGTTCGTCCATCGCCCGGCCGGGCTCGGCCGGTCCTTCTCTTCTCTCCAGCTCCGGGGGAGCCTCCTCTTGTCAGGTCTGTTTTGGTCCACAGCAGGGTTCGGCGGGTCCGGCGCCCGCAGCGCTTCAGGTGGGGGCGGACTGTTCCGCTCGGCTCCCCCTGCGCCTCAGGTCTTCAGCGGTGTAGCAGAGCTAGAGTATGATAAAAAATAAAAAAAAGCACGCTCTGCTCTGCTGCCTGTGTTCAATTTTTCTTATGTCTTCGTTTTATCCAGCAGGTTCCTCAAATGTTAAAGAAAAAAAAAAAAAAAAAGCCCAGCTGGGCTCGGCCGGGGCTCCCTCTCTTCTTCAGCTCCTGGGAAGCCTCCTCGCAGCGTGCAATCCTCTTTTTCTGTTTAGGCCATGTCGGCAGGGCCGGCGTCCTCGGCGCTTCAGGTAGGGCTGACCGCTCCCGCATCAAGTCTTAAAACCGCATGCACTGCAACGCCCGACCGGGTTTCACTCTCGCGTTTCTTCAGGGGCGTCAGTCAGTGTACATAAATGCGAGTTTTATTATAGGTAAGAGTGTATTTCCATCGGAGCTGTGTAGTGTGTCAGCTGTGCATGCAGCAGTGCTGAGTGCGTGTATATATAATGTGTTGGTGTGCATGCACATGGTGTGTGCTTCGGAGCTACGTGTGTGTAGCATGCGTTCTGCACTGCTGAGCGTATAGAGCATGCTTACTGCAGAACCCTGTCTATAATATGCATTCAGCCAAGCAGTGGCATAAATGATCTTAAATGTGTCAGCTGCCCTCTAATGAGGTTATCTTCCAAACAGTTTCGTTATCATTGTGGGTGTTCTTACATTCTAATTTTTCTTATTTAGTATCTGTCATGTCAGAGAACAGTCATCAGAAGTCCTGTGCAGGATTCTGCCTTCATGTGTGCAGGTGCAACCAGAGTGTAATTACTAGGTGAAGGGTCCACCCTGTGTCATAGTCATTACAAAGCTTTTCAAGAGGGCTTTGCAGGTTTCCATTGTTTGCAGGGGTATTCACCCGTAGAGCAGTGTGTGTTACATATATTATTTGTTTTTAAAGGGGCTTTACTAGAGTTTTCTTGGATTGGGTCCTCAGCATTGCTCCGGTGGGTCTCTGACCCATACCATGCTGGGCCTGGGCTTAGGTGGAGGTGCTACCGTACACTTCAGGGAGTTCTCCGGTTGCCTGGCGAGCAGCATCTCCGCTTGGCTGACGCATATGCGAGGGATGGGATGTCCCTTAAACAGGTCCTTCTCTTTCCAGGTTGGGGGAGATGCCGTTTTTCGGTTGTTTAATGTTCCATTTCGGGCTCAGAACTTAATTTATTAGCTTGTTGTCTTTATCTAGGTGCTGATAAATTTTCCGATTTGAACAGGGCTGCAGTACCGTCTGATATCCAGTCTTCCCGTTCAGCCAAGTAGCTGCTCAGCTTCCTGAATTTCTTCAGGTATCACGCTCACGTCATTTTGGTCTGTTTTCCATGCTTCCCCAGGTACACGCGGCCTCTGTCATCCTGGATCACCCAGGCTCATTCTGCCTCTGTCATCCTGGATCGCCCAGGCTCATTCTGCCTCTGTCATCCTGGATCGCCCAGGCTCATTCTGCCTCTGTCATCCTGGATCGCCCAGGCTCATTTTGCCTCGGTCATCCTGGATCGCCCAGGCTCGTTCTGCCTCTGTCGTCCTGGATCGCCCAGGCCCGTTCTGCCTCTGTCATCCTGGATCGCCCAGGCTCATTTTGCCTCTGTCGTCCTGGATCGCCCAGGCTCATTCTGCCTCTGTCATCCTGGATCGCCCAGGCTCATTCTGCCTCTGTCATCCTGGATCGCCCAGGCTCATTCTGCCTCTGTCATCCTGGATCGCCCAGGCTCATTCTGCCTCTGTCATCCTGGATCGCCCAGGCTCATTTTGCCTCGGTCATCCTGGATCGCCCAGGCTCGTTCTGCCTCTGTCGTCCTGGATCGCCCAGGCCCGTTCTGCCTCTGTCATCCTGGATCGCCCAGGCTCATTTTGCCTCTGTCGTCCTGGATCGCCCAGGTCCACGCTGCCTCTGTCACCCTTTATTGCTCCCCGTCCACTCGATTCACTCAGGTCCACCTAATTGGTACAAGTACTTCTTCAGTGCACCGGTCCTGGGGGTATCTACAACTGTATTTAGGTATAATTGCATGTATTGTTTTCTATTTTTATTTTATTTTGCAGTACATTCCAGCCGAGAAGCCATGGTCGGCAGGCACGGGGCTTGCCGGCCTGTGTCTCCATTCAGGTAAAAAAAAAAAGTATGCAGCGGAGAGTCCAGACACCGGTGTGATCAGTAGGGTGCTGCCTCGCGGACACTGCTGCGGGGTCAGGGACTGCTGCTCTGATTCCCGTCATCTGTGCTACCGCTAGCCCAGGTTGAGTTTAGGTTGGAGCCTTCGGTGGACCCCTATACCCACGGGTGCCAATCAATTGCTGCACAATCGCTCTATGCCTCCTCGACTGGGGCCAGAAACTGCACCTTCCTCTGCTGCTAACAGAGGTAACACAAGTTATCCCCTCCAGTGTAGCTAACTCCATGAATGTTGTTTTAGTAGTAGGGTTTTGTTGCTGTGCTTTTTCCGGTTTCCTAATGTGCATTTTTGGGCAATCTTTCCTTAAAACAGACAGGGCTGCGGTACCCTCTGATATTCAGTCCTCCCGATCAGCCAAGTTGCTGCTCATTTGCTTCCCGAATTCTTCAGGTATTATGCATACGCCTTCTGTCTGTCTTCCCTGCTTCTTGACTCACTCTCCCATCATCTGAGGCCCTTGTCATCCTGGATCGCCTAGGCTCGCTCTGCCTCTGCCATCCAGGATCGTCCTGGATCGCCCTGGATCGCTCAGGCTCGCCCTGCCTCCGTCTTCCTGGATCGCCCAGGCTCTCTCTGTTTCGTTATCGTGGCTGGCCAAGGCTCGCTCTGTCTCTATCATCCTGGTTCGCCCAGGCTCACTCTACCCTTGTCATCCTGGCTCGTTCTGTCATCCTGGATCGCCCAGGCTCGCTCCGCGCCTGTCATCCTGGACCGCCCAGGCTCGCTCCGTCTTTGCCATCCTGGATCGCCCAGGCTCGCCCTGCTCCTGTCATCCTGGATCGCCCAGGCTCGCCCTGCTCTTGTCCTCCTGGATCGCCCAGGCTCGCCCTGCTCCTGTCCTCCTGGATCGCCCAGGCTCGCTGCTCCTGTCATCCTGGTTCACCCAGGCTCGCTCTGCTCCTGTCATCCTGGATCGCCAAGGCTCGCTCTGCTCCTATCATCCTGGAACGCCCAGGCTCGCTCTGCTCTTGTCATCCTGGAACGCCCACGCTCGCTCTGCTCTTGTCGTCCTGGATCGCCCAGGCTCGCTCTGCTCCTGTCATCCTGGATCGCCCAGGCTCGCTCTGCTCCTGTCATCCTGGATCGCCCAGGCTCGCTCTGCTCCTGTCATCCTGGATCGCCCAGGCTCGCTCTGCTCCTGTCATCCTGGATCGCCCAGGCTCGCTCTGCTCCTGTCATCCTGGATCGCCCAGGCTCGCTCTGCTCCTGTCATCCTGGATCGCCCAGGCTCGCTCTGCTCCTGTCATCCTGGATCGCCCAGGCTCGCGCTGCTCCTGTCTTCCTGGATCGCCCAGGCTCGCTCCATCTCGGTTATTCTAGGTTGCCCAGGCTCGCTCTGTCTCTGTCATTCTGGATCGCCCAGGCTCGCTCTGCCTCCGCCATCCTGGATCGCCCAGGCTCGCTCTTCCTCAGTCATCCTGGATCGCCCAGGTCCACGCTGCCTCTCTCACCCTGGATCGCCCAGGCCCGCGTTGCCTCTCTCATCCTGTATCACCCAAGCTTGCTCTTCCGCTGTCATCCTGGTCTGTCACGTTACTAACTACCCAGTGCCTTCCTGAATCGCTCAGGTCATTTAACAACCCAGCTCCGGCCTGAATCTCTCAGGCCCTTGTTATCTCCCGTGTCGTTCGGTTCAATTAACTATTTCCCTCCTACAGCGTGGGTAGTCTTCTTGCCCACTTATTCAGGCCTACCCCGCACTGGCTCCAGGCACAGTTCAGCCAGATAGATCATGGAGGGTGATAGGCATCCCTCCCGACTCCACGCCAATGTACACCTCAGCCCCTGCCACAAGTATTAAGGCTGGTTACAGCCTGTATTTGTGGGCGGGGCTGCTGACTATATCTTACCTCGTGTCCTCCCCCTGAGGACGGTCGCTTCATGCCCCACCCTCCCGACCCTTCTTTCTTTCATTCCACTCTCTTGGGTGGCCCACTTATTCAGGCCTACCCCGCACTGGCTCCAGGCACAGTTCAGCCAGATAGATCATGGAGGGTGATAGGCATCCCTCCCGACTCCACGCCAATGTACACCTCAGCCCCTGCCACAAATATAATTAACATATAATAAAAGAAAGGCCTTTAAATGCTCAAAGGATATCTTAGGTACTTTTTTGAACTATTGGACTATTACATGCCTTGCTGTTGATATGATCTTTGTTTGTCTACCACTCCTGGGTAGGGTAATAATGGTCTTGAACTTCCTCCATTTGTACACAATCTGTCTGACTGTACATTGATGGAGTCCAAACTTTTTAGAGATGGTTTTAAATAAATTTTCAGCCTGGTGAGCATGAACAACTCTTCTTCTAAGGTCCTCAGAAATCTCTTTGATTCATGCTATGATATACTTTCACAAACATATGTTTTGAAGATCAGACTTTGATAGATCCCTGTTCTATTCCCTTTAAATAAAATAGTTGTCCACTCATACCTGATTGTTATCCCATTGATTCAAAACATCTGACCTTAACTTCACCTTTAAATCTTTTGCTAATCCTGAAGGATCATAACCTTTTGCCATCCTCTCTAATAAATCACCAAGTCTAATATTTTTTGACTGATTTGTTTGATTTGGTTATCTTTATCTACTTTTAGGCCTTTTGTGAAAATCTAATGTAGTTTTAGGTCAAATTTATGCAGCAAACTTTCAAGCAACTTTCATGTAAAAAAATATATATAGTTAGGCCTCATGCAAACAACCATATGTATTTTGTGGTCTGAAAATTGCAGATCCGCAAAATATGGATATTGTCTGTATTGTTTCTATATTTTTTGCAGACCCATTGACTTTTTGACAGTGATAGTGGTTTGCATTCTGTGGCCAAGTATAGGTCCTGTCTTTTTGTTACTATGATTTGGAAAGATATATCCCTGTCTGTATAATGTCTCACAGGTGACAATGAATATCAAATCGAAAACCAAGCTATGTGGAGGAAAGAACTGCCTGTAGAGACAGGATTGTGTGGAGGTACAGATCTGAAAACGGTTACAAACAATTTCTGCTCCACTGACAGTTCCCAAGAGCACAGTGGTCTCCAAAATTCTTAAATGAAAGAAGTTTGGAACAACCAGGACTCCTAGAGTTGGCCTCTCCACCAAGCTAAGTAATCAGAGAAGAAGGACCTAGGTAGGAGAAGTTGCCAAAAACCCAATGGTCACTCTGGCTGATCTCTAAAAATCTGATGTGCAGATGGGAGAAACTTCTAGAAGGTCAACCATCACTGTAGCACTCCACCAATCTGGTCTTCATGGCAGAGTGGCCTGAAAGAAGCCTCCCCTAATAGACACATGAAAGTCTCCTGGAATTTGCAAAAAAATAACTCTCAGGCTGTGATAAACAAGATTCTCTATTCTGATGAAACAAATATGGAACTTAATGGTTTATGTCTGAAGGAAAACTAGCCACTACTCACCTGCCCAATACAGCCCTACAGTGAAACATGGTGGTGGAGCAAAGTACAGAGATATTTTTTAATGAAAACCTGATCCAGAAATCTCTGGGCCTCAGCCTGGTTTGAAGGTTTCCCTTCTGAAAAGACAATGACCCTAGTCTAGAGGCAGTTTGGGAACTGAAAGTGGCCCTAGAATTTTTCTTTTTAGACGTGGCCCCATGTTGTAGGCAAAGCCAAACTGGAAAAAGGTGTGGCCAAGCCAAGTAGGCAGGGGTTTTTGCTGGGTAATCTGTAGTTTTTATTAATACCATTTTGGAATTTGCCTTTTTATTTTTAATTCAGTTTTTTTGGGGGGCATAAAGCAACAAAAAAATGGCAAATCTATAGTTTTTATTTTCCATTATGCAGTTCACCATACAGAATAAATACATTTATATTTTATTAGTATGGATTTTTGGTGTGCAACAATGACACTAATCTTTATTTTTTATAGTTTATTTTTGTTATTAATGTGAGGAAAGGGATTAGAATTTTTATACATAAATTTTTTTTTTTAGAGATTTAAAAAACAGTTTTTTAATTTATTTTCACTTATTTTAAGTCACCTTAGGCGACTTAAATGCTGCTCCCATAGACTGTACATGTATAGTGAAGGTCAGGAAGGGATTAAAATAAGTAATTCCCCTATATAACCAGGGCTTTGAGCACTATAATATAGATTGAGAACTCTGAATATTTAGATATTTTTTTTCCCCCTTTTATCCAAATTGTCATTGTCGGGTCGCAAACCAGGGACCTTCTGTATCAGAGGCAAAAGCCTTACTTGCAAAGCCACAGGCTTGCCAGTTTTGGAAAGGGGGAACTTTTGTAATTAAAAACTTTTACTAGTATATTTTACCAGCAAAAGTCTAATTTATGGAGCAAAATAATTAAAGGGATTCTGTCACCTGGATTTTAGTGAGAGAGCTTTTAACATCATCACATCAGTCTTCTCGTTTTGTATTAAAATATACTAGTATTACTACCCTAAGTGTTGTCCTTTGTCTAGAAAATCACTTTTATTAATATGGTAATTACCTGAGTAAGGTGCCCAGGGGGCTGTCCCTCCGGCCATTGGTGCCCCGCCGCTCCCCTTCTCCTGGAGCCTAGCACCGCCCCACTGCTAATTTATTCACTCCTCATTGCCGGCTGGCGCATGTGCACTGCATCCTGTGATGCAGATTCCAGGCGCTGACATGTGTATCCACGGAATGCGTTCACTGAGCCATCTGCGCATGCGCCGTGGATACACATGTCAGCGCCTGGAATCATCGGCCTCACAGGACACACTGCACATGCGCCAGCCGGCAATGAGGAGTGAATAAATTAGCAGTGGGGCGGTGCTGGGCTCCAGGAGAAGGGGAGCGGCTGGGCACCAACGGCCAGAGGGACAGCCCCTTGGGCACCTTACTCAGGTAAAATCCAGGTGACAGAATCCCTTTACAATTAAGGGCTCTTTCACACCTGCGTTATTGTCTTCCGGCATAGAGTTCCGTCGTCGGGGCTCTATGCCGGAAGAATCCTGATCAGGATTATCCTAATGCATTCTGAATGGAGAGAAATCCGTTCAGGATGCATCAGGATGTCTTCAGTTCCGGAACGGAACGTTTTTTGGCCGGAGAAAATACCGCAGCATGCTGCGCTTTTTGCTCCGGCCAAAAATCCGGAACACTTGCCGCAAGGCCGGATCCGGAATTAATGCCCATTGAAAGGCATTGATCCGGATCCGGCCTTAAGCTAAACGTCGTTTCGGCGCATTGCCGCATCCGACATTTAGCTTTTTCAGAGTGGTTACCATGGCTGCCGGGACGCTAAAGTCCTGGCAGCCATGGTAAAGTGTAGTGGGGAGCGGGGAGCAGTGTACTTACCGTCCGTGCGGCTCCCCGGGCGCTCCAGAGTGACGTCAGGGCGCCCCAAGCTCATGGATCATGTGATCACATGGATCACGTCATCCATGCGCATGGGGCGCTCTGACGTCATTCTGGAGCGCCCGGGGAGCCGCACGAACGGTAAGTATACTGCTCCCCCGCTCCCCGCTCCTACTATGGCAGCCAGGACTTTAATAGCGTCCTGGGTGCCATAGTAACACTGAACGCATTTGGAAGACGGTTCCGTCTTCAAATGCTTTCAGTACACTTGCGTTTTTCCGGATCCGGAGTGTAATTCCGGCAAGTGGAGTACACGCCGGATCCGGACAACGCAAGTGTGAAAGAGGCCTAAACACATTTTAGCTCTCTACTTTTATTTATAAGTCAGCAGCTAAAGTATGTTTATTGTTAATTAATTTGCTCTAATATCTATATCTATATATATGTGTACTACAAAGCACACTGTGACCAGTAGATGGAATTTTTCTAACTAAAATGTACTGGTATTTAGAGCATTGTACAGAAATACTAATGAAGGTTTTGGTTTTGGTTTTGACAACAACAGTGTACCCTGTAGTATACTGGTAAGATGGTGGTTTTCCATACACAAGTTTTGTGGGTTTGAATCCAGGGAAAACACCAGAAGCCTACTAAGACATAGGGACTCATAAGCAGAGCAGGAATGGATATGATGTTCTCAGTAAAAAAGAATATTGGACCGCTGCATATAAAAGGCAGTCGGTCCACCAGGAATCCCAGGAAGGTATAATGCCATTCTTCCCCTGCCCTAGCCACACAGCCAAGACAACTCTGGAGTGCCGTAGAAAAACCTATGTGAATGTTCTTGAGTGGCCCATCCAGACACCCGAATTGAACCCACTCAAACATCTCTGAAGACACCTGAAAGTGGCTGTCTACTGACAGTCCCCATCCAACCTGACAGATCTTGAGAGAATCTGCAGAGAAGAATGGTAGAAAATCCCCAAATCCAGGTCTTCAAACCTAGGGGCATCATACCCAAGAAGACTAGAGGCTGTAATCTCTGTCAAAGGTGCTTCAACTAAGTACTGTGCAAATGGTTGGAATACTTACAGTCAGGTCCATAAATATTGGGACATCGACACAATTCTAAACTTTTGGCCTCTATACACCACCACAATGAATTTGAAATTAAACGAACAAGATGTGCTTTAACTGCAGACTGTCAGCTTTAATTTGAGGGTATATACATCCAAATCAGGTGAAGGAAGTGTAGGAATTACAACAGTTTGCATATGTGCCTCCCACTTGTTAAGGGTCCAAAAGTAATGGGACAATTGGCTTCTCAGCTGTTACAGGGCCAAGTGTGTGTTATTCCCTCATTATCCCAATTACAATGAGCATAAAAAAAATGTCCAGAGTTCATTTCAAGTGTGCTATTTGCATTTGGAAACTGTTGCTGTCAACTCTCAAGATGAGATCCAAAGAGCTGTCACTATCAGTGAAGCATGCCATCATTAGGCTGAAAAAAACAAAACAAACCCATCAGAGAGATAGCAAAAACATTAGGCGTGGCCAAAACAACTGTTTGGAACATTCTTAAAAAGAAGGAACGCACCGGTGAGCTCAGCAACACCAAAAGACCCGGAAGACCACTGAAAACAACTGTGGTGGATGACCGAAGAATTCTTTCCTAGTGAAGAAAACACCCTTCACAACAGTTGGCCAGATCAAGAACACTCTCCAGGAGGTAGGTGTATGTGTGTCAAAGTCAACAATTAAGAGAAGACTTCACCAGAGTGAATACAGAGGGTTCAGCACAAGATGTAAACCATCGGTGAGCCTTAAAAACAGGAAGGAGAGATTAGTGTTTGCCAAATGACATCTAAAAAAGCCTTCACAGTTCTGGAACAACATCCTATGGACAGATGAGACCAAGATCAACTTGTATCAGAGTGATGGAAAGAGAAGAGCATGGAGAAGGAAAGGAACTGCTCATGATCCTAAGCATACCATCTCATCAGTGAAGCATGGTGGTGGTAGTGTCATGTATTTCACTTGCTGAAGACAAAACTGAAGGGAAAATGCCCCAAGAACAAGCAGGAACTGAAGACAGTTGCAGTAGAGGCCTGGCAGAGCATCACCAGGGATGAAACCCAGCGTCTGGTGATGTCTATGCATTCCAGACTTCAGGCTGTAATTGACTGCAAAGGATTTGCAACCAAGTATTAAAAAGTTGAAAGTGAAAGTTTGATTTATGATTATTATTCTGTCCCATTACTTTTGGTCCCGTAACAAGTGAGAGGCACATATGCAAACTGTTGTAATTCCTACACCGTTCACCTGATTTGGATGTAAATACCCTCAAATTAAAGCTGATAGTCTGCAGTTAAAGCACAACTTGTTCGTTCAAATCCATTGTGGTGGTCTATAGAACCAAAAATTTTAGAATTGTTTTGATGTCCCAATATTTATGGACCTGACTGAATATCAATACAATATTTTAGTTTTTTCTTTCTAATAAATTAGCAAAAATTTCTAACATTCTGTTTTTACTTTCTCATTATAGGGTATTTAGTGCAGAATAATTGGGAAAAGCATGTAGTGATTAAGCTGTTTTTTTTTTTCAATTACCAAGCTCCCAATTGACTGCATAAACTTGTGTATTTTTTGGCGTATTACACACTTTTACATCCCTGCTAGATTTGATTGACAAGCCTATCCCTATAGGTAAACAGGGAGAGAACTGTAAATCAAGTGGAGTAGGCGGGGGAGAAGTCTCACAGCAGACTCTTCTCCCAGTGTCTCAACTCTTTCTGTTCATAGCTCATTTTTAAAAATAATTTTTCCCCAAAACACCACAGCATTTTAGAGCAAAACTCATCTCTCTGTAATGAGGGAGCCTGTTGGGATTTCATGCTGCCTGTGATTTGAGCAGAATGAAATGGATGAGAGTTTCCCTTTAAGAACTAAAAACTTAATTTAGAATGTAAAAATAAATACAGTACATTGCAGTGTAGGAGAAAAAATGAGTAAAGCTTATATTACCAGTACATCGTACAACCTACTAGAATAATATGCTCATTGCTGACAATACGGTTTACTATAATTAGTAACTATAAAATAATACAATTTCATCTGGGAACTCTCTTTGTACAAAACAATATTTTATTGTAATGAGTTGATCTCCTAAAGGACAGTGAGTACATGGAGGAATATAAATAAGACTTCTCCGTGCCCTGCTAATTAGGAGTCTGGAGTTGTGCTATACAAGGTTTTCCTTTGAGTGTTGGTTTATAAGCACTGATAAGTAGGAATACATTGCTTTGTCAATCTGATAATAAATTTGTTTATATTGTTTGTATTTACTAGGGTTGTATACCTGATTTTAGCTGAATCTGAATGCTGAGACAGAGGCCATTTGAGGAGAAAGCTTCAAGGATATTGAGTTTGCAAAGCATGGAACACTTTAATAATTAAATTTTATGTTTATATTTAAAGGTTCTTGTTTAATTGTTTAAATGCATCTGAAATACAAAATGAAGTAACTTTGCTAACAATTTTTATTAACAATCTCTAAACATTACAGCTCCAGTGCAGACCCATGTTTCTCCATGGTTAGAGACTAAAACAAATCCAGTTTAGTTTCATCCTGCTTAGTCTCATCCATAATTTGTTACCTCCTTATATCTGTTTCCTAATTGTATAAACATATTACCATTAGCAAGGCAACCAAAGATTACTCATTGTCATTTTGTATAGTCTTCCAATGTATGGCCAGTGCACAAATGTTGGTGATTCAGTGGACTATTTGATTCAATGACCAATATTTTGTATCCAGTGGTCACAGCAGTGTTCCTTGTGGCCATTGATGTGGATCTAGTGGCCATCTCTAATGACTAATATGGCTACTTGTTTTACTGCCCTGTGACAGTGTGTGTTAAACAACACCTACCAATCGTTCATGGTTTTCAGGTTGTGTATCCATTAAAACCAAATCCATGAGGCCCCTACTTAACAACTGTGCTGATTTTTGAGAGGCACTTTTAACCATGCAGTGGGGGTTATGGCACATTATTTTGCTGTACTACTTTGTTCAGCAATTGTGGGCTTAAGTGATCTGATCTGTTCTTGTTCTTCACTTTAGAAGACCCATTACAGTTGACTATAATGGCTCTCCTGTTTGACTGCGGCATCTTATGTAATGCTGAAAGTCACTGAGGCATAATTATGACTCATTCTATGGTTTGTATATAAAGATTGCCTGGTGGTACGCCAAAAAAGAAGAGGTTTTTAGAGCCTTTTACATGCGCCGATAGGGAGGACAGTGATCAGGAATTTATTTCCAGTTATTGCCCACTTATTTTAGACATTTACATGGAGCAATGATTGCTATTGTATGAAGATTGTTACTATGATTGTTCTTTTCTGTTACAATTTCATTGTTTTTTGGCAACAAATCCTAGCTTACACAAGGTGATGTGCTGCTGACAATTGAGGATTTTGTGCCACATGAAACACATGATTACCCCACAAATAAGTGTTTACCAATTATCAGGAATGCCCATTTTCATGGATGTTCCCAATAATTGGGCCAATCTTTGGCTTGTGTAAAATGAGCCCTATCTCAAACTGTTCTCACAAAGCTGAAAGCAAGAAAGGGCCCTTTTACACTGTTTAGAATGTCACAGGATACTGAAGCCCAGAAGTTGCCCTCAACTAGGGCTAATGTGTCCAGCTCAAATTTAGAAAGATTCTGAGACCTTTATGTCAATTATACCAAATTTAGCACTATGTGTTCAAATGTAAAGCATTTTTTGTGGTACTCACAAACCAATACCCAGTTGACTTTAATGTTTCAACTTTAAAATAACTTTTTATTGAATGTAGCAGCTAAAGCAAGGCATACATATGATTTACTGAAAGGAATAATTCTACCATTCTACATGTTGAAATTTAAAAATTTCAATTGTGTTGCTAATGTTGGTGTATAGAGATTCATTGGCTATATTCTTTAGAGTATGTTACTATAGAATGTTTTGGATGTATTTTTATAATAGTTGTGGCTTAAATGACCAAACTTTACAATTACTTGGCCAGGTAGTGTATTTACTTTGATCAAATTATGTCTCACATATCACATTTTAATATTACTGCTTGAAAACTGCTAATGCATTCTAAAATCCAGTCTGTGGATCTTCAAAACAATTAAATTGTCAAATATTATATGTTCACAAAGCAAATCCATTCTTGGACACAGTATTCACCTCCACTATGCTCACTGCAAATATCTCCTCGGGCTTTTCATAAAGTAGTTTTGATCTTACTAGATGGCTGTCGAATGCAAGAACTATTGATTTAAGTGATATTTTTCATCTTTTTAACTTAGAAAAATACAAAACATTTCTAACTTATGTTCTTTCAAGGCTGATGTCTAGAAGGGCAGCCATAGCCAGTGTTATCCCAGAGTTACATTTCAAATAGCTGCATATGATACACTGAAACCATTTACTAAGATAGCTGTCCTCATTAGCTGCCTCTCTAAAGGTTACCATCGAGATAAAAATCTTTCTGCTAATCTTACTGTGGCTTAGAGATGGTAGGGATAATCTTTGGGGCTGCTATATATGTTGCTATCATCAATAACAATGATACAAGTATTATTATTCAGAAACATAATAAAAATATGATACATTTGGGACATCCATTGTCTAATCTAACATATTTGTTTTGCTAAACCAAATTTTATAACACACACACACAAAAAAAAAGAAAAATGATAATTAAGATATCTGCATAGTGGCTTCCATTATGAAAGCACTAAGCTGAATCAGTAGCCTGACAGATGCTATCAGCGTCTGTTATTTTATAATACATGAGATACCAAGTTATACCTAGTATTGAGCCTTAGGGGCAATATTTGACTCATGGATTCAAAGAACATTTGAGCCATGCACCCTTCCTAAGATACTGTACTAGCACAATATATAAGTTTTACCTACAGAGATTCTTTAAAGGGGTTGTCTGATTTTTACTATTGATGACCTATCCTGCCCATCTGCTGTTTGAAGAGTTCATACGAGCACTGTCCTCTCTGCTCTGTTTATCTGCTCGCCGCATCAATTGCAGTGGTGAGCAGGTGTAATTGCAAGTATGGCGTCCCCATTCATTTCTATGGAACAGCTCCTTCCTGTTCAAGTGAATACTACAGAGCTGTCCCATAGAAGTAAAATGGCGACGCCATACTTGTAATTACACCTGCTTACCACTGCAATTTCTGCAGCGAGCAGGTAAACAGAGCAGAAAAGGCAGCATTGCTTTCTTTTCAAACAGCCAATGGGCAAAGGTGCCGGTAGTCGGACCCCTGCCAATCTGATATTAATGACGTATCCTGAGTATAGGTTATCAATAGTAAAAAAGTGGACAACCCCTTATTGGTCAGACATTTTGAATGGTACTGTTTCCATGTAGTGGTACAATGTAGCTTTCACTTAAAATAATTTATTAGTCATACCAGGCAGAGCTCTTAAATAATTCTCAGTCTGAGCAAGGCTGTATTTGCACTCCTCCTCGCACCCCTCTTCCCACCCATGGCAACAAGGTAACCTGGTCACGGGGGAAGGGGGGTAGGTGGTAAGTAGCTGTGGCTCTCTGACCAGAACTTACTCTGTAACTACTGCCCATTATGTCTAAACTCCCGAGCTGAAAGACCTGTGATGACGTCACTGTCATGTAGTCAGCTCAACAGTGGAAGTGGTGGTGAAGGGCCTATGATGACATCACAATCATGTAATCAGTGCAGGAGACGGAAAAGTTCAGCAGTGGAGAGGAGACATTAGAAAGTACCTATGATGACGTTATTCTATGGGTTCAATGTGAGAGCCAAAGAAATGCTGGGAGTTGTAATTCTCTCCTGTAATATCCCATCCCTGCATGGAGAGAGTGATGGTATTTACCTGGGAATTTATGTTGGAAGGGCTGAAGGGAAGGATGTTATTTACATGGGAATGTATGTTAGAATGGCTGAATGGAGAGGAGTAATGCTATTTACACGGGACTGTATATTGGAGGAGCTAAAATGCTGCTCCACCTATCAGCTCAGTTGCACTCAGTGACAGACACCAGTAGTGCCAAGGAGGAAGCAAGAGTCACTGTGTGACGTGGCACACTGTCACTGACTTGCTATCAGTGAGCAGACTGCTGAAAGAAGCACCTAATTTATTAACAGGTTTACGCCTCTTAACCTCTTGGGGACATAAGGCGTACAGGCGGGCGGTGATCGGAACAGAGTGCCTGCTGGAATCATTCAGCAGGCACTCTGTGACAATGCTGAGGGGGGTCTCTCCATGTATCGGCGATCGCAGAAAACCACAGGTCAATTCAAGGCTCTTTCACACTTGCGTTATTGTCTTTCGGCATAGAGTTCCGTCGTCGGGGCTCTATGCCGGAAGAATCCTGATCAGGATTATCCTAATGCATTCTGAATGGAGAGAAATCCGTTCAGGATGCATCAGGATGTCTTCAGTTCCGAAATGGAACGTTAGTTGGCCGGAGAAAATACCGCAGCATGCTGCGCTTTTTGCTCCGGCCAAAAATCCGGAACACTTGCCGCAAGGCCGGATCCGGAATTAATGCCCATTGGAAGGCATTGATCCGGATCCGGCCTTAAGCTAAACGTCGTTTCGGCGCATTGCCGGAGCCGACATTTAGCTTTTTCAGAGTGGTTACCATGGCTGCCGGGACGCTAAAGTCCCGGCAGCCATGGTAAAGTGTAGCGGGGAGCGGGGGAGCAGCATACTTACCGTCCGTGCGGCTCCCCGGGCGCTCCAGAGTGACATCAGGGCGCCCCAAGCGCATGGATCACGTGATCGCATGGATCACGTCATCCATGCGCATGGGGCGCTCTGACGTCATTCTGGAGCGCCCCGGGAGCCGCACGGACTGTAAGTATACCGCTCCCCTGCTCCCCGCTCCTACTATGGCAACCAGGACTTTAATAGCGTCCTGGGTGCCATAGTAACATTGAAAGCATTTGGAAGACGGTTCAAATGCTTTCAGTACACTTGCGTTTTTCCGGATCCGGCGGGCACCTCCGGCAACGGAAGTGCATGCCGGATCCCAACAACGCAAGTGTGAAAGAGGCCTCAGATCTGCGGTTTGCTGCGTTTCTGGGTTATTCAGGTTTCTGGTGACCCAATAACCCGGAATAGGATGGTGATCGGTGGTGTGATAATACACCACCAATCACCATCCTTAGATCCTGAGAGGTGATGGTGATATCACCTCTCAGGATCGCTTCCTATTGGCTGCAGGGCATTCTGCAATCTGGAGCCGTGGAGAGATGAGCCCAGCACCCCTCATCTGTCCCCAGCACCCCCCATATGAGCAACCACAGGTATCTAGGGATCAGCGAGTTTGAATCTAATTATTTTAATTTTTGGGGGCTTTAATTTTTTTTGTTATTTTTATTTTTTTTCAGTTAGGTCGTCAACCCAAACACACGCACATTAAATAAAGTTTTCCACACGCACACACACACACACACGCACACACACACTCCCCTATGGCCCGCCAGACGTTCTCGGCCGAGGAGGCATACGCCCTGCTTGCCTCCGACTCAGAGAGCCCCGAGGATGACCCCACTTTCCTCTTGTCATCCACGTCCTCCTCATCATCTAGTGATGATGATGAGCCCCCAAGGCGGCAGAGACGCCGCCAGGCAGAGCAAGGGGACCCCCATGCCAGGGACCCTGTGGCCTGCACCAGTACGAGCAGCTCTGGGGCTCATACTAGTTTTCTGGCCTACCAGATAAGTCCACCTAAGCCCCCTACCGGTGAACTTGCATGGTGTACCCCAGAGGGTTTTGAGCCTGTGATTCCTGACTTTGTTGGCCAACCAGAAATCCAGATCCCCACAGTGGGCTTCACTGAATATGACTATTTTAGTTTTTTTTTCAGTGACCACTTTGTGAATCTGATGGTGGAGCAAACAAACTTGTATGCCCAACTGTTTTTTGCTCAACACCCGGGCTCCTTTTTGGCTAGGTCCGGTGGCTGTAACTCCGGTCAGTGCAGCCGAGATGAGGATGTTTTGGGGCCTCGTGCTGCACATGGGCCTAGTCAAAAAACCCAGTGTCAGGCAGTACTGGAGTGGGAATGTCCTCTACCAGACCCCACTCTACTGTATGGCCATGACACGTTCCCATTTTGAGGCCATTCGGAAATGCCTGCATTATGCAGATAATGCAGCATGTCCCCCCCGAGGTGATCCTGCCTATGACCGTCTGTACAAAATCAGGCCGTCATCGATCACTTGGGGGCCAAATTTTTGGAGGCCTACGTACCTGGAAGGGAGGTCGCTGTTGATGAATCTCTCATTGCTTTCAAGGGGAGACTCATTTTCCACCAGTATTTTCCCTCTAAGCAGGCGAGGTATGGCGTGAAGCTGTACAAACTTTGTGAGAGTACCTCAGGGTACACTTACAAGTTTAGTGTGTACGAGGGATGAGATTCCCATATTAAACCCCCAGAATTTCCCCCAACTCTGGGTGTTAGCAGGCAACTTGTGTGGGACCTTATGCACCCACTGCTAGATAAGGGTTACCACCTGTACGTAAATAACTTTTATACTAGTATCCCCTTGTTCCATTCCCTCGCCGCCAGATCCACGTCCGCTTGTGGGACCGTGCAGAAAAATCAACGCACCCTCCCTACTTACGCCCTCCAGGTACCTATTCCCAGGGGTGAGACCCGTGCCCTTACCAGTGGAAACCTGTTGCTTGTCAGATATAAGGACAAGAGAAATATCCTTGTACTGTCCACAATTCACGGTAACGGCATCACCCCTGTCCCTGTGCGAGGTACTATGGCAACGGTACTCAACCCCGATTGTATCGTCGGCTACGGTATATGGGAAGAGTTGATCTCTCTGATCAAGTCCTCAAGCCATATAACGCCATGCACAAAACCCGAGCATGGTACAATAAAGTCTACTTGGTACAGGTTGCCTTGTACAACTCTTTTGTGCTGTCCCAGAGTGCTGGCAACACAGGGAGATTCCTGCAGTTCTATGAGGCAGTCCTCAAGGCCCTGATCTTTTCTGACCGGGAAGGAGCAGGCCGGAGTACCTCGGGAACTGGAGGAGCCCGGATTGTCCCTGGCCAACACTTTCCAGGTGTGGTCCCCCATACTGGAAAGAAGGGATGTTCCCCAAAAAAGTGCAGTGTGTCACATGACGGGGATACGGAAGGACTCCACCACTCAGTGTGACACATGACCCGATCATTTGGGCCTCTGCATTGACGGTTGATTCAGGTAGTACCACACTTCCATGGAGTACTAAATTTATAATCCCCTTCCCCAATTTAAATTCTAAGACAATCGGCCAAAAAATAATAAAAACTGACTCTCACACTATGGAGATACTAAAATGTTTTTTTTTTGTTTAAAAAAGGATATTGTAGTGTTAAGCCTAAATAAATTTAAAAAAGTAGACATATTAAGTATTGCCGCGTCCGTAAGAATCTTCTCTATAAAAATACCTCATGACCTAATTACTCAAATGAACACAGTCAAAAAAATAAAATAAAAATCGTGCCAAAACAGCAATTTTTTGGCAAATTTTTCGTTTTATCAATTTTTTCCAGTAACAAAGCAAGGGTTAACAGCCAAACAAAACTTTATATTTATTGCCCTGTTTCTGCAGTTTACAGAAATACCCCATGTGTCGTAAACTGCTGTATGACCAAACGGCAGGGCGGACAAGGAAAGGAGCGCCATATGGTTTTTGGAAGGCAGATTGCTGGACTGGTTTATTTACACCATGTCCTATTTGAAGCCCCCCTGATGCACCCCTGCCAAAAAAAATCTAAATTCTGAAATTTCATCTCCATTTGCCAATAACTCTTGTGGAACACCTAAAGGGTTAACAAAGTTAGTAAAGTCAGTTTTGAATACCTTGAGGGGTGTCATTTCTAAATGGGGTTATTTTTGGGTGGTTTCTATTATGTAAGTGACTTCAGACCTGAACTGGTCCTTAAAAAGTGGGTTTTGGAAGATTTCTGAAACATTTAAAGATTTGCTTCTAAACTTCTAAGCCTTGTAACGTTCCCAAAAAATAAAATGGCATTCCCAAAATGATCCAAACATGAAGTAGACATATGGGGAATGTAAATTAATAACTATTTTTGGAGGTATTACTATGTATTATAGAAGTAGAGAAATTGAAACTTGGAAATTATTTTTTTTACTCCATTTTACCAGTGTCATGAAGTACAATATGTGCCGAAAAAACAATCTCAGAATGGCCTGTATAAGTAAAAGCATTTTAAAGTTATTCACACATAAAGTGACACTGGTCAGATTTGCAAAAAATGGCCTGGTCCTTAAGGGGTTAATTAATTAGGTACACCTAACATTGGGCTTCTTAGTAACACTGTTATAGGAAACATAAGCCTTAGTATAATCTGCACCATTGTGTTTTGTAGATTTTGGTTGAGTTGTGAGAGATAGCTTATGGCTAGAGATGAGCAAATTTGTGTTCCACTGCGGCTCTCCATTTCCGGTCATGTGCTTCTTGCATATCCGGTTTGCGATAACTATGGAGGCGTTCTCGTCTCTCTTTATGCTTTGGATTTTAAGGTCCGATTTTTATAACTGGCGCATGCTATCTATAACTACGGGTGTCCTCCGGATTTATTTATTCATTCATTAATCTTATTTGGCTGCATGTAATAGTAGTGATTGGGCCGGTGGAACGCATCTTGCGTTCCATCTGTCTTTCACTGCCGGTCATGCGACCTTCCTGCTTCCGGCTCTCGGCACTCCCACTACACAGGTGAACATCATTACATTTTACTAATTGCTCTTTATACTCTGTATATATGTGACACCCTAACATGTAGCTCATTACCCTTGAGGAAGCCGGACTGCGCCGGCGATACGCGTTTGGCGTTTCTCATGTCTTCAGGTCCACTGCACCAGTTGTTCATGCAGGTTTTGGCTCTTGTTATTTGACTCCATTTTGGTCTGTTTTTATTCATCAGTGGCCTTACTTTATTCAATATTTTCTCTATGCTGTTTACAGGTACATATTGTATATACCGGACGGGGTTACAAGCAAAGTGTACTTGGCTTGCATGCTGACCTGCATTCCCTGGATTTTATGTGGCTGTCATGGCCCATGAACAGGTAGGAACAAGAGTTAGGGACCACTCATGAGACGACCTTGACGCGGTGAGTGGCTTACTATGCTTTGGCCAAAATATAAACCAATGTCTCATCCAGCATGGAGGGCAGAGTGCTGGATGTAGTGTGCGATCACATTTGCATTTTCCGTTTACATATTGTATATATCTGGTTTATATTGCAGGTCCCCATTTAGTGGACGTTCAGTGGACTCTGTATGTGTCGGTTACATATATTTATTTGTATACCGACACGCTGTTCATTTTGTATACAATTTTAAATGTGTGTTTGTTGGTGTGTCTAATAAACTTTATACATTTTATCATTTGTTTATTGTTGGATGTGCATTGATAGGGTGGTTCTTGTGACTCTCTCTTGGGTCAGGCACTCTCTCTTGTACGCATAGGGAGTCTAATGTGGTACTGAAATTATACTGTGAGTCAGTATGACATGAAGATGACAGGCGTCACTCTTAGAATCACTGCACACTTCCCTTATTTGGGCAGTCACAAGGCCAAAACTGACCAAATAACTCAAGTATGAACTCAGCCTTACAGCTCGATGTTAGCGTCAAAAAGCGCACTCCTTTTACACCCTTTTCAGCTGATTCCATTTAGATGTCTACAGAATATGTTCTATTAAACGCTTATACAAGTAGAGCCCCCCGACAGAGTGTAGAGTGTGTCAGAAGTAAGTTTGGGTTGATGTCACTGAATCTTTTGCCCTTCCTCTGATCCGTCAGAACAATAACCCCCAAAAAACGGATCCTGACTGTGGAGCATCCGCCTTCACTCGGTCAGCATTTGGTCAGTAATCCATCAGTATTCAATTGTCACTGCAGTGGAGGCTGAGGACATGGTGGAGGATGAGGAGGTAGAGGCAGACATTGTCACAGGACCAACGGCGTGAGAACGTGGAGGCGGAAGCGGCGTCACCTGGCCAAGTTGCTGGTGTGGCTGGGCAGGAACCACATTAACCCAGTGTGCCGTAAAGGACATATATTGTCCTTGACCATAGTTATAACTACCGACCATTTTTCCCAAAAAAGTCTGTATCACAAACAAATTTCACCACTGAATGGGTAATCGACGGAATGCAGTTCATAAAACAGAAAGTCCACAATCACCCATAATTTTTTCCCAAAAAAGGCAGTTTCACAAACAAATTTCACCACTGAATGGATAATCAATTAATTTGGTTCATACAGAAGAAAGTCCATAATCCCCCATCATTTTTCCCAAAAAAGGCAGTTTTACAAAAAATTGCACCACTGAATGGATAATCAACTAATTTGGGTAATACATTTTTCCCAAAAGAAAATGTATCACAAACAAATTTCGCCACTGAATAAGAATGCAAATTCCCTGCAGAATGGCTAATAACACTTACTTATTTTTTCCATTAATACACCGCAACATTGGCTGTATAACAATGTCGGTTCACTGCAGACTGACTAATAAGACTTATTCTTTTTCCTATTAATACGCCCCCCAAAAATAAATATAACAATCACAATTTACCGCTGAATGGAAAATATGTTTTTCTTTTGCCACTTATGCATAGCAAAAATGCTTTACAACAAACAACTGCACCGCTGAATGGCAAATAGTGATGAGTGGCAGGGGTCATATTCGAATTCGCGATATTTCACGAATATTTTGTAGAATAGTCGTCAAAAATTCGCAAATTCGAAAATTCGCGATTTTTTTTACTCGAAAAATCGGAAAGGTAATGATTGTGTAATATGCGAATTTTCGGAATTCGAATTTTCGGATTCTAATTTTTTATTGCAAATTTTTCAACTTACAACTATTAGACAAAGAAGATTATAGCACTATATTAGCTAAATTGCTCTATATTCAATTTTTTTCGAATATTCTCTATATTGCTATAACTTTGTTTTTTCGAATATTCGTAATATTCTAAAACAAGAATATTTAGCAATATAGCGAATATTCAAAAAAAACGAATATAGAGCAAAATTCGCAAACACTACTACTCCTAAAATCAAGTTTATTGCAGCCTTCTTATTGGCCTACAAGCTAGAAGCAGTGAGGGATCATGTGTACTGATAAAAAATAAAAAAATCGAAAACAAATAAAAAAATAAAAAAATCGGAAAAATAAATTTGAATATTCGAAATTACGAATATATATAGCTATATTTGAAATATTTGCGAATTTTCGAAGTACCTATATTTGCAATAAAAATTCAAAATTCGAATATTCGTGATCAACACTAATGGCAAACATCTTTTTTGTTGTTTCCACGAATACATGCCAAAAAAGGCTTTAGAACAAATAACTTCACCGCTGAAAGGCAAATATATTTTTCTTTTGCCACTATTACACGCTACAAAAGCCTTTAGAACATATAACTGTAACGCTGAACGACAAATATATATTTTTTGGTACAACTAATACACGTCAAAAAAGCCTTTTCAAAATATAACTGCACTGCTGAACGGCAAATGTATTTTACTTTTGCCACTAATACACGCCACAGAAGGCTTTATAACATATAACTGCACCACTGAACGGCAAATATATTTTTCTCTTGCCACTAATACATGCCACAAAAGGCTTAAGAACATATAACTGTAACGCTGAACGACAAATATATATTTTTTGGTACCACTAATACACGTCAAAAAAGCCTTTTCAAAATATAACTGCACCGCTGAACAGCAAATATATATTTTTTGGTGCCATGAATACACGGCAAAAAGGGCTTTACAACATATAACTGCACTGCTGAACGGCAAATATATTTTACTTTTTCCACCAATACACACCACAGAAGACTTTAGAACATATAACTGCACCACTGAACGGCAAATATATATATTTTTTGCCACTGATACACGGCAAAAAGGGCTTTACAACATATAATTGCACTGCTGAACGGCAAATATATTTTACTTTTTCCACTAATACACACCACAGAAGACTTTAGAACATATAACTGCACCACTGAACGGCAAATATATATATTTTTTGCCACTGATACACGGCAAAAAGGGCTTTACAACATATAACTGCACCACTGAACGGCAAATATATATAATTTTGGTGCCACTAATACACGGCATAAAGGGCTTTACAACTTATAACTGCACTGCTGAACGGCAAATATATTTTTCTTTTGCCAATAATACACAACAAAAATGGCTGTAATTTTCTCACTTCACCACACGACGGCTAATAAGCCCTTTTTTCCCACTAATACAAGCCAAAAAATGCTTTAGAACATATAACTTCACCGCACAAGGGCAAATAAGACGTTGAAATATTTCCTTGAAATAAACCCTGTTATTGGCTGTATCAAACAGCACTTGCACCCCAATAACAAGAACAGTTTGATGCAATTACAGAGCTGTATAATGGCAATTTGGGTGCCCAATGAGTGCAGCAATGTGTAATTGGATTGTTCCTATTATCCAGGCTATATCCTCCCCTACTGAACCCTATTCAACATAAATGCTGTGGAATGATTCCTCCCTATCCTATCCCTACACCTTGAATAATCTTTCCCTGCACTTGTAAATAATATTTTTAGCACTATGAAGTTTTTTCTAACACTGTCCCTAGTGCCTGCTGACGTCTCTCCCTGCACTAAGTACACTGGAAAATGGCAGAATCTAAGATGGCTGCCGCTGATTATAGGGCTGTAACATCAGAGGGCTGGCTGCTGATTGGCTGCATGCATGGCATTATGGGTGATCCCGCCTTCCCAGAGTTCCTTTCTCCATGTCTTCACACGTGCAGCAACCATTTTAGGAAAAAATGTGATTCGTTACCATGAAGCGTGAGGAAATTAGGCTTCGGTGCAAATCAAATTTTTTCTGAAATTCGGATCAAATTCCACTTCGTCAGCTTCGATTCGCTCATCTCTACTTATGGCCTAAGGACCATTTGGCCATCAGCTATCTGGATTGCGTGGACATAAATGAGTGGAGGGCAGAGCCTCGGGCAGCATAAACTCTTAATATGACTCTGATCATGAAGCAAATTGTTTGAGAGCTCTACTTGTGTTTGTCTTTTTAATAAGTATAGTCAAATTATATTAAGCCAAAGCTACCTGTCTCCGATATATGAAAACAGAGCCATTCAAAAGGTGTCACCCTTTCATTGGCCAATTTAAGCCATACAGTATATACACAAGGAATGTTAAGGGATTCAGGACTGCAGATGATCGATCAAATTGGCACTTTATATCTATCTACTGACTGAGTTGTGCCAGTTAGCAAAAGTGAAACAGGTGAGTACAACTTATTTGCACTAAACCTTGGTGTAATTCTTTTTCAGCACATGAACTGCCCTCCTACAGTTTGTTCTATAGCTTTCCCTATCTTCTAATCTAGTTCTAGGATATAACTTAACAGTATAATTGCTAAGACTCCGAATACTTTGATCTTTACTCCATCCCCTGTAGAACATGAGATTGAAGGGACCAAAGTAGCTTTAATGGGTGCTGAGCTGCAGTACTCTGACACAGACACTATAGAGTTGTCTTTCCCCAACACCATGCACTGTATTATTTCTGGTACTGCAGCAGTCCAAAACAACTGATCCTGGAATCAGATATTGATGATCTATCCTCAAGCCTGGAGAACACATTTAAGAGGTAGTAACATAGTAACATAGTACATAAGGCCGAAAAAAGACATTTGTCCATCCAGTTCGGCCTGTCATCCTGCATATTGATGGACTATAACAATATACCATCAATTTATATAATGGGAACATCACTTTAAGCATTTTCTATTCTTTTGAACTAAATAGATATTGTTATATTCCATCTATATTCTAGAACTTTTATTTGCAATGACATTGAAAATTTAAAATGGGAAAGTGGGCTTATAACTACAAAAACTTAACATTTTTGTGTTTTGAAACAATTAACAAATTTTATTACCATTGACCATAGTAAAACTAATTAAGCGCAGTCCACAAGCTTGCAGAACATTTCATTTTGATTCAGAGGCAACATCACCATCTAAAATCTGAATCTAAAATACGTTATTGCTTGTTAAAATGTTTTATCCCTGCTAGAGAAAACCAGTCACAATGAAAAATGAGTGCTTTAAACTCCAGACCAGAGCAGATCATTTGTGAGGTAACTTTGTGAATTCCTAGTGCTGTGAGCTACATAGAAATTCCATTAGGATTAGTAAACATGCACAAAACACTTATATATTGATTCATTACTGCATATTAGAGCATATGAATGCAAAAATAGGAAATCTATGAAGAAAGCTCAAATTCATCTGACTGATATAGTATCTCCTTGGTTGTTTGTCAAACCAAATGAATAGAAAGTCTAAAATCAGTAAACAGACTCACTGGGATATTGAAGCTACTCTGTGCTCCAAGCCCTATGGCTCCATTACTTTTCAGATAATATAAAAAGAAAACTTTAGACATACAAACAAAGTAAAGAAATATTATTTATTTTATGACCTTTATCTCTGAGTTTCAGATATAATAAACTGTATAACTTTTGAAACAATATAGTATTGTATATTGACTTGTATAGCATATGTAAATACGTTGATGATATGAAGTTACTCCCTGTCCATATACTCTATTAAGCAATATATACAGTCAGGTCCATAAATATTGGGACATCGACACAACAGTTTGCATATGTGCCTCCCACTTGTTAATGGACCAAAAGTAATGGGACAGAATAATAATCATAAATCAAACTTTCACTTTTTAATACTTGGTTGCAAATCCTTTGCAGTCAATTGCACCCTGAAGTCTGAAACGCATAGACATCACCAGACGCTGGATTTCATCCCTGGTGATGCTCTGCCAGGTCTCTACTGCAACTGTCTTCAGTTCCTGCTTGTTCTTGGGGCATTTTACCTTCAGTTTTGTCTTCAGTAAGTGAAATGCATGCTCAATCGGATTCAGGTCAGGTGATTGACTTGGCCATTGCATAACATTCCACTTCTTTCCCTTAAAAAAACTCTTTGGTTGCTTTTACAGTATGCTTTGGGTCATTGTCCATCTGCACTGTGAAGTGCCGTCCAATGAGTTCTGAAGCATTTGGCTGAATATGAGCAGATAATATTGCCCGAAACAATTCAGAATTCATCGTGCTGCTTTTGTCACCAGTCACATCATCAATAAATACAAGAGAACCAGTTCCATTGGCAGCCATACATGCCCACGCCATGACACTACCGCCACCATGCTTCACTGATGAGGTGGTATGCTTAGGATCATGAGCAGTTCCTTTCCTTCTCCATACTCTTCTCTTCCCATCACTCTGGTACAAGTTGACCTTGGTCTCACCTGTCCATAGGATGTTGTTCCAGAACTGTGAAGGCTTTTTTAGATGTCGTTTGGCAAACTCTAATCTGGCCTTCCTGTTTTTGAGGCTCTCCAATGGTTTACATCTTGTGGTGAACCCTCTGTATTCACTCTGGTGAAGTCTTCTCTTGATTGTTGACTTTGACACACATACACCTACCTCCTGGAGAGTGTTCTTGATCTGGCCAACTGTTGTAAAGGGTGTTTTCTTCACCAGGGAAAGAATTCTTCCGCCATCCACCACAGTTGTTTTCCGTGGTCTTTCAGGTCTTTTGGTGTTGCTGAGCTCACTGGTGCGTTCCTTCTTTTTAAGAATGTTCCAAACAGTTGTTTTGGCCAAGCCTAATGTTTTTGCTATATCTCTGATGCGTTTGTTGTGTTTTTTCAGCCTAATGATGGCTTGCTTCACTGATAGTGACAGCTCTTTGGATCTCATCTTGAGAGTTGACAGCAACAGATTTCAAATGCAAATAGCACACTTGAAATGAACTCTGGACCTTTTATCTGCTCATTGTAATTGGGATAATGAGGGAATAACACACACACCTGGCCATGGAACAGCTGAGAAGCCAATTGTCCCATTACTTTTGGACCCTTAACAAATGGGAGGCACATATGCAAAATGTTGTAATTCCTACACCGTTCACCTGATTTGGATGTAAATACCCTCAAATTAAAGCTGACAGTCTGCAGGTAAAGCACATCTTGTTCGTTTCATTTCAAATCCATTGTGGTGGTGTATAGAGCCAAAAATGTTAGAATTGTGTCGATGTCCCAATATTTATGGACCTGACTGTAGCTATAATCGAGAAAGGGTTACTGCTTGAGACATCCTCTATGAGCTAGAGCAAAAATCATCTAAGCATCAGCAGCTTTCCCTTTTGTCAGATCTGCACCATCCATGTGCTACATGATTGACCGTAACTAGTAGCATTTGTATTAAAACCTTCTAGAACTTAATCAACTTGGTTCTGTTTTTCACTTCTTTCCAGCTTAACATGGCCTGTTATCAAGTCCTGCTATACAGTGCTACTTCACAATGCTGTTCTGGTTTAGGTCTTCCCACTAGTGATGGACGAAAATCATCCAGGACATTTTGCGAACTTGAACGCGCGTTCGCAATCAAATGTTCGTGAACCGTGCGATCGTGGCGGGCCCCATTCACTTTAATGGCAGGCGAACCTGAAAAACCTTCAGGTCATATTTGCAGCCACAAAATACTTAGTAGAAGTGCACAAATAGCCCCACAACATGGATATTGACATATCAGAGGGGGATCAATGGCAAAAATTCCCACACAAAATATGTATTTTAATCAGGGGCCATTTTTATGCGTCTTAAAGGGAAACTCTCAAAAATGTGCCCTGCTGGAGCCTAGAAAATTTATATTTTAGGCCACGGGAGAATGGGCCCTAAAAATTAGCCATTCACCTGACAGAAAAGTACAAGTGATTATGTGGCTGGAGGTATATTAGACGGTCAGTGCATAACAATTTTACTGTAGTGCAAATAGGAGAAAGACCGGGCGGCACAGCTGTGTACCGATCGTACAAACACAGACGTCCAGCGCACCACCTCGTTTAAAACTGCAGCTCATTGGTGCAACTACAAGCAGGCAATCACAAATTCCAGTGTAAAGAGGGATAATAAGGCAACAATCACCCAGCAGTAGTACATAAAATGATCCTTTATTTCATACGGGATACGTGTAACAAATATTAGCGAATCTTCATTGCATAGCGGCGATGGACATTTCGTGCAACAATGCGCCTCTTTAGGCCGCTGATGTAAGCGCATGTAAACGTGCTACCTTTTAACACACCCAGGGGGAAGCTGCCATGACAATGCATGACGCCCTATCACCCTTCTGGTGGACAATGCAAATAAAAGACAAATTGTCTACTATAAAAACAAACAGTGCAACAGTAAGAACATTTACAGAAATACACTGAGATCATTGCGGTCATTTAATCCAAGCTTACCCAAGGCATTCGCACGCAGAATCCACCTAGCTTCCTTCTGTAGCAATAATCTGTGCCTATCTCCTTCTGCAGGACTATGACACGAGTCAAGTGTTTGATTGGAACAAGAGGAAACAACGTGGTAAAAAGAGGTATCAACGCCACAGCAGGAGCGATTTCTGGACAACAGATTCAGATTCTAGTCTTTTGGAGGAGTCAAGCAATCAGGCTGCACCTGCAGGAATGACCCACACCCAGGACCCATTAGAAGGAGGATCAGAAGGGGAAGGGGAAAGAAAAAGAGATGTCAGGAAGTCATTACGCAGGAGAAAGCAGGTCTCATGGAGACGGTGATTCCGGTCTCAGACAGAATATCCTTTTGGGACTGAGAATCTGGTGATTAACCTTACAGGTTGTGAGTTGCCTCCAGGATGTGTCCAGGTCCTTTCCCGGGGCCTAGGATACAGCCTGTTTGAAAAATTCGACCCTGTTACTTTCGAGATCGATATGTTCAAAGGGATACAGAAATGATTCCTCTATAAAATGTTTAAAGATGTACTAGAAAAACCTTGTGCTGTGAAACAAGGAAAGACCCGTGTTACATCTAACCCATTCGCCTTTAACATATCTACCAACTTTAGCGATATAGAAGTGTCCTGTTTGGAATTTCTTACTAATAGTGACCTTACTGAAGTGTCCCAGTCTGAAGAAAGTGATATCAGATTTGAGGGTGGTGTTAAATCTACGTTCTGTCCCCCTATGCCTACTGGAGTTCTATCGACATTTTCTTACACCATGTCCTCAGAGACATAAAGGCTCTCATTTACCCTGTGGTTCCTGAGAATATTACCAGGGAGGAGAAATCAGCGTTATGCTGGCTCAGGTCTCGGAGTAACATGGTGGTAAAAACTGCCGACAAAGGGGGCAATGTGGTGCTCATGACTAAGTACTACGTATTTGAAGCCCTTAGGCAATTACAAGATGAATCAGTGTATGTGCTTTTGTAAGATAACCCTTTACCTACCATACAGCAACAATTGAGGAGTCTGCTGCAAAAATATGTGATACTGGATTTTAGAGCCTAGTACCACTTTTCCCAACTAAACCATGTAGGTACTTCTTACTGAAGGTACATAAGTCACTGAGCCGACCCCCTGGACGCCCAATTGTGGCGGGGATCGGCTCAGTGACTGAGCCCTTATCAAAGTATTTTAATTGGTTACTTAGACCTGTGCTCACCAGCGCCCCTGCTTACTTACGGGATACCAACAATTTCCTCCTGGCACTGAATAGTTTTCGGTGGCAGGAGGGTTATCAGTTGGTCTCCTTGGACGCCGAGAGCCTCTACACCCGAATCCCCCATGATCTGGGTGTGGGGGCGGTTCTGGACGTCCTTGATAATGTAGGTAAGAGCACTATATTTAGTGATTTTGTAAGTGAGGCCTTGTGTTTCATACTTACCAACAATGTGTTTATGTTTGGAAATAATTGGTACAGACAAAGAGTAGGCACGGCGATGGGTAGGCACGGCGATGGGTACTCCTGTCTCGTGCACGTTTGCCAACATTTATCTTTCTAGATTGGAGGACAGATGCGTGTTCACCACCACTAATCCCTATCTGTGCCACATAAAACTGTTTTTGAGATTTGTCGATGATATCTTTATGATTTGGTCCGGTACCAGAGAACAATGTGCTGAGTTTGCTGCCTTCCTTAATGCTAGTAATGAGATGGGTATGTTTTTCACTCGGAATTTCGGAGGATCCAAACTTGAGTTCTTGGATGTGGCTGTCAGGGTGGTTGGTGACGAGTTGGTCACTAGTGGGTATAGTAAGCCCACAGTGACCAACTCCTTGCTTCACCACGACAGCTTCCACCCATGTGCGGTGAAGAAATCGGTCCCTTACGGTCAGTTTATCAGACTTACACATATTAATAGCACAAGGGAGGGCTTTAAAAACAAGCCATAGAATTGAAGCAACGATTGAGCAAGAGGGGTTATCCCCAAGAGATGTGGCTCTTGATAGGGTGAGGAGGTTTTCTCAGAATGACCTCCTTACCAGAGGAAAAAAATCTTCAAATGAAAAGAAGGTCAGTAATGATGGACAGAATAAGAAGAAGAGATTTGTTTTTTCCTTTAAATTCAGCCCGATGGCTGAATTTATAAGGAAGACCATATACAGGCACTGGGAAGAGATAGTGCACAGAATATGCAGAGAGACCGTTGGTCACATTCAGAAAGAGCCACCCTATTAGGGACAGATTGGTAAGAAGTTGCTTTATCCATTACACTAACCGCAGTTGGTTACATGAGAGAAGACCCAAAGGTAACTATAAATGTGGTAATTGCTCTTTCTGAAGGAATATCTCCCAAAAGACCATCCTTAATATTGGAGGTATACAACATAGGGTCAGAGATTTTATTACCTGCAGAAGCACCTTTGTAGTATATATGATCTAATATGACTGCGGCCATTTTTATATAGGCAAAACCATCAGATGCATTTTTGAAAGAATTAGGGAACATATAAATTCCATACAATCAGGTAAGGGCTGCCCTAGATTTATTGAGCACATGAGGGAGACACACAATGGAAATGGTAGAACTCTAGAATTTGCTGGCAACAAATTAGTTCCCAATCCCCCTGCAGGAGGAGATAGGCACAGATTATTGCTACAGAAGGAAGCTAGGTGGATTCTGCATGTGCGCATTGGGTAAGCTTGGATAATATGACCTCAATGATCTCAGCGTATTGCTGTAAATGTTCTTACTGTTGCACTGTTTGTTTTTATGGTAGACGATTTGTCTTTTATTTGCATTGTCCACCAGAAGGGTGATAGGGCGTCATGCATTGTCATGACAGCTTCCCCCTGGGTGTTTTAAAAGGTAGTGCGTTTACATGCGCTTACGCCAGCGGCCTGAGGAGGCGCATTGTTGCACGAAACGGCCGCCGCCGCTGTGCACACAGGATTCGCTGTCCGCCCCTGCCAAATCTGCAAATATTTTCACTCGTATCCCGGATGAAATAAAGGATCATTTTATGTACTACTGCTAGGTGAGTGAAGCCTTATTATCCCCTTTTACACTACAATTTTACTGTGGGCCAGTAGAGTACAGACCCCAAAAATTATGCATTCACCTGACAGAAAAGAACAAGTGATTATGTGGCTGGAGGTATATTAGGTAATCAGCGAATAACAACTTACTGCAGGCCGGTGGAGTAAAGGCCCCAAACATTAGGCATTCACCAGACAGAAAAGTGATTATGTAGCTTGGGGTATATATGGCGGTCAGTATATAACAATTTTACTGCAGGACAGTGGAGTACAGGCCCCAAACATTAGGCATTTACCTGATAGAAAAGAAGAAGTGATTATGTGGCTAGAGGTATATTAGGCAGTCAGTGGATAACAATTTTACTTCAGGCCAGTGGAGTACAGGCCCCAAACATTAGGCATTTACCGGACAGAAAAGAACAAGTGATTATGTGGCTGGAGGTATATTCGGCGGTCAGTGGATAACAAATTTACTGTAGGCCAGTGGAAAACAGGCCCCAAAAATTATGCATTTACCTGATAGAAAAGAACAAGTGATTATGTGGCTAGAGGTATATTAGGCAGTCAGTGGATAACAATTTTACTTCAGACCAGTGGAGTACAGGCCCCAAACATTAGGCATTTACCGGACAGAAAAGAACAAGTGATTATGTGGCTGGAGGTATATTCGGCGGTCAGTGGATAACAAATTTACTGTAGGCCCCAAAAATTATGCATTTACCTGACAGAAAAGAACAAGTGATTATGTGGCTGGAGGTATATTAGGTGCTCAGTAGATAAAAATTTTACTGCAGGCCAGTGGAGTATTGGCCCCAAACATTAGGCATTCACCGGACAGAAAAGAACAAGTGATTACTTAGCTGGGGGTATATTAGGTGGTCAGTTTTAAAAATTTTACTGCAGGTCAGTGAAGTACAGGCCCCAAACATTAGACATTCACCCAACAGAAAAGAACAAGTGATTATGTGGCTGGAGGTATATTAGGCGGTCAGTGGATAACAATTTTACTGTAGGCCAGTAAAGTACAGGCCCCAAAAAATAATGCATTTACCTGACAGAAAAGAACAAGTGATTATGTGGCTGGAGGTATATTCGGTGCTCAGTAGACAACAATTTTACTGCAGGCCAGTGGAGTATTGGCCCCAAACATTAGGCATTCACCGAACAATAAAGAACAAGTGATTATGTACCTGGGGGTCTATTAGGCAGTCAGTGGATAACAATTTTACTGCAGGTCAATGGAGTACAGACCCCAGACATTAGGCATTCACCAGACAGAAAATAACAAGTGATTATGTGGTTGGAGGTATATTAGACGGTCAGTGGATAACAATTTTACTGTAGGCCAGTGGAGTACAGGCCCCAAAAATTATGCATTTACCTGACAGAAAATAACAAGTGATTATGTGGCTGGAGGTATATTATGCAGTCAGTGGATAACAATTTTACTGTAGGCCAGTGGAATAAAGGCCCCAAACATTAGGCATTCACCAGAAGGAAAAGAACAAGTGATTATGTGGCTGGAGATATATCAGAGGGTCAGTGGATAACAATTTTACTGCAGGCCAGTAGAGTATAGGTCCCAAACATTAGGCATTCACCGGACAATAAAAGAACAAGTGATTATGTAACTGGGGGTATATTAGGTGGTCAGTTTTAAAATTTTTACTGCAGGTCAGTGGAGTACAGGCCCCAAACATTAGGCATTCACCGGACAGAAAATAACAAGTGATTATGTGGCTGGAGATATATTAGGCGGTCAGTGGATAACAGTTTTACTGTAGGCCAGTAAAGTACAGGCCCCAAAAATTATGCATTTACATGACAGAAAAGAACAAGTGATTATGTGGCTGGAGGTATATTAGGCGGTCAGTGGATAACAATTTTACTGCAGGCCAGTGAAATAAAGGCCCCAAACATTAGGCATTAACCGGACAGAAAAGAACAAGTGATTATGTGGCTGGAGGTACAGTACAGACCAAAAGTTTGGACACACCTTCTCATTCAAAGAGTTTTCTTTATTTTCATGACTATGAAAATTGTAGATTCACACTGAAGGCATCAAAACTATGAATTAACACATGTGGCATTATATACATAACAAACAAGTGTGAAACAACTGAAAATATGTCATATTCTAGGTTCTTCAAAGTAGCCACCTTTTGCTTTGATTACTGCTTTGCACACTCTTGGCATTCTCTTGATGAGCTTCAAGAGGTAGTCCCCTGAAATGGTTTTCACTTCACAGGTGTGCCCTGTCAGGTTTAATAAGTGGGTTTTCTTGCCTTATAAATGGGGTTGGGACCATCAGTTGCGTTGAGGAGAAGTCAGGTGGATACACAGCTGATAGTCCTACTGAATAGACTGTTAGAATTTGTATTATGGCAAGAAAAAAGCAGCTAAGTAAAGAAAAACGAGTGGCCATCATTACTTTAAGAAATGAAGGTCAGTCAGTCAGCCGAAAAATTGGGAAAACTTTGAAAGTAAGGGCTATTTGACCATGAAGGAGAGTGATGGGGTGCTGCGCCAGATGACCTGGCCTCCACAGTCACCGGACCTGAACCCAATCGAGATGGTTTGGGGTGAGCTGGACCGCAGAGTGAAGGCAAAAGGCCCAACAAGTGCTAAGCATCTCTGGGAACTCCTTCAAGACTGTTGGAAGACCATTTCAGGGGACTACCTCTTGAAGCTCATCAAGAGAATGCCAAGAGTGTGCAAAGCAGTAATCAAAGCAAAAGGTGGCTACTTTGAAGAACCTAGAATATGTCATATTTTCAGTTGTTTCACACTTGTTTGTTATGTATATAATTCCACATGTGTTAATTCATAGTTTTATGCCTTCATAGTCATGCCTTCATAGTCATGAAAATAAAGAAAACTCTTTGAATGAGAAGGTGTGTCCAAACTTTTGGTCTGTACAGTATATCAGAGGGTCAGTGGATAACAATTTTACTGCAGGCCAGTAGAGTATAGGCCCCAAAAATTATGCATTTACCTGAGAGAAAAGAACAAGTGATTATGTGGCTGAGTACCGCATGTGCAGCCAATAAATGTGCAGGTAAGTACTGCCCTCACTGTAATGCCAGTAACCGTGTTGACTACTGGCATTACAGTGATTGGCTGGGCGGAACATGTCATCGGGTGCTATATAGCACCCGATGATGCATGTTCGGCTCATTCGTAGTCAGTGAGAGCTGAGCATAGGAAGGGAAAGACAGTGTATGGAGTGTAAATGGAAGATTTTTATACAAAAAACTTTTCAGAGACCGAAAAGTCCATTTAAGGACTACTGTGTGTGACAGTAGCAATATATATTTTTTGCGCATCTGCGCTAATAACCGTGTAATAGCCTGCTGCGGACAATTAAATTATTCGTGCCACATCTCTTGTGTAAAGTGTGCTCATCCCTAAAATATCAGTGACATCCAGGGTACTTTTTCCGTAGACGGTGTCCACTGCGGACAGTTAAATATAACGCGCCATATCTCCTGTTTAAAGTGTGCGCATCCATAAAATATCAGTGACATCCAGTATACTTTTTCCTTAGACGGTGTGCGCTGAGGACAGTTAAATTATTTGCGCCACATCTCCAGTTAAAAGTGTGTGCATCTCTAAAATATCAGTGACATCCAGTGTACTTTTTTCGTAGACCCTGCGAACAGTGACATTACCTGTGGTACCTGTCCTGTATAACGTTTCCTCATCACATATACCTTTGTAAAAAAAATTGCGCTTACATTTCCAAATCCTAAGCTACTGTACGTGTAACATACTTTCAAGCCTATATCACATTTAAACTGAAGAAGGCGAGCAGTAAGGGACGGGGAAGTGGTTGTGATGCTGGTGCCGTGGCCCTGGGCATGGAGAAACTGTGCCTGCTGCCAGAGCACAAGAAAGACAATCATCCACGATACCTAGCTTCATGTCCCTGTTTGCAGGGTGGCGCAGGATAGCGCTTGCGAAGTCAGCCCAGTGCGAGCAGGTGGTCGGTTGGATTGCAGCAGATAATGCTTCCAGTTGGTTAACCACCACCCTGTCTTCCACCAAGTCCAGTCTCAGTAGCCAGGAATCTGATCCTCCTTCCTCCCACCATGTACACTTTGGCCAAACAAGTGATCACACCCTTGGATATTCCGAGGACATCTATTCATCGCCATTACTTGATTTGGCCCTCTCACCAAGCACGCTTGAACAGGGACATGAGATCTTGTACCCTGATTCCCAACCTCTTGAGCATCTACAGTCACAAGAACATGACGGTGGGGAATGGCAATTAGTTTAATGAGGTGGCTGATGATGAGACACATTTGCCAATGAGTCAACTGCAATTACTGTCTCAAGAGGTTTATGAAGAGGATGAGATACAGTTGTCAATCACTGAGGTTGTGGTTAGGTCAACAAATCAGGAGGATGATCAGAGTGAGTAAGTGGAAAAGGGGGTGGTGGACGATGAGGTCACTGACCCAACCTGTGAAGGTGGAAAGCCGAGCGAGGACAGCAGTACAGAGGGAAAGTGATCTGCAGCACCGCAACATGCTGGAAGAGACAGTGGGGTGCCAAGAGGGAGAACAACAAACAGGCCCTCAACTATTCCATAGAGCACTCCTTTGCGGAAATATCCCTTGTCAAGGGGTAGATGTTCTGCAGTATGGTGCTTTTTTGAGGAAAGTGCGGACGACAAAAGAATAGTAGTTTGCAACCTGCGCCATATGAAAATGAGCCAGGGCGTGAACACTAGCAACCTCACAACCACCAGCAAGATCCGTCACATGGCATCCATCCAGCACCGTAATAAGTGGAACGAACGTCTGGGTTCACAATCTGTGTCTGCATGTCACACCACTATCTCCTCTTCCCCTATGTTATGATCTGGCCAATCCCCTGTCGAATGCGCAGGCATGGATGCCTCCCGCCCTGCATCTAGACCTTTGCAAGCACCATCAGTGACCACATCTACTTCTGTGTTCCAGCACAGCATCCAAATGTCCTTACGCCAGGCGTTTGAAAGCAAGCGAAAATACCCAGCCACCCACCCAAAGGCCATAGCACTAAATGCATAGCTTTCCAAATTACTGGCTCTGGAAATGTTGCCATTTAGGCTTATGGACACTGAGGCCTTCCACAGCCTGATGTTGGCGGCCGTCCTGCGTTACACTGTCCCCAGCCGCCACTATTTTTCAAGTGTGCCGTGACCGCTTTACACCAACATGTGTCCCGTAACATCACAAGTGCTCTGACCAACGCAGTTACTGAGAAGGTCCACTTAACCACGGACACACTGGGTGAATGTTGTGGAGGTCGGGAGTGAGTCGTACCCTGGGATGGCACAGGCGCTACCGATGCAAAGGATTGCGGGCCATACGTCGATTAGTGTTTTCGCCAGCACCTATGTTAGTGGCTCCAAACCCCACTTCTCCTCCCCACTACTCCTCCACTTCAACCTCTGAATTATCCGATGGCAGCACCTGTCAGTCATCAATCGGTAGCTGGAAGCAGTGTAGCACTACAGTGGGGAAGCGGCAACAGGCCGGGCTGAAGCTGACATGCTTAGAGGAAAAACAGCACACCGCCGAAGAGCTGGGGCAGGGGATAAGAGACCAGACAGAGCTGTGGCTCTCGCAATTCAACCTAGAACTAGGCATGGTTGTGTCTGATAATGGACGCATCTTGGTGGCGGCTTTGGCCCTTGGCAAGCTCAGACACATCCCATACCCAGCCCACGTGTTCAACCTTGTGGTTCAGCGGTTTCTCAAAACCTACTCCAATTTGCCTGAGCTACTGGTGAAGGTGTGCCGTGTGTGTGCACATTTCCGATAGTCATCGACAGCTTCAGCCGGTCTGTCAACGCTGCAGCAGCGCTTGAAATTGCCAGCTCACCGGCTATTGTGTGACATGAGCACGTGCTGGAACTCAACGTTCCACATGTTGGCCAGGCTTTGTGAACAGCAGAGGGCAGTAGTGGAATACCAGCTGCAACATGGTCGTCGCCTTTCCAGTCAGCCTCCGCTATTCACAAGCGAGGAGTGGGCATGGATGTCTGACCTCTGTGAGTTTTTAAGAAACTTTGAGGAATTAAAACAGATGGTGAGCGGCGATAACGCTATTATCAGCGCAACCATCCCACTTCTGTGTCTACTCAAACGTTCGTTGCTCACAATTTAGGTCTATGCCTTGTATGTGGAAGATGTGGAAATGGGGGAAGACATTACACCGGGTGATAGCCAGACCACCCTCAGTTCGTCTTCTCAGCGTGAATTGGATGATGAAGAGGAGGAGGAGGAGCAGGAGACGGTTGCCTCCGCTACAGAGGGTAGTACCCATGGAAGTTTAATTCCATCTGTTCAGCGTGGGTGGGCAGAAGAGGAGGAAGAGGATGAGGAGATTGAAAGTTATCCTCCTGATGATGACGACAGCGAAGTCCTGCCTGTTGGTACTCTGGCACACATGGCTGACTTCATGTTAGGATGCCTTTCCCACGACCCGCGCATTATACACATTACTGATATTTCACAATTCTTGACACCCGCTACAAAGAGATCTTCTCATCTCTCATTCCTCTGGTGGAAAGGACAAGCAAAATGGTGCAATACCAGAAGATCCTTGTTGAAAAATTGCTCCAGAAATCTCCATTTGACAACGCTGGCAGCAAAGTCCGTAGTATCTTGGGCAACCAAGGAGGGGAGACAAGAGGACCACACAGCAGTTCCAACAGAGGCAGGGCAACACTCTCCAAAGCCTGGGACAGTTTCATAACATCTCGCCAGCACCCTCACCCTGATGCGCAGCCTAGTGTCACAAGGAGGGAAACATTTTGGAAGTTGGTGAAGGAGTACATAGCAGACCGTGTTAGCATCCTCAATGACCCCTCAATGCCTTACAACTACTGGATGTCCAAGCTGGACACGTGGCATGAACTCTATGCCTTGGAGGTGCTGGCCTGCCCTGCCACCAGCGTTTTGTCTGAGCGGGTATGTAGTGCTGTTGGTGGCATTATAACAATTAAGCGTATCCGCATGTCAACTGAAAATGCTGACAGGTTGACTCTTATAAAAATGAACAAGGTCTAGATTGACCATGACTTCTCGACTCCACCAGAGGAAAGCTGATGAACATGTAAGGCACTTTAAATGTATTGTTTATAATGTACTGAATACTCTGTATTATTCCCATGCGCCCCTTCCACCACAAACAAGGATATATGGTTGAATCTTTCTTTTCTCATCCTCCTCCTCTTCCATCATATCAACATGTTTATTTGTCGCATATAATATCCTCGCATATATGCCCTTCACATATAATGTATTGCAGGGTCAGCTCAGCTGCAGGCCCTCGTATAAAATTTTTTAGAGGGTCAGCTCACCAGCAGTCCCTCACCTACAATGTTTTACAGGGTTAGCTCACCAGAAGGCCCTCACATATAATTTTTTAGAGGGTCAGCTCACCAGCAGGCCCTCGCATATAATTTTTTAGGGGGTCAGCTCACAAGCAGGCCCTCACATATAATGTTTTAGAGGGTCAGCTCACCAGTAGGCCCTCGCTTATAATTTTTTAGAGGGTGAGCTCACCAGCAGGACCTCGCATATAATGTTTTAGAGGGTTAGCTCACCTGCAGGCCCTCACCTACAACCTTTTAGAGCAAGCATGTCAAACTCAAAGGCTAACATGGGCCAAAAAAACAAAATTTAATTTTATGTGGCCCGCATCAAATAAGAAAAAATAAATCGTACATTTTCATAGAACAACATTGTTGTTTCATGACTGCTGACCCCCAACATCCCGTTGCCCAATAACACAAGTGAGATCTATATATATATACAAATATTAAACTTCACTATAAGACGCACCTAGGTTTTTGAGGGGGAAAATAAGAAAAAAATATTTTTAACCAAAAGTTGTGCTTTTGGTGGGCTTTGAATTAATGGTGGTCTGTGCATGACACTATTATGGGGGATCTGTGGATGACGCACTGTCATGTGGGGGATCTGTGGATGGCACTGTTATGGGGGACCTGTGGATGGCACTGTTATGGGGGACCTGTGGATGGCACTGTTATGGGGGATCTGTGGATGGCACTGTTATGGGGGATCTGTGGATGGCGCTGTTATGGGGGATCTGTGGATGGCGCTGTTATGGGGGATCTGTGGATGGCACTGTTATGGGGATCTGTGGATGGCACTGTTATGGGGGATCTGTGGATGGCACTGTTATGGGGGATCTGTGGATGGCACTGTTATGGGGATCTGTGGATGGTACTGCTATGGGGTGGGATATCTGTGGATGGCATTGTTATGGGGTGGGGGGATCTGTGTATGGCATTGTTATGGGGTGGGGGATCTGTGGATGGTGCTGTTATGGGGGATCTGTGGATGGCATTGTTATGAGGTGGGGGATCTGTGGATGGAACTGTTATGGGGTGGGATATCTGTGGATGGTACTGCTATGGGGTGGGATATCTGTGGATGGCATTGTTATGAGGTGGGGGGGATCTGTGGATGGAACTGTTATGGGGGGGATCTGTGGATGACACTGCTATATGTCATCCACAGATCCCCCTCATAACAGTGTCCCCCAATACACCGTCCCTCTGCTCACCGAAGTATTTATAAACGTGAATCCTTATCCTGTTATTAAGTTGAACTAACGCTGCGCTCTCCTATGTTCCCCTGTATCCCCACAGCACTTACGAACACGCTTCCATAGCAGGCAGAGCGGACGGCACCAGTAACGTCACTCACTGACGTCGGCGTCTGCTCCGCCTGCTTCATTAATAAAGTGGGCGGAGCAGGCGCTCAACGTCAGTGAGTGACGTTACTGCTGCCGTCCGCTCTGCCTGCTATTGAAGCTTAAGTAAGTGCTATGGGGATACAGGGGAACATGGGAACATGGGAGAGGGCAGCGTTAGTTCAACTTAATAACAGGATAAGGATTCACGTTTATAAATACTTTGGTGAGCGGCGGGGCCGGCGTAAGAGTACAGTGACTGCACCGGGCCCCGCCCCTAGTTACGGACTCCAGCCCGTCCTCTCTCCCGGCTCATACATAGCAGTCTGCGATGCTGCATCTTTGCCGGGCCGCAAAGATATTCATTGCGGGCCGCATGCGGCCCGCGGGCCGCATGTTTGACACCCATGTTTTAGAGGGTCACCTCACCAGCAGGCCCGCACCTAAAATATTTTACAGGTCAGCTCACCAGCAGGCATTAACCTACAATGTTTTACAGGGTCAGCTCACCAGCAGGCCCTCGCATATAATTTTTTAGAGCGTCATCTCACCAGCAGGCCCTCGCATATAATGTTTTACAGGGCCAGCTCATCAGCAGGCCCTCGCATATAATATTTTAGAGGGTCAGCTCACCAGCAGACCCTCGCATATAATGATTTACATGGTCAGCTCACCAGCAGGCCCTCGCATATCATTTTTTAGAGGTTCAGCTTACCATCAGGCCATCGCATATAATTTTTTACAGGGTGAGCTCACCAGCAGGCCTTCACCTACAATCTTTTACAGGGTCAGCTCACCTAAAGGCCCTCGAATATAATGTTTTAGAGGGTCAGCTCACCTGAAAGCCTTCACCTATAACCTTTTAGAGGCTCAGCTCCCCAGCAGGCCCGCACCTAAAATCTTTTACAGGGTTAGCTCACCAGCAGGCCCTAGCATATAATTTTTTAAAGGTTCAGTTCAGTAGCAGGCCCTCGCATAAAATGTTTTACAGGGTCAGCTCCCCAGCAGGCCCGCACCTAAAATCTTTTACAGGATCAGCTCACCTGAAGGCCCTCGAATATAATTTTTTAGAGGTTCAGCTCACCATCAGGCCCTCGCATATAATGTTTTACAGGGTGAGCTCACCAGCAGGCCTTCACCTACAATCTTTTACAGGGTCAGCTCACCTAAAGGCCCTCGAATATAATGTTTTAGAGGGTCAGCTCACCTGAAGGCCTTCACCTATAACCTTTAGAGGGTCAGCTCACCAGCAGGCCTGCACCTCAAATCTTTTACAGGGTCAGCTCACCTGAAGGCCCTCGCATATAATATTTTAGAGGGTTAGCTCACCTGCAGGCCCTCACCTACAACCTTTTAAAGGGTCAGCTCAACAGCACGCCCACACCTAAAATCTTTTATAGGGTTAGCTCACCTGAAGGCTCTAGCATATAATGTTTTAGAGGGTTAGCTCACCAGCAGGCCCTTAACTACAACCTTTTATAGGTTCAGCTCACCAGCAGGCCCGCACCTAAAATCTTTTACAGGGTTAGCTCACCAGCAGGCTCTAGCATATAATTTTTTAAAGGTTCAGCTCAGTAGCAGGCCCTAGCATATAATTTTTTAAAGGTTCAGCTCAGTAGCAGGCCCTCGCATAAAATGTTTTACAGGGTCAGCTCCCCAGCAGGCCCGCACCTAAAATCTTTTACAGGATCAGCTCACCTGAAGGCCCTTGCATATAATGTTTTGCAGGGTCAGCTCACCAGTAGGCCTTTACCTACAAGCTTTTATAGGGTCAGCTCACCTGAAGGCTTTCACCTATAACCTTTTAGAGGGTCAGCTCACCAGCAGGCCTTCGCATATAATGTTTTAGAGGGTCAGCTCACCTGCAGGCCCTCACCTACAACCTTTTAGAGGGTCGGCTCACCAGCAGCCCCGTACCTAAAATCTTTTACAGGGTCACCTCCCCAGCAGACCCGCACCCAAAATATTTAACAGGGTCAGCTCACCAGCAGGCCCTCGCATATAATTTTTTAGAGGGTCAGCTCATCAACAGGCACTCACCTACAATGTTTTACAGGGTCAGCTCACCAGCATTCCCTCGCATATAGTTTTTTAGAGGGTCATCTTACCAGCAGGCCCTCGCATATAATGTTTTACAGGGCCAGCTCACCAGCAGGCCCTTGCATATAATTTTTTTGAGGTTCAGCTCACCAGCATGCCCTCCCATATAATGTTTTTCTGGGTTATCTCACCAGAAGGCCTTCACCTACAATCTTTTACAGGGTCAGTTCACCTGAAGGCTCTCGCATATAAAGTTTTAGAGGGTCAGCTCACCTGCAGGCCTTCACCTATAACCTTTTAGAGGGTCAGCTCACCAGCAGGCCTGCACCTCAAATATTTTACAGGGTCAGCTCACCTGAAGGCCCTCGCATATAATGGTTTAGAGGGTTAGCTCACCTGCAGGCACTTACCTACAACCTTTTAGAAGGTCAGCTCACCTGCAGGCCCTGACCTAAAATCTTTTACAAGATCAGCTCCCCAGCAGGCCCGCACCTAAAATCTTTTATAGGGTCAGCTCACCAGCAGGCCCTCGCATATAATTTTTTGCATGGTCAGCTTGACAGCAGGCCTGCTCCTAAAATCTTTTATAGCGTCAGCTCACCTGCAGGCCCTCAACTAAAATCTTTTACAGGGTCAGCTCACCAGCAGGCCCTCACTTAATTATACCTAATAGGTTATTTGCGCTCATGCTGCCTTGCTTTGATATGATAACCGTAGCTGTTTCTCAGGCTCCATCTCCGGAATCCATGATTCCCCCATTACCTGTGGTCACCATGGTTTGCGCTGAAAATAACATCGAAAGTTAATAGGGCAGATATCCGAATAAATCGTCGCTGTTAAGGGGACGTATGATCGGCCCCAGGTTATCTAGAGTCATCAAAGCCTCAGCAGGCCCTTGCCCATAATGTTTTATATGGTCAGATCAGCAGGCCCTTGCTCCAAATGTTTTTGAGGGTCACCAGCAGGCATTCGCCTACAATCTTTTACAGGGTCAGCTCACCTGCAGGCCCTCACCTAATTATACCTAATAGGTAATTTGCGCGCATGCTGACTTCCTTGGATGTGGTAGCCGTAGCTGTTTCTCAGGCTCCCTCTCCGGAATCGTACCATGATTCCCCCATTTCCTATTGGCTACATGGTTTGCGCTGAAAATAACATTGAAAGTTGATGGGGCCATCACGAAGATGAGCGATTGGCCCCAGTTTATCTAGAGTCAAAAAAGCGGCAGCAAGCCCTCGCCCATAATGTTTTAGATGGTTAGATCAGCAGGCCCTTGCTCCAAATGTTTTTGAGGGTCAACAGCAGGCTATCAATCATAATGTTTTAAGGCTGTGTATAATGCCCTCGTTTATGTGTAACAAAGGGTGTATTGGAGTGCCGGATGTTTGTATTTTTAGCAGCCATTTCACTTACTGCATAGGCTTTATGAGTGTAGGAGTCCCACTACCTGAACATTTGTACCACAATGTGAATGAGGCCCTCCTTTATTTGATATACAGGTTGTATCGGAGTGCCTCTTCCTTGTAATTTTTGGTAGCACTTTCCCTTTATATACAAGTAAATATACAGAAAATAATGTTTCCTAACAAAGAACTAGCTGACTGCCTCAATGAATACTTCTGTTCAGTTTTTACAAAGGAAAATGAAGGAAAAGGACCTCAGTTAGGAAGGAAGACTAATTAATCTTTTGATGCATGTGTCTTTACAGAGGAAGAGGTTCTAAGTCAGCTGTCTAAAATTAATACAAATAAGTCACAGGGGCCTGATGGTATACACCCAAAGCTATTAAAATAGCTTAGTGGTGAACTAGCAAAACCATTAACAGATTTATTTAACCAATCACTGGTAACAGGAGGCATTCCAAAAGATTGGAAATTAGCAAATGTTGTGCCCATTCACAAGAAAGGTAGTAGGGCGGAATGGGGCAATTATAGGCCAGTAAGCCTGACATCAATAGTGGGGAAATTAATGGAAACCATACTTAAGGAGAGGATTGTGGAACATCTAAAATCCCATGGATTAAAAGATGAAAAACAGCATGGGTTTACTTCAGGGAGATCTTGTCAAACTAATCTTATAGATTTTTTTGATTGGGTGACTAAAATAATAGATGGCAGAGGTGCAGTAGACATCGCTTATCTAGACTTTAGTAAGGCTTTTGATACTGTCCCACATAGAAGGCTTATCAATAAATTACAGTCTTTGTGCTTGGACTCCCATATTGTTGAATGGATTAGGCAGGGGCTGAAGAAACAGACAACAGAGGGTTGTAGTCAATGTAGTATATTCAGACCATGGTCTTGTTACCAGTGGGGTACCTCAGGGATCTGTTCTGGGACCCATATTGTTTAATATCTTTATCAGCGAAATTGCAAAAGGCTTCGGTAAGGTGTGTCTTTTTGCTGATGACACAAAGTTTTGTAACAGGATTGATGTTCCTGGAGGGATACACCAAATGGAAAAGGGTTTAGGAAAACTAGACGAATGGTCAAAAATTAGTGTTGATCACGAATATTCGAATTGCGCATTTTTATTGCAAATATAGGTACTTCGAAAATTCCCGAATATTTAGAACATAGTAATATACAGTCAGGTCCATAAATATTGGGACATCAACACAATTCTAACATTTTGGGCTCTATACACCACCACAATGGATTTGAAATGAAACTAACAAGATGTGCTTTAACTGCAGACTGTCAGCTTTAATTTGAGGGTATTTACATCCAAATCAGGTGAACGGTGTAGGAATTACAACAGTTTGCATATGTGCCTCCCACTTGTTAAGGGACCAAAAGTAATGGGACAATTGGCTTCTCAGCTGTTTCATGGCCAGGCGTGTGTTATTCCCTCATTATCCCAATTACAATGAGCAGATAAAAGGCACAGACTTCATTTCCAGTCTGCTATTTGCATTTGGAATCTGTTGCTGTCAACTCTCAAGATGAGATCCAAAGAGCTGTCACTATCAGTGAAGCAAGCCATCATTAGGCTGAAAAAACAAAACAAACCCATCAGAGAGATAGCAAAAACATTAGGCGTGGCCAAAACAACTGTTTGGAACATTCTTAAAAAGAATGAACGCACCGGTGAGCTCAGCAACACCAAAAGACCCGGAAGATCACGGAAAACAACTGTGGTGGATGACCAAAGAATTCTTTCCCTGGTGAAGAAAACACCCTTCACAACAGTTGGCCAGATCAAGAAAACTCTCCAGGAGGTAGGTGTATTTGTGTCAAAGTCAACAATCAGGAGAAGACTTCACCAGAGTGAATACAGAGGGTTCACCACAAGATGTAAACAATTGGTGAGCCTCAAAAACAGGAAGGCCAGACTAGAGTTTGCTAAATGACATCTAAAAAAGCCTTCACAGTTCTGGAACAACATCCTATGGACAGATGAGACCAAGATCCACTTGTACCATAGTGATGGGAAGAGAAGAGTATGGAGAAGGGAAGGATCTGCTCTTGATCCTAAGCATACCACCTCATCAGTGAAGCATGGTGGTGGTAGTGTTATGGCGTGGGCATGTATGGCTGCCAATGGAACTGGTTTTTAAGGGAAAGAAGTGGAATGTTATGCAATGGCCAAGTCAATCGCCTGACCTGAATCCGATTGAGCATGCATTTCACTTGCTGAGGACAAAACTGAAGGGAAAATGCCCCAAGAACAATCAGGAACTGAAGACAGTTGCAGTAGAGGCCTGGCAGAGCATCACCAGGGATGAAACCCAGCGTCTGGTGATGTCTATGCATTCCAGACTTCAGGCTATAATTGACTGCAAAGGATTTGCAACCAAGTATTAAAAAGTGAAAGTTTGATTTATGATTATTATTCTGTCCCATTACTTTTGGTCTCGTAACAAATGGGAGGCACATATGCAAACTGTTGTAATTCCTGCACCGTTCACCTGATTTGGATGTAAATACCCTCAAATTAAAGCTGACAGTTTGCAGTTAAAGCACATCTTGTTCGCTTCATTTCAAATCCATTGTGGTGGTGTATAGAGCCCAAAATGTTAGAATTGTGTCGATGTCCCAATATTTATGGACCTGACTGTATATTCAAAATTTCGAATATTCTAGATTTTTTTTTTATCATTACACATGATCCCTCCCTGCTTCTAGCTTGTGGGCCAATGAGAAGGCTGCAGTATCTTTGACTTTAGGAGTAGTGTTGACTGCAAATTTTGATAATGCGATTTTTCGTAATGCGAATTTTCAGAACGCAAATTTTTCAATTGCTGAGTAAAAACATGATTCCTCCCTGCTTCTTGCTTGTGGGCCAATGACTCAGGGCGGAACCTGGATGTTCGGGTTCGGCAGGTTCGGCCAAACTTGAAAAAAAAGTTCGGGTTCGGGACCCGAACTTGAACCCGAACCCTATTGAAATCAATGGGGACCCGAACTTTTGGCAACTAAAATGGCTCTAAAATAGCCCTGGAAAGAGCTAGAGGGCTGCAAAAGGCGTCAGTCGGGAATGCGCCTGTAGTCGCGCATCTTCCGATCACGCTCCAGTGAGGGAATTAAGGACGGCACATTGTCTTTGTAATGAGTATCCAGCAGGGTGGCCACCCAGTAGTCAGCACAAGTTAAAATGTGGGCAACTCTGCTGTCGTTGCGCAGGCACTGCAGCATGTAGTCGCTCATGTGTGCCAGGCTGCCCAGAGGTAAGGGCAAGCTGTCCTCTGTGGGAGGCGTATTGTCTGCATCCTCTGTATCCACTCAGCCACGCACCAGTGATGGGCCCGAGCTCCGTTGGGTGCCACCCCGCTGTGAACATGCTTTATCCCCATCCTCCTCCTCATCCTCCTCCTCCTCCAGTAGTGGGCCCTGGCTGTCCAAATTTGTACCTGGCCTCTGCTGTTGCAAAAAAACTCCCTCTGAGCCACTACTAAAAGACTGGCCTGAAAGTGTCAGAGATGACCCCTCTTCCTCATCCTCGTCCTGGGCCACATCCTCTTCCATCATCGCCCTAAGTGTTTTCTCAAGGAGACATAGAAGTGGTATTGTAAGGCTGATAACGGCGTCATCGCCACTGGCCATGTTGGTGGAGTACTCGAAACAGCGCAACAGGGCACACAGGTCTCGCATGGAGGCCCAGTCATTGATGGTAAAGTGGTGCTGTTCCTCAGTGCAACTCAACCGTGCGTGCTGCAGCTGAAACTCCACTATGGCCTGCTGCTGCTCGCACAGTCTCTCCAGCATGTGCAAGGTGGAGTTCCACCTGGTGGGCAGGAAGGCCGAAGTTACGCTGTAAAGCAGACAGCCGAGCGGCGGCAGGATGTGAAAACGCCGGAAGTGTCACAGACAGCCCGCACTTTATGCAGCAGCTCTGACATGTCGGGGTAGTTGTGAATGAATTTCTGCACCACCAAATTCAGCACATGCACGAGGCAAGGGATGTGCGTAAAACCGGCTAGTCCCAGAGCTGCAACGAGATTTCGCCCATTATCGCACACCACCAGGCCGGGCTTGAGGCTCACTGGCAGCAACCACTCGTCGGTCTGTTGTTCTACCCCGCCACAACTCCTGCACGGTGTGGGGCCTGTCCCCCAAACACATCAGTTTCAGAACGGCCTGCTGACGTTTACCCCTGGCTGTACTGAAGTTGGTGGTGAAGGTCTGTCGCTGACCGGATGAGAAGGTGGCAGAAGAGGAGGAAGAAGCCGAGTAGGAAGAGGAGGCAACAGGAGGCAAAGAATGATGCCCTGCGATCCTTGGTGGCGGAAGGACGTGCCTTAAACAGCTCTCCGCCTGGGGCCCAGCCGCCACTACATTTGCCCAGTGTGCAGTTAGGGAGATATAGCGTCCCTGGCCGTGCTTACTGGTCCACGTATCTGTGGTTAGCAGGGCCGGCGTCATAACCCGGCATCCCCGGGCAAGTGCCGGGGCCCAATGCTCCTGGGGGGGCCCACTGTGCTGCTATGAGCACTTCCATCAATACAGATGGGAGCTCTCACTGCTGTCATTTCACATACGCAGTACCCCTTTGGTGGGCCCTCTGAGCTGCAGGGACTCAGGACACGCCCCCTCTACACAGGACACGCCCCCTCTACACAGGACACACGCTGCCTGAGGAGAGAGACCGCGCGGCTGGAGTTGGAGCAAAGCAGTGTGAAGACAGTCTGTGAGTGAGTCTGCACTGTGACTGGCTCTTGTCTTGGCTGCTTCATTCTATTTAGTGGTTTTACTGCCTCATTAAGCAGTTTTCCTCCATGACACCTGCCCCCCCCCATCCTGTCCTATCTCATCCTCATGGAGCCCCTGTGGTCTCCTTTCCTCCCTTATGTATCCAGAGCTCCTGTCCCACCCTCCGATCTCCTATTGCTGCCCTGCACAGACCTCCTGCCACTACTTGTATGAATCCCCCTCAGAGCCCCTTCCACCTACTTGCTGTGTCCACCCCTCCTGTCCATCCAGGGCCCCGGGCCCCTGTCTCACTCCTCTGCCTCTCATTATGGTGGCATCTGAACCGCATTCACCATAAGGACCTTCTAACGTCACAGGGTCATGTGACTGTGCCCCCCACCCCGTACTGTGCCCCTTTATACCCTGCATTGTGCCCTCCTACCACACCCTGTGCAGTGCCCATAGTCATTCCCTGTACTGTGCCCTCTACCCTTTTATCCGGTCACTGTATGGTGGTTTTATCACTATATGGCGGTGTTATCACTATATGGCGGTTTTATCACTATATGGCGGTGGTATCCAATAACTGGATGGCCATAACTGTATCCCTTTCTGCCCACACCACTTTTTTTAGACCTGGCATGAGCGGGAAAAGATACAGATTGCGGTGTTAAGGACCTTTGCGCCACATCTGTGTCAGAAATACGCCTAATATAGACGTATTTCTATATAATAAATGACCCCCTAATTGTATTATTATTCGGGGGTAGGGCTAATATCTTTATATTATATAGATTCTAGTGTATTATACTGTGCCCTGTATTTCCCAGTAGAAAATGATCCTTGGGAAGCACAGTCCTCACCCCTGACCACCAGGACCAGGTAGCGCTCTGTCAGTACATGGCGGCCTCCCCTTTCCGCCACGCTGCTCCGCTGTGTACTGGTGCTTAGGGTACTTTCACACTTGCGTTTTTCTTTTCCGGCATAGAGTTCCGTCACAGGGGCTCTATACCGGAAAATAACTGATCAGGTATGTCCCCATGCATTCTGAATGGAGATTAATCCGTTCAGTTTGCATCAGGATGTCTTCAGTTCAGTCGTTTTGACTGATCAGGCAAAAGAGAAAACCGTAGCATGCTACGGTTTTATCTCCGGCTAAAAAAACTGAAGACTTGCCTGAATGCCGGATCCGGCATTTTTTCCCATAGGAATGTATTAGTACCGGATCCATCCTTCCGGTATGTGCATGCGCAGACTGAAAAAAAGGTGAAAAAATAAATGCCGGATCCGTTTTTGCCGGATCACACCGGAAAGACGGATCCGGCATTTCAATGCATTTTTTCGACTGATCAGGCATTTTTAAGACTGATCAGGATCCTGATCAGTCTTACTAATGCCATCAGTTAGCATACATTTTGCCTGATCCGGCAGGCAGTTCCGGCGACGGAACTGCTTGCCGGATCTCTCTGCCGCAAGTGTGAAAGTAGCCTTATTCTGACACTAGGGCTGGGTTCACATCCTATTTTTTTCATCCATTTAATGTATACCAAAAATGTCTGCGTTAACAGATGCCTCAGATTGATGCCGTACAGTGGCGTCCGTTCACCATACAGTTCCATGGTAAAAAAAACATATACGTTAACGTCTGCATTTTTTACTTGACTCTGCAGGATACAAAAACGTGGAGTGCTGCACATTTGTATACATCAAACCGATAGGAAAAACGTAATGTGAACACACATTGGGGGGGAGGGGGGCGTACTAAATTTCGCTGTGGGGCCCAGTCAGTTCTAGCTACATCACTGCACATCTCCTTCTCTCCTCCAGGCCTGGCTCACTGCTGCAGCGGAGGAGAGAAGGAGCGCAGGGAGCTGCGGTTAGTGAATGACAGGACCACCAGCTCCCCTGCAATGATAGGTATGTGAGGGGGCCACTGGGGGGTCATTCATCACACTGTGAGGGCCCCTTACACAGTATAATGACTCCCAGTGCCCCCCATTTAGTATAATGATCCCCATTGACCCTCCATTTAGCATAATGATCACCAGAGCCCCCATTAAATATAATAACCCCTTGTGCCCCCTCCATACAGTATAACCCCCAGTGTGGGGGCGACTGGGGGTCATTATTCTGAATGGAGGGTCACTGTGGGGTCATTATACTGTGAGGGCCCTTTACATAGTATAATGACCCCCAGTGTCCCCCATTTAGTATAATGATCACCAATGACCTACATTCAGTATAATCACCCCCAGAGCCGCCTCCATACAGTGTTCCCCCAGTGTGGGGGCTACTGGGGGTCATTATTCTAAATGGGGGCGACTGGGGGTTATTATTCTGAATGCAGGGCCACAGGTGGTCATTATACAGTGGGGGGGGGGGATTGGGGGTTCATTATACTGTGTGAAGGGCCACTAGTAGTCATTATACTGTGTGAAGGGCCACTAGTAGTCATTATACTGTATAGGGGCCACTGGGGGTCATTATACCGTGTAGGAGCCACAGGGGGACATGTCAATGTAAAAAAATGCCTCATGGGGGCCCACTGGGATTTATCGCCCAAGGGCCCACATGAACCTGGAGCCGGCCCTGGTGGTTAGGTGGACCTTGCCACAGATGGCGTTGCGCAGTGCACACTTGATTTTATCCCATACTTGGTTGTGCAGGGAGGCCACGGCTCTCCTGGAGAAGTAGTGGCGGCTGGGAACAACGTACTGTGGGACAGCAAGCGACATGAGCTGTTTAAAGCTGTCTGTCTCCACCAGCCTGAATGACAGCATTTCAAAGGCCAGTAGTTTAGAAATGCTGGCATTCAGGGCCAGGGATCGAGGGTGGCTAGGTGGGAATTTACGCTTTCTCTCCAAGGTTTGTGAGATGGAGAGCTGAACGCTTCCGTGTGACATGGTGGAGATGCTTGGTGACGGAGGTGGTGGTGTTGGTGGAACATCCTCTGTTTGCTGGGCGGCAGGTGCCAACATTCCTCCAGAGGTGGAGGAATAGGCCGAGGCAGCAGCAGAAGAGGGAGCAGGAGGGGCCTGAGCCCTTTCTTGGTTTTGAAGGTGCTTACTCCACTGCAGCCCGTGTCTCGCATGTACAGTACAGACCAAAAGTTTGGACACACCTTCTCATTCAAAGAGTTTTCTTTATTTTCATGACTATGAAAATTGTAGATTCACACTGAAGGCATCAAAACTATGAATTTACACATGTGGAATTATATACATAACAAACAAGTGTGAAACAACTGAAAATATGTCATATTCTAGGTTCTTCAAAGTAGCCACCTTTTGCTTTGATTACTGCTTTGCACACTCTTGGCATTCTCTTGATGAGCTTCAAGAGGTAGTCCCCTGAAATGGTTTTCACTTCACAGGTGTGCCCTGTCAGGTTTAATAAGTGGGATTTCTTGCCTTATAAATGGGGTTGGGACCATCAGTTGCGTTGAGGAGAAGTCAGGTGGATACACAGCTGATGGTCCTACTGAATAGACTGTTAGAATTTGTATTATGGCAAGAAAAAAGCAGCTAAGTAAAGAAAAACGAGTGGCCATCATTACTTTAAGAAATGAAGGTCAGTCAGTCAGCCGAAAAATTGGGAAAACTTTGAAAGTAAGGGCTATTTGACCATGAAGGAGAGTGATGGGGTGCTGCGCCAGATGACCTGGCCTCCACAGTCACCGGACCTGAACCCAATCGAGATGGTTTGGGGTGAGCTGGACCGCAGAGTGAAGGCAAAAGGGCCAACAAGTGCTAAGCATCTCTGGGAACTCCTTCAAAACTGTTGGAAGACCATTTCAGGGGACTACCTCTTGAAGCTCATCAAGAGAATGCCAAGAGTGTGCAAAGCAGTAATCAAAGCAAAAGGTGGCTACTTTGAAGAACCTAGAATATGTCATATTTTCTGTTGTTTCACACTTGTTTGTTATGTATATAATTCCACATGTGTTAATTCATAGTTTTGATGCCTTCATAGTCATGAAAATAAAGAAAACTCTTTGAATGAGAAGGTGTGTCCAAACTTTTGGTCTGTACTGTAGATGCCTGGTCATACAGGTTGTGCTAAGGTTTAGAACGTTAATGCCTCGATTCAGGCTCTGATGGCACAGCGTGCAAACCACTCGGGTCTTTTCTTCAGCACATAGTGTGAAGAAGTGCCATGCCAGGGAACTCTTTGAAGCTGCCTTTGGTGTGCTCGGTTCCTGGTGACGGTGGCCAGTAGCAGATCCACTGGCCAGTAGCAGATCCACTGTCGGCCACCCAATCGACTAGCGCCTGTACTTGCTCAGGCCTTACCATCCTTAGAACGGCATTAGGCCCAACCAAATATCGCTGTAGATTCTGGCGGCTACTGGGACCTGAGGTAGTAGGTTCAGTAGGACGTGTAGCTGTGGCAGAACAGCCACGTCCTCTCCCTGCACCAGAGGCTCCACCAACACCACCACCACAACCATGACTGCGTCCCTAATTAGATGTTTGCCTCATAGTTAGCGTTCAACAAGCAAAGTAAAAAGTGGTTAAGTATGTTAAAAATAATTAACCGCCAATAAAAACCCTGATGTAGGGTATTGCACTCAAATTTTTTTTTTAAAACTCTATATGACAGCGGTATTTGTGGCTTTAACCCCCAGTAAGAAAAAGCTGTATTTGTGGCCTAAATTTCACAGTAATTTATGCACCTCTAATCCCAGATGTGCAGTATATCAGAGTTTTTTTTAACCCCAGTAAGCAAAAGCCGTATTTATGGCCTAAATTTCACAGTAACTTATGCACCTATAATCCCAGATGTGCAGTATATCAGAGGTTTTTTTAACCCCAGTAAGCAAAAGCCATATTTGTGGCCTAAATTTCACAGTAACTTATGCACCTCTAATCCCAGATGTGCAGTATATCAGAGGTATTTTTAATCCAGTAAGCAAAAGCCGTATTTGTGGCCTAAATTTCACAGTAATCTATGCTCCTCTAATCCCAGATGTACAGTATATCAGAGGTTTTTTTTAACTCCAGTAAGCAAAAGCCGTATTTGTGGCCTAAATTTCACAGGAACTTATGCACCTCTAATTCCAGATGTGTAGTATATCAGAGCCGTATTTCTGGCCTAAAATGAACAGTCCCTTATGCACCTATAATCCTAGATGTGCGCTATATTAAACAGATGTTTTTTTTCACCCCAGTATGCCCCAGTATGAGAAAGCCGTATTTCTGGCCTAAATTGAACAGTCACTTATGCAGCGATAATCCTAGAAAAAGTTTTTTTTTAACCCCAGTGTCTCAAAGCAGTATTTATGGACTTGCAGACATACAGATATCCTGTGCTAGGGCACTATCGTTGCATAAAATGGCTGCCGATTATGTATTGATATTGACTAACTGAAGAAAAAAATGTTCGTTTTCAGTAGTAGTTGGCTCAGGGCAGGCTAAAAACAATTGTGCACTGCACCCACAAAACACATTTGCTGTAGATCGCTGAGTAAAGAAGAAGTTCTTCATAAGATTCCTCCCTGATCTCTCCCTCACAGCAGCTGCAGCCTATCCCTACACTAATCCAAGCAGAGTGAATGGCGGCACTACGTGACTCCAGCTTAAATAGAGGCTGGGTCACATGCTGCAGTTGGCCAATCACAGCCATGCCAATAGTAGGCATGGCTGTTATGGCCTTTTGGGGCAAGTAGTATGACGCTTGTTGATTGACTGCTGTGTAGCCTTTCAAAAAGCGCCAAGAAAGCGCCGAACACCGAACCCTAACTTTTACGGAAATGTTCGGGTTCGGGTCCCAAAATCCAAAAGTTCGGTACGAACCAGATTTTTACAATTCGGGTTCGCTCAACCCTAATCATAACTTTAGAAGGGAAAAATGATGAATATTCTAAATATATATATATATATATATATATATATACAGTCAGGTCCATAAATATTGAGAAATCAACACAATTCTAACATTTTGGGCTCTATACACCACCACAATGGATTTGAAATGAAACTAACAAGATGTGCTTTAACTGCAGACTGTCAGCTTTAATTTGAGGGTATTTACATCCAAATCAGGTGAACGGTGTAGGAATTACAACAGTTTGCATATGTGCCTCCCACTTGTTAAGGGACCAAAAGTAATGGGACAATTGGCTTCTCAGCTGTTCCATGGCCAGGCGTGTGTTATTCCCTCATTATCCCAATTACAATGAGCAGATAAAAGGTCTAGACTTCATTTCCAGTCTGCTATTTGCATTTGGAATCTGTTGCTGTCAACTCTCAAGATGAGATCCAAAGAGCTGTCACTATCAGTGAAGCAAGCCATCATTAGGCTGAAAAAACAAAACAAACCCATCAGAGAGATAGCAAAAACATTAGGCGTGGCCAAAACAACTGTTTGGAACATTCTTAAAAAGAATGAACGCACCGGTGAGCTCAGCAACACCAAAAGACCTGGAAGATCACGGAAAACAACTGTGGTGGATGACCAAAGAATTCTTTCCCTGGTGAAGAAAACACCCTTCACAACAGTTGGCCAGATCAAGAACACTCTCCAGGAGGTAGGTGTATTTGTGTCAAAGTCAACAATCAGGAGAAGACTTCACCAGAGTGAATACAGAGGGTTCACCACAAGATCTAAACAATTGGTCAGCCTCAAAAACAGGAAGGCCAGACTAGAGTTTGCTAAACGACATCTAAAAAAGCCTTCACAGTTCTGGAACAACATCCTATGGACAGATGAGACCAAGATCCACTTGTACCAGAGTGATGGGAAGAGAAGAGTATGGAGAAGGGAAGGATCTGCTCTTGATCCTAAGCATACCACCTCATCAGTGAAGCATGGTGGTGGTAGTGTTATGGCGTGGGCATGTATGGCTGCCAATGGAACTGGTTCTCTTGTATTTATTGATGATGTGACTGCTTTTGTCAGCAGGATAAATTCTGAAGTGTTTCGGGCAATATTATCTGCTCATATTCAGCCAAATGCTTCAGAACTCATTGGACGGCGCTTCACAGTGCAGATGGACAATGACCCAAAGCATACTGCAAAAGCAACCAAAGAGTTTTTTAAGGGAAAGAAGTGGAATGTTATGCAATGGCCAAGTCAATCGCCTGACCTGAATCCGATTGAGCATGCATTTCACTTGCTGAGGACAAAACTGAAGGGAAAATGCCCCAAGAACAATCAGGAACTGAAGACAGTTGCAGTAGAGGCCTGGCAGAGCATCACCAGGGATGAAACCCAGTGTCTGGTGATGTCTATGCATTCCAGACTTCAGGCTGTAATTGACTGCAAAGGATTTGCAACCAAGTATTAAAAAGTGAAAGTTTGATTTATGATTATTATTCTGTCCCATTACTTTTGGTCTCGTAACAAATGGGAGGCACATATGCAAACTGTTGTAATTCCTGCACCGTTCACCTGATTTGGATGTAAATACCCTCAAATTAAAGCTGATAGTTTGCAGTTAAAGCACATCTTGTTCGCTTCATTTCAAATCCATTGTGGTGGTGTATAGAGCCAAAAATGTTAGAATTGTGTCGATGTCCCAATATTTATGGACCTGACTGTATATATATACAGTACAGACCAAAAGTTTGGACACACCTTCTCATTCAAAGAGTTTTCTTTATTTTCATGACTATGATGGCATCAAAACTATGAATTAACACATGTGGAATTATATACATAACAAACAAGTGTGAAACAACTGAAAATATGTCATATTCTAGGTTCTTCAAAGTAGCCACCTTTTGCTTTGATTACTGCTTTCCACACTCTTGGCATTCTTTTGATGAGCTTCAAGAGGTAGTCCCCTGAAATGGTCTTCCAACAGTCTTGAAGGAGTTCCCAGAGATGCTTAGCACTTGTTGGCCCTTTTGCCTTCACTCTGCGGTCCAGCTCACCCCAAACCATCTCGATTGGGTTCAGGTCCGGTGACTGTGGAGGCCAGGTCATCTGGCGCAGCACCCCATCACTCTCCTTCATGGTCAAATAGCCCTTACTTTCAAAGTTTTCCCGATTTTTCGGCTGACTGACTGACCTTCATTTCTTAAAGTAATGATGGCCACTCGTTTTTCTTTACTTAGCTGCTTTTTTCTTGCCATAATACAAATTCTAACAGTCTATTCAGTAGGACTCTCAGCTGTGTATCCACCTGACTTCTTCTCAACGCAACTGATGGTCCCAACCCCACTTATAAGGCAAGAAATCCCACTTATTAAACCTGACAGGGCACACCTGTGAAGTGAAAACCATTTCAGGGGACTACCTCTTGAAGCTCATCAAGAGAATGCCAAGAGTGTGCAAAGCAGTAATCAAAGCAAAAGGTGGCTACTTTGAAGAACCTAGAATATGACATATTTTCAGTTGTTTCACACTTGTTTGTTATGTATATAATTCCACATGTGTTCATTCATAGTTTTGATGCCTTCAGTGTGAATCTACAATTTTCATAGTCATGAAAATAAAGAAAATGAGAAATGAGAAGGTGTGTCCAAACTTTTGGTCTGTACTATATATATATATATATATATATATATATATATATATAGCACTATATCGAATATATTAGTTTTTAACAAGAATATATAGCAATATGGCGAATATTCGAAAAAGCAAATATAGAGCAATTTAGCTAATATAGTGCTATAATCTTCTTTGTCTAATAGTTGTCATTTTTTTCTCATCTGAAGTCCAGATTGGAAAAAAATTACAACTATAAAAAAAAAGATTATAGCACTATATTAGCTAAATTGCTCTACATTTTTTTTTTATATTCGCTATATTGCTATATATTCTTGTTTTAGAATATTACGAATATTTGAAAAAAACTAATATATTCGATATAGTGCTATGAGTCATTGGCCTACAAGGAAGAAGCAGGGAGGAATCATGTTTATACTCGGCAATTGAAAAATTTGCGCTAAAAATTAGCATTATTAAAATTTGTATATTTCGCTATCATTACCTTGCTGATTTTTCCAGTAAAAAAAATCTTAGAATATAACGAATATTTTAATTCTCGAATATTCGACAAATATTCTACAAAATTTTCGCGAAATATTGTGAATTCGAATATGACCCCTGCCGCTCATCACTATCAAAAATCTGGCAACTAAAATTTAATGTTGATAAGTGCAAGATAATGCACCTGGGGCATAAAAACCCAAGAGCAGAATATAAAATCAGTGATACAGTCCTAACCTCAGTATCTGAGGAAAGGGATTTAGGGGTCATTAATTCAGAAGACTTAAAGGTAGGCAGGCAATGTCATAGAGCAGCAGGAAATGTTAGCAAAATGCTTGGGTGATTAGCAAGAGGAATTACCAGTAGAAAGAGGGAGGTGCTCATGCAGCTCTACAGAGCACTAGTGAGACCTCATTTGGAGTATTGTGCTCAGTACTGGAGACCATATCTCCAGAAGGATATTGATACTTTGGAGAGAGTTCAGAGAAGAGCTACTAAACTGGTACATGGATTGCAGGATAAAACTTACCAGGAAAGATTAAAGGACCTTAACATGTGTAGCTTGGAAGAAAGACGAGACAGAGGGGATATGATAGAAACTTTTAAATACATAAAGGGAATCAACAAGGTAAAAGAGGAGAGAATATTTAAAAGAAGAAAATCTGCTACAAGAGGACATAGTTTTAAATTAGAGGGGCAAAGGTTTAAAAGTAATATCAGTAAGTATTACTTTACTGAGAGAGTAGTGGATGCATGGAATAGCCTTCCTGCAGAAGTGGCAGCTGCAAATACAGTGGAGGAGTTTAAGCATGCATGGGATAGGCATAAGGCCATCCTTCATATAAGATAGGGCCAGGGGCTATTCATAGTATTCAGTATATTGGGCAGACTAGATGGGCCAAATGGTTCTTATCTGCCGACACATTCTATGTTTCTATGTAATTTTTCCTCTAAAATCGATTTTATCTTTTTGGTGCGTATTATTGTCAGTCTGTAAAAGTGGCGTACTACTCGGACAACATCATTCCCAGCAGCAATCTGGTAGTACAAGATGCAACCAGGCATCCTCCACATGCTGTTCCTGAACCATTTAGGTGGTGTTTCCTTTATTTTCTGAACTTTTTCTATGAACCAGGCACACTCCCCTCTTCAGAGCAGGGGGTGTCTGGTTTAAAGCTCGGGTTCTCCCTTTGACTTCCATTATACTTGGGTGCTAAGTAGAGGTATCAAGGTGTTTTCCAGGTGAATCTCAATGATTATCAGAATTAAAGCACGAGGACGTCTCCTTAGGCAATACTTCTGTGTTGCTTTTATGTCCACCAGGCACAAAGTGTATTGATTCCATATACAGCACAAAACATGAATTCAGACACAGTAAAGTCCACTAGTAAAGCCCACTGTAAACTCCTTCTTGACTTGGTGGTAGAAGGAAAATTTTATATGCCTGTTTTTCAGGGTAAAGAGTAAGGTTGATGCTATAGTATACCAAATATTTCAGACAATTTTGAGACTTTATGATTCAGAATGTGTGGCAACTGTTTGTGAAAGTCCATTTCTTGTTCCAGTATGACTCTGGTGTTGAGGACTCCGGTGATCTGCACAGAGCCCTGATCTGAATTTCTTTCAACACACTTACACAATATACAACTTGAACACTGATGGCATGGCAGACCTTACCAACATCAGTGCCTGATCAGTGCATTATCTTTGACCTTTAACATTTGAAAAAGATAATATTTTTATTAATTACTTTTATACAAATGCACATTTTGCCGATTTCCCAACTGCTATGAATGACATATACTGTTTTCTCCTAATCTATTTTCTATTTTTTTTATTTTCTATATGATATTCCTGATACAGCGATCTAGTCTAAGTACCAATAGCAGTTCTTTAGATTTGCTTTTCAACAGGCATCTAGATGTGTGCATGCTCATTGACATGCACAGAAGTATCTCTACAGAAAGCAGAGGAGGAGCTACAAGCAACAGGTTTGGCTTAGTTCATATTACCATTTATCTTTCCGCTCGTCTCATTCGTCAGGAGAAGAAAAGAAAATGCATCCTGTAAAAAAAAATTATCCTGTTGTATCAGTTGTCATCCGTTAGATCCATTTCTGTCTGGAAAGGATCCTGTTTTTTGTTTTTTTTTTCTCTTCTTCTGATGGATCTTAAGTAGAGTTGAGCGAACACCTGGATGTTCGGGTTCGAGAAGTTCGGCCGAACTTCCCGGAAATGTTCGGGTTCGGGATCCGAACCCGACCCGAACATCGCCCCGAACCCGAACCCCATTGCAGTCAATGGGGACCTGAACTTTTCGGCACTAAAAAGGCTGTAAAACAGCCCAGGAAAGAGCTAGAGGGCTGCAAAAGGCAGCAACATGTAGTTAAATCCCCTGCAAACGAATGTGGATAGGGAAATGAATTAAAATAAAATAAAAAAAAATAAAAAATTAACCAATATCGATTGGACAGAGGTCCCAAAGCAGAGAATCTGGCTTCACGTCAGCAGAGAATCAGTCTCTTCATGCCATAGCAGAGAATCTGGCTTCATGTCAGCAGAGAATCAGTCTTCATGTCATAGCAGAGAATCAGGCTTTACGTCACCCACCACTGGAACAGGCTACTGTCACATATTTAGGCCCAGGCACCCAGGCAGAGGAGAGAGGTCCCGTAACAGAGAATCTGGCTTCATGTCAGCACAGAATCAGTCTTCATGTCATAGCAGTGAATCAGGCTTCACATCACCCACCACTGGAACAGGTCACTGTCACATATTTAGGCCCAGGCACCCAGGCAGAGGAGAGAGGTCCCGTAACAGAGAATCTGGCTTCATGTCAGCACAGAATCAGTCTTCATGTTATAGCAGAGAATCAGGCTTCACATCACCCACCAGTGGAACAGGCCACTGTCACAAATTTAGGCCCCGGCACCCAGACAGAGGAGAGAGGTCCCGTAACAGAGAATCTGGCTTCATGTCAGCAGAGAATCAGTCTTCATGTCATAGCAGAGAATCAGGCTTCACGTCACCCACCACTGGAACAGGCCACTGTCACATATTTAGGCCCAGGCACCCAGGCAGAGGAGAGAGGTCCCGTAACGGAGAATCTGGCTTCATGTCAGCACAGAATCAGTCTTCATGTTATAGCAGAGAATCAGGCTTCACGTCACCCAACACTGGAACAGGCCACTGTCACATATTTAGGCCCCGGCACACAGACAGAGGAGAGAGGTCCCGTAACAGAGAATCTGGCTTCATGTCAGCACAGAATCAGTCTTCATGTCATAGCAGAAAATCAGGCTTCACGTCACCCACCACTGGAACAGGCCACTGTCACATATTTAGGCCCAGGCATCCAGGGAGAGGAGAGAGGTCCCGTAACAGAGAATCTGGCTTCATGTCAGCACAGAATCAGTCTTCATGTCATAGCAGAGAATCAGGCTTCACGTCACCCACCACTGGAACAGGCCACTGTCACATATTTAGGCCCCGGCACCCAGGCAGAGGAGAGAGGTCCCGTAACAGAGAATCTGGCTTCATGTCAGCACAGAATCAGTCTTCATGTTATAGCAGAGAATCAGGCTTCACGTCACCCACCACTGGAACAGGCCACTGTCACATATTTAGGCCCCGGCACCCAGACAGAGGAGAGAGGTCCCGTAACAGAGAATCTTGCTTTATGTCAGCACAGAATCAGTCTTCATGTCATAGCAGAGAATCAGGCTTCATGTCACCCACCACTGGAACAGGCCACTGTCACATATTTAGGCCCAGGCACCCAGACAGAGGAGAGAGGTCCCGTAACAGAGAATCTGGCTTCATGTCAGCACAGAATCAGTCTTCATGTTATAGCAGAGAATCAGGCTTCACGTCACCCACCACTGGAACAGGCCACTGTCACACATTTAGGCCCCGGCACCCAGACAGAGGAGAGACGTCACGTAACAGAGAATCTGGCCTTATGTCAGCGCAGAATCAGTCTTCATGTCATAGCAGAGAATCAGGCATCACGTCACCCACCACTGGAACAGGCCACTGTCACACATTTAGGCCAGGCACCCAGGCAGAGGAGAGAGGTCCCGTAACAGAGAATCTGGCCTTATGTCAGCACAGAATCTGTCTTCATGTCATAGCAGAGAATCAGGCTTCACGTCACCCACCACTGGAACAGGCCACTGTCACACATTTAGGCCCCAACACCCAGGCAGAGGAGAGAGGTCCCGTAACAGAGAATCTGGCCTTATGTCAGCACAGAATCTGTCTTCATGTCATAGCAGAGAATCAGGCTTCACGTCACCCACCACTGGAACAGGCCACTGTCACACATTTAGGCCCCGGCACCCAGACAGAGGAGAGGTTCATTCAACTTTGGGTTGCCCCGCAATATAATGGTAAAATGAAAATAAAAATAGGATTGAATGAGGAAGTGCCCTGGAGTACAATAATATATTGTTAAGGGGAGGTAGTTAATGTCTAATCTGCACAAGGGATGGACAGGTCCTGTGGGATCCATGCCTGGTTCATTTTTATGAACGTCAGCTTGTCCACATTGGCTGTAGACAGGCGGCTGCGTTTGTCTGTAATGACGCCCCCTGCCGTGCTGAATACACGTTCAGACAAAACGCTGGCCACCGGGCAGGCCAGCACCTCCAAGGCATAAAAGGCTAGCTCTGGCCACGTGGACAATTTGGAGACCCAGAAGTTGAATGGGGCCGAATCGTCAGTCAGTACGTGGAGGGGTGTGCACAGGTACTGTTCCACCATCTTATTGAAATGTTGCCTCCTGCTAACACGTTCCGTATCAGGTGGTGGTGCAGTTAGCTGTGGCGTGGTGACAAAACTTTTCCACCCAACACTGGAACAGGCCACTGTCACATATTTAGGCCCCGGCACCCAGACAGAGGAGAGAGGTCCCGTAACAGAGAATCTGGCTTCATGTCAGCACAGAATCAGTCTTCATGTTATAGCAGAGAATCAGGCTTCACGTCACCCACCACTGGAACAGGCCACTGTCACATATTTAGGCCCCGGCACCCAGACAGAGGAGAGAGGTCCCGTAACAGAGAATCTGGCTTCATGTCAGCACAGAATCAGTCTTCATGTCATAGCAGAGAATCAGGCTTCATGTCACCCACCACTGGAACAGGCCACTGTCACATATTCAGGCCCAGGCACCCAGGCAGAGGAGAGAGGTCCCGTAACAGAGAATCTGGCTTCATGTCAGCACAGAATCAGTCTTCATGTTATAGCAGAGAATCAGGCTTCACGTCACCCACCACTGGAACAGGCCACTGTCACATATTTAGGCCCCGGCACCCAGACAGAGGAGAGAGGTCCCGTAACAGAGAATCTGGCTTCATGTCAGCACAGAATCAGTCTTCATGTCATAGCAGAGAATCAGGCTTCACGTCACCCACCACTGGAACAGGCCACTGTTACATATTTAGGCCCAGGCACCGAGGCAGAGGAGAGAGGTCCCGTAACAGAGAATCTGGCTTCATGTCAGCACAGAATCAGTCTTCATGTTATAGCAGAGAATCAGGCTTCACATCACCCACTACTGGAACAGGCCACTGTCACATATTTAGGCCCCGGCACCCAGACAGAGGAGAGGTTCATTCAACTTTGGGTTGCCCCGCAATATAATGGTAAAATGAAAATAAAAATAGGATTGAATGAGGAAGTGCCCTGGAGTACAATAATATATTGTTAAGGGGAGGTAGTTAATGTCTAATCTGCACAAGGGATGGACAGGTCCTGTGGGATCCATGCCTGGTTCATTTTTATGAACGTCAGCTTGTCCACATTGGCTGTAGACAGGCTGCTGCGTTTGTCTGTAATGACGCCCCCTGCCGTGCTGAATACACGTTCAGACAAAACGCTGGCCGCCGGGCAGGCCAGCACCTCCAAGGCATAAAAGGCTAGCTCTGGCCACGTGGACAATTTGGAGACCCAGAAGTTGAATGGGGCCGAATCGTCAGTCAGTACGTGGAGGGGTGTGCACAAGTACTGTTCCACCATCTTATTGAAATGTTGCCTCCTGCTAACACGTTCCGTATCAGGTGGTGGTGCAGTTAGCTGTGGCGTGGTGACAAAACTTTTCCACATCTCTGCCATGCTAACCCTGCCCTCAGAGGAGCTGGCCGTGACACAGCTGCGTTGGCGACCTCTTTCTCCTCCTCTGCCTTCGCCTTGGGCTTCCACTTGTTCCCCTGTGACATTTGGGAATGCTCTCAGTAGCGCGTCTACCAACGTGCGCTTGTACTCGCGCAACTTTCTATCACGCTCCAGTGCATGAAGTAAGGTGGGCACATTGTCTTTGTACCGTGGATCCAGCAGGGTGGCAACCCAATAGTCCGCACACGTTAAAATGTGGGCAACTCTGCTGTCGTTGCACAGGCACTGCAGCATGTAGTCGCTCATGTGTGCCAGGCTGCCCAGAGGTAAGGACAAGCTGTCCTCTGTGGGAGGCGTATCGTCATCGTCCTGCGTTTCCCCCCAGCCACGCACCAGTGATGGGCCCGAGCTGCGTTGGGTGCCAGCCCGCTGTGAACCTGCTTCATCCTCATCCTCCCCCACCTCCTCCTCATCCTCGTCCTCCTCGTCCTCCAGTAGTGGGCCCTGTCTGGCCACATTTGTACCTGGCCTCTGCTGTTGCAAAAAACCTCCCTCTGAGTCACTTCGAAGAGACTGGCCTGAAAGTGCTAAAAATGACCCCTCTTCCTCCTCCTCCTCCTGGGCCACCTCCTCTTCCATCATCGCCCTAAGTGTTTTCTCAAGGAGACATAGAAGTGGTATTGTAACGCTGATAACGGCGTCATCACCACTGGCCATGTTGGTGGAGTACTCGAAACAGCGCAACAGGGCACACAGGTCTCGCATGGAGGCCCAGTCATTGGTGGTGAAGTGGGGCTGATCCGCAGTGCGACTGACCCGTGCGTGCAGCAGCTGAAACTCCACTATGGCCTGCTGCTGCTCGCACAGTCTGTCCAGCATGTGCAAGGTGGAGTTCCACCTGGTGGGCACGTCGCATATGAGGCGGTGAGCGGGAAGGCCGAAGTTACGCTGTAGCGCAGACAGGCGAGCACCGGCAGGGTGTGAACGCCGGAAGCGCAAACAGACGGCCCGCACTTTATGCAGCAGCTCTGACATGTCGGGGTAGTTGTGAATGAACTTCTGCACCACCAAATTCTGCACATGCGCCAGGCAAGGTATGTGCGTCAAACCGGCTAGTCCCAGAGCTGCAACGAGATTTCGCCCATTATCGCACACCACCAGGCCGGGCTTGAGGCTCACCGGCAGCAACCACTCGTCGGTCTGTTGTTCTATACCGCACCACAACTCCTGTGCGGTGTGGGGCCTGTCCCCCAAACATATGAGTTTCAGAACGGCCTGCTGACAATTACCCCGGGCTGTGCTGAAGTTGCTGGTGAAGGTGTGTGGCTGACTGGATGAGCAGGTGGAAGAAGAGGAGGAGGAAGCTGAGTAGGAGGAGGAGGAGACAGGAGGCAAAGAATGTTGCCCTGCGATCCTTGGCAGCGGAAGGACGTGCGCCAAACAGCTCTTCCCCTGGGGCCCAGCCACCACTACATTTACCCAGTGTGCAGTTAGGGAGATATAGCGTCCCTGGCCGTGCTTACTGGTCCACGTATCTGTGGTTAGGTGGATCTTGCCACAGATGGCGTTGCGCAGTGCACACTTGATTTTATCGGACACTTGGTTGTGCAGGGAAGGCACGGCTCTCTTGGAGAAGTAGTGGCGGCTGGGAACAACATACTGTGGGACAGCAAGCGACATGAGCTGTTTGAAGCTGTCTGTCTCCACCAGCCTAAATGACAGCATTTCATAGGCCAGTAGTTTAGAAATGCTGGCATTGAGGGCCAGGGATCGAGGGTGGCTAGGTGGGAATTTACGCTTTCTCTCAAATGTTTGTGAGATGGAGAGCTGAACACTGCCGTGTGACATAGTTGAGATGCTTGGTGACGCAGGTGGTGGTGTTGGTGGTACATCCCATGTTTGCTGGGCGGCAAGTGCCAACGTCCCTCCAGAGGCGGAGGAAGAGGCCGAGGCGGCGGCAGCAGCAGAAGAGGCCGAGGCGGCAGCAGCAGTAGAGGTAGCAGGGGGAGCCTGAGTGACTTCCTTGTTTTTAAGGCGTTTACTCCACTGCAGTTCATGCTTTGCATGCAGGTGCCTGGTCATGCAGGTTGTGCTAAGGTTCAAAACGTTAATGCCTCGCTTCAGGCTCTGATGGCACAGCGTGCAAACCACTCGGGTCTTGTCATCAGCACATTGTTTGAAGAAATGCCATGCCAGGGAACTCCTTGAAGCTGCCTTTTGGGTGCTCGGTCCCAGATGGCGGCGGTCAGTAGCAGGCGGAGTCTCTTGGCGGCGGGTGTTCTGATTTTGCCCACTGCTCCCTCTTTGTCTTTTGCTACGCTGTTGGCTCGGTCTCACCACTGCCTCTTCCTCGAACTGTGAAAGTCGGTGGCACGACCTTCATTCCATGTGGGGTCTAGGACCTCATCGTCCCCTGCATCGTCTTCCACCCAGTCTTGATCCCTGACCTCCTGTTCAGTCTGCACACTGCAGAAAGACGCAGCAGTTGGCACCTGTGTTTCGTCATCATCAGAGTCGTGCTGAGGTGGTATTCCCATGTCCTCATCATCAGGAAACATAAGTGGTTGTGTGTTAGTGCATTCTATCTCTTCCACCCCTGGGGAAGCGCTATGTGGATGCCCTTGGGAAACCCTGGCAGCAGAGTCTTCAAACAGCATAAGAGACTGCTGCATAACTTGAGGCTCAGACAGTTTCCCTGATATGCATGGGGGTGATGTGACAGACTGATGGGCTTGGTTTTCATGCGCCATCTGTGCGCTTTCTGCAGAAGACTGGGTGGGAGATAATGTGAACGTGCTGGATGCACTGTCGGCCACCCTATTGACTAATGCCTGTACCTGCTCAGGCCTTACCATCCTTAGAACGGCATTGGGCCCCACCAAATATCCCTGTAAATTCTGGCGGCTACTGGGACCTGAGGTAGTTGGTGCACTAGGACGTGTGGCTGTGGCAGAACGGCCACGTCCTCTCCCAGCACCAGAGGGTCCACTAACACCACCACGACCATGTCCACGTCCGCGTCCCTCACTAGATGTTTTCCTCATTGTTACCGTTCACCACAATAAGAAAAATATTATTCGGGCCAATGTATTGAATTAAAATTCAGGCCTTTTTTTACAGACACTTAACACTGTCTGGCTATCTATATAGGTACCGTATTACACTAATACAGGCACACCAGTAATGACAGATTTAGCTGAATATAAATGTGAGGCCTATTTTTTAGGCGCTGTGTGACAGTTATCACAGAATTAGACTTGTATCTGCACTGTAGCGTGTGTGTTAAGTTTTTCAGAATGACCCTATCAGCACCTTGAATCTAATATACCCTTTTAGGGATAGATTTAAAGTAGGTCTGATACAGCAGAAACCACTAATTTTGAGAATTGCAAATTTGGGAATTGTTTTTCAACCCAAAACAAAAACTGTGCTTTTACGGTCACTAAAAATAACTTGACCAGCTAAAACAGTACTGATTTGGAGGAATATAAATGTGAGGCCTATTTTTTAGGCGCTGTGTGACAGGTATACGTTTAATCACAGAATTAGACTTGTATCTGCACTGTAGCGTGTGTGTTAAGTTTTTCAGAATGACCCTAACAGCACCTTGAATCTAATATACCCTTTTAGGGATAGATTTAAAGTAGGCCTGATACAGCAGAAACCACTAATTTTGAGAATTGCAAATTTGGGAATTGTTTTTCAACCCAGAACAAAAACTGTGCTTTTACGGTCACTAAAAATAACTTGACCAGCTAAAACAGTACTGATTTGGATGAATATAAATGTCAGGCCTATTTTTTAGTTGAATGATTATGTACTCTGCACACCTTGGGTCCAGTGTGGGTGCCTGTGAGAGTGGTTTAGACAATATAGGTTAAATATCCACGGCACTCCAAAAAGTTTTTGCAAGAATAATTTCATTTAATTCTTAATAAACAGAATGCTGTTAATATACATCCAGTGCAAGTTCATTTACATATAGTAAGTATTTTATGCCATATCAGATAGAAAAATCCCGAACGTTTCGGTCTGTACGACCTTCTTCAGCGGGGTCTGAAGGCAGAGAGAATAGGCATGCGCTGGATGTGCACATCCAGCGCATGCCTATTCTCTCTGCCTTCAGACCCCGCTGAAGAAGGTCGTACAGACCGAAACGTTCGGGATTTTTCTATCTGATATGGCATAAAATACTTACTATATGTAAATGAACTTGCACTGGATGTATATTAACAGCATTCTGTTTATTAAGAATTAAATGAAATTATTCTTGCAAAAACTTTTTGGAGTGCCGTGGATATTTAACCTATAAGGCCTATTTTTTAGGCGCTGGGTGACAGGCTCAACTTGCCCCTGATGTAGTATATGGCCAAAAAATAACCACACTATTGATGGTTAAATGCACTTGAGTGACACAGGCTCAGCCTGCACCTGATGTAGTATATGGCCAAAAATTAACCACACTGTTGATGGTTAAATGCACTTGGGTGACACAGGCTCAGTCTGCACCTGATATAGTATATGGCCAAAAATTAACCACACTGTTGATGGTTAAATGTACTTGGGTGACACAGGCTCAGCCTGCACCTGATGTAGTATATGGCCAAAAAATAACCACACTGTTGATGGTTAAATGCACTTGGGTGACACAGGCTCAGCCTGCACCTGATGTAGTATATGGCCAAAAAATAACCAGACTGTTGATGGTTAAATGCACTTCAGTGACACAGGCTCAGCCTGCAGCTGATGTAGGATATAGCAAAAAATAAGCACACTATTGATGGTTAAAAGCACTTGGTGGTAGCTTGTGCTGGCGCACCACAAGCCACAAAATGGCCGCCGATCACCCCAGAAAAAAGTGATCTAAAAACGCTCTGGGCAGCCTAAAAAAAGTGAGCAAGTCGATATTAGCACTTCAATGATCCACAGCTGGAAATCGATCACTGAATTAAGTCTTTTGGAGGAGTTAATCTGCCTAATCTCGCCCTAACGTTGCAGCAGCAACCACTACCTATGCTTGAATCAGCAGAGTGACGTGCAGCGCTATGTGACCCAAGCTTATATAGAGGCTGGGTCACATGCTGCACTGGCCAATCACAGCCATGACAATAGTAGGCATGGCTGTGATGGCCTCTTGGGGCAAGTAGTATGACGCTTGTTGATTGGCTGCTTTGCAGCCTTTCAAAAAGCGCCAAGAAAGCGCCGAACACCGAACCCGGACTTTTACGAAAATGTTCGGGTTCGGGTCCGTGTCACGGACACCCCAAAATTCGGTACCAACCTGAACTATACAGTTCGGGTTCGCTCATCCCTAATCTTAAGAACAGAAGCTAAACTGTTATGTAAACTCAGCCTTATAGGATGAAATAACCCTTTTATGATGATAGCATATCCATACCTTTGCTTAAATTTTTTTTTTTTCTTTTTTTTTTTCAGGTGTTTTTTTTTAACATGAAGCTGGCCATACACATATTTTTTGGGCGAACCCGATGAGAATGGTGTGTTCAGTCAACACACTAATGTGTGCCGGGAGCTTCCGACTCTCCCATGACAAATTATGCTTACCTGATCCTTTTGTTCTCCAGGGAGAACTTTATGGCAGTGGCTTTCTCTGCTCTCCCCACAGCATACACAGCGGAGCCGAATATGTATGTGTATGGGGAAGCCAGGAGGGAGATATAGCTGTCAGCCGAATGATCAAAGCCCCTTATAAAAGGACAGTCTGCCCAAATCATCTCCTTCTAATAAATTTTAATTATAGATCACACATATACAATTTCACTCACACAAGTCTAAGCAGAGGTCACAGTCTAATTCTCCTAAGTTTTTCTGGTAATAATCTATGTTTGATTCAGTAGATCTGCTGAGGGTGCCTCAGTGTCAGCAGTGACATGGTAAAGAGACATAAATAAGACAAACGTTTAACGGTGGCTTCAGCTTACTGTTAAGTGGATAGTAAAACAGAAAAATAGGATTGAAATAGTTGTGGATCTTAAAGCTATATTTAGTGACATTTAGCATGAAGAATTATTAGGGGTGTTGTTTGGATGCAAAATAAATTTTGGTCTTACGCTGACAAACCCATTTTTAAAACCATCAGTGGAACCAATAGAGCAATAAAATAGAAGAAATTGGAAGTTTTATACCTTCCTTTAGAAGCACTGGTATAACTCTTACAATGTTGGCAAACTTACTAAAAAGGAATACACAAATGATTGTGAAGGAAATTACCCGAGTGACATCAATGTTAATCTTGCTTTCTTGGTTAATAAAAACTTACATACGGTATGTGGTAAATTAGCAAAAAGAGATGGTAAACTCCACTGAAGAAGAAATGACCTTGAACTCTACACTGCCCTAACACTCATTTCCAGCCATTGCTTGTTTATATATAAACTGCCTTTTCATTTCTCATTTAATTTCATGGTGTGTGTCTGCTTTAAAGAGGGCTGTATAATCTTTAGACTAAAATTTATTGCCAAAGTTAAGACTATTTTAAAAGCTACATAACTCCACCGACTGGTGTATTTGACATGACTGTGAACAGAATTTTGTTAGCTAATGCCAAAATTGACTTTTCATTTTGGAAGATAAGTAAGCCTTTAGAAGAATAGTCTGCAGTGACCATAAACTGAAAGTCATTGTCTCAAGATTGAAAAGTTCAGCTTGTTTCCTCATGTGTTGAAGGGACACTTCCATCAATTTTTTTTTTAATCCTTCACCAACCTATTTCTCTTTCTATCATTTAGAGTTTCTCTTCATATAAACAGTGCCATTCCATAGGCTGTGTCTATTATTTTAAGCCCTATTCAAATGAATGGACACATGCCATGGAAACAGTGGTACTGTTTTTGGAAAAATATACAACCTTTTTAAATCTACAACCTCTTAAACCTGCGCTTTCAAAATAATCTTGCAGCCTTCCGACCTTTTGTGGGAAGATAATCTGGTCAGAATTTACCCCTCTGTTGGGCCGCTTATTCCACTATCTCTGCTGCACCGGTTCCGATCAAAAATGTTCCTGATTGTTCCTATTCAGCTGCATTTAAAGCAGTAGTACAAGGTTGTTTTAGACATGAGCTGGTTTTAATACAGTTTCAAAAACCTTAGTATAAGGGTCCTTTTTCATGGCCCGATGCAGGGTTATAATGAGTGCTGAAGAATCTTTACACAATCCAATGAAAAGTGCATGGTGGACAACTGACCATTAATATGATTGTTCGTTTCCTATAAAAATTTTATTATGCAGGCAGCAGCTCCTCTGTTTATATGACCAACAAGTTTTTTTATGCTTGCAAGGATAATTTGATAAATTGATGATCAACTGAACAAACATTCCTGATTACTGCCCCATGTAATAGGCCCTTAAAGGGGGTGTCTCAGTTCAGCAAATGTTATTTATCACGTACACGAAGTTAATACAAGGCTCTTTCTAATGTATTGCGAATGTCTATACTCCCTCCTTTGCTGGCTTGATAAATTTTTTCATCAAATTATACATTATTTGTATCAATTGTTGTGAGCTCCCTACAATCTGGCAGTGGTGCACATGCTTGCTCACTATAGGAAAAGGTGCGGCTTCTTGGTTTGCTGGGAGCACAGATTGTGCATAGGCGAGCACTTTTTCTTATAGTGGGCAAGCACTACCACCACTGCTGGAATGTAGGGTGGTCATAACTAGGGATGAGCGAACCCGAACTGTATAGTTCGGGTTCGTACCGAATTTTGGGGTGTCCGTGACACGGACCCGAACCCGAACATTTTCGTAAAAGTCCGGGTTCGGGTTCGGTGTTCGGCGCTTTCTTGGCGCTTTTTGAAAGGCTGCAAAGCAGCCAATCAACAAGCGTCATACTACTTGCCCCAAGAGGCCATCACAGCCTTGCCTACTATTGGCATGGCTGTGATTGGCCAATGCAGCATGTGACCCAGCCTCTATATAAGCTTGGGTCACATAGCGCTGCACGTCACTCTGCTGATTCAAGCATAGGTAGAGGTTGCTGCTGCGACGTTAGGGCGAGATTAGGCAGATTAACTCCTCCAAAAGACTTAATTTAGTGATCGATCTCCAGCTGTGGATCATTGAAGTGCTAATATCGACTTGCTCACTTTTTTTAGGCTGCCCAGAGCGTTTTTAGATCACTTTTTTCTGGGGTGATCGGCGGCCATTTTGTGGCTTGTGGTGCTCCAGCACAAGCTACCATCAAGTGCTTTTAACCATCAATAGTGTGCTTATTTTCTGCTATATCCTACATCAGCTGCAGGCTGAGCCTGTGTCACCGAAGTGCATTTAACCATCAACAGTCTGGTTATTTTTTGGCCATATACTACATCAGGTGCAGGCTGAGCCTGTGTCACCCAAGTGCATTTAACCATCAACAGTGTGGTTATTTTTTGGCCATATACTACATCAGGTGCAGGCTGAGCCTGTGTCACCCAAGTACATTTAACCATCAACAGTGTGGTTAATTTTTGGCCATATACTACATCAGGTGCAGACTAAGCCTGTGTCACCCAAGTGCATTTAACCATCAACAGTGTGGTTAATTTTTGACCATATACTACATCAGGTGCAGGCTGAGCCTGTGTCACTCAAGTGCATTTAACCATCAATAGTGTGGTTATTTTTTGGCCATATACTACATCAGGGGCAAGTTGAGCCTGTCACCCAGCGCCTAAAAAATAGACCTGACATTTCTATTCAACCAAATCTGTACTGTTTTAGCTGGTCAAGTTATTTGTAGTGACCGTAAAAGCACAGTTTTTGTTCTGGGTTGAAAAACTATTCCCAAATTTGCCATTCTCAAAATAACTAAGTAGTTTATGTTATATGAGGCCTACTTAAAATCTATCCCAAAAAGGATATCTTAGATTCAAGGTGCTGATAGTGTCATTCAGAAAAACTTAACACACACGCTACCGTGCAGATACAAGTCTAATTCTGTGATTAAACGTATACCTGTCACACAGCGCAAAAAAAAATAGGCCTCACATTTCTATTCAACCAAATCTGTACTGTTTGAGCTGGTCAAATTATTTGTAGTGACCGTAAAAGCACAGTTTTTGTTCTGGGTTGAAAAACTATTCAGAAATTTGACATTCTCAAAATAACTAAGTAGTTTATGCTATATGAGGCCTACTTGAAATCTATCCCAAAAAGGATATCTTAGATTCAAGGTGCTGATAGTGTCATTCAGAAAAACTTAACACACACGCTACCGTGCAGATACAAGTCTAATTCTGTGATTAAACCTATACCTGTCACACAGCGCAAAAAAAAATAGGTCTCACATTTCTATTCAACCAAATCTGTACTGTTTGAGCTGGTCAAGTTATTTGTAGTGACCGTAAAAGCACAGTTTTTGTTCTGGGGTGAAAAACTATTCCCAAATTTGCCATTCTCAAAATTGTGGTGAACGGGAACAATGAGGAAAACATCTAATAAGGAACGCGTACGCGGACGTGGACATGGTCGTGGTGGTGTTAGTGGACCCTCTGGTGCTGGGAGATGACGTGGACGTTCTGCCACATCCACACGTTCTAGTGAACCTCAGGTCCCAGTAGGCCTGAGCAGGTACAGGCATTAGTCAATTGGGTGGCCGACCGTGGATCCAGCAGGTTCACATTATCTCCCACCCAGTCTTCTGCAGAAAGCGCACAGATGGCGCATGAAAACCAAGCCCATCGGTCTGTCACATCACCCCCATGCATATCAGAGAAACTGTCTGAGCCTCAAGTTATGCAGCAGTCTCTTATGCTGTTTGAAGCTGCCAGGGTTTCCCAAGGGCATCCACCTAGCCCTTCCCCAGGGGTGGAAGAGATAGAATGCACTAACGCACAACCACTTATTTTTCATGATGATGAGGACATGGGAATACCACCTCAGCACGTCTCTGATGATGACGAAACACAGGTGCCAACTGCTGCGTCTTTCTGCAGTGTGCAGACTGAACAGGAGGTCAGGGATCAAGACTGGGTGGAAGTCGATGCAGGGGACGATGAGGTCCTAGACCCCACATGGAATGAAGGTCGTGCCACTGACTTTCACAGTTCGGAGGAAGAAGCAGTGGTGAGACCAAGCCAACAGCGTAGCAAAAGAGGGAGCAGTGGGCAAAATCAGAACACCCGCCGCCAAGAGACTCCGCCTGCTACTGACCGCCGCCATCTGGGACCGAGCACCCCAAAGGCAGCTTCAAGGAGTTCCCTGGCATGGCACTTCTTCAAACAATGTGCTGACGACAAGACCCGAGTGGTTTGCACGCTGTGCCATCAGAGCCTGAAGCGAGGCATTAACGTTCTGAACCTTAGCACAACCTGCATGACCAGGCACCTGCATGCAAAGCATGAACTGCAGTGGAGTAAACTCCTTAAAAACAAGGAAGTCACTCAGGCTCCCCCTGCTACCTCTTCTGCTGCTGCTGCCTCGGCCTCTTCTGCTGCTGCCGCCGCCTCGGCCTCTTCCTCCGCCTCTGGAGGAACGTTGGCACCTGCCGCCCAGCAAACATGGGATGTACCACCAACACCACCACCTGCGTCACCAAGCATCTCAACCATGTCACACGGCAGCATTCAGCTCCCCATCTCACAAACATTTGAGAGAAAGCGTAAATTCCCACCTAGCCACCCTCGATCCCTGGCCCTGAATGCCAGCATTTCTAAACTACTGGCCTATGAAATGCTGTCATTTAGGCTGGTGGAGACAGACAGCTTCAAACAGCTCATGTCGCTTGCTGTCCCACAGTATGTTGTTCCCAGCCGCCACTACTTCTCCAAGAGAGCCGTGCCTTCCCTGCACAACCAAGTGTCCGATAAAATCAAGTGTGCACTGCGCAACGCCATCTGTGGCAAGGTCCACCTAACCACAGATACGTGGACCAGTAAGCACGGCCAGGGACGCTATATCTCCCTAACTGCACACTGGGTAAATGTAGTGGTGGCTGGGCCCCAGGGGAAGAGCTGTTTGGCGCACGTCCTTCCGCTGCCAAGGATCGCAGGGCAACATTCTTTGCCTCCTGTCTCCTCCTCCTCCTACTCAGCTTCCTCCTCCTCTTCTTCCACCTGCTCATCCAGTCAGCCACACACCTTCACCAGCAACTTCAGCACAGCCCGGGGTAATTGTCAGCAGGCCGTTCTGAAACTCATATGTTTGGGGGACAGGCCCCACACCGCACAGGAGTTGTGGTGCGGTATAGGACAACAGACCGACGAGTGGTTGCTGCCGGTGAGCCTCAAGCCCGGCCTGGTGGTGTGCGATAATGGGCGAAATCTCGTTGCAGCTCTGGGACTAGCCGGTTTGACGCACATACCTTGCCTGGCGCATGTGCAGAATTTGGTGGTGCAGAAGTTCATTCACAACTACCCCGACATGTCAGAGCTGCTGCATAAAGTGCGGGCCGTCTGTTTGCGCTTCCGGCGTTCACACCCTGCCGGTGCTCGCCTGTCTGCGCTACAGCGTAACTTCGGCCTTCCCGCTCACCGCCTCATATGCGACGTGCCCACCAGGTGGAACTCCACCTTGCACATGCTGGACAGACTGTGCGAGCAGCAGCAGGCCATAGTGGAGTTTCAGCTGCTGCACGCACGGGTCAGTCGCACTGCGGATCAGCCCCACTTCACCACCAATGACTGGGCCTCCATGCGAGACCTGTGTGCCCTGTTGCGCTGTTTCGAGTACTCCACCAACATGGCCAGTGGTGATGACGCCGTTATCAGCGTTACAATACCACTTCTATGTCTCCTTGAGAAAACACTTAGGGCGATGATGGAAGAGGAGGTGGCCCAGGAGGAGGAGGAGGAAGAGGGGTCATTTTTAGCACTTTCAGGCCAGTCTCTTCGAAGTGACTCAGAGGGAGGTTTTTTGCAACAGCAGAGGCCAGGTACAAATGTGGCCAGACAGGGCCCACTACTGGAGGACGAGGAGGACGAGGATGAGGAGGAGGTGGGGGAGGATGAGGATGAAGCAGGTTCACAGCGGGCTGGCACCCAACGCAGCTCGGGCCCATCACTGGTGCGTGGCTGGGGGGAAACGCAGGACGATGACGATACGCCTCCCACAGAGGACAGCTTGTCCTTACCTCTGGGCAGCCTGGCACGCATGAGCGACTACATGCTGCAGTGCCTGTGCAACGACAGCAGAGTTGCCCACATTTTAACGTGTGCGGACTATTGGGTTGCCACCCTGCTGGATCCACGGTACAAAGACAATGTGCCCACCTTACTTCATGCACTGGAGCGTGATAGAAAGTTGCGCGAGTACAAGCGCACGTTGGTAGACGCGCTACTGAGAGCATTCCCAAATGTCACAGGGGAACAAGTGGAAGCCCAAGGCGAAGGCAGAGGAGGAGAAAGAGGTCGCCAACGCAGCTGTGTCACGGCCAGCTCCTCTGAGGGCAGGGTTAGCATGGCAGAGATGTGGAAAAGTTTTGTCACCACGCCACAGCTAACTGCACCACCACCTGATACGGAACGTGTTAGCAGGAGGCAACATTTCAATAAGATGGTGGAACAGTACTTGTGCACACCCCTCCACGTACTGACTGACGATTCGGCCCCATTCAACTTCTGGGTCTCCAAATTGTCCACGTGGCCAGAGCTAGCCTTTTATGCCTTGGAGGTGCTGGCCTGCCCGGCGGCCAGCGTTTTGTCTGAACGTGTATTCAGCACGGCAGGGGGCGTCATTACAGACAAACACAGCCACCTGTCTACAGCCAATGTGGACAAGCTGACGTTCATAAAAATGAACCAGGCATGGATCCCACAGGACCTGTCCTTTCCTTGTGCAGATTAGATATTAACTACCTCCCCTTAACAATATATTATTCTACTCCAGGGCAGGGTGACGTGAAGCCTGATTCTCTGCTATGACATGAAGACAGATTCTGTGCTGACATAAGGCCAGATTCTCTGTTACGGGACCTCTCTCCTCTGCCTGGGTGTCGGGGCCTAAATGTGTGACAGTGGCCTGTTCCAGTGGTGGGTGACGTGAAGCCTGATTCTCTGCTATGACATGAAGACAGATTCTGTGCTGACATAAGGCCAGATTCTCTGTTACGGGACCTCTCTCCTCTGCCTGGGTGCCTGGCCTAAATGTGTGACAGTGGCCTGTTCCAGTGGTGGGTGACGTGATGCCTGATTCTCTGCTATGACATGAAGACTGATTCTGCGCTGACATAAGGCCAGATTCTCTGTTACGTGACGTCTCTCCTCTGTCTGGGTGCCGGGGCCTAAATGTGTGACAGTGGCCTGTTCCAGTGGTGGGTGACGTGAAGCCTGATTCTCTGCTATGATATGAAGACAGATTCTGTGCTGACATAAGGCCAGATTCTCTGTTACGGGACCTCTCTCCTCTGCCTGGGTGCCGGGGCCTAAATGTGTGACAGTGGCCTGTTCCAGTGGTGGGTGACGTGAAGCCTAATTTTCTGCTATGACATGAAGACAAATTCTGTGCTGACATAAGGCCAGATTCTCTGTTACGGGACCTCTCTCCTCTGTCTGGGTGCCTGGGCCTAAATGTGTGACAGTGGCCTGTTCCAGTGGTGGGTGACGTGAAGCCTGATTCTCTGCTATGACATGAAGACAGATTCTGTGCTGACATAAGGCCAGATTCTCTGTTACGCGACCTCTCTCCTCTGCCTGGGTGCCTGGGCCTAAATATGTGACAGTGGCCTGTTCCAGTGGTGGGTGACGTGAAGCCTGATTCTCTGCTATGACATGAAGACAGATTCTGTGCTGACATAAGGCCAGATTCTCTGTTACGGGACCTCTCTCCTCTGCCTGGGTGCCGGGGCCTAAATATGTGACAGTGGCCTGTTCCAGTGGTGGGTGACGTGATGCCTGATTCTCTGCTATGACATGAAGACTGATTCTGCTCTGACATAAGGCCAGATTCTCTGTTACGGGACCTCTCTCCTCTGTCTTGGTGCCGGGGCCTAAATGTGTGACAGTGGCCTGTTCCAGTGGTGGGTGACGTGAAGCCTGATTCTCTGCTATGACATGAAGACAGATTCTGTGCTGACATAAAGGCAGATTCTCTGTTACGGGACCTCTCTCCTCTGCCTGGGTGCCTGGGCCTAAATATGTGACAGTGGCCTGTTCCAGTGGTGGGTGACGTGAAGCCTGATTCTCTGCTATGACATGAAGACTGATTCTGCGCTGACATAAGGCCAGATTCTCTGTTACCAGACCTCTCTCCTCTGCCTGGGTGCCTGGGCCTAAATGTGTGACAGTGGCCTGTTCCAGTGGTGGGTGACGTGATGCCTGATTCTCTGCTATGACATGAAGACTGATTCTGCGCTGACATAAGGCCAGATTCTCTGTTACGGGACCTCTCTCCTCTGTCTGGGTGCCGGGGCCTAAATGTGTGACAGTGGCCTGTTCCAGTGGTGGGTGACGTGAAGCCTGATTCTCTGCTATAACATGAAGACAGATTCTGTGCTGACATAAGGCCAGATTCTCTGTTACGGGACCTCTCTCCTCTGCCTGGGTGCCGGCGCCTAAATGTGTGACAGTGGCCTGTTCTAGTGGTGGGTGACGTGAAGCCTGATTCTCTGCTATGACATGAAGACAGATTCTGTGCTGACATAAGGCCAGATTCTCTGTTACGGGACCTCTCTCCTCTGTCTGGGTGCCTGGGCCTAAATGTGTGACAGTGGCCTGTTCCAGTGGTGGGTGACGTGAAGCCTGATTCTCTGCTATGACATGAAGACAGATTCTGTGCTGACATAAGGCCAGATTCTCTGTTACGGGACCTCTCTCCTCTGCCTGGGTGCCTGGGCCTAAATATGTGACAGTGGCCTGTTCCAGTGGTGGGTGACGTGAAGCCTGATTCTCTGCTATGACATGAAGACTGATTCTGCGCTGACATGAAGCCAGATTCTTTGCTATGGCATGAAGAGTCTGATTCTAATTTTTATTTTAATTCATTTCCCTATCCACATTTGTTTGCAGGGGATTTACCTACAAGTTGCTGCCTTTTGCAGCCCTCTAGCTCTTTCCTGGGCTGTTTTACAGCCTTTTTAGTGCCCAAAAGTTCGGGTCCCCATTGACTTCAATGGGGTTCGGGTTTGGGAAGAAGTTCGGGTCGGGAACATTTCCGGGAAGTTCGGCCGAACTTCTCGAACCCGATCATCCAGGTGTTCGCTCAACTCTAGTCATAACCTCTGGACATGAGCTGTGTATAAAGTGATGGAAAAATGAATGAAGCCAGAAGAGGAGGCAATTTGGACAATCGCAACACAATATTAAATGCCATGTATTAACTTTGTCTACATGATTAATGCCCTTTGCTAAAGTGAGACAACCCGTTTAAGCCACATTTTTCTGAATGAACAAAAGAACAAAAAGTGGCAAACTTTTTAAACCTAACCTTACCAATAGCACTGGCTTTTACATGCTCTCCCTCCATCTTCATGTACTAGTTTACAGTGATTATGTGCTCAGATGTAATGTTAGTGGCCTTCCCCAGTCACTAGTTAAATATAACACAAATCTTCTATAACTTAGTAAATGGAAACTAGAAGGGGATCACAAAATGCAGACATTGGTCTCTGTCATGTGTACAAAGCCTATATGATAGCTGTAAGAGCCTTACCTGTCTTGCACTCCGGTGTGACCAAAAGGGGTCCTCGTGGAGCTCCGACCCCTTTGCGAACCGACACAGGGATGCGTTCACATGTGCGTCAGACGGGAAGACCACATGACTTTCAGGGACAGCTTGGCCAGGCTAGTGGCAGTGCGCTGCGGCCAAGCTTGTCTCCGGTGCCTATTGCGATCGTACCTGCACTGACGAGAACCATCTCAAGCATATTCAGCAAGGTCGCCGCCCTGCCGAAGAATACGCCACATAATTCAGGTGATGGGCAGCTTTCACCACCTGGGGCGATGCAGCCCTCTGCCAACTTTTTCCGGCTGGGACTTTGTGATGCAGTACGGGATCTTCTTCTAGCCCTACCTACTCACGTCTCATTAGAGATGGCCATCTCCCAGGCAATCGATGCTGACAGACGCATCCAGAAGAGGCGGGTAGAACGGTCGACTCGCTTTACACCTTCACGGCCACATCCAGGGGCCACCAAGCCTCCTAGGTGCTATTATGTGTCCTCTAACTCGAGTGATGGTACCCATTTCACTACAGTGGCAAGACAAAGTCTATGTGTTTTCTCCCAGGCAATCGATGCTGACAGACGCATCCAGGAGAGGCGGGTAGAACGGTTGACTCGCTTTACACCTTCACGGCCACATCCAGGGGCCACCAAGCCGGCAGATGAGTCAATGGAGGTTGGGTCCTCCCATCTTACACAAGCGGAACGAGCTTGTCGCCAACAGAAAGGTCTGTGCCTGTTTTGCGGAAAAGCAGGACATCTTGTTAAGACCTGTCCTCTCCTGTCAGCGGGAAAACTAATGTATCTAGGGGGCATAGAGGAGAACCTCCTAGGTGCTATTATGTCTCCTCTAACTCGAGTGATGGTACCCATTTCACTACAGTGGCAAGACAAAGTCTATGTGTTTTCTGCCCTGATTGATTCTGGAGCAGCAGGGAATTTTATGGACTCAGTCTAGGTGCATCGACTTGGCATCCCGCTTATCCAGCCAAAGACCACCCTGTCGGTGACCGCTATTGATGGATCTTCTCTCCAGGATGGTCATGCCATGTGGATGATGCCCGGGATGCAGGTAACTGATCGTCGGGATGATGCCCGGGATGCAGGTGGAGGCTGATCGTCGGGAGACCTTAAGCCTTTTTGTCCTGGACATGCCATTCACTCCTATGATTTTGGTCCATCTAATGTATGCAACAAAAAAGATAAAGTGAAGTCTCAAAGGATGCAGCTGTTGCTGGGTGATTCAATCATAAGAAGTGTGGAGCTTAAAGAAAATGGTTTTGTGAGATGTCTCCCTGGGGCTACTGCTAGAAGAGATAGAAGACGTATTATTAATATTGTTAAGCAAGCAAAGCAGGAAGGGGACGTGGATGTTCTTGTCCATCTAGGGACAAATGACCTGGCTTGCAATGAAGTGTCAGAGGTGAAAAAATCTTTTATCACACTTGGTAATGACGTACAGGATTTTGCATCCACCATTTCATTTTCTGAAGTTCTGCCTGTGCATAATGTTCAGAATGATAGGCAGAGGCGCATAAAGGAGTTCAACATATGGCTTGGTAAATGGTGTCAAGAGCAAGGATTTGGCTTTGTTTCTCATGATAGCTCTACTTGGAATAGAAAAGAACTGTACAAAAAAGATGGTTTGCATCTTTCTCTCAAAGGAACAAATGTACTTAGTGAACAGCTCCAAGAATTTGCGAAAGAGTATTTAAACTAGGAAGGGGGGGCAAAAGAGTGAAAATAAAAGAGTCCAATTGCCCCCCGAAACAATGCCAGAACAGGTCAGAAGCACAGAGGTTAAGAAATGATAAGCTCAGAGTCCTGTCTACAAATGCTCGCAGTTTAGGTAAAAAAATCTATGAACTTGGGTCAATAATGGCATCTGAGAATGTAGATTTAGTGGCTGTTACGGAGACATGGTTTAATGAAAGAAATGACTGGGACATAACCATACCAGGGTACTCTTTATACAGAAGAGACAGAGAAGGCAAGAAAGGAGGAGGAGTGGCCCTGTATGTGAAAGATAGCATTAAATCTAAGCTAATACAAGTTGGTGAGGCCAACATCGAGTCAGTTTGGGTTACGTTGCAGTTTGCTAACCATGCAGTAACTCGTGTAGGTGTGATATATAGACCACCTGGTCAAGTTAAAGAACTAGATGATCTACTAGTTGAAGAAATAGCTAAAATGACAATGAAAGGAGAAGTTATCATTATGAGAGATTTCAATCTTCCAGATATAAACTGGAAAAACAAAATAGCAAGTTCTACCAGGAGTACAGATATTCTAAATTCCCTACTGGGGTTATCTCTACAACAAGTGGTTGAGGAGCCAACCCGGATGGAGGCCATTTTGGATTTGGTATTCACAAACGGGGATTCGGTATATGATGTCATTGTAGGCGAAACCTTGGGATCTAGTGATCACCAGTCAGTGTGGTTTAATATAAGAACTGTGAAAGAGTCCCACCACACAAAAACAAAAGTTTTAGATTTTAGAAAAACAGACTTTTCAAAAATGAAATTAGTCATAAATGAGTCCTTATCAGACTGGAACGGATTACATGGAGTCCAGGAGAAATGGGACTACTTACAAGGTGCATTATTGAAGGCAACAGAAAATTGCATTAGACTCGTCAGTAAAAGCAAAAAAAGGAGGAGACCAATGTGGTACTCAGCAGAAGTGGCCCAAATCATTAAAAATAAAAAGCTAGCATTTTGTAATTATAAAAAAACCCAGAGCAATGAAGATAAGGAAATCTACAAGATTAGGCAGAGAGAGGCCAAGCAAGTTATAAGAACTTCTAAAGCGCAGGCAGAAGAAAAACTAGCTCAGTCTATGAAAAAAGGGGATAAGACATTCTTCAGATATATAAATGAAAAAAGGAAATTAAAACAAGGAATAACTAAATTAAAAACAAAGGACGGAAGGTATGTAGAAAAGAATAAAGGGCTAGCCGACTGCCTTAATGAATACTTCTGTTCAGTTTTTACAAAAGAAAAAGGAGAAGGACCTCCACTAGAAAGAATGACTATTAAATCGTTTGATGCATGTATCTTTACAGAGGAAGATGTTCTAAGTTTGCTGTCTAAGGTGAAGACAGATAAGTCACAGGGGCCTGATGAGATACACCCAAAATTATTAAAAGAGCTTAGTGGTGAGCTGCCAAAACCGTTAACAGATTTATTTAACCAATCATTAGTAACAGGAGTCGTCCCGGAAGATTGGAAATTGGCAAATGTCGTGCCCATTCACAAGAAAGGTAGTAGGGAGGAATCGAGCAACTATAGACCAGTGAGTCTGACATCAATAGTAGGCAAATTAATGGAAACCCTATTAAAGGATAGGATTGTGGAACATCTAAAATCCCATGGATTGCAAGATGAAAAACAACATGGGTTTACTTCGGGGAGATCATGTCAAACAAATCTTATAGATTTTTTTGACTGGGTGAATAAAATAATAGACGGTGGAGGTGCAGTAGACATCGCATATCTAGATTTTAGTAAGGCTTTTGACACTGTCCCACATAGAAGACTTATCAATAAACTGCAGTCATTGAGCATGGACTCCCATATTGTTGAGTGGATTAGGCAGTGGCTGAGTGACAGACAACAGAGGGTTGTAGTCAATGGAGAACATTCAAAACAAGGTAATGTTACCAGTGGGGTTCCACAGGGATCTGTACTGGGACCGATTTTGTTTAATATCTTCATAAGTGATATTGCAAAAGGCCTCGCTGGTAAGGTTTGTCTTTTTGCTGATGACACAAAGATATGTAACAGGGTTGATGTTCCTGGAGGGAAACGCCAAATGGAAAAGGATTTAGGAAAACTAGAAGAATGGTCAGAACTCTGGAAACTGAAATTTAATGTGGATAAGTGCAAGATAATGCACCTGGGGCGTAAAAACCCAAGGGCAGAATATAGAATATTTGACACAGTCCTGACCTCAGTATCTGAGGAAAGGGATTTAGGAGTAATTATTTCAGAAGACTTAAAGGTGGGAAGACAATGTAATAGAGCAGCACGAAATGCCAGCAGAATGCTTGGATGTATAGGGAGAGGTATAAGCAGTAGAAAGAGTGAAGTGCTTATGCCGCTGTACAGAACACTGGTGAGACCTCACTTGGAGTATTGTGCGCAGTACTGGAGGCCATATCTCCAGAAGGATATAGATACTCTAGAGAGAGTTCAGAGAAGAGCTACTAAACTAGTACATGGATTGCAGGATAAAACTTACCAGGAAAGGTTAAAGGACCTTAATATGTATAGCTTGGAAGAAAGAAGAGACAGAGGGGATATGATAGAAACTTTTAAATACATAAAGGGAATCAACTCGGTAAAGGAAGAGAGCATATTTAAAAGAAGAAAAACTACCACAAGAGGACACAGTTTTAAATTAGAGGGGCAAAGGTTTAAAAGTAATATAAGGAAGTATTACTTTACTGAGAGAGTAGTGGATGCATGGAATAGCCTTCCTGCAGAAGTGGTAGCTGCAAATACAGTGAAGGGGTTTAAGCATGCATGGGATAGGCATAAGGCCATCCTTCATATAAGATAGGGCCGGGGGCTATCCATAGTATTCAGTATATTGGGCAGACTAGATGGGCCAAATGGTTCTTATCTGCCGACACATTCTATGTTTCTATGTTTCTATGTTTCTATGAGACTACATAATCCGATAGTGGACTGGCGCTCAGGTCAGATTTGCTAGTGGAGTACTGAATGCCTCACTTGGTGCATATGTCCTGAGTTGCCACTAGCCTCCACAGAAGTGTTAAGTACATTACCCCAGCATTACCATCACTTCCAGGACATGTTCAGTCCACAGGGGGTTGATGTGTTACCTCCCCATAGGTCATATGATTGTCCCATAGATCTGTTGCCAGGTACCATGCCACCCCGGGGACATCTAAATAATCTCACTGGGCCTGAGATTCAGGCCCAGTATGATTATTTTAAAGAGAATCTCGAGAAGGGTTTCATTCGTCCATCCACTTCCCCCTCTGGAGCCAGGTTCTTCTTTGTGGAGAAGAAGGATGGAGGCTTGAGACCCTGCATCGATTTTCGCCCCTCAAACGGATCACGGTGAAGGACCGGTACCCTCTGCCTCTGATTGACGATTTGTTTTCTCAGGTGGCAGGGGCCCGGGTCTTCACCAAACTCGATTTGAGGGGTGCATATAACTTGGTACGCGTCATAGAAGGCGATGAATGAAAGACAGCATTCAACACCAGGGACGGGCATTACGAGTATCTTGTTATGCCTTTTGGTCTCTGTAATGCTCCTGCAGTCTTCCAGGAGTTCCTCACTGTCCTCAGGGATTTCTTAGGTAAATTTGTTGTTGTCAGATCTGGTGTCTCATCGGAGACACGCTTGTCAGATTTTCCAGAAACTGAGGGAGAACCGCCTCTTTGCCAAACTAGAGAAGTGTCTGTTTGAGGTAAAGGAATTGCCTTTTCTGGGGTACATTATCTCAGAAAGTTGACTGGCTATGGATCCATCCAAACTTTCTGCTGTTTTGGATTGGCCTTGGGCTAAGGATCTGAAGGGACTGCAGCGTTTCTTAGGCTTTGTCAACTTCTACCGCAAGTTTATTAAGAATTTCTCTGCGATAGTGGTACCTCTCACAAACCTCACTAAGAAGGGAGCTAATCCTTCAAAGTGGACGAGAGAGGCAGACAGAGCTTTTGAGATGCTAAAGAAGGCCTTTTGCACTGCGCCAATCCTTAATCATCCAAACACTTCCCGACCCTTTGTCCTCGAGGTCGACACCTCTGAGGTGGGTGTTGGGGCAGTTATTTCACAGTATTCTGGGGTCCCTGAGAGGTTACATCCCTGTGCCTTCTTCTCTTGGAAGCTCTCTCCAGCCGAGTGTAATTATGACACAGGCAATAGAGAGCTTCTGGGAGTAAAATTAGCTTTTCAAGAGTGGAGACATTGGCTAGAGGTTGCGGAACATCCCATTACGGTTTACGATGACCACAAAAATTTTGAGTACCTAGAGACTGCCAAGAGACTCAACTCCCGACAAGCTCGGTGGGCATTGTTTTTCACCCGCTTCAATTTTCGCCTCACGTATAAGCCAGGTTCTAAAAATGTGAAGGCAGATGCTCTGTCCCATTGCTTCCCTGAGGCTGCTTCCATCCTGAGCTCTGAGCCAGAGACTATTCTTCCAACTAAATGTTTTCTGGCTGCCCTAGGGACCACAGAGTTAATGGAGGACTTGTCCTCTCTTCTCGAGCCGTCACAGGCAGAGAGTCCGCCTAACAAGCCTGAGGGGCGGTGGTTTGTACCAGTTAACCTTTGGTTAAAGGTTATCCAACAGCTTCACGACTCCATGGACTTCATCACAGATTTGTCAAGGTCCTCTGGAAGTATGATAATCTGGGTAGTGGTGGACTATTTTAGTAAAATGGCCCATTTTATCCAACTTCCCGGATTGCACTCGGCCAGAGAATTGGCAGATCTGTTTTTGAATCATGTCTTTCGATTACACAGAGTGCCGGATGATATTGTTTCAGATAGAGGTGTTCAATTCATCTCTCGGTTCTGGCGTTCTTTCTGCTCCCGGTTGGGTATAAATTTGTCGTTCTCTTCCGGTTTTTACCCAGAGACCAACGGTCAGACGGAAAGGACTAACCAGACCCTGGAGCAATATCTCCGGTGCTTTGTGTCAGACTGCCAGGAGGAATGGGCCACGCATCTACCCTTCGCGGAGGTGGCTTATAACAACTCTGAGCATGCTTCCACTAAGATGTCTCCGTTCAGGTGCGTGGGGGGCAGGGATCCAAGGTTCTCTTCTCTGGCCGGGCCCTGGCCGGTGGTGGATCAAGGGTTCCAGGATAGACGTCCCATTTGGTCGTCGGTATAGCAGAGTCTCCACAATGCGGTGGCACAACAGAAGAAATTTGCTGATCGTCATCGATGCTGTAGAGCAAAATTTTAAGGTGGGAGATCAGTTGTGGGTCTCCACCCGGAACATTCCGCTGCATCAGCCATCTTCCAAGTTGGGTCCTCGATTCTTTGGTCCATACCCGGTGACGCAGAAGATCAACCGAGTTACGTACAAGGTTGCTCTTCCACCGTCGATTCGAGGAGTGAACACCTTTCATATATGACTTCTAAAATCGGCAGCCGACTCCACCCCCTTCATTCAGACTCCACCACCATTGGAGGTCCAAGGGGTGCCAGAGTTCGAAGTGAACAGGATTTTGGACTCTCGTTTTGTCCAGAGGTCTCTCCAATACTTGATAGACTGGAAGGGCTTTGGTCCAGAGGAGAGATGTTGGGTACCTGCTCGTCAAGTGCATGCGGATGAGTTGATGGCAGCTTTCCACCGGGCTAATCTGGAGAAAGCTCGCTTGGAGTCTTCTGAGCCGCCTCCTCGAGGGGGGGGGGGGATGCAATATCCTTACCTGTCTCGCACTCCGGTGTGATCAAAAAGGGTCCTCGTTGAGCTGCGGGACAGTTTACATGTGTCTCCATTGATACACCAGCTCCGACCCCTTTGCAAACCAACGCAGGGATGCGTTCACATGTGCGCCAGAGTGGAAAACCGCATGGCTTTCGGGGACAGCTTGGCCGGGCTAGTGGCAGCGAGCTGCGGCCGACCTTGTCTTCGGTGCCTATTGCGGATTCCATTCCGGTGTATATGTCGACGCGCTCGCGCACTGTCGCAGAGACTGTCGTGCATCCGCGTGTATGTTCAAAATAGATTAGGGGGCCGGCATTGGTCTAATTGACTAATGAACGACCAAAGCCTTGTTCACAGATGTAGGGCAGGATCATGACCTATGGGGAGTGGACACTTGGCGCCCTGGGATTTGTTAGCAGGCACATAAAAGGTGGCCTCCCAGGTCGGTCAGTGTCCACAGTTATCCTTCCTTTTCCAGGTGCAGGTCAGTACTGCTAGCTACTGACTGAAGAGTGCTGGGACTCCGTTCATTCCAGTGGGACCCAGGACCCGGGACTTTCCGTGACACATCCGTTTACCTGGCAAGTTACACAGAGACTTATGCACGGATTGGGACTACTCCTGGTTTTCCTTCGTTTTTTGTTTGCCTGATATGTGCCCAGTGAAGTTTACCTGGACTTTGTTTATTTTGTTAATAAAACCCTTTGACTTCATCCTCACTGGTCTGTTTGGTTGGTGCCTTGCATAACAATAGCATACGATACTTCCATATGATCCCAATATTTTTACTCAGTGTCTTTTTTAGTTCATTACTGTCTGTTTTTATGTGTTTCAAAGTAATCTTAGCATATTATTTTTTTTAACAAAAACGTATATTGTTGGTGAAGAATATACTAATATATTTAAATGACTCATCCAGAGTAAAGGAAGAACCATTCATGCATGAAACAAAACTGCATTGAGATTAATGATCACATTTATAGAAAGGTCTCCAGTGAGTTCACAGATAGGACAGTTCATAATTGCAATCATTACAATAATGTATTTCAACATAAATTGTCAGAACTGCCATCATTTTGCATTGTTATTATAGCAGCATTTGCTTTCCATGCAAATTCACATTTATACACACATAAAATATGTTTGAGCATGTATTTGAGAGGGCTGCAGAATTTAAAGGGAATCTGTCATCAGTTTCATACCACTATGTTGTAACAGTTCAAGCAAATGCCAATGATTCCTGATATTCATGAGCTTCTGGCTTTCTCCACCCTTGATTGACAGTTTTTTTTCCAACTGAACTAGCAGCAGGGGCGTAGAAAGTTAGGAGCTCATGAATATTAGGACTCATCGGCATATGCAGGAACTGTTCAATACAACACTTTAGCAAAATGGCTGGGGCAATTAAAGAAAATGACCCAGCATTTTGCCAGGGTGAGCTGACACTAGTTTATTTATATGCCCTGAGTTAGGACACCATAAAGCTGGTGATAGATTTTCTTCTGAAGATAGGCATCAATATAAAAAAAAAGTGGACAACAACCCCTTTAAATTCATATAATTAGAACTATTTTTCATGTGAATGCCTTATCGACTTGTTGCCTTGTCTATCTTCAAGATGATGATTTTAATCAAGGCCGGTTTTTAGTTATTTACTTTTTTGTAAATATTTATTCATAAATATTTTATGAATACAAATACATTTCAATAATTTCCAAAACATGATTACCAATATTAAATGTAACCCCCTAGAACATAAAAAAGGCTGAAACTGAATCTTACATAAAAAGTAATACAAGTTTAAAACAGTCTATCAAACAAAGGAAAATAAATGGTTATTCCTTTTCTCTACCTGTAATAAATAAAAGGAAATCTCTTCCTTTCACCATTAAATTCCATTTGGTTGCTGCGCTAAACAGTAAAAGATTAAAGAGATGAAACCGTGATAACAGTATTAGTTCTGGGCAGGCCACTGTGTGTTGTCTAGTGGAAGACTCCACATACAGTTCTTGAATTATCATGGCACAAGTAATCTTTTCTATCCAGCATTCTGCTTTGAAAATCAATATCCTAAGGAACGTGTACTCTCAAGAAGGTAAAGAAGGCTGTACAGCTAAATCCTGGAGGCTGATAAAGTGATTGCTTGAAAAAAAAAAGAACCTAATAGAAAATGATGTGTTTCTTTGATTATAGGACATTTCTGCATAAGGTTAGAGTGTGTGTAGCTCTGTTATGAAAGTTTTACATATTCCGAGTTTATTTTTCAATATCTTTTTTTCATAAAAAGAATTTATGGGGACATTTCCTAATTATCTTTAATATATTTATGCTTAAATTCTGTGTTATAAAATCTAGTTGCATGGAAACATACTTTAACAACATAAGTCGAATAAATAGGGCATATGAGATATTGCAGATATATAAACATTGGGCTAAATTTATTAAGACAGAAAAAACTGCCATTTCTGCCCATAGTAATCAATAAGAGCTCAGCTTTTGCTTAAAATACTCTGGTAAAAAATTGTGATTGGTTGTTAAAGGCAACAACATTTATTCTTTCAGTTTTGATAAATGTGCTCTTTGAAAATTATCTAAAAGGAAAACTGACACTATTGCCCATAGAAACTAATCAGAGAGCAGCTTTAATTTCTTAAAGGGTTTCTGTCACCCCAATTTTTGCTATTAAGCAGGCTGACATTATAGATTTGCAAATGTCACCTGAATTTAACTCTGCGTTTTTTTTATTTAAGTATGCCCCCGTTTTCGTGTAATTTTAACTTTTATTATATGCAAATGAGCCTCTAGGATCAGGGGGGGGGGGGGGCTCACACCTGCTCCTAGAGGCTCCGTTCGCCCACCTCATTTCCACACCCTTCTGTCTTAAATTACAGGGCCAGGCCAGCATTGGTTCTCCTGCTGGCCCCGTCTGCCGTGTAAATCTTGCGTCTGCGCTGTCCCGTTCAGTATTCGGTGCAGGCACAGTGAGAAAGCTGGCTGCCTGTTTAATAGCGAAAATTGGGGTGACAAAAAACCTTTAAGCTGCAAAGCTGCTCTGTTATTGGATGCTGTAAGCAACTGCTCAGCTTTGATAAATAAGGGCCATTGGATGAAGATTATTAATCGTATCTTACAATGCATTTGAAAAGTCTTTAGACCCTTTCACTTTTGTCACATTTTGTTGTGTCCTTGTGCTAAAATAAAAAAATCTAGTTTTCCCCCATCAATTTGCACTCAATACCACATAATAAAGAAAGTGAAAACAGAGCTTTAGAAATGTTTGAAAATGTATTAAAAAGGAAAAACCATTTACTATGACACTTGAAATTTAGCTATGATGGTGTCCTGTTCCTCTTGATCATCTTTGAAATGTTTCTACACCTTAAATTGGGTCCACCTGTAGTAAATTCAGTTGACTGGGCATTATTTAGAAAGAAAAACTCATGTCTATATAAGGTTTCACAGCTAACAATACATATCAGAGCAAAAACCAAACCATAAAGAGGAAATAACTGCCTCTACAGCTTTGTATAGAGGCATAGATCTGGAGATGGGTACAGAAAATTCTGCTGCACTGAAAAGTTCTCAAGAACACAGAGGCTTTCATAATAATTAAATAGAAGACGTTTGGAACAAGCAAAACTATTCATAAAGTTGGTCGCCCCACCAAACTAAGTAATGAGAAGGACTTTGGTAAGAGAGGTCACCAAGAATTCAATGGTCACTCTGGCAGAGCTACAAAGATCCTGTGTGCAGATGGGAGAAACTTCCAGAAGGTTAACCATCACTTCAGCACTCCAGATAGAAACCTCCTAAGTAAGGGATAGATGAAACAGAAACATACAATGTGTCGGCAGATAAGAACCATTTGGCCCATCTAGTCTGCCCAATATACTGAATACTATGAATAGCCCTTGGCCCTATCTTATATGAAGGATGGCTTTATGCCTATCCCATGCATGCTTAAACTCCTTCACTGTATTTGCAGCTACCACTTCTGCAGGAAGGCCATTCCATGCATCCACTACTCTCTCAGTAAAGTAATACTTCCTGATATTACTTTTAAACCTTTGCCCCTCTAATTTAAAACTATGTCCTCTTGTAGCAGTTTTTCTTCTTCTAAATATTCTCTCCTCTTTTCCCTTGTTGATTCCCTTTATGCATTTAAAAGTTTCTATCATATCCCCTCTGTCTCCTCTTTCTTCCAAGCTATACATGTTAAGGTCCTTTAATCTTTCCTGGTAAGTTTTATCCTGCAATCCATGTACTAGTTTAGTAGCTCTTCTCTGAACTCTCTCCAAAGTATCAATATCCTTCTGGAGATATGATCTCCAGTACTGCGCACAATACTCCAAATGAGGTCTCACTAGTGCTCTATAGAGTGTCATGAGCACCTCCCTCTTTCTACTGGTAATGCCTCTCCCTATACACCCAAGCATTCTGCTAGCATTTTCTGCTGCTCTATGACATTGTCTGCCTACCTTTAAGTCTTCTGAAATAATGACCCCTAAATCCCTTTCATCAGAAACTGAGGTTAGGACTGTATCACTGATTTTATATTCTGATCTTGGATTTTTGCGCCCCAGGTGCATTATTTTGCACTTATCAACATTAAATTTTAGTTGCCAGATTTTTGACCATTCCTCTAGTTTTCCTAAATCTCTTTCCATTTGGTGTATCCCTGCAGGAACATCAACCCTGTTACAAATCTTTGTGTCATCAGCAAAAAGACACACCTTACCATCGAGGCCTTCTGCAATTTCACTGATAAAGATATTAAACAATATGGGTCCCAGAACAGATCCCTGAGGTACCCCATTGGTAACAAGACCATGGTCTGAATATACTCCATTCACTACAACCCTCTGTTGTCTGTAACTCAGCCACTGCCTAATCCATTCAACAATATGGGAGTCCAAGCACAAAGACTGCAATTTATTGATAAGCCTTCTATGTGGGACAGTATCAAAAGCCTTACTAAAGTCTAGATAAGCGATGTCTACTGCATCTCTGCCATCTATTATTTTAGTCACCCAATCAAAAAAATCAATAAGATTAGTTTGACATGCTCTGCCTGAAGTAAACCCATGCTGTTTTTCATCTTTCAATCCATGGGATTTTAGATGTTCCACAATCCTCTCCTTAAGTATGGTTTCCATTAATTTCCCCACTATTGATGTCAGGCTTACTGGCCTATAGTTGTCCGATTCCTCCATACTACCTTTCTTGTGAATGGGCACAACATTTGCTAATTTCCAATCTTCTGGGACGACTCCTGTTACCAGTGATTGGTTAGATAAATCTGTTAATGGTTTTGCTAGTTAACCGCTGAGCTCTTTTAATAGCTTTTGGTGTATCCCATCAGGCCCCTGTGACTTATTTGCATTAATTTTAGACAGCTCACTTAGAACCTCTTCCTCTGTAAAGACACATGCATCAAAAGATTCATTAGTCTTCCTTCCTAACTGAGGTCCTTTTCCTTTATTTACCTTTGTAAACACTGAACAGAAGTATTCATTTAGGCAGTCAGCTAGTTCTTTATCTTCTTCCATATACCTTCCTTCTTTTGTTTTTAATTTGTTAATTCCTTGTTTTAGTTTCCTTTTTTCATTTATGTATCTGAAGAATGTCTTATCGCCTTTTTTCACTGACTGAGTTAACTTCTCTTCTGCATGTGCTTTAGAAGCTCTTATAACTCGTTTGGCCTCTCTCTGCCTAATCTTATAAATTTGCCTGTCATCCTCTTTTTTTTTTTAAATAATTACTAAATGCTATCTTTTTGTTTTTTTATTATTTTGGCCACTTCTGCTGAGTACCACAGTGGTCTCTTCCTTTATTTGCTTTTACTGACAAGCCTAATGCAATTATCTGTTGCCTTCAATAGTGCCACTTTTAAGTAGTCCCATTTCTCCTGGACTCCATTAAAACTGTCCCAATCTGATAGGGACTCGTATACCACTAATCTAATTTTAGAAAAGTCAGTTTTTCTAAAATCTAAAACTTTTGTTTTTGTGTGGTGTGACTCAGTCACTGTACTTATATTAAACTACACTGACTGGTGATCACTAGAGCCCAAGATTTCCCGTACAGTAATATCAGATATCATATTCCCATTTGTGAATACTAAATCTAAAATGTCCTCCTTCCAGGTTGGCTCCTCAACTACTTGCTGTAGAGATAATCCCAGTAGGGAATTTAGAATATCTGTACTCCTGGCAGAACTAGCTATTTTGGTTTTCCAGTTTACATAAGGAAGATTAAAGTCTCTGATAATGATAACTTCCCCCTTCAATGTCATTTTAGCTATTCCCTCAACTAGTAGATCATCTAATTCTTTGACTTGGCTAGGTGGTCTATATATCACACCTACACGAGTTACCTTATGATTATCAAGCTGCAAGGTAACCCAAACTGACTCTAAAATGGTCTCGCTAACTTGTATTAAATTTGATTTTATGCTATCTTTAACATACAGGGCCACCTCTCCCCCTTCTTGCCTTCTCTGTCTTTCCTATATAGAGAGAACCCTGGTATTGTTATATCCCAGTCATTACTCCCATTGAACCATGTCTCAGTAACAGCCACAAAATCTATATTCTCAGATGCCATTTTAGCCTCAAGTTCATTGATCCTATTCCCTAAATTGCAAGCATTTGTAGACAAGACTCTGAGCGTGTAATTTCTTAACCTATGTTCTACTGGCGTCTTCTGGCATTGTTCCAGGGGGCAGTCAGACTGATGGATTATCACTCTTTTGCCCCCCTTTCCTAGTTTAAATGCTCCTTAGCAAATACTTTGAACTGTTCACTGAGGACATTCGTTCCCTTGAGAGAAAGATGCAAACCATCTTTCTTGTACAGTTCTTTTCCATTCCAACGAGAGCTAACATGAGACACAAAGCCAAACCCTTGGTTCAGACACCATTCACTAAGCCATACATTGAATTCCTCAATGCGCATCTTCCTGCCATGCTGAAGGTTATGCACAGGCAAAACTGCAGAGAATGAAACAGTCTATGCAACCTCCCGTATATCATTAGGCTTTCTTCACCTTTGATACCTCATTGCAAGCCAGATCATTTGTCCCAAGATGGACAATAACATCCACCTGCCTTTCCTGCTTTGCTTGCCTAACAATATTAAGGATACATTGTCTGTCCCTGCTAGCGGTAGCACCAGGGAGACATCTCACAACACCATTTTCCTCAAACTTCACACCTCTTATGATGGAATGGCCCACCAACAGCTGCTTACTCACCTTCTCCTTTTTGTCTTTGGCTGCAGTGTTGCATACTTTAGGCATGGGGGATGATTGTTTCTCACCCACTGTGCTTGAGCCATCCTCCATGTTGCTCTTGCACTCTGAAAGTGCTGAAAATGAATTATGGAGAGCCACAGACTGTGGGACATGTCTTCTATCAACAACTATCAGTCTACCAGAACCTGCAGTAACCCATCTTCCATTTCTAGGGGGCCTCTTTGGCAGTGAAATTGCAACGTTCTCAGCCTGAGTTTAACGGTTAATTTACAAATCTCAGATTTCAAAAATGCAATTTCCTGCTGAATTAAGGAGAGGTGTCTACAGATCAGACAGCATCCAAACCTCCGAAGAGTGGAACCTGAAATAAAAGCACAACAATTCCTGCACAGAACCAGGTCTGCCATTTTAAAGAGGGGAAAGATTTTAAACAAACAAATCTTACTTTTTTAGATTATATCCACCTCCAGATTACCCCCTGAGTATCTCCTGAATATCTCCAATGCACTTATAAAAAGCATCACTTGGAAAATGCAGCAAGCTATAATTAGGCACGCTAATACTATGTTGCTATATATACACACACTCCCACAAAAGCTTCTCCCCAACAACAAACTTAACACCTTAATCACCTATGCTCATTTGCAATCAGACAATGGTAACAAATTCCTTACCTGTTTTGAAACACAGTGTCTGAGTATCCACCAGAAACACAGCTGAAGTTTTGCTGTTTTGAAACAGTGTCTGAGTATCCACCATAAACACAGCTGAAGTTTTGCCACAGTTAGTCTCCTGAATATCTCCAATGCACTTATAAAAAGCAGCACTTTGAAAATGCAGCAAGCTCATGAAAGCCAGAAAAGCATCTAATGAACTCTCAGCCTGTGAGAAACAAGATTCTCTGCTTTGATAAAACAAATATTGAACTTTTTGGCCTGGCTTCAATTCTAAGTGTTATGTCTGAAGGAAACCAGGCAATGCTTATCAATTGCTCGAAGTCACTCCTTTTTATTATTTAGGCATAAGGCCGCAGCACAACAAAATGTAAAAAGAAAAATCTGAAAACTTTCCAAATGTTCTGTATGAAGAATATATATTGCGACAACTGGTACCTCTGCAGCCCCTATATTTATGTTCATGACAGTGTCCCAACCTGGTTAAAACTAAGATCTTGTCTGTAGCCAATTAAATTATTATATTAGGAAATATGCATTTGGGTGGAAGTAATTTGTACATTGAAATTTCAGATTTTTTATTTCAGTTGTACATGGGGGAGGTATTATTAGTGATTAATAGAATGTGTATACAGTGATAGTTGTCAGTCACTACTGTTGATGTTAATTTCAGAAAGAGCAGAGGGTTAAATGAATAAATTACATGTATGCATCAATCAGCTCAGCCTCTTCTGCTCTATAACTATAATGCCTCTAGGTGGAACAGACAAGGGCAGTGAGTCCTAAATAGAACCCAGCCACCTTTCCCTACCTACTTGCAGTATAAGCCCTAAATGGCACATCCACAACTGGGCGACAGTCCCTACTCTAATTAAGTGCAGAGATGAATAAACAAACAGACAAACACAATAGAAACATCGTATGAAAATGGGTCAGAACCAGATGGCCAATGAGGTCCCAAAAGCGAGAGACAAATAATGGTCAAGAGGCAAGCCAGGGTCAGAAGCATGAGATATCAACAGCAATCAGGAACAGGAACAGGAACCGAGAACAAAGCTAGTGAGCCCCAAGATTATCACTGGCAATGGTTCCATACAATAGGGGATTTAAATAGAGAGCCAGGTCCCAGGACCAGAACCTGATTGGTCCGGTGACCTGACTCTCCATAGGCCAACACAACCAAAAGGTAATAGGACAGATTGGCTGTCATTCAGCCTACTGCCTATCTCCTCCAACACACACACACTGTGGGGAAAAGCAGAGCATTGCGCTCTAAAACTAAGGACGCGGCCGCACCAAGGCTGTTGATTGCTCCGCTGTAGCCCAGACAGGTTAGTTTCTTACAATAATATGCTGTTGCACTGCAATTTCAGGGGACAGATTCTCTTTAAGACATCTACTGTTCCTTTGGGAATTATCAGCATTTGTGACTTTTTTTTATGCTAGAAAACATGCATACAGAGCTTCAAAAATTTCCCCTATAATGTAAAAGAATAAAAACATTCTACTAAACCAATTCACATTTTTTGCAAATAAGATTGCAGACTCATTTATTTCAAAGGGGCCTCAAACAATGGGCTGTTCATGTGTCCACATGTCTGTCCCCTAAAGAAATAAAACATTTTGTCTGTTTTGAATTTTGACAATGGGCTCGAGGAAACTGCGGGTCACAAAATACATACAGTTATGTGCATGATGCCAAAGCCATAGTGACATTTTGTGCCTAGTTACACTATGTCTTGTGGGAGCCATTGAATGATGGCAAAATTGTCATTGTGGCCAAGTCATAACTCTAGTTCAATGTTTACTAGAGAGGGGCTATGAAAACATTTTTTATGCTACGTATATTGAATTAAGCCATTTATTTTCAAAAGGTTTCCATGTTTTTTTCTAATTCCTTTAGCAGTGATAAACCTTATTCACACATCAGTGTTCCATGTACGTGTGCTGTACATGTTCTCCACGGACAACACACGTACCCATTCATTTTAATGTGTGTATTCACATGTCAGTTTTTTACCACAGTCCGTGGGTCCATGTTCTCAGCACGGATGTATGCTGTATTTTTTCTGTGTTCACGGATCCATTATGCCCATTATAGACTATGGGTCTGTGAAAACCACGGATGCAACACAGATGCCATCCATGCTTCATCTGTGTTTCATGGATCATTAGGAAGAGATACTTGGAAAATTATTTTTCGGCTGTGCAATGTCAGTAAAACACGGATGGCACATGGACAGCAAAAAACAGACACACGGACAACACACGGATCCTTCACGAACACCTTCACGGAGGCATCACTGACCACATTTTCATAGATTTAAGCATGGACCCGGTTGTGTGAATGAGGCTTGTATATCAACGCAACTGCTTGTGTCATTCTGCTGGCCATCATCTGATTAAAGATGCCATTGTAGGAGTCCTGTGTTTTCTGAGGTGAGCAGAAACTAACCTATTGTGCTGTTATAGGCTGCATACAATACTGCCTTTATTTTACTATGCCATTGGATTCCTAAATCTCTAATGCTTGTACTGTAAAGAAAGATCATTTTCTAGTAGGGAATTACTGATGAAGCAATTTCCAAGGTCTAACGGGATTGTATACATATTTTTAGTAATTAAACTGGATAGAGATACATATTCATTTTTTCTAATCTATTTTAGTTTTAATGTTTGTAGATTTTTTATTAGCTGTTCTATACATGAATATGAAGGTGTCCATCTTGTCTGAGTTACTGTTAGCAGCATTCAGATATATGCTTTTCAGCCGCAATTCTATTAAGCTGCATAATTGTAATTCATAAAGTCATTCTACTGCATGTTTTGCTCATGGTAATAACCAAATTTAAAGGGATGAATAGTCAATCCAAACTATCGCACATACTTTAAGGGGTTCTCTGGGATTTTTAGGATATATGGCCTTTTTTCGGTCACATGGAAAAAATATTTATTTAATACTTAACCTTCCATTGTACTGCCGATGCCACCCTCCCCTGTGCACTTACGCAGGCTGCAGGCTCTTCTGCTTGGGTCACAACCGGATATATGCCCATCTCTTCACGTTCAGCTGTTTTAGCTTCTCTTTTTTCCAGACCATTAATATGGTGGCATTGGTTGGGTGTAATCTGTTCCACATATAATGTATTGTGACTCACCAGAGATATATCTATTGCCATGCTTTAGAAAGTAGTTTATGTTATAAACACCATTTTTCCCCAGCCCTGCAATCACAGCAGCAAAGTTTCACTGCATGGTTTGCTGAGCAGCAATCATCCACAACTCACATTGAACTTCTGCTGAAACTAACATTTTATTTACACTGTGCTTGCAGTATATAACAACAAAATGAGCAAACATTGTTTTTCCCCTAGCAGAAGAGGGTCTATATGTCTTTTTAAGCAGTGCCCTTGGCTGCAATTCCAAAGTATTTTGATTTAGTTGGAATTTTTCCACCAGACTTTGAACTCCAGAGGACTATAAAATGCTGTGTTAAGAGTGCTGCTTTTACACAGACGAAATGAACACATTATTTATCATTCATCAGTAATGAGGGAATTACTTTCTCTAAAATGCCACAAACAATGTACATCTCAATAAATGGGGAAACAGGATATTTATTGGCATCTTAATTACACTAGTGTAAAGTTGCCCATACACAGCTCGGTCTGTCCGTCAAATCAACATGCAGATTACTGCCAGCAATTGTAATTTCTATTGTTTCAAATGGTAAGTACAGGTGTAGCCTGGAAATGGCAATCTATCTATCTATCTATCTATCTATCTATCTATCTATCTACAGGGAGTGCAGAATTATTAGGCAAGTTGTATTTTTGAGGATTAATTTTATTATTGAACAACAACAATGTTCTCAATGAACCCAAAAAACTCATTAATATCAAAGCTGAATATTTTTGGAAGTAGTTTTTAGTTTGTTTTTCGTTTTAGCTATTTTAGGGGGATATCTGTGTGTGCAGGTGACTATTACTGTGCATAATTATTAGGCAACTTAACAAAAAACAAATATATACCCATTTCAATTATTTATTTTTACCAGTGAAACCAATATAACATCTCAACATTCACAAATATACATTTCTGACATTCAAAAACAAAACAAAAACAAATCAGTGACCAATATAGCCACCTTTCTTTGCAAGGACACTCAAAAGCCTGCCATCCATGGATTCTGTCAGTGTTTTGATCTGTTCACCATCAATATTGCGTGCAGCAGCAACCACAGCCTCCCAGACACTGTTCAGAGAGGTGTACTGTTTTCCCTCCTTGTAAATCTCACATTTGATGATGGACCACAGGTTCTCAATGGGGTTCAGATCAGGTGAACAAGGAGGCCATGTCATTAGATTTTCTTCTTTTATACCCTTTCTTGCCAGCCACGCTGTGGAGTACTTGGACGCGTGTGATGGAGCATTGTCCTGCATGAAAATCATGTTTTTCTTGAAGGATGCAGACTTCTTCCTGTACCACTGCTTGAAGAAGGTGTCTTCCAGAAACTGGCAGTAGGACTGGGAGTTGAGCTTGACTCCATCCTCAACCCGAAAAGGCCCCACAAGCTCATCTTTGATGATACCAGCCCAAACCAGTACTCCACCTCCACCTTGCTGGCGTCTGAGTCGGACTGGAGCTCTCTGCCCTTTACTAATCCAGCCACGGGCCCATCCATCTGGCCCATCAAGACTCACTCTCATTTCATCAGTCCATAAAACCTTAGAAAAATCAGTCTTGAGATATTTCTTGGCCCAGTCTTGACGTTTCAGCTTGTGTGTCTTGTTCAGTGGTGGTCGTCTTTCAGCCTTTCTTACCTTGGCCATGTCTCTGAGTATTGCACACCTTGTGCTTTTGGGCACTCCAGTGATGTTGCAGCTCTGAAATATGGCCAAACTGGTGGCAAGTGGCATCTTGGCAGCTGCACGCTTGACTTTTCTCAGTTCATGGGCAGTTATTTTGCGCCTTGGTTTTTCCACACGCTTCTTGCGACCCTGTTGACTATTTTGAATGAAACGCTTGATTGTTCCATGATCACGCTTCAGAAGCTTTGCAATTTTAAGAGTGCTGCATCCCTCTGCAAGATATCTCACTATTTTTGACTTTTCTGAGCCTGTCAAGTCCTTCTTTTGACCCATTTTGCCAAAGGAAAGGAAGTTGCCTAATAATTATGCACACCTAATATAGGGTGTTGATGTCATTAGACCACACCCCTTCTCATTACAGAGATGCACATCACCTAATATGCTTAATTGGTAGTAGGCTTTCGAGCCTATACAGCTTGGAGTAAGACAACATGCATAAAGAGGATGATGTGGTCAAAATACTCATTTGCCTAATAATTCTGCACGCAGTGTATCTATCTATCTATCTATCTATTATCTATCTATCTATCATCTATCTATCTATCTATCTATCTATCTATCTATCTATCTATCTATCATCTATCTATCATCTATCTATCATCTATCTTGTATCAACCTATCCTCATTACCTCTAGCAGAGTTGGAAATAGGAAGGATGGGGTCTGAAAAGGTGCTGTAGGAGCTACCAGTCCCAAATAAAAACACAAGGTATAATGGCCTGCCATCCGGTATTGAGAGCTGCACACGCGGTATATGTAGGAGATTGTGTTAGAGGGATATATAGAGTATGTATTATAAATAATGCTATAGATTGGTGGTAAAGGAGGGTAGGTGGCAGGATGTAAGTAATCATTTAATATGTCAAACCGCTAACATTGTGTTGAATGAAGCAAAGCATTTAAAGAGGAATTCGGTCCGAAGTTTATGAAAACTTTGATTCAAAACGAATCCCAATTTCTCGTGCTTCGTGGTAATGAATCAGGTTGTACTAAAATGGCAGCCAACCAATCCGTCAATAGCCATCCCCTATGATGTCATAGCTCTATAAAACTCTCATCCCACACCATCTCTGCCATTGTCCTATTAGGTGAGCATAGGGATAGACATGACAAGTCCTCATACGCTAGGAGCAGTGTTGCTTAAAATGATTGATAGAAGAATATTGGAGAGAGAGAGAGTGAAGGGAGAGTGCAGAGAGAGTGTAGGGAGACTTATGCTGCATCTGTTTTATTTAGATAATCCTACATTTATTTATTTATTCATACATCAGCCTTAAACTAAGATATGTAATTCTGTACCAATAGAGTGCAGGGAGGGTGTAGGGAGAGTGCAGGGAGAGCACAGGGATATATTCTGCATCTCAGTTTTATTTATTTATTCCTACATTTACTTATTCCTACATCAATCTTAAATGCAATTCAATACCAATAAGATGGAAGTCTTTATTATTCAGGTGCCAGCGTGCCAACCAATACCATCCAGTCTTTATCCCTTAAGGGGGCTTAATGATGACCATCCTCATCTTTTGCTGGCTTTACTTCTTCCAAATCATCCTTCAAAGCCTCCATGTCCTAGAAAAGTCAGCAATATACTGAGAGAGGAGGAGTTCCTGATGACTTATTCTCATCGATATGACATGATGTGGAAAAGGAGGAAAAGTAGATGGCAGAAGAAGCGCTTCCATCTGCAGGGCAGGAGAGCGCTGGGGTTGGAGAAGTGGGTATGCCAGAGCTGATTAATATTCAGTGTTTACTGTCAAATAACCTGCAGGAGATTGCAGGCAAGAACAACTTCTTTAAAAATCCAGGCACCATGAGAAGGTGTAACCACATATCATAGATCTTGCATATGTATGGTTCATAAAAAAATAAAAAATAAACATCCTAATACAGCTTATGTCAATGATCCCTATTAAGACCATATTAAGAAGACTTAGTAGTTATGATACTTCTCAGGAGTTGCCAGCCAGTGGACATTATTAATGTAACAAGATCTCAACTGAATACCTTACAAAGCATCTTAAAAGAATTTCTAAAATTAGGCTTTTCTAGCCTCAGCTAAGGTCAATATTTCAGAAGCTGAGTCTGGAACAGGCATCCATGAAGAAAAGAGATTATGGGAAAGACAAACCAAAGGTGGGCAGAAAAGGTCAGAAGATGCATTGCTCTCACGAGATTTTCACCTCTGAGGGATGAAAATGTTGTTTCTGCTTGGAGTTCTAGCTGCACAAACCTAGATTTTACACTTGATTACTAGGTACAACATTTTATTGTTGGCTTTTATACATTTCCTAAAATAATATCCTGTCTTAAAAACCTGATATATTTTCAGTACTTTTTACAGTGTCTCTACTTAGTCGTGGATGTGTAGCATTAAAGACTTTAACGAGCTGCAGCTACACATTGAGTACAGATTGTTCCTTTACTGATGCATATCCATTAAGTCAAATGTATTAGGAAACTCTGATAACATGTGCTTGGTAAAATGTAGTTATTAGTGCTCAGTAGCTTCCGTTTGGAGCTATACTACAGGGAATCTGATCAATTAATATATAAACATGTTAATATGGAAACATTCTGTGAACAGTACCTTCCTTGCCACCACCTGCGTGGTTCCACAACAATGGCAGATTTATCAATTCATTCACACCAGTTTTTGCAGGCAGTTGCTTCTTGTTGAGACACAGAGTAAAACAGATGTCATAGATTCAGCTTAACTGCTAGGCAGAAAGGTCCATTTTGTGGTTCTTGCTACATGCATGGTGATATGAAAATTGGAAGAAATATGACCAATAATGGGGACCATTACATAAGATGACTAAAATTAAGTCATAGTAAATCCTGTAATAAACTAAAAGGGGTATCCTGCTTATATAAAATTACCCCCTATCCATAGAAAATTGCCCAAATGACCAACGAGGTGCTAATGATGCTAGTAGAATCCCTATTAAAGGGAACCTCTAGGAGCTTCATGCTACCCGAAATACAGGCAGTATGCTCATTCTTGAGACACCTGGAATATAAAAATAAGACAAGAAGTACATTGACAGGCCTCTCCGTCTACACCATCCTGACAGGGTATGGGATAGGTAATAGATTTCCATAATGTCCCTCTTAGATTCTGTAGTCTGTATGCCAAACTGCAATTTATAGTTTTGATCAAAGGTATTCTCATTACATAAAACAGTATTTTTATATATTTTACAAGATAAAATTGCATGTCCATCGAAAAAAGAGATAATGAACTAATGGATCTGTTCCTTAATTGGTTTTGTTCATTATATTTTAACCTTCAGGAATGTCACAAATAATTCCATCTTTGCAAATAAATACACACTCACTGGCCTAGAATTGCTAAATATGTAAGATAATGACCTTGTAAAAAACGTAGAGTGTGATGGGCAATGTATCAAAAGTCATTTTTACTTTCTGTACTAAGGATCATTTGAGATTCAGATATAACACATGTAATGCAATTATTTGCACATTAAAGTGACTGTTTACTTCTTGGAACCAAGTTATGGTGCCCCATACACACTGATTTAAAGTTGATCAAAACTGATAATTTCAACCAAAGCAAAAATTTATTGGGTGAAACTTAACAATTACCAATTGTTTAAGCAATCAATGACAGACCATTATCATCTGAAGTCGTCTGTGTTTGAAATTTTCATCTGATGGTCGGACAAAGGCCACTTTCACACAAGCGAGTTGTACACTCCAGACTCGGTGCATGAGTATAACACAGCTCCCGTCCCAAACTCCTAGCACTGCCGGGGTCGCATAGCATTATATTGATTTATGATGCTATGTAACCCTTAGAGGTCTGGAATGTATTGAATAACACTCACAGAATTATGTCACTGTTATCCAATCCATTCCAGAGCTGTAAGGGTTACATAGCATCATAAATCAGTATAATGCTATGCGACCCCAGCAGTGCTAGAAGTTCTCGCTCTCGTGAAAGCAGCCAAAAGATGATTTGTTCAAAGAAAGATCCTTAGTGGATAAGAGATTTTTCTTTGAAAGAACATTCCCAAAAAATCTTGTGCAGAAAACTATAACTGCCAATAAGACTAAAAGTTGTATAGCTGTGCCTATGAAATGATTGTTTACATTCACCTTACTTCTATCTACTGTGTATGGCCACTGTTAGACTTGAAATCTGAGTAGATGTTACCAGGATATATGTCATAGCTATTACATTAAAAATGAAAAAAATAGGATTCTGTAAGCCACTTGTTTTTTTGTGTTTTAGACCCATCATACTAGCTTCCTTATTGAAAAAAAAGACTCTAATTATAACCCTAATACAAAATCAATTGAGACCAATTATGCCTTAATACATAAATCAAAACAAACAAAAAACAATGAAGCAGTCGGTATATGATGCATTTAAGGGAACCTTTCAAGAGGTTGTCCATCAATAATAAGCTAGTCACATGGTACTTTGCTACAGGAACCCCAAAGGATCGGCTGTAATCAGTAGTAGTAGTGTTTCATCTGCCTGCAATGAACTTTTTTCCTTTTGTATTAAAGGGATATTGACGTTTTAAGAAAGGAATCTTCATTGATTACTTACAGTGAATAAAATCTACCCTAAACATCTGATAGACACAGAGGCACATGGCTAGTTTTAGGTACAGGACACATATCAGAGCGGTGCCTCATAGTTTGATCTTGACTTCCAGGGCATCAAAAAGTCCTGGTCATGTAATCAGTGAAGGTTCTCATTAGATGATAGTAAGCAGAGAGCATGGAAGCTAAGATGAATGCAAAATATATATATGAGAAAACTGTATAAATCATACAGTGACTATGCTTTGTATGTTAAAATATGTCCCTTTACAGGAGAGCTTTCATTCAGAAAGTCAGGTAGAAGAAAATTCTCCTTATAACTAGTGTTGAGCGAATTGAAGTGAAACTAATTCTCTTCCATCCGAATTTCAGGAAAAATTAAATTTGCCACGAATCCGAATTTCCTTGCACTTTATGGTAACAAATAATTTTTTCCCTAAAATGGTGGCTACATCTGTTACAAAGTGAAAGTAGGAAGCCCAGGAACATGATATGACCCAAAATTCCATGCAGCCAACCTATCAGCAGATTCTCAGCCATTCTCTGTGATGTCACAGCCCTCTAAATGCCTCATCCAGTGTGGCCGTTGCCATTTCATTGAGAACTGAGTATAGGAAGATAAGTGGCAAGTGTTAGGGACAATGTGTTAGAAAGCTTTTAATTGTAGAGTATTGGATAGGGACAGTGCAAGGACCGTGTAGGGAGATTGTAGGGAGAGTTTTTAGACACTGTAGGGAGAGCATAGGGTGACTGCAGGGACAGAGCAGGCTCAGTGTAATTGCCCTGTGCATCTTGTTCACCTGCTGCGTCATTCTTAATTAGAATTAGAATTACAATCCCTGATCTCTATGATGAATGACATTGAGCGGGTAGCCCACACCTGTTGGCAAAGGGTAGACACACGGCGATACCTTCAGTGCAGCGCGTTTGCAGCCCTGGACATGTAAGGGCATCACAGAACAGTTAGTGCTAAATGCCACTTGGCCCTCCCTCCAGGAAGTTGGACTTGAACCACCTGCGGTCAAATAACTCCTTGTATTAGGGCTAAAACCAGATGGGCCGAACTTGCTGGATGAAGAAAAACAAGGGATGAGTGTCGTTAGTTATTGAAATGAACCACACAAATCACTACAACTTGACCCAAATTCAATGTAGCTAATAATTTATTTTAGCGAACAAATTTGTCTATGTCGTTATTAATCATTTATGGTCGGAACTACAATGTCGTTACCAGACAAATCGCTCCACCAACTGGACCCAAATTCATCATTGCTAGGTACCACGTTCTGTTATGGGAAATTTTATTCTGCGTCACTCTGACAGCCACAACAAATTTTAAACAATTTCTACATCACAGTGCAATGTAACAAAATTTTAGCCCATGTGGACCCATCCATAAGGTCCAATATCCCTCATTACTATGAACTCAAACAGGATGAGTGTCGTTGGTTACCGGAATGAATCACACAAATCACTCCACCAACTCGACCTAAGTTCATCGTAGCTAATATGTGCTTTTAGTCCGTGTTTGTTCACTGTTTTGCATCAGTATTTGATCAGAATTTGTAAGCCAAAAGCAGGAGTGGGTCCAAAACACAGATGAGATGCAAATTATTCCAGTACATTTTATCTCTCTTTTGCACCCACTACTGTTTTTGGCTTAAAATTACTGACCAAATACTGATGCAAAACAATGACAAAATACTGACCATCTGAAAGAGGCATTAAGGATGCTCAACACAAGAGGATTTTTTTTTGGTTCACGTTCTGAGGATCAGAAGAACAGAAACATAAACAGTGATGTTAACACAGCCTTGCTGCCACTGCTGCGGCGGTCGCCACCATCCCCACTCTGTCATGGGGCCACTGCTGCCACTGCCACCATCCCTACTCATGCCGACTCTACTTGAATCTTGGGGCACTGCACAGTTAAGTCCATGGTGACAAATTAGACCTTGCGCTTTGATTGACCTGTAATACTGATGCACAGTAATCCCACAGCTAACAGAAGGGATTAGCTATGAATATTGGCACCCTGCACAGTGATGTAGACGGTGATAAATTACAACTGCTTGTAATACTGATGGCACAGTACCTACAGAAATTATTAACTATTAATGTGGGTGCACTAGAACGTAACGGACAGCGCAATACACTCTCCCTGCACTCTCCCTGCACTGTCCTTACAGTTTAAGTTGAAAGCCTTCACACTGAGATTGGGCCACCTACTAGCAGGATGCATATGGTTAGGCAGAGTGGCCTGGGTATACCAGATTTATTGCAATTGTAACAAATTAATTTGGAAGAAATTTAATTTCTTGTAGAATTTGGCGAATCATCCGAATCAAATTTTATTAAACTTCGCTCATGTCTACTTATGAGCTTCATCTTCTCATGACCAAAGGGTAGCTGGTAAATCTGGTGGAATCTGTCAGGAGCTTTCTGTTACCTAAACTCAGGCATCAAACTGTGGTTCCTGTGCCTACAAGATGAATTTATTCTCGAGGCCCAACCCGTAATCTTTAATAAAGTTTAATAGATTTTAAATCAAAGAAATAGACCCTGGTGACAAGTTATGGACCTAAATACAGCCAAATGTTTTATTCTCCTTGACCTCTAGGGCCAACTATGGTATCAGAGCCTGGACCCACCAGAGATGCTCTGGTGGGGAAGTCTGAAACTGACAAGAACTATGGAAGCCTTCCTCATGTTTAATCCTGGAACCCCTATAATGTAAAAATGAGATTGAAATGAGATCATCTGAGAGATCAACTCCACACTGGCTCCTCCCCACTTGTCTACAATTCTCTACCTATACACCTCCCTCACTGGTTCCTTTAAAAAAGCCTTCAGTGCTGCAGCACAATACAATTCTAATAATGGATGTGGCATTAACAGATATGACATTAATGGATGCAACATTCAGTTTGAAGTACCTCACATTGATTTATATAGTGATATTCATATATTCAATGTTTGCAGAGCTCTGTTCCACTATGTGATTGCTGGCCTTAGTGTGACTGATACAGGAAATTAGACTCAGGCAACAGAGACTGTTGTGACTGATGTCAGCCTCTATACAGCACTACAGAATATGTTGGTGCTATACAAGCAACAAAGTGGTAAAAAAGATGAAGCATTATTTCTCAGTAATTGTGCTTTTCTCCAATATTCCCATTACAACCCTCATACCATGAAGTGTCTCCAGTGAGTTAATTCTAAATAAATTTTTGAAGGATTAATCTAAGCCTACAGACGCATACCAATTTCACTTACCTTGAGCAATTTTCTGAGCAGATTTATTATATAACAAACATCCCAATTTCACTTAATGAGTTTTCTCAGCAATTTGTACAAAAACATGGATTTTCAATGGCACGTAGTAATTAGTTTGTTTTATCTCTTTCAAACCTAATATGTAAAAAGCATTGGCATTTACAGGCCTATATGTTTTGGAATCAATGTTGCTTGAAAAATCTCCATTATCTATCCATTGAAACGTATTGCATATCATTAAAGTCTGCTTACACTCTATCTGTAGGCATTTGTCATCTTGTCAGGACTAATTTAATTGCATCCACATTTGTGATCTCTCCACTCAAATATGAAACTGCGTTTAATAAGTTTAGATCTGATTACAGTAAACCTGGGTTTATGGAGATCTGACTGCAATTGATTCCCTTATAAAACTGATCGCAGAAAGACATTGGGGAACCATCAACATGTTTGATTTACCTTTCATTATAAAGGCAGTAATTATTAGTGACGGACGGACATCGGCTGGGGCTATTCGCGTACGCGATCGAGCAAATGAGATCAAATGTTTGCAAACAGCAAGTTCGTGGCGTGCCCCATTCACTTTAATGGCAGGCGAACCTGAAAAACCTTCAGGTCATATTTGCAGCCACCAAATACTTACTAGAAGTGCACAAATAGTCCCACAACATGGACAGTGACCTACTAGAGGGGGATCAATGACAAAAATTTCCACAAAAAATATGTATTTTAATCATGGGCCATTTTTAAGCGTCTTAAAGGGAAATTTGCAAAAATGTGCCCTGCTGGAGCCTAAAAAAAATTATTAGTACGGGCCCTAAAAATTAGGCATTTACCTGACATTAAAGAAATTGTGATTATGTGGCTCGAGGTACATTATGCGGTCACTGAATAACAATTTTACTGTAGCCCACTGGAGTATAGGACCCAAACATTAGGCATTCACCGTACAGAGAAGATCAAGTGATTATGTGGCTGGAGGTATATTAGACAGTCATTGGATATCAATTTTACTGCAGGCCAGTGGAGTACAGGCCCCAAACATTAGGCAATCACCGGACAGAAAACATCAAGTGATTATGTTGCTGGAGGTATATTAGACGGCCATTGGATAACAATGTTATTGCAGGCCAGTGGAGTACAGGCCCCAAACATTAGGCATTCACCGGACAGAAAACATCAAGTTATTATGTGGCTGGAGGTATATTAGACGGTCATTGGATAACAATATTACTGTAGGCCAGTACAAATATATCAAAATAAATAATTACAAGCGAGGATACCCGCGCTGCCGTCTAATTAGGGGATAATCCCACACAGTTCAAATGGAAAAACCTTAAATAAATGTATAAAGGGACCCGCGCTGACTGGTTAGATAACTTATGAAGTGGTGCGGTAATACAAAATTATACAATACATCAAATATAATATTATTATAATATATAAGTGCTGAATACTTTCTAAATATATATATTATCTAGTATGGTCATATATTGCAGTTTCAAAAAGGTTAGGTATATCAATGTTCCTTGGTAGTAATGAATCCCATACAATCAGATATAGCGTGCATATGAAAATATCCAGCAGCCACTTACTAGTATGCGCACTGAGAGGCGCGTCTGTTGCTGTAGCTGGACTCGTTCGCTACCTGTTGCGATTCTCCTATTGATGTCTCTCACAATAATGTCTTCTGCTCACCTCGTGGCACGCGCGGGGAAGCGATGTTTACTTGTTGTCCTGGAAACCTTCTGTGTGACATCACACCTGAAGCTACGGATGCCTCTAGGGTCCACAATACCACAGACGCGTTTCGGAATAAACGTAGTCCTTCCTCAGGGATGAATTTAGATCCTGTTCAGGCGGCTTTTAAGTGTGTTGGTTCCCATGGCAACAGCTTTTGTTTGGAAGACAATACTAGAGCAATAGGGGATACTAAAGCAATAGGGGAAAAAAGTCTTGCCATTGATAGTATATCTGTTGATTTTCTTTCCACATAGCCGTGGGTTAATATTCCTTGCTTGAAATACATGACAATTTACTAGTGGTAAATGACATTTATGAACTTAACTACATTTTGATTATTCGTATTTTCCTTATTATTTTATTTTTGTTTTATTACACATATTTTTGTGATGTTTTGCTCCTTTTCCCTGTGAGCTAATAGGAAGTATGGGTTATAAAAAAGCTAATAATTTGATTTCATGATTGAGGCCAATGGGAGCAAAGGTGTTTAGATTGTAAATCCATTCACTCTCCTTACGAGACATCAGTTTAATATAGTCGCCTCCTCTAGGATCCTGCCTCACTTGTTCTATGCCTCCAAAGGAGGAACCTGCAAATCTTAATTTTATATGTTTTATTTCCATTGGTGATTTCCTTGATAGTTTCTTTTTGTCTTGAGGCTAGGAAGGCCTTGCATGTTCTGCATGGAAAAAAACCCTGTCTGTCATCGTTCAAAGATGGGTTCTTTCTGTTTCCAACGTTATTAATTTTGACAGATAGGCCTATTATATTTACCAGATTTTTTGAATTCCTGAAGATAAATTTTGGTACTATAGGTTGTTTTTCCCAAATAATTTTATCATGTTTTAAAATATCCCAGTGTTTTTTTTTTATAATTTGTCTAAATTGGAGTTCTTTTCCATGATACTGGGTTATTATGGGTACATTAAAATCAGGAACCACATTTATTTTCTTTTTTTCTTTTTTATCAATTTTATCTTTATTATTTTGTAAAAGTGATTTCCGCTCTATTTGTAGGACCTCATGTTTAATTTTTTCAAGTTCAGTAACATTATAGCCTTTTTCCTCAAATTTTTTATGTAGATTGTTTGCCTCATATTTAAACTGCTCTACCATGGTACAATTACTTTTCAAACAAATATATTGAGTTCGTGGAATGTTGGTAAGCCAAATCGGAGGCGACAGTTGTTCAAAGAAATAAAACTATTACTGTCTGTAGGCTTAGCGTACGTTTGAGTCAGTATTTTATTATATTCATAAGTTATCTAACCAGTTAGCGCGGATCCCTTTATACATTTATATAAGGTTTTTCCAGTACAAATATATGTCAAATAGATATGTTTAAAAGAACTAAAAATATAAAATTGGATTAAAAACATGGCTAACAAAATCCCTCCTCTTGAATAAATCACAAATGAAAATAGGTGAAATTCGATAACACGTGGTCGTCACAGGTGTTGAATTCCTCTGAGGCCCCAACAATTTGGCATTCACCGTACAGAAAAAATCTAGTTATTATGTGGCTGGAGGTATATTAGACTGTCATTGGATACTATTTTTACTGCAAGCCAGTGAAGTACAGGCCACAAGCATTAGGTATTCACTGGACAGAAAAGGCCTTTTATGCCGGTATATTTACATAAGACAGAGATCATTCTTTGCTCTAAGTGGTGGCGGATATGTGTGGGCTGGCATGAGGAAATTCAATTAAATGTGTTCATCACAGGTATTGAATTCCTCAGAGATCCATGCCTCATTCATTTTTAGAAATGTGAGGTTGTCCACACTGTCGTGAGCAAGGCAAGTGCACTTATTGGTCATGATCCCCCATGCTGCGCTGAACGTCTATTCGGACAGGACAGTCGACGAGGGGAAAGCCAAGAGTTCCATGGCAAATTGTGCCAGCTCTGGCCACAGGTCAAGCCTGCACACCCAGTAGTCCAGGGGTTCCTCGCTGCTCAGAGCGTCCACATCGGCCGTTAACCCAATGTAGTCGGACACCTGTCGGTCGGTTCCCTGAGGCTGGTTTCGGAGGGTGGCTGTCGATGGGTTGGCTGCAAGAATGATCTCATATCCGAAGTGATTAAAACATCTTGAAACTGCCCTCTTCTTGCATGCATGGTAGGATTAATACCAGCAACTGTTTCTCTGTGGGTTGAAATTTTTCTGCCAGCACCCGCAACAGCAAAATGCAGCATCTATGGCAACACGGCCTAGAAATTCTGCATTCTGAAATGCCCTCTGTGATGTTGGTAAAATGTCCGCCATTTTGTGTTTGTTTTGGGGGTCGAAGTACGTTGCCACCTGGTACTGGTCCTTGCCCTTTATCCTTTTTATACCGGGGTCCCTCTTCAAACACTGGAACATGAAGGCCCCCATTTGCACTAAATTGGAAGTGGTAGAGCACACTGGCTCCTGTTCATCGCTAAGGAGAATGTCGTCCTCAGTCTCCTCCCCCCATCCAGGGACAACACCAGGGATCCCCGAAAAGTTCTAGCTCCTCCTCCTACTCCTACCCCCAGGCACCATCCTCCTCTGACTCCTCTTCAGATTCCTGCTGACTTGTATCAGATGAAGTAGCTCCCTCGGGGAAGTCATTCAGCATTGCAACTAATCTTCCAGCTCCTGCTACTCGAAAGGCTTGATCAATGACACGACGCAATGCACGCTACAGAAAGAAGGCGTAAGGTATGATGTCACTGACGGTGCCCTGGCTGCGACTGACCAGTTTGGTGATCTCATCAAATAGCCGCAGAAGTCTGCATGCGTCATGCATAAGCAGCCACTGGCACGGTGAAAAGATACCAAGCTCCCCAGAACTAGTCCTGCTGCAGAGTTCGTACAGGTAGTCATTAACGGCACGTTGCTGCTGAAGCAGCCTATCAAGCATATACAAGGTGGAGTTCCAGCGCGTCGGGCTGTCACAAATCAGACGTCTGACGGGCAGGTGGTGTCGCCGCTGAATGTCAGCAAGGTAAGATCTTCTAAAATGGCAAGAGATGTTTGTGGCCTGCTGCAAGACGTCCTGGACCCTGGGGTATTTGGCAACGAATCGCTGCACTACTAAGTTCAGGACGTGTGCCATGCACAGCACGAGTGCCATTTTTCCCTGTTTCAGCGTGCTCAGCAGATTGGCACCGTTGTCGCAAACCACTTTACCAACTGTCAAATTGAGCGGGGTTAGCCACTGATCGGCCTGTGACCACAGAGCTGAAACAGTGCAGGACCGGTGTGGCTTTTCGCTTCCAGGCACAACAGCCGCAGCACAGCATGGCAACGTCTCACCTGGCACTACAAATAGGTTTAGGGGAGCTTGGGGGGTGCAGCGGAAGAGGCTGTAGCAGTGGAAAAGGAGGAGTCAGATGAGGAGGAGACGGAGGATGGAGTAGGAGAAGAAGAGGCAGGCCTGCATGCAATCCTTGGCGGTAACACCAAATCCACATGGGTGCCACGGGTTGCATGCTTGACAGCCGTCAGAAGGTTCACCCAGCGGGCAGTAAAAGTTATGTACCTTCCCTGCCCGTGTTTGCTAGACTGTCTGTGTCTGTGGTCAGATGTATCTTGGCACGGACACTGTGTGCCAGAGATATATTTAATTGCCCCTGAACGTGGCCATATAGCTCTGGGATGCCCTTCTGGGAGAAATATTTCCTTCCGGCGACTTTCCATTGCGGTGTGCTAATGGCGACAAATTTTCTAAAGGCCTTCAAGTCAACCAGTTTATATGGCAGTAGTTGGCGGGCTAGCAGTTCCGACAAGCCAGCGGTCAGCTGTTGGGCAAGAGGGTTATCCGGCATCATCAACTTTTTACGTTAGAATATTTGGTCACGGAAGCTTGCCTGTTGCTAGATGAACGCGACAATGGCACGGTGGAAGGTGGAGTGGAGGACAAATGGGAGGAGAGAGGAGAAGGAGAAGAGCCAGCATGTGGAGCACCGGGAGTGTGACTTTGTGGATTCTGAAGGTGTTGCTCCTACTGTGCTCGGTGATGAAAGGCCAGGTGCCTTCTTAAGGTGGTCGTCCCTAGGTGAGTGTGGGCTTACCGCAACTTATGCGTTGACAGTACAGGCTGCAGATGGCAACACTATTGTCAGCAGCTGACACGTTAAAAAAAAGCCCACACTGCGGAGCCATGTGTCGGCGTCCTGGAAGCACCAGGTGTGACTGTGCTGGTGGATGGCTTGCTCCAGATACATTTGCAGTCTGCTTTTTGCCTCCTGTGAACTGCGAGTTCTGCCTGCTTCTCCTCCTTCTAACCCCTATCTGCTGCTCCTTCTCTCCCTCTGAACTCCCCTCCTCTTCCTTTCTTGCGGGCACCCACGTGACATCACCTTCACCACCACTGACATTAGAGATCTCGGACTAGGCAGCAACAGTGGGGACCTCCGTCCTAGGCCTGATCTCGGTACAGTAGTTAGATCGCTGGGTGGCGGCCGTTGCTACCTCCTCTTCCTGATCCGATGCCAAGAAAGGCTGCACATCGTTAAGGTCTAGGAATGGATTGGAAAATAATTCCTCTGACTCTAGTGGAGTGGCTATGGTGGTGATGGTGGTGGTGACGTCTTTGGGGGTGCACACAGCAGAGAATGAGGAGGGTGCAGATACAGAGGATGAGGAGTGTGCAGAAGTGGAAGGCTGAGTGAGACACTACTCTGGTGCATCCTTTAAAGTAATAGCACTCACCTTCTCCAACTTCCCACTTAGGCTCCGGCCTGGTGCACCTGCCCAACCACTACCACCACTGTGAAATGGCCTGCTTCTTTCTCTGCCTGTCATTTTCAAAATTACTTTGTGACAAAGTCCCTATCAAAGAGCAGTATTTGTGGAAGCAGGTATATTGTAGGCCTCAATCAATATTTGGTGGAAGCTGGTATATCAATCCTCTCTATCAATATTTTGTGGAAACAGGTATATAGAACCCCTTAATGACTATTTGCTGGAAGCTGACATATCAAACCCCTTAATCAATATTTGGTGGAAGCCGGTGTATCGCAGGCCTCAATCAATATTTGGTGGAAGCCGGTATATCAATCCCCTCTATCAGTATTTTGTGGAAACAGGTATATAGAACCTCTTAATGAGAATTTGCTGATTGCTGGTATTTCAAACCCCTTAATCAATATTTGGTGGAGACTGGTGTATCGCAGGCATCAATCAATATTTGGTGGAAGCCGGTATATCAATCCCCTCTATCGTTTTTTTGTGGAAACAGGTATGTAGAACCCCTTAATGAGTATTTGCTGGAAGCTGGTATATCAAACCCACTACTAAATATTTGGTGGAAGCCGGTGTATCGCAGGCCTCAATCAATATTTGGTGGAAGCCGGTATATCAATCACCTCTATCAGTATTTTGTGGAAACAGGTATATAGAACCCCTTAATGAGTATTTGCTGGAAGTGGTAAATGAAACCACTTAATCAATATTTGGTGGAGGCTGGTGTATAGCAGGACTCAATCAATATTTGGTGGAAGCCGGTTTATCAATTCCCTCTATCAGTCTTTTGTGGAAACAGGTATATAGAATACCATAATGAGTATTTGCTTGAAGCTGGTATATCAAACCCTTTAATCAATATTTGGTGGAAACCGGTGTATTGCAGGCCTCAATCAATATTTGGTGGAACCCGGTATATCAATCCCCTCTATCAGTATTCTGTGGAAACAGGTATATAGAACTCCTTATTGAGTATTTGATGGAAGCTGGCATATCAAACCCCTTAATCAATATTTGGTGGAAACCAGTGTATTGCAGGCCTCAATCAATATTTGGTGGAAGTCGGTATATCAATCCCCTCTATCAGTATTTTGTGGAAACAGATATATAGAACTTCTTAATGAGTATTTGCTGGAAGCTGGTATATTAAACATCTTAATCAATATTTGGTGGAAGCTGGTGTATCGTAGACCTCAATCAATATTTGGTGGAAGCCGGTATATCAGTATTTTGTGGAAACAGGTATATAGAACCCCTTAATTAGTATTTGCTGGAAGATGGTATATCAAACCCCTTAATATTTGGTGGAAGCTGGTGTATCGCAGGCCTCAATCATTAATTGATGGAAGCCAGTATATCTATCCCCTCAATCAGTATTTTGTGGAAACAGGTATATAGAACCTCTTAATGAGTATTTGCTGGAAGTTGGTATATCAAACCCCTTAATTAATATTTGGTGGAAGCTGGTGTATCACAGGCCTCAATCAATATTTTGTGGAAGCTGGTGTATTACACCCCTCAATAAGTATTTTGTGGAAGCAGGTATATCAAACCCCTTCATCAGTATTTTGGGGGAAACAGGTATATCACACCAGTTGCAATTAGTTATTCCAATAGCGTTTGTCCCTTTATCTAGCTGCGGTATTTCAGCAGAACCGCACACAACTGCTGCACAATACAAATGCACTATAATATACTTTCTATGTTAGAAAGTATATTATGAGTATATCACACCCCTCAGTATGTCACACCTATCAATAGCACACCTAAGGAATTTTGTGGCCCTATTAGCTAGCTGTCCCTAACAGTCTGTCCCTGCTTCACACAGCAACCTCTCGCTACACTAGCAAAAAACAGTATGCAAAATGGCTGCCAGATCAGGTTTATTTATTGGGTAGGGGGTGTGTCCATGTGCTGAAATGTCTCAATTGACTGTCCTGTCCCACCTGATGGATGTGTCATGGGTCAAAGTTTGGGCATCGCCATATCTTCGCTTGTTTGACGAACTGCGAACGAGCAAAGTTTGCCGCAAAACGACCGCCAGGCGAACCGCTAGGCCATCTCTAGTAATTATAATAAATTTTAAATCCGTTATATGATTTATTTACACACATAGATTATTGCTAGATGTAGTGAGTATTAAGCTGGAACTATACACGCTATAAGTATCATAACATGAAGATCGTGCCACATTGCATCTAATGAATGAAAATGGTGACATGATGCGACCCACCACAGGCCTCAACTGTAACACAAAAGTCACAAAGAATCCATCGCTATTGCTTTTTTGTTATCACATGTCGCTGGCCACAGGTTGCCTGTGATATTGTTTATATAGGCTCTTGATACTCTGCTCCATTGCTCTTATATTTGACCGACGGCTAGTTATTTGACCACGCTCCTGCTTCTCCCTTGTACTCTGACGCGACCTCCAGGTTTGACCTCCGGCTTGTTATTGGTATTGTCTTTGCATCTCCCTCGTAGTTTGACGTGACCTCTCGTTGTGACCTTTGCTAGTTACCAGTTGTGCTCCGTCGCCTAGGATGGGTAAATGCAAGTAGGCAGGGACAGGGGCGTGGGTGGCACGCTCTCCCTCTCTCCTTCCGGGGCAGCGTGACAGTCGCATGTGACTTTGCCATCACAGACCACAGTGCAAGTTACGTGCAACATGTCACTTGACTGTTATTTGGCTGTGTTTTTTACTGCCAAATCGTACCTTTAACCCCTTCCCAACATCCGCTGTAAATGTACAGAAGATGTCGGGTCTTTAAAGATGGCGCCAGCTCAGGAGCGGAACGAGCGCCGTAGTCCAGAGCGGAGTGAGCGCCATAGCCGCTAGGTGCCTTCTGTTTCAATGTCCGTGATTGGTGGTTATGCCGACCACAACATGACCACAATGTTTGAGGAGGCTAAAACCAGGAAGCAAGTGCTTCTGGGTCAGGTACTCTTTCCCACAGCAGCCTCATCATTAATATATACCAGTTCATGCCAGCAGGTGGCAGCACTGAACTGGGATATAATAATTTCTGTACAGAATAATGGACCATTTCCCATTATTCTGTGCAAGTTGCAATCTGATGATTCCAAGTTGGGGTCCACTTGGGGACCTAACAAAAAGTAAAAAAAAAATAATAATTAAAACGTTTTGAAAAATATAAAATATATATAAAAATTAAAATCACCCCTCTTTCCCCAAAATAAAAATAAAACGAAACAAAAAAATCACATCATGGGAATCGCCATGTGCGAAAACCCCCAAATTTTTTCAATATAAAAAAGTTAGACCATACAGTGAATTGCATAATGGAAAATAAATGAACAATGGCCGATTCCAAAAATTTTCATCACTTTATCTTCCAAATTTTTTTTTATAAAAAGTGATTATGAAAAGTCATACAAATCCCAAAATGGTATTGGCAAAAACTACAAATCAAATAGAAAAAGAGGGGCACACCTACATCTAGTTCACATCGACCACTACACAGTATTATGTTAAAACAATTTATTAAATATACATACGGTACCTGATATATTAATAATACACCTAAAATACGTAAATCTATACTGTGAATAAATAAATAAATAAATATATATCAATGAATAAATATATATCAATACAGATAGAATGTGATAATACTAAGGGTTATTGACGTCATGCATCAGATGGTGTAGACAAGTCTCAACAAAAGGAAAGAAACCGCAACATAAGAAAGGAAACCGCAATATTATTTGCGCATCTTAACTACAAGTTTGCAACCAATTTGGAAAGAAACGAAAGTCCTGCCGTGCGAAAAAGACACAAAGCAAAGGCGAATCTCAAGAAGGGCCATATTCACATTGACCCTAGTTCACCAAACGGACTGTTTCTCCCCTTTTGTGCAAGCTTATTTCAATGCAAGTGTACAACTCACGATAAAGTAGATTGGAGTTATAATCATCTGCGCTGACAACTTGTGGGACGCCACGCTAAGCGCAACTATCCGAACACTTTACCACCTCTACAAACAGTAAGTACTTGCCATATTGTATCACAGTGCAATAGTGGAGCTATAACTGTGAGACAAAGTTAACTCTACAAAAAGGAATGCTTGTACTTATACGCTAAGGACAGTCTATTGTTCTTATATTGAAGGACTAACGCATTCATTTATTTTTTCCTGCTTGGAAAAATCGCATATTGCGGACCAATATAGTGACTGTTTTCTTATCCTGTACTTCAGCGATCCTACTAGAGACATTCACTATTAATCATCTGATGCATGACGTCAATAACCCTTAGTATTATCACATTCTATCTGTATTGATATATATTTATTCATTGATATATATTTATTTATTTATTTATTTATTCACAGTATAGATTTACGTATTTTAGGTGTATTATTAATATATCAGGTACCGTATGTATATTTAATAAATTGTTTTAACATAATACTGTGTAGTGGCCGATGTGAACTAGATGTAGGTGTGCCCCTCTTATTCTATTTAATATTTTATCTCCTTTTAAGGTTTGGGGTAACATTTTTAGGGGGAGCACCCTTTTTCATAGCAACTTGGAGGGTGAGCCATTCCGATATATCCTACAAAAACTACATATCGTCCCTCAAAAAATGAGCCCTCACACATTTCCATAGACATAACTATAAAAAGTATATGGTGATGAAAAATAAAAAAAATTCCAAAGTTTTTATTTTTTTTATGTATTAAAATGTAAGATAAAACTACACATATGTGGTAGTACCAGATTAATACTGACCTGGTGAATGAAGAGCACAAGTCAGTTTAACCACACCATGAATGCATTTTTTTCTAATTCCACCCCATTTGGAATTTTTTGTATTTTATTAGTTTATTTAAATTCCATGCTGTTTATATTTTTGCATAAAAAGATAGCATGTATGGCACAAGCTGGGACTTTAAAAGTGACGCACACAGAGTAGCTGACCAGGCGCTAAAGCTGTTGGATGCCTGTTGATTTACACAGCAGACATCCAGAGCCAGAGTCATCAATCAGCGATCGCTGATCACGGATATTTAACCCCTAAGAGACCACTGCATCTGAGAACTATTTTCCCATGAGTACTGTGCTCCAGAGGACTGAACTGCTCTCTTGTGCCAAGGTTGTGGGAGCCGTTCAGTTGCTTTGGCAGTCTAGGGATTTATGAAGGCTCAAAGGCATGCCATAGCAAATTACCTAACAAGCCTTGGTAAGAGTGCACTGAATCTCCCATAAGCTTTTTATTTCTGTAAAGTATTAAAACACAAACAAACCATAAAAATGTGACATTGCTGTAATCATACTGACCCAAAGAATAAAGTTAACAGGTTAGATTTGCCACATAGAGAATGCCATAAAAATGAAACTCATGAAACTTCAGTAAAATTGTGATTATTTTTTTTTCCCCAGTTCCACTCCATTTGAAATTATTTTTGCCAGTTTACCACTTCATCATATGCAATACAAAAAGAAGCCTTGATGCAAAAAAAGAGTTTTTGCTTCGGGAAGGCAGGGAGTAAAAAAATAAAAAAATAAAAATCTCTCAGACTTTAAGCGAGCAGGGATTTAAATTAATTATAACAAATTACTCTTTTCCCACAAAATTATTGATCTACTCACCTCCTGCTCTATAAGATGCTGCTGGCAGAGTAAACATAATTTTTACTGGACAATATCCCTTTAATTTTTACTTCTACAATAAAACCCTGAAAAACTGAAGTGGAGGATGGGAGTGGTAGTGGCTCTGGCGTCACAATAAATCATGGCGGCTTTCCTCACAATGTTGCTCCGAAGGGCCATGCAGTAGAAGGAGGGTTCACTCTTTCTTCCCACAGAGCACACCTTGCTTTTGGGCTCCTGTCTGGTGGTAGTCAAGGTGCCCATGATGTTATGTGTTTGGGTGCAAGTCAGGATGTGTGAAGAGCAATGGCTAGTTTATAGTGTAGGAGTCAGAAAACCAGACCAAGGGCAGACAAATAAACATCATCCAACTGTAGCAAAACACAGTACTAACTGTACACAGTGAAATTCTCTCCCAGATAGAAAACTATTGATTTAGGTAAGGATAGGAGTAATGGCCCTCTTTGTATACTATCTTGCTAAAGTATTTCTCAATAGATTCCATGGAGGGCAATAGTACTCATGCAATAATGGCTGTAATGTTCACTGTGGAATCTAAGGTGTGAGAAATGGACAACATTTCTCATAACTTTTATTATCTGTGTATGTTTTTATACCTGCCGTGTGATTCTATATATTTTCATGCCACTCTGTAATGGTCTGTAGGAGCTGTTTGGTCTCAGCCAGCATTTAGAATACACATCCCCCTTGGGGGAAATCAGTTTATCATCTGAATGTTAACAAACTGGCCCTTTGCAAGTGGTAACGAAGATATTTTCTGGAAAGGCATACACCCCAGTGGGGGTCCAGCAGCTTTTCAAATAGAGTGCCAGCAGATAAGAAAATATCTTATAAGCAATAACTCATCTCTAGTACAACTCATGTATTAATAATTGTAATAATTGCATTACAGGTAATGTGGGCTTCGTAGGGAGTCCAAACATCCAACCTCTGAAAGCCAGAATTCCCACATCACAAGTATCTCACCTTCTGGGACTCCCACGCCGATCATGTGTGGTATCAAAGTGATCAGCCTGATAATATATACATTATTAAAACATGTCAGGGCCTGGATATCCATTAGTGTGGAAGCCATGTTTTATTAATATTTCATGGTTGCCAGCTAAGTAAGAGAGATGGAGCCTGCACAGGTAATGGGGGCCAGAAGGCTGGTACAGAATAGGAGGGAGACTCCTCTCAGCTTCACCCTTATTTTGGATAAAAATGAACAATTGTGAACATTTCATTGACACAATTTGGGTATCCGATCAACATTAGGTTGTGTTCCACATTCCTCCTGTCCCCGGAAGCCAGACCGGACTCTGAAAACACAATTTGTTAAGTAAGAACCTTTCTGTTTTTTATCCTTTTATTTTTATAACTGTTTTATGCAAGTTCATGTATGTCTTATTTCTTGTTATTATTTGTAACTAAGTACTGTAACTTTTTTAGCATATTAAAGCACATCTTAAATGGTTTTGCCTTGTGCCCTAAATGAGCTCCATTTTTTAACTGCATGAGTGTGGTTTGCTATAAGTGGGGATTTCTATGAGCCCCTAATTAATTGGTATATTAATTTAAATGTCATAGATGGTGGCCGCTTGTTGTGGTGCATAAGAGGCTGTGTAGGGGTGTGATCTAGTGATGCACCCCTCATGCCTAGTGCCTACTGTACAAGCCTGTAGGGGCAGTGCTATGATCTGGGGTTGCTGCAGTTGGTCAGGTCTAGGTTCAGCAACAGTATGTGCTCCAAGAATGAGGTCAGCTGACTACCTGAACATACTGAAGGACCAGGTTATTCCATCAATGGATTTTTTCTTCCCTGATGGCACGGGCATATTCCAAGATGACAATGCCAGGATTCATCGGGCTCAAATTGTGAAAGAATAGTTCAGGGAGCATGAGACATAATTTTCACACATGGATTGGCCACCACAGAGTCCAATCCTTTACCCCATTGAGAATCTTTGAGATGTGCTGGAGAAGGCTTTGCGCAGCGGTCAGACTTTACCATCATCAATGCAAGATCTTGGTGAAAAATTAAAATTAAACACTAGATGGAAATAAATCTTGTGACATTGCAGAAGTTTATCGAAACAATGCCACAGCGAATTTGTGCCGCAATCAAAGCTAAGGCCGGTCCAAAAAAATATTAGAGTGTATGACCTTTCTTTTTGGGTGGCGACAGTTTTTTTTGGACAGGCAGTGTAGATCAACCCTTGGCAGTCGCACCTAGGTCACGCGACATGGCGGTTCCCTACATGACATAAGTTATTTGAAGACATGTCTGGCCAGGATGTGTTCAAGTGTGCAGGGTGTCTTAACGGTGGCCCATACATTGGCAGAGTCTGAATGGCTATATTAGCAGTTTACCTTGCTGACTCCTATACTTGACCAGGCAGATTCTAAGTTCTCCTCATCTATCTCTCTTCTCCTTTATTTAATTGGATCTTGCAGGGACCTGTTAGTCTCTGTAGCTTTCTGGGGCCTGAGAAGAAGAAGAAGCATAGGTCACTGTGTCCTTCCTCTCTCAACTCCAGTCTAACTGAGCTGGGGGAAGATCTTGGATCCCAACCCAACCTCATGCAAGGGGCAGAACCAGAGGTGTTAACCCTGATTACACATGCACAGCTATGCTAAGTATACTGTTATTACATAACGATAAATAACAAACTATTTGCATATACCACCTGCTATGAGGAATTTATATACAAAATACTTTAGAGCACTGCAGAACTTATAATAATGTAATGAAAACACCTTATTTGTTGAAGCTCTTTAAATAGTTCATTGTCTTCCTCAAGTATAAAACGCTTCGCAATGCAAGGTTAAGGTGGAAATTAACATGATGAAAACTATAAACAAAGGATGGGCAGTAATTACTGATTTAAGTGGGCTCTTATTTGATTCTATGGCATAAGGAACATTTTAGGGAATACAGTATGTGATGGAATTGCTTTTGTATTTACATAATTATAACAAGCCTAGTGATTGCAATTTCTAAAAATCCAGAATCATATACATGTAATTATGTGTAATTATTGTGCAAATTGAAACATATAATTTGGTTTATTAATTGTGTTCAGTTTAACTTTGATTTAGTATATTATTAAATGCAAGGAATACAAGTAAAATACAAACTCTGAATGTAATTAGCTAGGTTCTACAAATATTTTAGTTAACGTTATGTCTGCTACATATAGAAGTAGTAGAAGACCTGAGGTTTAGCTACAATAATTGTGTATATACAGTATATGCTGCAAGATTAACAAACTTGCTGGAAGAGATTGCCTTGAAAACATAATGATCAAAATAATATGTTCACACCATGTTTTTGCATCCTGTTATAAAGTACTTAAAAAACAGAAAAAACGGTTCCCTCACATTCTCTTTTCAAATATTAAATGAATGGAGACAGGGCTGCCCACTATCTTCACTATTGTTCATACTGGTTATGGAGACCCTGATTGAAACTATTAGACACAATTCTCACATTGAGGGGATAGAGACTGAAAATAAATCACAGGAAACAGCACAGTTTGAGGATGACCTATTAATTCCCTACTGTAGACTCTGTTAGCTGTTATAGCCAGTGTACATCTATATACACATGTATCAACCAAAGGAGAATCGGTACTATATAGTATCCTCAGAGCTATAATATATATAGTCAGGCCGATCAAAGTCTCTTTTTCTTACCCTGTATCCAGTGCTGTATTAGTGTGGGCTGGCTCTGTTTGGCGTGCTCCTCAGAGGAGCACGCCAAACAGAGCCAGCCCACACTAATACAGCACTGGATACAGGGTAAGAAAAAGAGACTTTGATCGGCCTGACTATATATATTATAGCTCCATATGATGCACCTTATAGGTCGTATGGTGTCGGCCTCAATATAAGAATGCTATCCATACCCTGTCTATATTTATGCTAGATGCACCTTAGGTCTAGATAGCTGTGAGCACAGCCAGAGCCAGCTTTGATATTTTATGCTGACCTGGGCGTCTTCACACAGCTTTCCTATAGCAAGATAGCTGAGTGTATAGCGATCATCCACTGTTGAAAAGTGATGTTAATGTGGACTGTCGTTTATGGCACCCTGTATGGTCTCTCTCATGTTTTTGTATATGTCTTTTATGTCATTTAATAAAAAACTATTTTAATGGATACTATATAGTACCGATTCTCCTTTGGTTGATATATATTTAGGTGGTACATTCCTGTTGATAACAGGCTGTGTCGATCCAGTTGAACCATCTATATACACATGACAGCTGCCCCAACACACCCAGCTCTGCTATATCTCTATATGACAGCTGCCCCAACACACCCAGTTCTGCTATATCTATATGACAGCTGCTCCAGCACACTCAGCTCTGCTATATCTCTATAAATGTGATAGCTGCCCAAGCACACACAGCTCTGCTACATCTATACACATGACAGCTGCCCCAGCATACTCAGCTCTACTATATCTCTATATATGACAGCTGCCCCAGCACACTCAGCTCTGCTATACCTCTATATAAATATATGACAGCTGCCCCATCACACTCAGCTCTAGTACATCTATACACATGACAGCTGCCCCTGCACACTCAGCTTTGCTATATCTATATATCTGTAAGTATTACTATACAGTAGATAGATATATAGAGATATAGCAGAGCTGAGTGTGCTGGGGCAGCTGTCATATATAAAGATATCGCAGAGCTGGACATATAGCGTGGGACACAGCCCGGAAGAGGAGTGCATCGCATCGCTGACATGGAGGTAAGTATAAGTGTTTTTTTTTTTTTTTTTAATACCGGACTGTTACTGCCACATGGGGGGAGCAGGAGACACTTGATACTCGCACAGGGGGGGGGGGGAGATGGCACTATGATAATGGCACATTGGGGGGAGATGGCACTATGATACTGGCACATTGGGGGGGAGATGGCACTATAATACTGGCACATTGGGGGGGAGATGGCACTATGATACTGGCACATGGGGGGGTTTGTCACTATGTTACTGGCACATGGGGTGGGTGGGTGACAAGGAGAGAGGCACTTGATACTGGCACATTGGGAGGGGGGAGATGGCACTATGATACTGGTACATTGAGGGGGAGATGGCACTATGATACTGGTACATTAGGGGGAGATGGCACTATGATACTGGCACATGGGGGGAAGGAGAGAGGCACTTGATACTGGCACATGGGGGGGGTTGGCACTATGACACTGGAACATGGGGGATGGGAAGGAGAGAGGCACTATGATACTGGCACATTGGGGGGGAGATGGCACTATGATACTGGCACATGGGGATGTGGGTGGGAAAGAGAGAGGCACTTGATACTGCCACATGGGGGGGGGGAGATGGCACTATGATACTGGCACATAGGGGGGAGAGAGGCACTTAATACTGGCACATTGGGGGGAGATGGCACTATGATACTGGCACATGGGGAGGTGGGTGGGAAGGAGAGAGGCACTTGATACTGGCACATTGGGGGGGAGATGGCACTATGATACTGGGACATGGGGGGGAGGCACTTGATACTAGTACATGGGGGGTTGGCACTTGGTACTGGCACATGGGGGGGCATCTATGGGGACACTTACTGGCACATTATTGGGGGGCATTATAGGGGTCACTTTTTACTGGCACATTATTTGGGGACACTATGGGGGCATCTACTGAGGCCACAAAGAAGGGGTATTTTATATGGGGGGCTCTGTGTGGTACTAGTATTATCAGGCGGTTTATCTGTTTCTGCAGTATTGTATTGGGGAGCACAGCGGCACAGTATTGTGGTAGGATGATGTGGCGGAACCCGCCTCGCCACTGGGCATTGGAGAGGCCTGGCTGCCTGCCTCCTACCTGCTGACTATGGCCCCTGGTAAATTGGTACGTTTGAATGCAATATTTGGGCATGTGGTATTTTATATTGCTGCTACTGGCCCTTTAATGGCCATCCGTGGACATATTATGACTTTTAGGAACAATGCCCCTTTAAGACTGTGTAGCAGATTGCATTCAGGCTGTCTTAAATATTATGTGTGTTATTATGGGTTCGGTTAAATTGTATTGCTGTGTGTTGTGGACTGTATATATCTTGCCCTGGCTGTAAAGTTTGCTATGTTGCAGGCATTGTTGTTCTGTGCCTCTTCTCCTCCCCCTTTTTCCTGTCCCATTGTTTCCCCGGCAGGGTGTTGTCGCAGGGATGCTGGGAGACCAGTTTAAACCAGCTTCTCTGTCCCTCCTCAATCTCCCTCAGCCCTTGCTATTGTCTGGCCCCACCCTTCCTTGTACCAGAGTCCTCTAGGTACCCTATTGTATGTAAATGAGGCTGTTGGGGGGGTTTAAAGTAGGTGTGCTGTGTCTAAATAAAATCAGTTCCTGTTTTAACCCTCAAGGTGAAGTGTCGTCTCATTCTTGGGGGAGGATTTATTGCATGCTGTCCCAGTTTGACTGCTAGGAGTGTAAACCTATTTGTATGGTTTCCTATTCAACTGTCTACAGCATTCATATGCTTGAGAGGATTTATATGCTTCTTCGGTTCGGTGATTGTGGTGTCTTCCAGAGTGCTTGGAAGCCTCAGGAAACGCTAGGAGCATCCTTCAACGGAGGTACTCAGTCGGGGTGCCAGGTGATCCGTTACATTGGTGGCAAGCAGTGGGATGGCGTCCTGGTGTGAGAGGAACAACACCCTGGAGACACAGGAATTATTATGGAGCGGCATAGAACCAGCGAGTCCCTGGACAATGCTTGAGGTAGAAAATGAATGTAACCGGAGGTTACAGAACCTCTTGGCACCACTGGTCAAGCCAATAGGAGAGGCAACCAGGTTGGACTGCAGAGAGAGCGCCGACAAGAGATGTGGGAAGAAACCCTAGAAGGTGTCCAGCGTTGGTGAGGTGAGTGGCCCTACGGATACCTATGCTGGGAGAACAGCCCCAGGAGGAATTGGTGATGCAACTTAATTCGCTGGCATGGAGGGAACTGGGTCTCGATGATGCATACCAAGCGCTACGTTGGTACGCGGTTCAGCGGGTTCCCGGAATGGCCACATTTGACAAACCCGAGGGCAAAGATTATAATGGCCCTGGCTTATTATGGGGGGCCTTTGCAGAACCGGAATTTGGGAGTGCGGCAGAGGCACGGCTTTGGGACATATTTGACTACAGAGAGGCCGTGCTGGATCTCCCTATGGCCGAAGACCTAAGGCCAGACCCGATTGAACTGGCTGTCCAGGAATGGGAACTGGAGCAAGATTACCAGCACCTGGTCAGCTCCAGTCAGTCACCCTATACCCTGCAAGTACCACCAGAGCAGTGGGAGATCGAACAGAATTATGCAGACTTATATGATCAAGTGACACCGCCTGTCTCTAACCTGATGGGGCTTATGGACTGTACACCATTGGGAGCGTTGAGTTTCGTTCCCCCTCCCCAACAACTAAGCCCGTCATTAGGAGACCTGCATTCGGTACCTCCTACTCTCCAACCAGCCCCAGAAATGAGGGACCTTATCGACTGGTCCTGGGAAGACCCACAGATGGCAGGTGGAGATGGGACCGAGATCTCTCTACCGGCCCTACAGGGATACTGGGCAGCCGGCCCAGATCTCCAACTCCAGATGGGGGTAATACAGGGAGAGAAGTGTGTCGTCCTTCCTTCCCAGCGGCAGTGTGCTTTACAGGGAGTGGAGACAGCCGGTTTCACTCCCCAGCGGCAGTGTGAACTACAGGGAGTGGAGACAGCCGGTCTCACTCCACAGCGGCAGTGTGCTTTACAGGGAGGGGAGACAGTCGGTCTCTCTCCCCAACAGCAGCAGTACCAGGAGGAGGAGGAGGTAAGCAACCCCTCCCCTCCACAGCCAACTCAAAACCAGGTACTGGGGTCAGTAGCGGAATCATTAGCCCCCTCTAGCCCCCTCCCAGCAGAAGAGCTGGCATCTGGGCAGAGCGCCGCTGGCCTCTGCCCTACTTGTCCCCTTACTACCCAGCAGGACTGTACTCCAGTCCCTCCAGCAGAAGAGCTGGAATCCGGGAAGAGCGCCGCTAGCCTCTGCTCCACCGACCCCCTTGTTACAGGACTGGCTTGTACCCCCCTCACCCCAGCAGAAGTGCTGGCATCAGTGCAGAACACCGCTGGCCGCTGTTCCACAAGTAGCCTCAGCGGTTTGCCTAGCACACCAAGGGGAGACAGTAAGCCCCACAACAGTGCAGATGGGACCGTAGTCTCTGTACCTGCACCACTGGAGATATGGACAGTCTGTCCTGGTCCACAACAACAGGACAATGTATTGGAAGGAGAGGCAGTCTGTTTTCCCCTACAACAAGGGAGGGTGTCGCAGAGAGAGGAGCCTGTTACCCCTTCCCCCCAGCAACAGCTTTGTTCAACCAGGGGAGAGGGCACCCTGGTTACCTTCCCCCCAAGCCATGGATCTACAACTGGGCACAAGTGGCAGGGGGTCACAGGGACAACTACACCCTTGGAGAAAGGCCGGCTGACTATCAGACCCCAGACCGCCTGGAGGTCTGGAGTCTGGATAGTCTCAATGGGAAAGGGGAGAAATGTGGCGGAACCCGCCTCGCCACTGGGCATTGGAGAGGCCTGGCTGCCCGCCTCCTACCTGCTGACTATGGCCCCTGGTAAATTGGTACGTTTGAATGCAATATTTGGACATGTGGTATTTTATATTGCTTCTACTGGCCCTTTAATGGCCATCCGTGGACATATTATGACTTTTAGGAACAATGCCCCTTTAAGACTGTGTAGCAGATTGCATTCAGGCTGTCTTAAATATTATGTGTGTTATTATGGGTTCGGTTAAATTGTATTGCTGTGTGTTGTGGACTGTATATATCTTGCCCTGGCTGTAAAGTTTGCTATGTTACAGGCATTGTTGTTCTGTGCCTCTTCTCCTCCCCCTTTTTCATGTCCCATTGTTTCCCCGGCAGGGTGTTGTCGCAGGGACACTGGGAGACCAGTTTAAACCAGCTGCTCTGTCCCTCCTCAATCTCCCATCAGCCCTTGCTATTGTCTGGCCCCACCCTTCCTTGTACCAGAGTCCTCTAGGTACCCTATTGTATGTAAATGAGGCTGTTGGGGGGTTTAAAGTAGGTGTGCTGTGTCTAAATAAAGTCAGTTCCTGTTTTAACCCTCAAGGTGAAGTGTCGTCTCATTCTTGGGGGAGGATTTATTGCATGCTGTCCCAGTTTGACTGCTAGGAGTGTAAACCTATTCGTATGGTTTCCTATTCAACTGTCTACAGCATTCATATGCTTGAGAGGATTTCTATGCTTCTTCGGTTCGGTGATTGTGGTGTCTGCCAGAGTGCTTGGAAACCTCAGGAAACGCTAGGAGCATCCTTTAACGGAGGTACTCAGTCGGGGTTCCAGGTGATCCGTTACAGATGATTTGTCCAAAAGATGCGAGAATGATGGAAAAGTAGTAAACAAAGATTTTTTTTTGTCAAACTGCAGAGACAAAAAATGTCTGAAAACTGGAGGTCTGATCTGAAGGTCTGAAAGGAGAAGATGAGGAAAGAGAACATCTACTTCAAAGAGACATCACTGGATGTAAGAGGTATGTGCGCTGTATTACCCTGTATTTCCAATTTTTTTCAAATCCAAATCAGAATACTTTGTAAAAAAAAGTAAGGACTCTATTTTTTCATATTAAAAGAATATTGAGTTTGGACCACTTTGTTTCTTACACCGTTCACACAATTCTTATATACAGGATTCGTAGGATTCGAGATTCAAAAGATTTGAGAGATTCGAGAACCTTTTCAGATTCGGATTTGGATTCTAAAAAAATCTGCATTAACTGCCGCTGACACCTGAAAATACCGGCTCTTACTTCACTGAGGCCAAGAGCCTCGGTGACACATACCTCCTGTCAACGACGGACCCTTGGCCCTTCCTACACTATGTATTTAAAATGTTAACATTTCAAGGAACAAAAAAACAATTAGGCCTTGAAGCTTTGACACTAGAGATTAATGCAAATTTCCTCGCGCTTCGTGGTAACAAATCTAATTTTTCCTAAAATGGCTTCTGCACGTGTGACGACATTGAGAAAGGAAGTCTGGGAAGGAAGGATCACCCAGACTAACATGCATGCAGCCAATCAGCAGACAGCCAGCCCTGTGATGTCACAGCCCTATCAATACGGTGGCCATCTTAGATTCAGACATTTTCCAGAGTTCTGAGCGCAGGGACAGACGTGAGAAGGTGCTAGGGACAGCAATAGGAAAAACCTAATTGTTAAAAAAAAACTGAAAAAACTATTTATAAGTGCAGGGAGGAATCATTTCACAGCATCTTAGTGCAAGGAGAGATGTCAGAAGGCTCTAGGGACAGTGCTAGAAAAGCGATTTACAAGTGCAGGGAAAGGATAGGGAGGAATCATTTAACAGCATCTTAGTGCAGGGAGAGACGTCAGAAGGCGCTAGACAGTGCTAGAAAAGTGATTTACAAGTGAAGGGATAGATTATTTTGGGATTCAAATAGTCATTATACAGCTCTGTCATTCCAGCTTTTTGTTCTTGTTATTGGGGTGCAAGTGCTATGTTGAAAAGCCTTTAGTGACCTATTTTAGTACAAAAAGAAAAATATATATGCACTTCGCTGTTGCAGTTATTTGTGGTGAGAGCGTTTAGTGGCCTATTTTAGTACAGAAAGAAGAATATATACGCATATCACTGTTGCAGTTATTGGTGGTGAAAGCGTTTAGTGGCCTATTTCAATACAAAAATAAAAATATATTCTCAGTTCACTTCTGCAGTTATATGTGTTGAAAGCGTTTAGTGGCCTATTTCAATACAAAAATTTAAATATATACGCATATAACTTCTGCAGTTATTTGTGGTGAAAGCGTTTAGTGGCCTATTTCAATATAGATAGAAAAATAAACACGCATTTCACTGTTGCAGTTATTTGTGGCTAAAGCGCTTAGTTGCCTATTTCAGTACAAAAAGAAAAATATCTACACACTTCACTGTTGCAGTTGTTTGTGGTGGAAGCATTTAGTGGCCTATTTCAGTACAGAAAGAAAAATATATACACATTTCACTGTTGCAGTTATTGGTCGTGAAAGCGTTTAGTGCCCTATTTCAGTACAGACAGAAAAATATAAATGCACTTCACTGGTGCAGTTTTTTGTGGCAAAATCGTTTAATGGCCTATTTCAGTACAAAAATAAAAATATATTCTCAGTTCACTTCTGCAGTTATGAGTTGAAAGCGTTTAGTGGCCAGTTTCAGTACAGAAAGAAAAATATATACGCACTTCACTGTTGCAGTTATTTGTGGTGAAAGCTTTTAGTGGCCTATTTCAGTACAGATAGAAAAATAAACACGCACTTCACTGTTGCAGTTATTTGTGGCTAAAGCGTTTAGTTGCCTATTTCAGTACAAAAAGAAAAATATCTACACACTTCACTGTTGCAGTTGTTTGTGGTGGAAGCATTTAGTGGCCTATTTCAGTACAGAAAGAAAAATATATACACATTTCACTGTTGCAGTTATTGGTCCTGAAAGCGTTTAGTTCCCTATTTCAGTACAGACAGAAAAATATAAATGCACTTCACTGGTGCAGTTATTTGTGGCAAAATCGTTTAATAGCCTATTTCAGTACAAAAATAAAAATATATTCTCAGTTCACTTCTGCAGTTATGAGTTGAAAGCGTTTAGTGGCCAGTTTCAGTACAGAAAGAAAAATATATACGCACTTCACTGTTGCAGTAATTTGTGGTGAAAGCGTTTAGTGACCTATTTCAGAAAGAAAGAATAATATACTTATCACTTTTAGGGGTGTTTTAATTTGCTTTAAATTTATTTAGTTCAGCTAAAAGTATGTCAGACAGAGAAGTGTCAGGCCATGCACAGAGGAGTGGCAGAGGCCGAAATGTTTCTGGCGCAGGCAGAGATCGCAGAAGAGTAAGGGGGCATGGCGGAAGGAGTCGCAGCAAGAGGCCTGAGCTCCCGTGTCATCTAGCGGTCATGTCTTGACCAACAACCCAGCAGTTCTTCTTGGGTTAACTCGGTAATCCATTCATCCCAAGTGACATCAGACACCCCCAGCCAACAGTCGGTGGGTTCGTCAAACACAACTCTTAGTCTGCATGGCCCAGGAGCAGCCCCTGTGCCCTCACCTGTCCTCAAATTGCCTCTGTTGTTTGCTGTTCCCTCAGCCACAGAAGTATTGTATGCTGTGGGCTCAGCTCCACTAGACAGCTAGGACGAGCTACTAGAGGACAGTCGGCAGCTACTGCCCAGCCAAGATCTGGAGCAGACATCCGCCGCTTCCTCCGCTAGGCGGGCAAAAAGTGATGAGGAGAGTGGCGTGGGAGCTGGTGTTGCGAGTGGTCAGGCTCCTGACCCATAGACTGTTGAGGAGGACATCAGTGATGTGCAGACTTCGATTGCACTTGGCAGCACCGACGTGTGGAGCTGTAACTACGGTCAGGGACAATAAATGTCCTTTACGGCCCACTGGGTGAATGTGGTTCCTGCACAGCAACACCAGCAACTTGGCCAGGTCACGCTGCTTCAGCCTCCATGTTGTCACGCCGTTGGTCCTGCGACAATGTCCGCCTCAGCCTCCTCATCCTCCACCATGTCCTCAGCCTCCACTGCAGGGACAAGTCACAGTGCCCCTCCAGCATACCACATGTGCAGGGAACAGCAGTGTCACGCTTTTATGCACCTGGTTTGCCTTGGCGAACGTAGTTACACAGGGGAGGAATTGCTCCATGTGATTCATTAAGAAATCGAATCCTGGCTTTTTACGCGACAACTGAAAATCAGAACCATGGTGACCGACAACGGGAAGAACATCTGCAAGACATCCTAAAAATGGGCAGGAAACTTTGCATGCACTTCAGCCACTCGTACACTGCAGAACACACCCTCCTTGAGCTGCAGCGGCAGAACGGCATTCCCCAACATAGGCTGATATGAGACTTTTCCACCCGTTGGAATTCCACCCTCCATTTGTGATCGGATCGGCTAGCAGATGATGAGCCCTAACCTTAGCAGTGGGGGTGTGGCGGAACTGCTTTCGTAAGGAAAGCCTAAAGGGGGCCACCTTGGCAGGAGGATGTGTGAGTTGAGGGCTGTGGGTGGGAGGGTGAGCTGAAGCTGAAGACCGCGTCACCCGGGAGCTCCCTGCTCCCACCTTTTGTAGTGGTGCTGGCGCCTCCCCTCACACAAATGCGGCGTCTACCGCGCCTATACTTGTGATCGGATCGGCTAGCAGATGATGAGCCCTAACCTTAGCAGTGGGGGTGTGGCGGAACTGCTTGTGTAAGGAAAGCCTAAAGGGGCCAAAAATGACGCGTGAGACACGGATGGTACGAAGGACTCATGTTACGGACTTACAGTACTACCTTCTGAAGAGCGCAAGACATTTAGGAGCGTGGATTGGGAATGTACCCGGTATAGCAAGAAGACCGCCACCGACCTAGTCTCTCTACGACGTGCGCCGGGGTGCTATATTTTGAAGCTGCGGAAGCTGCGCCCGTCCTAAAGGAATGCCCCGCGATTGATTGCGGGTTCACCTTTACGTGCTTTAGGAAGACCTGAATGCTGAGGGGAACGGAGCCAAGAGCTAGTAGGGTAGATCAGCTGAATCATCGTCAGCCTGGGCCCACAGGTGCCTATAAATAGCCTAGTAATCAGCCAACCTGGGTCCACAGGTACGTATAATCAGCCCAGCGGTCAGCCAGCCTGGGCCCACAGGTGCGTGAAATTACCCCTGTAATCAGCCTCCCCTCCCACAAATGCAGCAATATATTTGCTTGATACCTGTGGTCGGATAGGCCATCAGAAAGGTGAACCCAACCTATCTACCCCCATCCATGACAAGCAGTAGAATCACGCCACGACTGCCGCGGTATGGCAGCCCTAAGGGGCCAAAAAGAGCAGCCCTTGTTTAGAATAAATATATACATACCGTTACGACACCCGATTTTGAACGGAAAAAGACCTTTCACGATGGAGGTGCGGAATATACCTTATATATCACAGTGACTACCATCTACCTTACCTCTTTGTCATATGTGCCGCCACATCGTTCTTGGAGATGGTTAATGCGATGTAATTGAAAGAGTGGCCAGTAACCAGAAACGATTTACTCCTATGTTGACTAACGTATGACCATATTACGAGACGGTCTGAATCCTGAGAGCTGCAGACTGAAACAAACAATGGTGAATCTGTTGGTAGGGCCTAGATGAATTCCAACCATCCGCCCAGGGCCCTGATCGGGCACCCACTGTTCCTGGTGGCAAAATGTCAGCCAGTGGCAGCTCAAGCGTGACACTTGCCGTTTGCTCAGGCCCTTTGAGGATGCCACGTTATTTGTCAGTTGCCAGTACTACGGGAGGAATGACGTCATTAATGGTCAGGGGACTGGAGAAGTAGCACCTAGATCTCACGGCCACATGAGCCCTGTGGGGGCTGAACTGGAAGAGGAGGGGGAGGAGACATTAGCTGCGCCACATCTCCTGTGTAAAGTGTGCGCTTCCAAAAAATATCTCTGACATCCAGTGTACTTTTTCAATAGACAGTGTCTGCTTCTGACAGTGGCATTACCAGTGCCACATCTGCAATGTAATGTGTGCGCTGAAAAAATGTGACATACAGTGTACTTTTTTCCTAGATGCTGCAGACAGTGACATTACCGGTGATACCTCTCCTGTATAACGTTTCCTCATCCCAAATACCTGTGACATTCCCTGTAATTTTTTATTAGCCGCTGGTGACAGCATTGACATTATCTGCGGAATATCTCCTGTGTGAAGTTTTCACATCCCAAATACCTTTTTTAATTTGCTTGCGCATACACTTCCAAATCCTACGCTACTGTATGTGTGACAGACTTTCAAGCATATATAACATTTAATATGCAGTAGGCGAGCAGTAAGGGATGGGGCAGTGACCGTGATGCTGATGGTGCCCGCAGAGGCCGTGGCACTGGGCGCGGTGTGCCTGCTGCCAGAGCACAAGAAAAACAATCATCCACAATACATAGCTTCATGTACCAGTTTGCAGGGCGGTGCAGGACACCACTCTTGAAGTCAGACCAGTGTGACCAGGTGGTCGGTTGGATTGTAGCAGATAATGATTCCAGTTGCTTTAGCACCACCCTGTCTTCCACCAAGTCCAGTCTCAGTAGCCAATAGTCTGCTCAACACAATCCTCACCCTGATCCTCCTTCCTCACTTCATGGAGCGTCTGGGCAAACAAGTGATCCCACACTCGGATATTTTGAAGAGCTCTTTTCAGCGCCATTCCTTGATTTGGCCCTCTCACCAAGCATTGAAGAGGGACAAATCTTGTGCCCTGATTCCCAAACTCTTGAGCATCCACAGTTGCAAGAAGATGACTGTGGGGAACAGCAATTACTGTTTAATCAGGTGGATGATGATGAGACACAGTTGCCAATAACTCAAAGGCAATTACTGTCTGAAGAGGTTGTTGAAAAGGATGAGACATAGTTGTCAATCACTGAGGTTGTGGTAAGTTCAACAAGTCAGGAGGATGAGCAGAGTGAGGAAGTGGAAGAGGAGGTGGTGGACAATGAAGTCACCAACCCAACCTGGGAATGGGGAAAGCCGAGCGAGGACAGCAGTACAGAGGAGGAGGCATCTGATGCACCGCAACAGGCTGGAAGGGCAGTGGGGTGGCAAAAGGGAGAAGGCGGGCCACACCAACAGACCCGCAACTGTTCCAAGGAACACCCTCCCTTGCAGAAATCTCCCTTGCAAAGGGGTAGGTGTTCCGCAGTATATCACTTTTTTGAGGAAAGTGCGGACGACAAAAGAATAGCAGTTTGCAACCTGTGCCATACGAAAATGAGCTGAGGTGCGAACACTAGCAAACTCACCACCAGCAGCATGAACCGTTACATGGCATCCAAGCACCGTAATAAGAGGGCCGAACGCCTGGGTCCACAATCTGTGTCTGCAGGTCACACCACTGCCTCTTCTTCCCCTGTATTACGTGCTGGCCAATCCCCTGTCAAAGACGCAGGCCTGGATGCCTCCTGCCCTGCACCTGGTCCTTCGCAAGCCCCATCAGCGACCACATCCACTTTTGTGTCCCAGCGCAGCTTCCAAATGTCTTTACCCCAGGCTTTTGAACGCAAGTGCAAATACCCAGCCACCTACCCACAGGCCATAGCGCTAAATGTGCAACTTTCAAAATGAATGGCCCTGGAAATGTTGCCATTTAGGCTTCTGAACACTGAGGCCTTCTGCAGCCTGATGTTGGTGGCCATCACGCGTTACGCAGTCCCCAGCTGCCACTATTTTTGAAGGTGTGCCATGCCAGCCTTACATCACATGTGCCCTGACCAACACAGTTACTGGGAAGGTCCACTTAACCACAGACACATGGACAAGTGATCCGGCCAGGGACGTTACATTTCCCTGATGGCACACTAGGTGAATGTGGTGGAAGCCGGGAGCGAGTAGTACCCTGGAATAGCACAGGTGCTAACGTCACCAAGGATTGCGGCTCCTACGTCGATCAGGGTTTCCGCCAGCACCTATGTTAGTGGCTCCAACCCCTACTTCTCATCCTCCACCTCCTCCTTCATTTCCACCTCTGAATTATCCGCGTGCAGCACCAGTCATCCATCAGTCGGTAGCTGGAAGCAGTGTAGCACTGCAGTGGGGAAGCGGCAACAGGCTGTGCTGAAGCTAATATGCTTAGGACACAAAGAGCACACCGCCGCAGAGCTGTGGCAGGGGATAAGAGACCAGACTGAGCTGTTTCTCCCGCCACTCAACCTAGAACCAGGCATGGTTGTGTCTGATAATGGCCGTAACTTGGTGGCGGCTTTGGAGTTCGGCAAGCTCAGACACATCCCATGCCTATCCCATGTCTTAAACTTAGTGGTTTATAGGTTTCTCAAAACCTACCCCAATTTGCCTGAGCTACTGGTGAAAATGCGTTACGTATGTGCGCATTTCCACAAGTCATCGACAGCTTCAGCCGCTCTGTCAACGCTGCAGCGGCGTTTGAAATTACCAGCTCACCGGCTCTTGTGCGACGTGAGCATGCGCTGGAACTCGACTTTCCACATGTTAGCCAGGCGTTGTGAGCAGCAGAGGGCAGTAGTGGAATACCAGCTGCAACATGGTCGTCGCCTTTTTCAGTCAGTTTCTGCTATTCACAAGCGAGGAGTGGGCATGGATGTCTGACCTCTATGAGGTTTTAAGAAACTTTGAGGAATCAACACAGATGGTGAGCGGCAATAACGCTATTATCAGCGTAACCATCCCACTTCTGTGTCTACACAAACGCTCACGACTCGCAATTAAGGATGATGCTTTGCATGTGGAAGAGGCGAAAATGGGGGAAGACATTACACAGGGTGATAGCCAGACCACCCTCAGTTCGTCTTCTCAGCGCAAATTGGTTGATAAAGAGGAGGAGCAGGAGACTGTTGCCTCCGCTCCAGAGGGTAGTAACCATGGAAGTTTAATTCTATCTGTTCTGCGAGGGTGGGCAGAAGAGGAGGAAGATGATGAGGAGATTGAGAGTGATCCTCCTGATGACAACAGCGAAGTCTTGCCTGTTGGTACTCTGGCACACATGGCTGACTTCATGTTAGGCTGCCTTTCCAGCGACCCCCGCTACTTTCCCGCGCCTGGATTGACCATGACTTCTCGACTCCACCAGAGGAAAGCTGATGAACATAAAGGCACTTTAAATGTGTTGTTTATAATGTACTGAATACACTGTATTCCCATGCACCCCTTTCACCACAAACAAGGGTATATGGTTGAATCTTCCTTTTCTCATCCTCCTTCTCCGCTTTCATCACATCAACATGCTTATTCATCACATATAATGCCCTTGCATATATGCCCTTCGCATATAATGTTTTAAAGTGTCAGCTCAGCTGCAGGCCCTCGTATATAATTTTTTAGAGGGTCATCTCACCAGCAGGCCCTCACCTACAATGTTTTACAGGGTCAGCTCACCAACAGGCCCTTGCATATTATTTTTTAAAGGGTCAGCTCACCAGCAGGCCCTCGCATATAATGTTTTACAGGGTCAGCTCACCTACAGGCCCTCACCTACAATGTTTTACAGGGTCAGCTCACCTGCAGGCCCTCACCTACAATTTTTACAGGGTCATCTCACCTTCAGGCCCTCACATATAAGTTTTTAGAGGGTCAGCTCACCTGCAGGCCCTCGCATATAATCTTTTACAAGGTCAGCTCACTTGTAGGCCCTCACATATAATGTTTTACCGAGTCAGCTCACCTGCAGGCCCTCGCATATAATATTTTACAAGGTCAGCATACCTGCAGACCCTCGCATATAATGTTTTACAGGGTCAGCTCACCTGCAGGCCCTCACCTACAATGTTTTACAGGGTCAGCTCAACAGCAGAACCTCGCATATAATGTTTTACAGTGTCACCTCACCTACAGGCCCTCACCTACAATGTTTTACAGGGTCAGCTCACCTGCAGTCCCTCACCTACAATTTTTACAGGGTCATCTCACCTTCAGGCCCTCACATATAAGTTTTTCGAGGGTCAGCTCACCTGCAGGCCCTTGCATATAATCTTTTACAAGGTCAGCTCACCTACAGGCCCTCACCTACAATGTTTTACAGGGTCAGCTCACCTGCAGTCCCTCACCTACAATTTTTACAGGGTCATCTCACCTTCAGGCCCTCACATATAAGTTTTTCGAGGGTCAGCTCACCTGCAGGCCCTTGCATATAATCTTTTACAAGGTCAGCTCACTTGTAGGCCCTCACATATAATGTTTTACAGGGTCAGCTCACCTGCAGTCCCTCACCTACAATTTTTACAGGGTCATCTCACCTTCAGGCCCTCACATATAAGTTTTTCGAGGGTCAGCTCACCTGTAGGCCCTTGCATATAATCTTTTACAAGGTCAGCTCACTTGTAGGCCCTCACATATAATGTTTTACAGGGTCAGCATACCTGCAGGCCCTCACATATAATGTTTTTTAGGATCAGCTCACCTGTAGGCCCTCGCATATAATTTTTTGGAGGGTCAACTCACCAGCAGGCCCTCACCTACAATCTTTTACAGGGTCAGCTGACCTGTAGGCCCTCGCATATAATGTTTTACAGGGTTAGCTCACCTATAGGGCAATCATATATAATGTTTTACAGGGTCAGCTCACCTATAGGTCCTCATCTACAATCTTTTACAGGGTCAGCTCACCTGTAGGCCCTCACCTACAATCTTTTACAGGGTCAGCTCACCTGCAGGCCCTCACCTACAATCTTTAACAGGGTCAGCTCACCTGCAGGACCTTACCTACAACCTTTTACAGGATCAGCTCACCTGCAGACCCTCACCTACAATCTTTTACAGGGTCAGCTCACCTACAGGCCCATGCATATAATTGTTTAGAGGGTCAGCTCACCTGTAGGTCCTCGCATATAATTTTTTACAGGGTCAGCTCACCTACAGGCCCATGCATATAATTGTTTAGAGGGTCAGCTCACCTGTAGGTCCTCGCATATAATTTTTTACAGGGTCAGCTCACCAGCAGGCCCTCACCTACAATCTTATCAGTGGCCTCCTCATACTGCTGACAATTCCAGACTCTGTCATTGTGCCACTCGGTGGCCTCCTTATACTGCAGCCAACTACAGACTCTGTAATTGTGCCACTCAGTGGCCTTCTCCTGATGATGCTGCTGCTGCCACCTCCCTCTGTCATTGTGCCACTCGGTGGTCTTCTCCTGATGCTGCTGCTGCCACCACCTCCAGGCTCTGTCATTGTGCCACTTGGTGGCCTCCTCATACTGCTGCCACCTACAGACTATGTAATTGTGCCACTTGGTGGCCTCCTCATACTGCTGCCAACTCCAGACTCTGTCATTGTGCCACTCTGTGGCCTTCTCTTGATGCTGCCAACTCCAGACTGTGTCATTGTGCCACTCGGTGGCCTCTTCATACTTCTGCCACCTCCAGACTCTGTCATTGTGCCACTCCGTGGCCTCCTCATGCTGCTGCTTCCAGACTTTGTCATTGTGCTACTTGGTGGCCTTCTCCTGATGCTGCTGCTGCCACCTCCAGACTCTGACATTGTGCCTCTCGGTGGCTTCCTCATACTGCTGCAACCTCCAGACTCTGTCCTTGAGCCACTCGGTGACCTCCTCATACTGCTGCCAACTCCAGACTCTGTCATTGTATCACTCGTGGCCTTCTCCTGATGCTGCTGCTGCCACCACCCTCTGTCATTGTGCCACTCGGCGGCCTTCTCCTGATGCTGCTGCTGCCGCCACCTCCAGGCTCTGTCATTGTGCCACTCTGTGGCTTCCTCATTCTGCTGCCACCTACAGACTCTGTCATTGTGCCAATTGGTGGCCTCCTCATACTGCTGACAATTCCAGACTCTGTCATTGTGCCACTCGGTGACCTCCTCATACTGCTACCAACTCCAGACTCTGTCATTGTACCACTCGTGGCCTTCTCCTGATGCTGCTGCTGCCACCTACCTCTGTCATTGTGCCACTCTGCGGCCTTCTCCTGATGCTGCTGCTGCCGCCACCTCCAGGCTCTGTCATTGTGCCACTCGGTGGCTTCCTCATTCTGATGTCACCTACAGACTAAGTTAATGTGCCACTCGGTGGCCTCCTCATACTGCTGCCAACTCTAGACTCTGTCATTGTGCCACTCAGTGGCCTTCTCCTGATACTGCTGCTGCTGCCGTCATCTCCAGAATCTGTCATTGTGCCACTCGGTGGCCTCCTCATACTGCTGCCAACTCCAGACTCTGTCATTGTGCCTTTTGGTGGCCTTCTCCTGATACTGCTGCTGCTGCCATCATCTCCAGACTCTGTCATTGTGCCCCTCCGTGGTCTTCTCCTGATGCTGCCAACACCAGACTCTGTAATTGTGCCACTCGGTGGCCTTCTCCTGATGCTGCCAACTCCAGACTCTGTAATTATGCCACTCGATGGCCTCCTCATACTGCTGCCGCCTCCAGACTCTGTCATTGTGCCACTTGGTGGCCTTCTCCTGATGCTGCCACCTCCAGACTCTGTCATTGTGCAACTCGGTGGCCTCCTCATACTGCTGCCAACACCAGACTCTGTAATTGTGCCACTCGGTGGCCTTCTCCTGATGCTGCCAACTCCAGACTGTGTCATTGTGCCACTAGGTGGCCTCCTAATACTGCTGCCACCTCCAGACTCTGTCATTGTGCCACTTGGTGTCCTCCTCATACTGCTTCCACCTTTAGACACTTTTATTGGGCCACTCTTTGGTCTCCTTATGCTGCTTCCACCTCACTACTATTTCATAGGTCCACTCTCTGGACTTCTCATGCTGTTCCCACTCTCCCCACTTCATGACAGGTCCACTATTTTGTATTTCGGCCTAGCTGACATCATCATTTATTTGAGCTTGCTTCTATTCTGTCAGAAGGAAGGAAAAATGAGACGCACAAAGGATCCTGTCTGTGTAGCAGCTGTAAGGCCTGTATGGTCCCATCAGAATTGGCTTATGATTTGATAGTCAAAAGCAGGAGTGGGTAGAAAACACAGAAAACATGCAAATATTCCATTCAAGTGTCATCTGTGTTTTAGATCCACTCCTGTTTTTTTGGGGCGTTATATGATACTGATGGATTATTGAGCAAATGCTGAACGAGTTAAGGCGGATGCTCCACAGACAGGATCCATTTTTTGTGGGTTATTGTTCTGACGGATCAGAGGAAGTGCAAATTAATCAGTGACGTCAACACAAACTTACTGCTGACACCCTCTCCACTCTGTCTCTGTTATACTTACTTGTATAAGTGTTTAATAGAACAGGTTCTGTTGACATCTATGTTGAATCAGCTGACGACGGTGTAAAAGGAGTGCGTTTCTTCTTGGCGCTAACATCGACCTGTAAGGCTCTGTTCATACTTGAGTTATTTGGTCAGTTTTGGCCTTGTGACTACCCAAATAAGTGAAGTGTGCAGTGATTCTAAGAGCGATGCCTGTCATCTGCATGTCATACGGACTCACAGTATTATTTCACTACCAAAGCAGACTCCCTATGCGTGGTACTGCAAGGCACAGTGTTCTACACCACTATAAAGGCTCTCTGCAGCCAGGAAATAGCCATGTATTAACGTAATTCGGAGCAAATATATATTCGGATCGAACCAAATCTTTCCAAAACATTTCGGCAAACCACCGATTTGAATTTTTGAAAAGTTCGCTCAACTCTATTTGACATTACCAAGAGAGCTTGAAGCATGGAAGCCTCTAACTTATGCTGTTTTAGAGGTCCCATTCACTGTGAGTTATGAACGCAGCCGAGGACCATTGCTTACTGTGAGTTATTCCCATGTCAGCCATGAAAGGCTGAGATGGGACAACCTTTTAAACAGAAATCTCATTAAGTTTTAAATTCTACTAGCAAAATGTACATATCCCAAGAAAACACTATCAGCTAACTATTGATACTCCTCTAAAAGAGCCTACAATATGTATCAATATGGGAAAGTGACCTAAATGCCTAGAAAACATTCCCAGATGAGATTTTAAAGACTGTTTACAAGTCTTTACATGGGACTTCCCACTATGTGAAAGTTCAGAAAAACTCATGCAAATTCATCACCAGATAGTACATTACACAATTTAAAACTCAAATGTTTCCTTTCCATCCCAAACACTTGCTGGAGGTATGATTTTGGAACACATATAGATGTCTGGTGGAGCTGCCCTGCTTTTCAACCTTTTTGGAAGGACGTACTAGGCTCAGTAAAAGCCATCTGTCACCTAACATCCCCATTTCCACTAAACTAATTTTCAACAGTCCACTCACATCATAAGGCAAGTTAATGAACAAACAAATACAGTAACTTATAGCAGGAGCTAAATTGCTGATCCACACCCTCTGGAGATTTTCAGAAATCCCATCATACCCTCAGTGGTTAAACAAATTTGATAAATTGTACAGATAAAATAAATCAACCATCCTTCCTCCAAGTGAAACTTAGTCAGACCTACCGTACTTTCACTGAGTGCATTTGACTTCTTCTGGAGACAAAACTTTAATCACAGTCTTTTATAGCAAAGGAGTCTTACGTGTGCCTTCACTCTCCTATGCTCCTAGTCTCCTTTTCTTGCCCTATCACTTGCTATACAGTTGGCAACTAGTTAAACCTATTTTACAATAAAAATAAACCATTGTGATCTCACTTCAGATTGGGTTAGGACCAAAACTGGTTTGACCTATAACCAGAGGGTTCACTGACTGTATAACTTCAATGAATCATCTCTACCCTGTTGTAATCGTTTTTATAATTCATCCTCATGGTCTGCTTTGCTTTGAATCTTTTCAATCAGCCGGATGTCTTCCACTTTCTTAATTTTATGTATTTACATTTGTATTCAGCATTGCACAGTTACAGCAAAAATTATTGAAAAGAAAAAATACAGATTGTGTCTATCTATCTTGAATAACACCTGAAGCATAGTTCTTCTGTCATTTCTCCTGGGAATGTATGAGTAAATTGATAACTGACCAGTACCATTCACTTGACCATAGCATGTCTACCTTCACACTCACTGTCTAATCATTGCTGGTAGTGTAGGGACACATACTATTGATAAGAGGAATGGTAGCGCTGATAGTGTAGGGACACATCCCACTCAAAGGAGGAATGGTAGCGCTCAGTTGTGACGTTATTTATACATTTTCAGTAGGAACAACAGAAAAACCATAGAATTCATTGTTCTAAGAAAAGATTCTTTGAATTGTTAGCAGTATTTACTAAAGAAGGGAGAGCAAGCACAAAGAGCTGATATGTGCTCTTTAAGAGATTCTTTTTATGCCCTTCAACTGAGATCAATCACATTTAAAAAGTTGCAGTGCACATATGAATTATTCTCAAATATTCTTGTCCAGCACTCAGAATACACTCATCACAAATAATGAACTTCAGTTTTGTTTTGTTTTTGTCTCTAGCACATATATCATGAGATAATTCAATAAAATGCCGGAGGGAAAAACTCACACTCACAAGTAAATCACACAAAAAAAATAAAAAAATCACAAAACATTTGTCACAATAATATCCCCAAAATATGCTAGCTACAGGGGCACTTGTTTCCCCTTTTTTGTTTCATTTTGAAGTCTGAAGACAGGATTGCTCAAATGAAACAGAAATCAATGGCAGTAAGCTAATAAATTATTTCCTGCTTTGTTCTGATAGCAGCAACTACATGAAAAAAGACCGCATGCTGAGATATAAAATGGCCAAGGGCATGCCATGGTTTGTAAAATGTCAATAGCTAATACTTATATATTTATATATACTTTTTGTTCTAAATGATCTCCTTGTGTCAGCGATGCTGAAGATCTTCTTACAGTCAGTGTAAAATGCCTGAAGTTAAAATCTTTGATTATTACATTTAGGTGACTTTGCCCAAATGAAAATCAAGTTGTGCATTTGTTCAAAGTACATAATATCCATTAAACAAAAGCCCCAGATGAAAAACAGTGATCGGTTTCTACCTTAGCAGATGTTCTTTACTTTGAATACAACACAATTATTCCCACCGAAGATTTTCAGCCTGGAGGTGAGATACTGTTCACTTGAATTATTTCTACATTATGAATCTTGCAAGACGTATTTAATATATTTTGCAAAGTAATTAAATTTGCGTCCCATTTTTATACCTAAGCAGATTGTCTGGCTTCATATGAGGAAATTGTGCAGATGTCTGAGAATGTTAATATTAAGGGCAATTAATTCTGTGCTATCTTAAAAAAAAAAATCACAGATAATATGAGTTATGTGAAAAAAACATATATCCATTTTTAGGCATCTTTTATACAGCCTGTTTAATTATATAATGCACATACTACAACATTCCTTGAAATAATAGAAATTTAAAGGGAATGCCTTGTGTTTTCATTTTCATTTCCTTAATTGTGAGTTTGTAGAACAGAAATAATGAGTTTACTATTTCTTTAAAATATTGTTGCTATTTATTTTAAATTTATTTAAAGACTTCCCTGGGGCGCCACACTTCCTCCCTGTATTATCTGTATAGATAGTGCTGAAGAGTGTGTGTTCTGTATTACAACTGAAATGAGTGGAAATTAATTGAATTTAATACCATTTTCGAGGAATTAATTGAAATGTCACAGACTATTACAATATACAGAGCTTTATCTAGTGTATATTATTACTGTCCTACCTTATCTAGGCCTCCAGCACCACAATAGAGCTGTCATTTACTTACTTTTCTTCTAATGATAATTTGATGACCCTATACATTTTAGCCCCATCAATGTAGCAAAGTTGACAAGTGAGCTACAGAAAAGCGGAGGCAGCAGTCTAATGTGATTTCACTTCTGCCCCGTAATAAAAACTGAAATATGTCAAGATTTATTTTCATATGAATAATCACATATACAAAAAATACAATACAATATGTCTTAATTAGTGATGGACGAACATCGGCCGGGACGTATCGCGAACGCGTGTTCGCGATCAAATGCTCGCGAGCCGCGCATTCGCAGCGAACCCCATTCACTTCAATAACAGGCGAACCTGAACAACCTTCAGGTCATATTTGCAGACACCAAATACTTACTAGAACTGCACAAATAGTACCACAACATGGGCAGTGACATGCCAGAGGGGGATCAATGGCAAAATTTCCCACAAAAAATATGTATTTTAATCGAGGGCCATTTTTATGCGTCTTAAAGGGAAACTCTCACAAATGTTCCCTGCTGGAGCCTAGAAAATTTTTATTCTAGGCCACGGGAGTACGGGCCCCAAAAATTAGGCATTTACCTGACAGAAAAGAACAAGTGATTATATGGCTGGAGGTATATTAGACAGTCACTGAATAACAATTTTACTGTAGGCAAGTGGAGTTCAGACCCCAAAAAGTATGCATTCACCTGACAGAAAAAAAACAAGTGATTATGTGGCTGGAGATATATAAGACGGTCAGTAGATAACAATTTTACTGCAGACCAGTGGAGTACAGGCCCCAAAAATTATGCATTCACCTGACAGAAAAGAACAAGTGATTATGTGGCTGGTGGTATATTAGACGGTCAGGGGATAACAATTTTACTGCAGGCCAGTGGAGTACAGGCTCAAAACATTAGGCATTCACCAGACAGAAAAGAACAAGTGATTATGTAGCTGGAGGTATATTAGGTGGTCAGTCTATAACAATTTTACCACAGGCCAGTGGAGTACAGGCCCCAAAAATTATACATTCACAGGACAGAAAATAACAAGTGATTATGTGGCTGGGGGTATATTAGGAGGTCAGTGGATAACAATTTTACTGCAGCCCAGTGGAGTACAGGCCCCAAACATTAGGCATTCACCAGACAGAAAAGAACAAGTGATTACCGTATTTTTCGCCCCATAAGACGCACTTCCCCCCCCCCAAAAGTGGGGGAAAAGTGCCCCTTCGTCTTATGGGGCAAATGCTGGCAATTTACATCGCAGACTGCGATGTATTAGGAGGGAGGAGGGACTGTAGTAGACGGGGAGAGCGGCGGGGCAGTGCAGGCACTGTACTCTGGCCCCGCCGCTCAGTATGTATTGTATTATACGTAGTGTTAATCATCATATCTAAATGGAATAATGATGTGCTCCCCTTGCTCCCCATGTGCTTACCGGTACACATGTCACGCTCCTGTAGTAAGCACTAGCAGCTAGCAGGCAGGCCGGGCGGCCATAACTCACTGAAGTCACGTGCCTGCTCCGCCTACTTTATGAATATGAGCGTGACATGTACTGGTAAGCACATGGGGAGCAGGGGGAGCGCATCATTATTCAGTTTAGATATAATGATTACACTACGTATAATACAGTACATACTGAGCGGCGGGGCCAGAGTACAGTGCCTGCACTGCCCCGTCGCTCTCCCCGCCTACTACAGCCCCTCCCTAGGAATCTGTGGATGGGATAATGATGGGGGGGGGTCTGTGGATGGCATTATGATGGGGGGATCTGTGGATGACACATATAGCAGTGTCATCCACAGATCCACCACCCCATAACAGTGCCATCCACAGATCCCCCCATCATAATGCCATTCACAGATCCCCCCCACCATCATAATGCCATCCACAGACCCCCCCAATCATAATGCCATCCACAGCTCCCCCATAACAGTGCCATCCACAGATCCCCCACATAACAGTGCCATCCACAAATCCCCCACCCCATAACAGTGCATCATCCACAGATCCCCCATAATAGTGTCATGCACAGACCGCCATTAGTTCAAACCCACCAAAAGCACACCTTTTGGTTAAAACATTTCTTTTTCTTATTTTCCTCCTCAAAAACCTAGGTGCGTCTTATGGGCCGGTGCATCTTATAGGGCGAAAAATACGGTATGTGGCTGGAGGTACATTAGGCGTTCACTGAATAACACTTTTACTGTAGGCCAGTGGAGTATAGGCCCCAGAAATTATGCATTCACCTGAAAGAAAAGAACAAGTGATTATGTGTCTGGAGGTATTTTAGTCGGTCAGTGTATAACAATTTTAATGTAGGCCAGTACAGGTCCCAAAAATTTGTAATTCACTTGACAGAAAAGAACAAGTGATTATTTGGCTGGAGGTACATTAGGCGGTCACTGAATAACAATTTTACTGTAGGCCAGTTCAGGCTCCAAAAATTAGGCATTCACTTGCCAGAAAAGAACAAGTGATTATTTGGCTGGAGGTATATTAGACGGTCAGTGGATAACAATTTTACTGTAGGCCAGTACAGGCCCCAAAAATTAGGCATTCACCTGACAGAAAAGAACAAGTGAATATGTGGCTGGAGATATATTAGACGGTCAGGGGATAACAATTTTACTGTAGGCCAGTGGAGTACAGGCCCCAAAAATTATGCAGTCACCTAACAGAAAAGAACAAGTGATTATGTGGCTGGAGGTATATTAGATGGTCAGTGGATAAAATGTTACTGTAAACCACTGGAGTAGAGGCCCCAAAAATTAGTCATTTACCTGACACAAAAGGCCTTTCATGCCGCTGTATATACATAAGACAAGGACCATTCTTTGTTCTTGGTGGTGGCAGATATGTGTAGGCTGGCATGAGGAATTTCAATTACACGTGGTCATCACAGGTGTTGAATTCCTCCAAGATCCATGAGGTAGTCGACATTGTCGTAAAAGAGGCGAGTGCGCTTATCGGTCAGGATTCCCCCTGCTGCGCTGAATGTTCTTTCGGACAAGACACTCGACGAGGGGCAAGCAAAGAGTTCCATGGCAAATTGTGCCAGATCTGGCCACAGGTTAAGCCTGCACACCCAGTAGTCCAGGGGTTCCTCGCTTCTCAGAGCATCCACATCGGCCATTAACCCGATGTAGTCGGACACCTGTCTGTCTAGGCGTTCCCTGAGGCTGGATCCAGAGGGCGGCTCTCGATGGATTGACTGCAAGAATGATCTCATATCCGAAGTGACCAACACATCTTTAAATCGCCCTCTTCTTGTAGGCACGGTAGGATTGGTACCCGCATCTGTTTTGCTGTGGGTGAAAATTCCTCTGCCAGCGCCCACAACAGCGGAATGCAGCATCTCTCGCAGCAAGGACTGTTAATGCTGCATTCTGCCAGCCCTCTGTGATGCTGGTAACATGTCCGCCATTTTGTGTTTGTACCGGGAGTCTAAGTACGTTGCCACCCAGTACTGGTTCTTGCCCTTTATGCTTTTTATATGGGGGTCCTTCTTCAAATACTGGAGCATGAAGGCCCCCATTTGCACTAAATTGGAAGTGCTTGAGCGCACTGGCTCCTGCTCATCGACCAGAAGAATGTCGTCCTCAGTCTCCTCCCCCTCCAGCCACGTACAACACCACGGATCCCCAAAAAGCCTGCTCTTCTTGCTACTCCTCCTCCTTCCAGCCACCATCCTCCTCTGACTCCTCTTCAGACTCCTGCTTACTTGTCTCAGATGGAGTAGTCCCCCCTGGGAATTCATTTAGCATTGTGACTTCCTCATCTTTCAGCTCCTGCTCCTCGATGGCTTGATCAATGACACGATGCAATGCACGCTCCAGAAAGAAGGCGTAAGGTACGATGTCACTGTTGGTGTCCTGGCTGTGACTGACCAGTTTGGGGATCTCTTCAAATGGCCGCAGAAGTCTGCATGCGTTGCGCATGAGCAGCCACTGGAGCTGTGAAAAAAAAAACAAGCTCCTCAGAACCTGTCCTACTGCAGATTTCCTACAGGTAGTCATTAACGGCACGTTGCTGCTGGATCAGCCTATCAAGCATATAGAAGGTGAAGTTCCAGCTCCTTGGGCTGTCACAAATTAGACGTCTGATGGGCAGGAGGTGTCGCCGCTGAACGTCAGCAAGGCAAGCGATGGCCATGTAAGATCTTCTAAAATGGCCAGAGATTTTCCTGGTCTGCCGCAAGACATCCTGGACCCCGGGGTATTTGGCAACAAATCGCTGCACAACTAAGTTCAGGACGTGTTCCATGCACGGCACGTGTCATTTTGCCCTGTTTCAGAGCGCTCAGCAGATTGGCACCGTTGTCGCACACCACTTTACCAACTGTCAAATTGAATGAGGTTAGCCACTGATCAGCCTGTGACCACAGAGCTGAAAGCAGTGGAGGATGGAGTAGGAGGAGGAGAAGAAGAGGCAGGCCTGCATGCAATCCGTGGCGGTAACACCAAATCCATACGGGGACCACGGGTTTGCATGCTTGACAGCCGTCGTCAGAAAGTGCACCCAGTAGGCAGTAAAAGTTATGTACCTTCCCTGCCCGTGTTTGCTAGACCACGAGTCGGTGGTCAGATGTATCTTGGCACCAACACTGTGCGCCAGAGATATATTCAATTGCTGCTGAACGTGGCCATATAGCTCTGGGATGCCCTTCTGGGAGAAATATTTCCTTCCAGGGACCTTTCATTGTGGAGTGCCAATGGTCACAAATTTTCTAAAAGCCTCCGAGTCCACCAGTTTATATGGCAGTAGTTGGCAAGCTAGCAGTTCCAACAAGGCAGCGGTCAGCTGTTGGGCAAGATTGTTATCCGGCGTCATCAACTTTTTATGCACAAACATTTGGCCCACGGAAGCCTGACTTCTGCCAGATGAATACTATGATGGCACAGTGGAAGGTGGAATCAAGGACAAATAGGAGGAGAGAGGAGAAGGAGTAGAGGCAGGACGGGGAGCGCCGGGAGTGTGGCTTTGTGGGTTCTGACGGCGTTGCTACCACAGGGCTCAGTGATGGGAGGCCAGGTGCCTTCTTAAGGCGGTCGTCCTTAATTCAGTGTTAAGCATACCGCGACTTATGCGTTGACAGCACAGGCTGCAGATGGCAACACTATTGTCAGCAGCTGACACATTAAAAAAAGCCGACACTGCGGTGCCATGTGCTGGCGTTTTGGAAGCGCAAGATGTGTCTGTGCATGATGGATGGCTCGCTCCAGATACATTAGCAGTCTGCTTTTTGCCTCCTGTGCACTGCTAGTTCTGCTTGATTCTCCACCTTCTCCTCCCTATCTGCTGCTCCGTCTCTCCCTCAATCAATATTTTGTGGATGCAGGTATATCACACCCCTCAATCAGTATTTTGTGGAAACAGATATATAGAACACCTGAATCAATATTAGGTGGAAGCAGGTATATCGCACCCCTCAATCTGTATTTTGTGGAAGCAGAAATATCAAACCCTTTAATCAATATTTTGTAGAAGCAGGTATATTGCACCCCTCAATCAGTATTTTGTGGAAGTCGGTGTATCACAGGCCTCAATCAATATGTGGTGGAAGCAGGTATATCGCACCCCTAAATCAGTATTTTGTGGAAGCCGGTGTATCGCTGCCCTCAATCAATATTTGGTGGAAGCAGGTATATCACACCCCTTAATTTGTATTTTGTGGAAGACCGGTGTATCGCAGGCCTCAATCAATATTTGGTGGAAGCAGGTATATCGCACCCCTCAATAAGTATTTTGTGGATGCAGGTATATTACACCCCTCAATCAGTATTTTGTGGAAGCAGGTATATAGAACCCCTTAATCAGTATTTTGTAAAAGCAGATATATCGCACTTATCAATAAGTATTTTGTGGAAACAGGTATATAGAACACATGAATCAATATTTGGTGGAATTAGGTATACAGTCAGGTCCGTAAATATTGGGACATCAACACAATTCTAACATTTTTGGCTCTATACACCACCACAATGGATTTGAAATGAAACGAACAAGATGTGCTTTAACTGCAGATTGTCAGCTTTAATTTGAGGGTATTCAAATCCAAATCAGGTGAACTGTGTAGGAATTACAACAGTTTGCATATGTGTCTCCCACTTGTTGAGGGGCCAAAAGTAATGGGACAGAATAATAATCATAAATCAAACTTTCACTTTTTAATACTTGGTTGCAAATCCTTTGCAGTCAATTACAGTCTGAAGTCTGGAATGCATAGACATCACCAGACGCTGGGTTTCATCCCTGGTGATGCTCTGCTAAGCCAATGTGCAACTGTCTTCAGTTCCTTCTTGTTCTTGGGGCATTTTCCCTTCAGTTTTGTCTTCAGCAAGTGAAATGCATGCTCAATCGGATTCAGGTCAGGTGATTGACTTGGCCATTGCATAACAATCGACTTCCTTCCATTAAAAAACTCTTTGGTTGCTTTTGCAGTATGCTTTGGGTCATTGTCCATCTGCACTATGAAGCGCTGTCCAATGAGTTCTGAAGCACTTGGCTGAATATGAGCAGATAATATTGCCCGAAACACTTCAGAATTCATCCTGCTGCTTTTGTCAGCAGTCACATCATCAATAAATACAAGAGAACCAGTTCCATTGGCAGCCATACATGCCCACGCCATGACACTACCACCACCATGCTTCACTAATGATGTGGTATGCTTAGGATCATGAGCAGTTCCTTTACCTCTCCAAACTCTTCTCTTCCCATCACTCTGGTACAAGTTCATCTTGGTCTCATCTATCCATAGAATGTTGTTCCAGAACCGTGAAGGCTTTTTTAGATGTCGTTTGGCAAACTCTAATCTGATCTTCCTGTTTTTGAGGCTCACCAATGGTTTAGATCTTGTGGTGAACCCTCTGAATTCACTCTGATGAAGTCTTCTCTTCATTGTTGACTTTGACACACATACACCTACCTCCTGGAGAGTGTTCTTGATCTGGCTAACTGTTGTGAAGGGTGTTTTCTTCACCAGGGAAAGAATTCTTGGGTCATCCACCACAGTTGTTTTCCGTGGTCCTCCGGGTCTTTTGGTGTTGCTGAGCTCACCGGTGCATTCCTTCTTTTTAAGAATGTTCCAAACTGTTGTTCTGGCCAAGCCTAATGTTTTTGCTATCTCTCTGATGGGGTTGTTTTGTTTTTTTCAGCCTAATCATGGCTTACTTCACTGATAGTGACAGCTCTTTGGATCTCATCTTGAGAGTTGACAGCAACAGATTCCAAATGCAAATAGCACACTTGAAATGAACTCTGGACCTTTTATCTGCTCATTGTAATTGGGATAATGAGGGAATAACACACACCTGGCCATGGAACAGCTGAGAAGCCAATTGTCCCATTACTTTTGGTCCCTTAACAAGCGGGATGCACATATGCAAACTGTTGTAATTCCTACACCATTCACCTGATTTGGATGTAAATACCCCCAAATTAAAGCTGACAGTCTGCAGTTAAAGCACATCTTGTTTGTTTCATTTCAAATCCATTGTGGTGGTGTATAGAGCCAAAAATGTTAGAATTGTGTCAATGTCCCAATATTTATGGACATGACTGCATCACACACCCCAATCAGTATTTTGTGGAAGCAGGTATATCAATCCCCTTAATCAGTATTTTGTGAAAGCAGGTATATAAAACCCCTTAATCAGTATTTTATAGAAGCAGGTATATTGCACCCCTCAATCAGTATTTTGTAGAAACATGTATATAGAACCCCCCTGAATCAATATTTGGTGGAAGCAGGTATATCGCACCCCTCAATCAGTATTTTGTGGAAGCAGGTATATCAAATACCTTAATCAGTATTTTGTGGAAGCAGGCATATCGCACCCCTCAATCAGTCTTTTTAGGGGCAACAGGTATATCACACCCATTGCAAATAGTTGTTCCAATAACGCTTGTCCCTCTATATAGCTGCGGTATCGCAGCATAACCACACATAACTGCTGCACAATACAAATGCAACATAACATACTTTGTATGTTAGAAAGTATATTATAAGTATATCACAACCTTCAATCTGTTCTTTTTTTGGGGCATCAGGTATATCACACCAGTTGCAATTAGTTACACTGCTCAAAAAAATAAAGGGAACACTTAAACAACACAATGTAACTCCAAGTCAATCACACTTCTGTGAAATCAAACTGTCCACTTAGGAAGCAACACTGAGTGACAATCAATTTCACATGCTGTTGTGCAAATGGGATAGACAACAGGTGGAAATTATAGGCAATTAGCAAGACACCCCCAATAAAGGAGTGGTTCTGCAGGTGGTGACCACAGACCACTTCTCAGTTCCTATGCTTCCTGGCTGATGTTTTGGTCACTTTTGAATGCTGGCGGTGCTTTCACTCTAGTGGTAGCATGAGACGGAGCCTACAACCCACACAAGTGGCTCAGGTAGTGCAGCTTATCCAGGATGGCACATCAATGCGAGCTGTGGCAAGAAGGTTTGCTGTGTCTGTCAGTGTAGTGTCCAGAGCATGGAGGTGCTACCAGGAGACAGGCCAGTATATCAGGAGACGTGGAGGAGGCCAAAGGAGGGCAACAACCCAGCAGCAGGACCGCTACCTCCACCTTTGTGCAAGGAGGAACAGGAGGAGCACTGCCAGAGCCCTGCAAAATGACCTCCAGCAGGCCACAAATGTGCATGTGTCTGCTCAAACGGTCAGAAACAGACTCCATGAGGGTGATATGAGGGCCCGACGTCCACAGGTGGGGGTTGGGCTTACAGCCCAACACTGAGCAGGACGTTTGGCATTTGCCAGAGAACACCAAGATTGGCAAATTCGCCACTGGCACCCTGTGCTCTTCACAGATGAAAGCAGGTTCACACTGAGCACATGTGACAGACGTGACAGAGTCTGGAGACGCCGTGGAGAATGTTCTGCTGCCTGCAACATCCTCCAGCATGACCGGTTTGGCATTGGGTCAGTAATGGTGTGGGGTGGCATTTCTTTGGAGGGCCGCACAGCCCTCCATGTGCTCGCCAGAGGTAGCCTGACTGCCATTAGGTACCGAGATGAGATCCTCAGACCCCTTGTGAGACCATATGCTGGTGCGGTTGGCCCTGGGTTCCTCCTAATGCAAGACAATGCTAGACCTCATGTGGCTGGAGTGTGTCAGCAGTTCCTGCAAGACGAAGGCATTGATGCTATAGACTGGCCCGCCCGTTCCCCAGACCTGAATCCAATTGAGCACATCTGGGACATCATGTCTCGCTCTATCCACCAACGTCACGTTGCACCGCAGACTGTCCAGGAGTTGGCAGATGCTTTAGTCCAGGTCTGGGAGGAGATCCCTCAGGAGACCATCCGCCACCTCATCAGGAGCATGCACAGGCGTTGTAGGGAGGTCATACAGGCACGTGGAGGCCACACACACTACTGAGCCTCATATTGACTTGATTTAAGGACATTACATCAAAGTTGGATCAGCCTGTAGTGTGTTTTTCCACTTTAATTTTGAGTGTGACTCCAAATCCAGACCTCCATGGGTTGAAAAATTTGATTTCCATTTTTAAATTTTTGTGTGATTTTGTTGTCAGCACATTCAACTATGTAAAGAACAAAGTATTTCAGAAGAATATTTAATTTACTCAGATCTAGGATGTGTTATTTTTGTGTTCACTTTATTTTTTTGAGCAGTGTATTTAATTTTCATTTGTCCCTTTATATAGCTGCGGTATCGCAGCAGAACCGCACACAACTGCTGCACAATACAAATGCACTATAATATACTTTCTATGTTAGAAAGTATATTATAAGTATATAATACCCCTCATTATATCACACCTATCGATAGCAGACCTCTACCAGTCCTTAAAATGACTTTTGTGGCCCTATTAGCTAGCGTTTGTTGTACCTAACAGTCTGTCCCTGCTCCACAAAGCAACCGCTCTCTACACTAGCAAAACACAGAATGTAAATTGGCTGCCAGATCGGGTTCTGTTATAGGGTGGGGGCATGTCCATTTGCTCAAATGTCTCAATTGGCTGTCTTGTTCCACCTGATGGTTGTATCATGGGTGAAAGTTCGGCGCAGTGAAAAAAAAATGGCGCATGCGAACATTGCCATATGCTCGCATGTTCAGCAAATCGCGAACGAGCAAAGTATGCTGCGAAAGGACCACCGGGCGAACCGCAAGGCCATCTCTAGTTTTAGTATGTTCATTAGTCTTGATTGAATTGATCTTCAGATCGTACATCCGTTCAGTTGATTCGTTCAAATACTTTACAGCATTAAAATGTTTTGGCTTCCTAGAGCCAAACATCGTCTCAAGCGAAGTTGCGCGAGAATTCGGTAAATTACTTTGGTATTCCTATCTGCGTATTGAAAAACATTTTAAAATAGGAATTAGAAGTCGGTTTCGCTACCAAGACACCAGCCAGTACCAAAGCTAACTTTGGATTCTTATTTTTAAATGTTTTTCAATACGCACATAGGAATACAGAAGTAATTCACCGAAGTCTCGAGCCACTTCAGCAGAGACGAAGTTTGGCTCCACTGAGCGAATATATTTTAATGCTATACAGAAGCAGCATTAAAATAAAAGTATTTTAATAAATCAATTCACTCAAGCCTAATGTTCATAATAAAAATGTGATTTTTCATGTAATTTTCTGATTAAAATGTTTATAACAGATTACATAACAACGGTATACAGTTTAAAATCACAAAGCTATCACAAAGGATCAATTTATAATTCTTTTCTACCTCCACTCAATACGTGATCTTCCCCCTACACTTTTACACCTCTCCATCAGTGGCTTGCATGGGGTTTCACAGAAAATATCAAAATCTATTGTTAAAATGAGCACTTTGGAATTATTTTTATGGTTGCCATCATTGCAAGCTACATGTGGGATAGTACAGTAAATCACCTTACTGGATGCTTTATTGCAGACTAACGAGCTCTGGTTTTGCTTGGCCATTCAATCATGTGACCCACAGTCATTGGCGTACTAAGGAGGGGGCGTGGGGGGCGGTCCACCCGGGTGCCTGCTCTCAGGGGGGTGCCAGAAGCAATGAGAGCTTCCATCAATACAGATGGAAGCGCTCATTGCTCAAGCACTGGGAGCTGCGGTCCTGTCACTCACCGCTCAGCACCCAGCTCTCCTCCGTTTTTTCATGCCAACAGCGCACAGAATGGTGAAGCAGAAAGACTTCTCCCCACTCCACCATTCAGCCTACAGACACAGACCTGTCTGCTGTCCTGTGTGGGTGGAGCCTGGAGCCTGGAAATCTGCATAAACACCGCCCACACAGTGCTGCAGAGCGATCTGTGCCTGCAGGGAAGAGAGGTATGTGAGCTTGAGGAACAGTAGAAGGTGATTAGTTACTGTTTTTTTTTTTTTTTTTAATACAGAGGGGGCACAGAGGACTTTATTACTATGGAGGGGGTACAGAGGACTTTATTAATATGGAGGGGACACAGGGGACTTTATTACTATGGAGAAGGCACAGAGGGCATTACTAATATGGAGGGGGCACAGAGGGCATTACTAATGTGAAGGGGGCACAGAGGGCATTTCTACTATGAAGGGGGCACAGAGCCATAGGGCATTACTACAATGAAGGGGGCACAGAGGACATTATTACTGTTAAGAGGGCACCGTGGGCATTAATACTGTGAAGGGGGCACAGTGGGCATTATTAACGTGAAGGGGGCACAATGGGGATTTCTACTATGGAGGGAGCACAGAGGGCATTAATAGCACAGTGGGCATTACTACTATTAAGGGGGCACAATGGGCATTATTACTATAAAGGGGGCACAATTGGGATTATTACTATGAAGGGGACACAGTGGGGATATTACTATGAAGGGGGCACAATGGGAATTATTACTGTGAAGGGGGCACAATGGGGATTATTACTGTGAAGGGGCACAGAGAGGGCATAACTACTGTGAGGGGGGCACAATGTGGGCATAACTACTGTGAGGGGGCACACATCTGTACAAAACTACTGTAAAGGTTGTACAATGAGGGTAATGCTACTGTGAGGGGGTACAATTTTTTTTTAAGTATTGTGGGTGCCATAGAAAGGACCCGCCTCGGGTGCCAAACACCCTAGGCACACCAATGCCCACATTATGACTATCCGAGTCATACAGACTTAGCTGTGAGGACTAGTAGTCTGTCTTTCAATATAAGCCTTTGAAATGCCTAATGTGAGATTTTATAAAGTTAAAAAGAGAGACTTTTTTGACAATGCAGCACATGCCTTAGGACTCAGGTGGTCAGACTGTGGTTCACATCATTGAATGCGGATCTGAATCAGAGCTCAATATTCTGCAATAAAGCCAGTAAGGTGACTGTATTTTTATATATGTATTATACTGTATATGATATTGACACGTGGCCATTACATGGATCTAACATTGGAGGACATTTAATCAGCCGATAATCATAGTTACAGTGAGACGCTATTTACATCTCCTAGGTGATGTATAGAGGTGAGATAAGATCCGTTTTGTTTAAATCAAATGTAGACCTCATGGTTTTCTAGGCTAGCAGAGACTTTTGGGCTGGGAGAACAATGGATAACGGTTTCTGTCCAGAGCAGTTTCTGTTTACGTTGAAAGGTGACTATTGTCTGTCACCTAGGGTGTAAACAGAAGTGGACGGACAAGAATTTTCCCTCTACATTTTAAGTTATACAACTGCCACCACTAAAACAGGATTAGACAATCAATCAGAATATCAGTTTAGTTTAAAACGGCCAATAGACTTATGATTAGGGTTGTAATTTTGTACTAGCCAATTAGATGTCCTCCACATGTTAGTCAATGGGTAGAAATTGTATAACAAGGAAGGCTGAAGGATGGTTATGTGATGAAATTATGAGAATGGACTGAGAGGCATGAACTGATATTCCGTATGAATGAACTGAGGTAACACTATTCTGGGTATAAGTAGGTTCATTCATCTTAACCTCCTCCCGTCCGCCCATAGGATATAAACGTCCTATGGGTGGACCTCTATTTCTAAAAGCACGTTTTAAAACGTCCTTTCAGAAATCGCAGCTGCACGCTAATCGTGCAGCTGCTGATCGGGTTGCCCGCTGTCAGTGACAGCAGGGCAACCCTTAGAGAAGGCAAGAACAGTTCCCAGGTGTCCCTGCCTTCTGGATCGCTGCATACACAGCGCCGGGACCGGAGAGTGCAGGGGCTGTGTGAGGTCATCCACAGACTTCGATCAGCCCTGCACTGAGGCTGCACAGCGCAGAATTGCGCTGTACAGCCTCTCTGGGGGGTGCATTTCTTCTGTAACTGGGGCTACTATGTCAGCCCCAGGTACAGGAGAAATCAACAGTGAAAAAAAAAAGAAAAAGTGAAGCAAATGTCCCCCAGAGGTCTTGTATGACCTTATGGGGGACGAAAAGTGTAAAATAAAATTAAAAAAAATAAAGGGTTAAAAAAATAAAATAAAAAAAAGTTTCACATGTAAAAAAATAAAAAGTCCCCAAGTAAGGAATAAAAAAAATAATTTTAAAATAGAAAAAATAAAATAAAATAGACATATTTGGTATTGCCGCGTCCGTAAAAATCAGCTCTATAAAAATATCACATGACCTAACCCCTCGGGTGAACACCGTAAAAAAAAAAAAAAAAAACTGTGTCAAAACAAGCAATTTTTGTCACCTTACATCACAAAAGGTGCAACACCAAGTGATCAAAAACGCGTATGTCCCACAAAATGGTACCAATAAAACCGTCACCTCATCCCGCAAAAAATGAGCCCCTACATAAGAAAACCTCTCAAAAAATAAAAAAACTATAGCTCTTAGAACATGGACACACTAAAACATATTTTTTTTTGTTTCAAAAATGCTATTATTGTGTTAAAGTGAAACAAATAAAAAAAAGTATACATATTAGGTATTGCCGCGTCCGTAAAAACCAGCTATATAAAAATATCACATGACCTAACCCCTCAGATGAACACCGTAAAAAAGAAAAAAAAAATGTCAAAACAAGCAATTTTTGTCACCTTGCATCACAAAAGGTGCAACACCAAGTGATCAAAAACGCGTATGTCCCACAAAATGGTACCAATAAAACCGTCACCTCATCCCGCAAAAAATGAGCCCCTACATAAGAAAATCTCTCAAAAAATAAAAAAAACTATAGCTCTCAGAACATGGACACATTAAAACATAATTTATTTGTTTCAAAAATGCTATTATTGTGTAAAACTTTAATAAATGAGAAAAAGTATACATATTAGGTATCACCACGTCCGTAACAATCTGCTCTGTAAAAATGTCACTTGACTGAACCCCTCAGGTGAACGCTGTAAAAATAAATAAATAGAAACTGTGCTTAAACAACCAATTTTTTGGTCACCTTGCCCCATAAAGTGTTATAATGAATGATCAAAAAATCATATGTACCCAAAAATAGTACTAATAAAACTGGCACCTTATCCCCTAGTTTCCAAAATGGGGTCACTTCTTGGGAGTTTTTACTGTAAGGGTGCATCAGGGGGCTTCAAATGGGACATGGCATCTAAAAACCATGTGGAGTTCCTTTTCTTCTGCGCCCTGCCGTGTGCCCATACAGCAGTTTATGACCACATGTGGGGTGTTTCTGTAAACCGCAGAATCTGGGTAATAAATATTGAGTTTTGTTTGGCTGTTAACCATCGATGTGTTAAAGAAAAAATTGGATTAAAATGGAAAATCTGCTAAAAAAGTGAAATTTATTGATCTCCATTTTCCTTTAATTCTTGTGGAACGCCTAAAGGGTTAACAAAGTTTGTAAAATCGGTTTTGAATACCTTGAGGGGTGTAGTTTCTACAATGGGGTCATTTATGGGGGTATCCACTATGTAGGCCCCACAAAGTGACTTCAGACCTGAATTGGTCCTTAAAAAGTGGGTTTTGGCAATTTTCTTAAAAATTTGAAGAATTGCTTCTAAACTTCTAAGCCTTCTAACGTCCTAAAAAAATGACATTTCCAAATTGATGCCAACATAAAGTAGACATATTGGCAATGTTAAGTAACAAATATTTTATGAGGTATCACTTTCTGTTTTAAAAGCAGAGAAATTGAAATTTAGAAAATTGCGAATTTTTTAAATTTTTTAAATTTTTGGGTAAATTTGGGATTTTTTGGGGATTGGGATTTGGATTGGGATTTTTTCATAAATAAAGGTGAAATATTTTGACTCAAATTTATGATTATCATGAAGTACAATGTGTCACGAGAAAACAATCTCTGAATGACTTGGATAAATAAAGGCGTTCCAAAGTTATTACCACATAAAGTGAGATATGTCAGTTTTGCAAAATTAGGCCTGGTCAGGAAGGGGGCAAATGGCCCAGATGGCAAGTGGTTAAGAGCTATAACCTTGCTGTATCTGGGTCTGATAATCAGAAAAAAGCTTGATCTCTGGAAAAGAACTAAGGATTGCTGCCATCATCATTCATAATTTTTCATCATTCATGTGTATTAACAAGACCCTATTCTTCATTTAGCTTGCAAACGGGGGGAGGGGGGGCAAAAAATCCTGCAATGCCTTTTTAAGGGTAAAATATATTGTGTGAAATAAAAATAAGGATATTTTGACTCTCTAAAAATATATTTTACTAAAATTACTATGTTCCTCCCGATGTTTTATGCTGCAGGTTGTTTTTTTTTCAGACTGACTACTTTGTATGAGCATAAGGCCATTAGAAGCTAACCTGGAGGTCAGTACATGTAGTGCTGATTTCCATTACCACAGGGAAAATTAGTGAATGGACCACAGAGCAGAATTAGTGCTGAGATCCCTTCATTCTAAGGATCTTTTGGATCCTGGACAGTCAGAGCCCCATCAGTCTGTTAAGGAAATTGTTCTTAGTAGGTAATGGATATAGTCAGTGGTCTACTGTATGCAGCCTATTGGTTTATGAATTATTCATAAGTGTGTCAGGAAACATCACAAAAATATTCTGGAATTAAATGATAGAGCAGCGGTTCTCAACCTAGGGGTCGATCGGCCCTTTCCGGGGGGTCGCCTGAGGCTTCCTATTGTGGGTCGCCCGCACAACGGCAGTGGCCCCTTATCCTCGCGCACAGGAAGTGATGTCCTATCACTGCCTGTGCTTGAAGGAGCCTGACGTCTGGACAGGTAAGTCGGGCCGCCTGTCTACTGAGGTCCGAGTTTTTTCGTTAATGACACCGCCGCTGAGCACCACTGCCACCAATGATTTAATTGAGCCTGGCTGAGCCTGGCTAATTTTATTTTAATTATTTGGCTGAGCAAGGCTTAATTTATTTGGGGGGACATGAAGCACCGCTGATTTATTTATTTGGGGGACCCTGAGCACTTCTGATTTATTTGGGGGACCCTGAGCACCATTGATTTATTTATTTGGGGGGGGGGACCTGAAGCACCGCTGATTTATTTATTTGGGGGACCCTGAGCACTTCTGATTTATTTATTTATTTGGGGGACCCTGAGCACCATTGATTTATTTATTTGGGGGAAACCTGATGCACCACTGATTTATTTATTTGGGGGTACCCTGAGCACCACTGATTTATTTATTTGGGGGACCCTGAGCACTTCTGATTTATTTATTTGGGGGACCCTGAGCACCATTGATTTATTTATTTGGGGGAAACCTGATGCACCACTGATTTATTTATTTGGGGGTACCCTGAGCACCGCTGATTTATTTATTTGGGGGAGACCTGAAGCCCCGCTGATTTATTTATTTGGGGGACCCTGAGCACTTCTGATTTATTTATTTCGGGGACCCTGAGCACCATTGATTTATTTATTTGGGGGAAACCTGATGGTCCCGGGCTACTTGAGAAACCTTGTCGTGGTGTCCGGGCTTAGACATGTTCTACACCGTAGGACATGTTGACTAATCTCTCAATTTTAAAATCAGTTTGAGGATTTAGTGAGACTGCAGAGTGCACCTGTGTTTGTTATTGTTTTGTTATATTGTTATATTAATTATGACATCCGCACTTGTTACCTTGTGTAGGATGTCTATTGTGGTACTTGTGGTTTGCCGCGGGCATCCTCCATTGTATGCATTTTGCTGGGGATTGCCATTAGCAACGGGCCACAAGTGCAGGATTTGCTCCCCTATATATATGCACAACTGCATGTGGGTTTGAGCACCTCCTGCTAATGCCAACCTGTCTTCTTAGTTTGTATATATAGATTCCTGGAGGTGTATAAACTCCTATTTAATTGTGCCTGTTTTCCATCTACAGGTCACATTTAGGTGCACCTGTGAGGCCTGGGACATATCAGCAAGTCTTGAGTGGGACTCACAGACTCCTCCCTCCTCCCATTGCAAGCATGGCCACATGCTGGAGGTAACTGGTGAGTTGTTTGTGAGTCGGCCTTATGCTCCTGTAATTTGCCCACTGGCTCCTGGTATCGCCCATACGGCTCAGGTAGGAGAGTGTAGGGTCCCGGGCTACTTGAGAAACCTTGTCGTGGTGTCCGGGCTTAGACATGTTCTACACCGTAGGACATGTTGACTAATCTCTCAATTTTAAAATCAGTTTGAGGATTTAGTGAGACTGCAGAGTGCACCTGTGTTTGTTATTGTTTTGTTATATTGTTATATTAATTATGACATCCGCACTTGTTACCTTGTGTAGGATGTCTATTGTGGTACGTGTGGTTCGCCGCGGGCATCCTCCATTGTATGCATTTTGCTGGGGATTGCCATTAGCAACGGGCCACAAGTGCAGGATTTGCTCCCCTATATATATGCACAACTGCATGTGGGTTTGAGCACCTCCTGCTAATGCCAACCTGTCTTCTTAGTTTGAAACCTGATGCACCACTGATTTATTTATTTGGGGGTACCCTGAGCACCGCTGATTTATTTATTTGGGGGAGACCTGAAGCCCCGCTGATTTATTTATTTGGGGGACCCTGAGCACTTCTGATTTATTTGGGGGGGACTTGAAGCACCACTGATTTATTTATTTGAGGGGTACCCTGAGCACCACAGATTTTTTTATTTTTTTTTGGGGGGGGGTTACTGTGAGCACCACTGAGTTATTTATTTGAGGGGTACTGTGTGCACAACTGATTTATTTTTTAGGGGGTATTTGTTGTTTATTATTTATTTTAAAGTTATTTATTTGGTTTACAAATATTTTGTATTTATGCTAAAGTTCTGTGGTTATGAATGAATACTTGTGTATTTGAATTAACATTTGGTGTATTGGTGTCTGTGCGTGTTTTTGGTGGGTCATCATAACAGTAGCAAAATTAGTTATGACGTAGCAAGGAAAAAAATGTAATGGTTGGGGGTCACCACAACATGAGGAACTGTATTAAGGGGTCACGGCTTTAGAAAGGTTGAGAACCACTGTGATAGAGCAATGCTGACTCAAAATCAGAAAACTAGTACATTCATACACATGAACTACTGAGCAACAAACTTACTGAGTAAAATGAGGTCTGCAATTTCTCAGTGAAGTACAAGTGAAATGTTACGTAAATAATTCAGAAGTACAGTCTAGCATAAGGAAATAGGAAATCAAGATAATTCTAAATGTCTGGTGTCTTTCCCTGTCTAGTAATGCATTTATGTTGCTTTTAGAAAACAACTACAAGGATATGGCCACATAGTCAGGTTTCTACATGCAGTTTTGGAAGACAAAATCAGGACTAGATCATAAAAGGAAAGAAGTATAAAGGAAAGATAGGACTTCTCTTTTTTTAACTCACTCCTTGTTATTAAGTTCCAAAAATGCATGCAGAAACCTGACCGTGTGGTCTGTACCCTGACAGTGTACTGATTGTTAGTGTTGGGCTCGAATATTCGAATAGCAAATTTTAATTGCGAATATCGCCACTTTGAGAATTTTGCAAATATTTAAAATATAGTGCTATATATTCGTATTCTTGAATATTATAAAAAAATATTTTTATCAGTAACCTCCCTTCTTGCTTGTGGGCCAATGAGAAGGCTGCAATGTCTTTGTCTGAGCTTAGCAACATCTCTAGCAACCAATAGGAAAGTTGCCTACTCCTTACTATATAAGAACCTCCCCAGCAGCAATTTTCTATAGTTTTATGGAGTTCTGAGAGAGACAGAGGTGTCATTGCTGTGCTCTGTGCTTTCCCTGTTTAATTACATTAGATAGTTAGTTAGTTAGTTAGTTAGTTAGCTTATATATGGAAAGCAGATAGTTAGTGGGAGATAGTCAGTGTAGGTTAGATCGTGATACAGTGTAGCTGATAGGTTCCAGTGCAGGGTGTTAAGTAGTGTGACAATACATAGTGCACCAATCAGTAATATGTAGTCAGACCTGCTAAAATGTGAAGTTGCACGTATTGCGCAAAAATATGTGCATCATTAATTGCCGATTTGCACAATCGCAAATATATTGGAGCACTCTATCTGCATATAAAGCTATTGTAATTGCCTGCCATGCCAACCATTTTCTCTAGTCTCAGGAAACTTCTAGCAGCTTGAAAAATCTAGCAACAGTGACCAACGCCTGTATTGCGTGCGCAATACGCACATATTACATTGCCGATTTTCGCAATCAAGAAAATATTTGCAAATTCTTGAATTCGCAAATATATGATGAATATTTGCCCAAATATTTGCGAAATATCGCGAATTCGAATATTGCCCCTGCTGCTCATCACTAATTGTTAATCATCAGTCGCTTTTCATGTATAAATATTCCCATATATGGTTCTTAGAGATACCATAGGAATAATTTTTTTAACCCATAAAGATTTGGCTGATTTGCTGTCCTTTTCTAAACTTGTATATAGCCCCAGGAGACTGTTGTACAGTACCTAATGAAAAAATCATATTAACCTACACCATGCTGTGCTGTTCCTGCACTCTGGCCCCATTCCATTATCTTCTGGTCCTCAAACCGTAAGCTTTTGGACATGAAGCAGAATGCAACGATTTTTTGAGTTTCTAATTTTGTTATGTTTTAATACTTTTTCAAAATAAAACACTTTCTTTTCTCCAGAATCATTTGTTTTTGTGTCATTATATTCTGAGAGCTTTTTTTTATTTTCCAATCAATGAAGCTGTGTTACAGCTTTTTTTGTGTGAGATGAACAGCACTTTATAGAAGTATTATTTTTTGTAGGCGAGGTGACCAAAATCAGCCATCCTGCAATAGTTTTATGCAGAGAGGTCACTGTCTGGGTAAATATCATGTTTTATAGTTCAGGTTGTGAAAGTACTAATTATTTATAGTTTTTATTTGAATTTTTTACATACAATTTTTTGCATTCAAGAATTGAAGTGTAAAATAGAAATGTGGATTTTGTTTTACTTTTGTATATTTTCAAACATATTATGGTGTTTGTACATTTTTTTTCTTTTTAGGGGAAATGAACATGTGATCTTCTGATTGCTGGTATAATATATTGTAATACTTCTGTTGTACAACACATTATGGCTGTCAGCATAATGCTGACAGCCACCCTATTAGGCTGTGTTTCTGACAGGACCTACATGTAGTAGGAGTACAGACATGGCAGACTCAACAGCCTTCATCCGGTCTCCGGTTGCCATGAGGACATATTGGGATCCCATGATTGCACTGCAAAGGGCCAACTGGGGTGTTGCTCACTGGGACAAATACTGTAGATTCCATGATCACAATTGACTGCAGCATCCAGAGGTTAAAAGTGCTGAGATTGTTGTTATATCCAATCCTGGCCATTAGAGATGTCAGCTCTATGTAACAGTTGTCAGCTGCTGCTAATGGCACAGGCTCTTTTTTTAAACCTATGCCATCTCTGGACCATACATGTATGCAGAGTTGCATGATCAACCTACCTTTTGAACCTTATACAGTATGTATGTCCCAGTGTGTTCATGGGTTAATGTTATAGGTCCAAAACAGTATAACTTTGAGTGCTTAAGCAGTGACCCCCTGAGGAGCCAGGGTACAAGATAGGAGTGGTAGTGGCCCTGTTAAAGTTTTGTGTCACCGTGAACTCCCTCAGGCCATTGCACCCTGGGGATCGGTCCAGTGGAGTTATAGTACTGAAGAATGAAGCCAGAGTTAAACTAAAATTTTTTTTTTTACTAAGTGCAGCATATAACTGGAAATACATATAGTATCAGATAGCTTTAGTGCAATACCTCTCTGGCACCAGCAAGGATATTGAGGCTGGTTGGTTGGTGGTAATTCAGCACTTAGTTGATTATTTACTGATGGGTGGCTTGGCTACATTCCCTCACTTCACAGTAGTGTCCTTAGATACAGGTGTGGCAAGTCACTCTGTTGTGTGGACTCTCAAGGCTTCACTTAAAGAGAATCAAAGTATTTCTCTCTGGAGAATCTGTATCAGGAGCAATGAAGGTTGTATCCTCTCCTCTCTGTCTCTAGATAGGAACTCCTTCTCTTGGTAGGAAGCAGGACCAGCCCATTCTTACCAAGAGGGAAGGAATAGGGTGGTTTACCCTGTTCCTGCCAAACTTGGCCAACTTTTCTTGCTGGTAACTACAGCCAGCAAACAAACAGTAAATTGCATGATACAACCAGAAACTCCGATAAACCAGATAAAGCTGTGGTGTAATGGCAACTATATGCCATATATATGTATACATAATTACTCCACTATGAAATACTTATATAGTTACTTAAGCTGAAAAGGACACATGTCTATCAAGTTTAATGCCATTTAGGCTAGGGTTACATGGCAACTTAGATTGCAGTGTCTCAATATTACATCACAACTTTAATAGTGAATGTGGTCACACTGTGACACACAGTTTTCTGTGACAGTGACTAACATTTCAAAACGTTGTTAGAAATCCAAAACTGTTAGATTTGTGCACACCACTACAGATGAGCGAATTTCTTAAAAGTTCAATATGGCTGATTCGCCGAATTTCACAAAAAAATTGCTTTGTGACTAATTACTTTGTCACGAAGAGCATTTTTTTTGTAAGTAGCGGGTGCAATGAAAGGGAGCTGCGATAGCGCTGCCCCCGTCATTGTACCCCTCAGATGCCACGTTCATACATGATCGCGGGATCTGAGTGCAAAATTAACATAAAAAAAAATTCAAATCAAACTTACCACCTCCATTTGCCCGCGACGGGACGGCCGCAGCCATCTTGCTTGAAGATCTTTGCCGAAATCCTGTGCGACGCGAGATATTACATCATCACTCCAGCCGGCGTGATGACGTCATACGTACATATGTAATATCGGGCCGCACAGGATTTTGGCCGAGATCTGCAAGCAAGATGGAGGCTGGCGGCCCGTCACGAGCAAGAGGTAAGTTTGAATCTTTTAGTTTTTTATACTATTACAGGTTAAATCGATTTGCTGACACGAAGCACGAGGAAATTCGGCTTCTAGGCAAATCGAATTTATCCTGAAATTCTGATTGAATTCCACATTGTGGGATTCGATTCGTTCATCTCTACACACCACATTCATTATCTTTTGTTGCAATAGGCTGCATTCCAATAACAATCTTAAAGTGAAACTGTCAATCCAGGAAGGTAAAATAAAATCACAATGCCACTTGGGAAAAAATACATTTTTGACCTATTCATTTCCCTGAATAAAATGTGAACCTGGTTTCAGCCACATGTGGCAGTCACAATATGGATATGTGACTTCAAGGTTCTTTCACACATGTCATTTTGATATAGGTTTTTGAAGCAAACAAATTGGAGTGGATTAAACAAAGAGAGAAATGGAATCCTTCCTATACATTTCTTCACCCTTTAATATACACTCCTTACTTGCTTAACTCCATCAAAGAACTGGACCAAAATCGTAAATACACAGTACAAAAGTAGCCTAAGGTATTACATGCGCAACCAAGCAACGTTAACTGCCCACCAAGCAGCAGTTATACTTGCAACTTGTCAAGAACAGGTCATGCTAGTCTATCCAGGGCATGATTTTTTTTTTTATTGATACACATTCATCATGTTAGTGCCAAGCCATAATGAGTTAACATGTTCATGATTGTCATTAACAGCTGCTGTAGGTGGTTAGAGATAACTGTGACATCCTCAGCTGGAAGATGAAGCATTGAGTCTCAGCAAACAGAGCTGCGAACTTTCTTTCTCTGGTTGTAGATAGTAATAATGCAATCAACCCATAAAGCCTTTTTACAGCCAATGTACAGTAAAGTGCTTGCTGCAATACTGCATCCAGAAAACATGGCTGTTGTGCTGTGGATCATATTCACTGTGACATACCCACTCAGTATTCTAGTTTTAAATCTAAAGAATGGTTGGCCAGTGTATATTGCATGACAGGCACACAGAATTTCCAAATATGTGAAAAATATTTTAAAAATTTGCATCAACATTTACATAAGTGCTTCATTGTTATTCAAAGGACTTACGGAATGCAGTGTAGAGCTCTGGAAGAGTTAGATAACCATCCATATTGTAGTCATCAAATCGAAGCAGATCTCCCATGCTACAGTCCAAAAAATGCTCATCCAGCTCTTCATTCTTTGTGTACTAAAGGACAGATAAAAGAAAGTAAAGTCATCTATGCAAAATAGAATAGAAAGCTAAGACAGTATAACATTTGGGATATGTTCACTCTTGGGAACACCTCATTGCAGAGGCTAGTGAATGTCCACAGATGTGATATCATCACTTCCAGTCTGCCCGGAGACCAGAAGATGGAGGGATAAGGAGGCTCAGTACTAAAATGGAGGGGATTTTATTAGGGGATTTTTTTTATTGTGTGGAGTTTCCTGGTTTTCACAAATTTTTTAGGGGAGGGTCAGACAACCCAATAGTATGGTAAAAACTATAAAGTTAAACGCTAAACACATTTTCAAAAAATCTTCATTTCAATATGTTTCCAAATGGACCCCAAAATATGAGCTCTTATAATTAATCAGCATTTTTTCTGGTAATTAGTCGGTAAAACTGCTGGACATATAAGAAAAACTGTGAGGGGTGGGAATTTCAGTTAAAGTGAATGGGAGCAGCCCTGCAGCAGTCAGACACGGCTACTATGCAGTGTACAGAGCTGTGGTGTTCGGGTGCGTGGGTCCAGTTAAGCACCACCTGCAAACAGATGACCAACAAGAGTACTAGGAGTTCAGCCCCTGCCAATCTGATAATTCGGGGAGGACTGGAATCTTAAAGTGGCTCTGGAAAAAAAATTGAAAGAGGCCCCATGTGGTAGGTGGGTCCTAATTGACTGAAGGCACTGTCAACATAAGTAGGTGGGGTCAGCAATACCATATTGCAGCACAAAATACCACCCCAGCAGAGCAAAATACCACAGTGCTGCACAATATACTGCCCCTGCAGAACCAAATATCATAGTGTATCACAAAATAATGTCCAAGCAGCACAAATTACCTCCCAAGACTCTGCCCCTCTGTGGTGGCCAACGGCAAGTGTCATATATCCTCTTACTGCAGTTACCTCAGGATGATAATACAGTTGAATTCCCCAGTGGGAAAGGCAACTGCAGCTGCTGGCCAAGAAAATAACTACTTGATGCCCCCATCAGTCATTTTCAGAGTTTTGGACCATTACTCCTTGAAGAGGGCTCAGGGAGCGCCCAGGGCATAGGCCAACTAGGAGGTTTCTTGTAGGTTCTATGGTGAGTCCACCCCTGATGATATTGATGACCTGTACAAAGGATAGGTCATTAATATTAAACTGCTGGAGAAACCTTTTAATGAGATTGTAATATTTTGCTTGGTGCACTACTTGGTTGTGCACTACTTGTGTGGTTTCACAAGGAAATGAAAGTAGGATTTTGAGAAACCGCTGCAGACAGTTAAATTATATGCACCATATCTCTTGTGTAAAGTGTGCGCATCCCAAAAATATCTGTTACATACAGTGTACTTTTTCCGTAGACGGTGTCCGCTTCTTCCAGTGGCCTTACCAGGGCCACATCTGCAGTGTAACGTGTGCGCTTCAAAAAAATATCTGTGACATACAGTGGACTTTGTCAATAGACGGTGTCCGCTTCTGGCAGTGACATTACCAGGGCCACATCTGCAGTGTAACGTGTGTGCTTCAAAAAAATATCTGTGACATACAATGTACTTTTTTGCGTCGACGCTGCGTACAGTGACATTACCGCTGGTACCTCTTTGTATAACGTTTCCTCTTCTCAAACATCTGTGACATTCCCTGTAATTTTTCATTAGCCGCTGGTGACAGCATTGACATTATCTGCGGGACATCTCCTGTGTGAAGTTTCCACATCCCAAATACCTTTTTAAATTTGTTTGCACATACACTTTCAAATCCTACCCTACTGTATGTGTCACAGACTTTCAATCATATATAGCATTTAATATGAAGAAGGCGAGCAGTAAGGAACGGGGCAGTGGCCGTGATGCTGATGGTGCACGCAGAGGCTGTGGCCCTGGGCACGGTGAAAAAGTGCCTGCTACCAGAGAACAAGATAAACAATCATCCACGATACGTAGCTTCATGTCCCAGTTTGCAGACGGCGCAGGACACCATTCTTGAAGTCAGACCAGTGCGACCAGGTGGTCGGTTGGACTGCAGCAGATAATGCTTCCAGTAGCTTAAGCACCACCCTGTCTTCCACCAAGTCCAGTCTCAGTAGCCAAGAGTCTGCTCAACACAATCCTCAACCTGATCCTCCTTCCTCCCACCATGGAGAGTCTGGGCAAACAAGTGATCCCACACTCGACTATTCAGAGGAGCTCTTTTCAGCACCATTTCTTGATTTGGCCCTCTCGTCAAGCACGCTTTAAGGGGGACAGATCTTGTGCCCTGATTCCAAAACTCTTGAGCATCCACAATTACAAGAAGATGACGGTGGGGAAAAAGAATTACTATTTAATGAGGTGGAAGATGATGAGACACAGTTGACAATAACTCAACTGCAATTACTGTCTCAAGAGGTTGATGAAGAGGATGAGACACAGTTGTCAATCACTGAGGTAGTGGTTAGGTCAACAAGTCAGGAGGATGATCAGAGTGAGGAAGTGGAAAAGGAGGTTGTGGACGATGAAGTCACTGACCCAACCCGGGAATGGGGAAAGCCGAGCGAGGACACCAGTACAGAGGGGGAGGGATCTGCTGCACCGCAACAGGCTGGAAGAGGGAGTTGGGTGGCAAAAGGGAGAAGGCAGGCCAAACAGGCCCGTAAATGTTCCTCGGAGCATACCCTTGCGAAAATCTCCCGTGCCAAGGGGTAGGTGTTGGCGCTTTTTTGAGGAAAGTGCGGTCGACAAAAGAATTGTAATTTGCAACCTGTGCCATAAAAAAATGAGCAGGGGCGTAAACACTACCAACCTCACCACCACCAGCATGGTCCGCCACATGGCATCAAAGCACCGTAATAGGTGGGCCAATGCCTGGGTCCAGAATCTGTGTCTGCGGGTCACACCCCTGCCCCCTCTTCCCCTGTGTTACGTGATGGCCAATCCCCTGTCCAAGACGCAGGCAATGATGCCTCCTGCCCACCACCAGAGAAAAGCTGATGAACATAAAGGCACTTTAAATGTGTTGTTTATAATGTACTGAATACACTGCATTCCCATGCACCCCTTCCACCACAAACAAGGGTATATGGTTGAATCTTCCTTTTCTCATCCTCCTTCTCCTCTTCCATCATATCAACATGCTTATTCATCGCATATAATATCCTGGCATATATGCCCTTCACATTTTTTAGAGGGTCAGCTCACCAGCAGGTCCTCAACTACAATGTTTTACAGGGTCAACTCACCACCAGGCCCTCGTATATAATGTTTTACAGGGTCAGCTCACCAGCAGGCCCTCGCATATAATTTGTTAGAGGGTCAATCACCAGCAGGCCCGCACCTAAAATCTTTTACAGGGTCAACTCACCTGTATGCCCGCACCTTAAATCATTTACCAGGTCCGTTCACCTGCAGGCCCTCACCTAATTATACCTAATAGGTAATTTGTGCGCATGATGCCTTGCTTGGATGTGGTAGCCATAGCCGTTTCTCAGTCTCCCTCTCCGGAATCGAACCCTGATTCCCCGTTGTCAACATGGTTTGTGCTGAAAATAACATCGAAAGTTGATAGGCCAGACATCCGAATGGATCTTTGCCATCACGGGCACGTGCGATCGGCCCAAGGTTATCTAGAGTTACCAAAGCGGCAGCAGGCCCCCGCCCATAATGTTTTAGATGATAAGATCAGCAGACCCTTGCTCGAAATGTTTTTGAGGGTCACCAGCAGGCCATCAATCAAATTTTTTTAAGGCTGTGTATGATGCCAATCTTTATTTGTAACAAAGGGTGTATTGGAGTACCCGTTCCTTGTAATTTTTGGCAGTCCTTTCACTTGCATAGGCTTTATGAGTGTAGGAGTCCCACTACATGAACAATTGTACCACAAAGTGAATAAGGCCCTCCTTTATTTGATATACAGGTTATATCTGAGTGCCTCTTCCTTGTAATTTTTGGCAGCACTTGCACTTTATATGTAAGTAAATATACAGGAAAGAATTTTTCCTAACAATTTTTCCTCTAAAATCTATTTTTTTCTTTGGTTTTGTGTGCATTATTGTCAGTCTGTAAAAGTGGCGTACTACTCGGACAACATCGTTCCCAACTGCGACCTGGGAGTCCAAGATGCATCCAGTCATCCTCCCCATGCTGTTCCCGAACCATTTCGGTGGTGTTTCCATAAATCTTTGAACTTTTACTATGAACCAGGCACCCTCCCCTCTTCAGAGCAGGGAGTGCCTGGTTTAATGCTCGGGTTCTCCCATTGACTTCCATTAGAGTAGAGTACCCGAGCATCCCGATGTGTTCAGCCAGAGCACCCGAGCACTTTGATGCTCGATCAACAGTAGATGTTATGCTTTTTGTGAGGTCACTTTTCACTGGGCACTTGCACCTTTGCGTCAATTCCTTTCTTTCAAATTTTTTGCACTTATCACTTTACATGAATTATCGTTTTTATATATATTTTTTATATATTTGAATCATTGACTATACATTTTGTTTTATCAATTGTATTGATTGTATATGCATAATAATGTTTATATAAAATTTTGTCCATATATTGCTTGATGGCACTGTATTTGTTCAAACTATGGTCTATAGGATATATACGCACATATACTTTATTAGGTTTAATGTAGTACCCCCTCCTTTTAGGTTAATTTATAATATGATGTTCAGGATTTTTAACAACATTTGGCGACAGGTTCCCCCACTATTATGTGGATGTCCGGGGGTGTAGCCCTACACACTTTTATATATACAGTTTTATTAAAGCACCTGGGATGGTAGTAGAGGACTTAGCATTTGTTCAGCTCAGGGGAGGGCTTTTCTCGCTGCTATTGTGACATCATCGGTTCCCATAGCCACAGTGCTGTGTATTAGGCGCTGATAGAGGAGCAGCAGCTTACTCCGATCATGTGACCAGTATAATCATGTGAGCCCTCGAAGATCACCCAAGATTTTGCCGTCCTTTTTGGCGAGATGGGACGGGCGGATGTGACTTTATCTGCGTATTCACATACAGCATCGCGGGACGTGAGGGCTCACATTTACCAATTACATGGGGTATTTAAAAGGATCAGGAAGGCAGGTTAGACGCCCCCCTTAAGAAAGCGGAGCAAAACGTGCATCAGGGTGCGCTCCCTGTAGGTTCAGGCTTGTTCTCCCTACTTAACATTAATCAGGTATTTGCTGCTATTTGGCTGTATTTGGGTTGGAATATATGCATTTGGTTTTCCGTGCTGTAACCTCTTTCACCTACTGGGTTCACGTAACTTCTGCGGTTTTACCTGTATTATTTGGAGTGTATTTCCTCCTTGTTTTTGGAGGAGTTCCTTATTTCTTTTTTATGCATAATGCTAACAAGCCATATAGGTTACTCCTAGGGGCGATTTCTAACTTTGTGTACCTGCTGGGGAGCTGCGTATTCGCAGCGCTAATCGCATTGCTGCTATATACTTATTCATAGTTTCATTTATTTATATGTTGTCTTCTTAATGATGTCATTTAATAAAATATGCTATGAAAAAACATGTGTGTTTTTGGTCTTTTCGTAATATTTTTGTGGGGCAAGGTAACAAATAAATGGCTGTTCTGGCACCATTTTATTTTTAGTTTTTTTACAGCATTTTTTTCCTGACAGAATAGATCATGTGTTATTTTTAAAAAGCATGTTGTTTCGGACACAACAGTACCGAATATGTCTATTTTCTTTTTTTGTTTCAGTTTTAAATTTTTATTGGTACCATTTTTTGGTACATAAGATTTTTTAATGATTGAATATTACACTTTTTGGGGCGGAAGTTGACCAAAAAATGGCTTTTGGCACAGTTTTTTTTTTATGGCATTCACCTGAGGGGGTAGATAATGTGATATTTTTATAGAGCCTCTTGTTAAAGGCGCAGTAATATCTAATATGTCTTTTTTAATGACTTTGCTTGGTGAAGGGAAAGGGGCACTTTTTTACTGTAAACTTTTATTTTTTATTTCTATAAAACACTTTAAAAAAAACTAAACTTTTTTTCACATTTTTTTTGTTCTAGTACAGGGACATGCTGTATTGTACTATATTGAAACTGTCAGTTTCACACTGACATTTTGCCTGTGAGACCCAGCCTGGGGACTAGGTCTCACAGGCATCCGTACATGGCAGACTCCGAGGCCTTTGCAAGGCCTTGGGTTTCCATGGCAGCCATTGGGCCTCTGTCACCGCAGCGCAGGGGGCCGATGGAGAGGCAGAGGGATTCTCTTCCATCTGCAATGCTTTTATATCCCATGGTCATCGTTGATCGTGGCATATAAGGGGTTAATCCACCATTATTGGCATTTACAGTGATGCAGCTGGGTCCCTGCATTAGTCGAGTGTGCACAGCTCCTGTGCCCACCCAACCATCAGGATGTACTAGTACATCAACTTGCGGGAAGTCACTTCCCACTGTGACATATATTGTACTGGGATGTGCTCATGGGATCACCATCTCCAGGGATAGACAGATACTGTTGGCATGCAACAAAAACCTGATTGTCTGACCGCTACCTCTATACAACAAGCATTTTCTAACTAAAGGAAGCTAAGCCTTGTACCCAGCACCCCAAACAAAACACACAGTTGCTTTTACTCACAGTTGAGTTTCCCAGGAGCAGAGAGCCATCAGCTATTGGGCTGTCTGCCCTTTAATAGCACAGCCAGCTTCTTAGGTTACCATGAATACCTGGAGGGTATAGAACCCACCACCATCTGTACTGAAATCAAAAACTGTAACCACTGAGCTCAATTCCAACAAATGCCTGATATTTTCAGGTTAAAAATCTCCATAGCAGTTTGCCAAATATTATGTATTCACACATAGCAGAAGTATAATTTTATATTTTTTAGTAACTGCAAAAAATATGGCATAACCTAAGTTACAATAAACACAAAACCATCAATTATAGAAGGAGAACAATTAAAATAATGGAAACATAGTCTTCATCAAAAGACGGAAAATAACGGCACCTTATGGACTGCACTGACTATAAGGCTCCATACACATGACCGTGTCCGTTTTGTAGTCCGCATCTGTATGTCCTATTCTGGCCCATAAAATATGGTCTATAGATCTATTGAAATCAATGGGTCCACAAAAAATGCATATAGCACACAGACAGTGTCCATATTTTGCGGACCGCAAAAAAGTATACATTTGTGTACATGAGAAGTTACAGTCAGTGTGGTCCACCAAGTGACCTGTTATTTTTATGGAAACAGCGCTTCCATTATTTTAATTGTTCCTCTTTAACCCCTTAAGGACTTATGACGTACCGGTACGGCATGTTTCCCGAGTCCTTAAGGACCCATGACGTACCGGTACGTCATAACTTTAAAACTAAATTGCGGCACGACGGGGTTTAATAGGAACAGGATGTCCGCTGAAATCATTCAGCGGGCATCCTGTCACAACGCCGGGGGGGTCCCGTGACCCCCCTGTGTCGGCGATCGCCACAAACCGCAGGTAAATTCAGACCTGCGGTTTGCGGCGGCGTGTGGCTGTGCCATCGGGTCCCCATGCCGCTGTAAAAAAGTTGAAAAAATAAAGTTTTCCCCCCCAAAAATTAAAAGTTTCAAGTAAAAATAAACAAAAACATAATTTTCCCCAAATAAAGTAAAAAAAAAATTGGTAAAAAATAGGGGGAAAAAAAGAAGTATACATATTAGGTATCGACGCGTCCGTATCGACCGGCTCTATAAACATATCACATGAAATAACCGCTCAGATGAACACCATAAAAAAAATTAAATTAAAACTGTGCTAAATAAACCATTTTTTTATCACCTTACATCACAAAAAGCAGCAAGCGATCAAAAAGACGTTTGCCCACCAAAATACTAACAATCTAACCGTCAACTCATCCCACAAAAAATGAGCCCCTACCTGAGACAATCGCCCAAAAAATAAAAAAACTATGGCTCAGAATATGAAGACACTAAAACATCATTTTTTTTGTTTTAAAAAAGCTGTTATTGTGTAAAACTTACATAAATAAAAAAAAAATACATATTAAGTATCGCCGCGTTCGTATGGATCGACTCTATAAAAATATCACATGACCTAACCCCTCAGATGAACACCGTAAAAAATAAAAAATAAAAACTGTGCTAAATAAACAATTTTTTGTCACCTTACATCACAAAAAGTGTAATAGCAAGCGATAGAAAAGTCATATGCACCCCAAAATAGTGCTAATCAAACCGTCATCTCATAGTGGCATTTTTTTTTTGCTTCAAAAATGAAATCATTGTGTAAAACTTACATAAATAAAAAAGAAAAATATACATATTAGGTATCACAGCGTCCGTAATAACTTGCTCTATAAAAATATCACATGATCTAACCCTTCAGGTGAATACCGTAAAAAAATAAAAAAATTAAATCGGTGTAAAAAAAAGCTATTTTTTGTCACCTAACATCACAAAAAGTGTAATAGCAAGCGATCAAAAAGTCACACGCACCCTAAAATAGAGCCAATAAAACCGTCATCTCATTCCGCAAAAATCATACCCTACCCAAGGTAATCGCCCAAAAACTGAAAAAATTATGGCTCTCAGACTATGGAAACACTAAAACATGATTTTTTTTGTTTTAAAAAAGAAATCATTGTGTAAAACTTACATAAATTAAAAAAAAGTATACATATTAGGTATCGCCGCATCCGTGACAACCTGGTCTATATAAATATCACATGATCTAACCTGTCAGATGAATGTTGTAAATAACAAAAAATAAAAACGGTGCCAAAACAGCTATCTTGTTACATTGCCTCACAAAAAGTGTAATATAGAGAAACCAAAAATCATATGTACCCTAAACTAGTACCAACAATACTGCCACCCTATCCCGTAGTCTCTAAAATGGGGTCAATTTTTTGGAGTTTCTACTCTAGGGGTGCATCAGGGGGGCTTCAAATGGGACATGGTGTTAAAAAAAAACAGTCCAGCAAAATCTTCCTTCCAAAAACCGTATGGCATTCCTTTCCTTCTGCAACCTGCCGTGTGCCCGTACAGCAGTTTACGACCACATATGGGGGTTTCTGTAAACTACAGAATCAGGGCCATAAATATTGAGATTTGTTTGGCTGTTAACCCTTGCTTTGTTACTGGGAAAAATGGATTAAAATGGAAAGTTTGCCAAAAAATTTAAATTCTGAAATTTTATCTCCATTTGCCAATAACTCTTGTGGAACACCTAAAGGGTTAACGACGTTTGTAAAATCTGTTTTGGATACCTTGAGGGGTGTAGTTTCTTAGATCTGGTCACTTTTATGGAGTTTCTACTCTAGGGGTGCATCAGGGGGGCTTCAAATGGGACATGGTGTCAAAAAATACAGTCCAGCAAAACCTGCCTTCCAAAAACCGTATGGCATTCCTTTCCTTCTGCGCCCTGCCGTGTGCCCGTACAGCGGTCTACGACCACATATGGAGTGTTTCTGTAAACTACAGAATCAGGGCCATAAATATTGAGTTTGGTTTGGCTGTTAACCCTTGTTTTGCAACTGGAAAAAAAATATTAAAATGGAAAATCTGCCAAAAATGTGAAATTTTGAAATTGTATCTCTATTTTCCATTCATTCTTGTGGAACACCTAAAGGGTTAACAAAGTTAGTAAAATCTGTTTTGAATACCTTGAGGGGTGTAGTTTATAGAATGGGGTCATTTTTGGGTGGTTTCTATTATGTAAGCCTCGCAAAGTGACTTCAGACCTGAACTGGTCCCTAAAAATTGGGTTTTTGAAGATTTGCTTCTAAACTTCTAAGCATTGTAACATCCCCAACAATTCAAATATAATTCCCAAAATGATCCAAACATGAAGTAGACATATGGGGAATGTAAAGTAATAACTATTTTTGAAGGTATTACTATGTATTATAGAAGTAGAGAAATTGAAACTTGGAAATTTTACAAATTTTTGGTAAATTTGGTATTTTTTTATAAATAAAAATGTTTTTTTTTTTACTTCATTTTACCAGTGTCATGAAGTACAATATGTGACGAAAAAACTATCTCAGAATGGCCTGGATAAGTCAAAGCGTTTTAAAGTTATCAGCACTTAAATTGACACTGGTCAGATTTGCAAGAAATGGCCAAGTCCTTAAGGTGAAAATGGGTCCTTAAGGGGTTAATAAATAGTTTTGAAAATTGTAGAGGGGCTGAGCACTCACACTCGCACTTTTTTCTACAAACCGGATTCCAAAAAAGTTGGGACACTAAACATATTGTGAATAAAAACTGAATGCAATGATGTGGAGATGGCAAATGTCAATATTTTATTTGTAATAGAACGTAGATGACAGATCAAACGTTTAATCCGAGTAAATGTATCATTTTAAAGGAAAAATACGTTGATTCCAATTTTCACGGTGTCAACAAATCCCCAAAAAGTTGGGACAAGTAGCAATAAGAGGCTGGAAAAAGTAAATTTGAGCATAACGAAGAGCTGGAAGACCAATTAACACTAATTAGGTCAATTGGCAACATGATTGGGTATAAAAAGAGCTTCTCAGAGTGGCAGTGTCTCTCAGAAGCCAAGATGGGTAGAGGATCACCAATTCCCACAATGTTGCGCAGAAAGATAGTGGAGCAATATCAGAAAGGTGTTACCCAGCGAAAAATTGCAAAGACTTTTCATCTATCATTATCAACTGTGCATAACATCATCCGAAGATTCAGAGAATCTGGAACAATCTCTGTGCGTAAGGGTCAAGGCCGCAAAACCATACTGGATGCCCGTGATCTCCGGGCCCTTAAACGACACTGCACCACAAACAGGAATGCTACTGTAAAGGAAATCACAGAATGGGCTCAGGAATACTTCCAGAAACCATTGTCAGTGAACACAATCCACCGTGCCATCCGCCGTTGCCAGCTGAAACTCTACAGTGCAAAGAAGAAGCCATTTCTAAGCAAGATCCACAAGCTCAGGCGTTTTCACTGGGCCAGGGATCATTTAAAATGGAGTGTGGCAAAATGGAAGACTGTTCTGTGGTCAGACAAGTCACGATTTGAAGTTCTTTTTAGAAATCTGGGACGCCATGTCATCCGGACCAAAGAGGACAAGGACAACCCAAGTTGTTATCAACGCTCAGTTCAGAAGCCTGCATCTCTGATGGTATGGGGTTGCATGAGTGCGTGTGGCATGGGCAGCTTGCATGTCTGGAAAGGCACCATCAATGCAGAAAAATATATTCAGGTTCTAGAACAACATATGCTCCCATCCAGACGTCATCTCTTTCAGGGAAGACCCTGCATTTTTCAACAAGATAATGCCAGACCACATTCTGCATCAATCACAACATCATGGCTGCGTAGGAGAAGGATCCGGGTACTGAAATGGCCAGTCTGCAGTCCAGATCTTTCACCTATAGAGAACATTTGGGGCATCATAAAGAGGAAGGTGCAACAAAGAAGGCCCAAGACGATTGAACAGTTAGAGGCCTGTATTAGACAAGAATGGGAGAGCATTCCTATTTCTAAACTTGAGAAACTGGTCTCCTCGGTCCCCAGACGTCTGTTGAGTGTTGTAAGAAGAAGGGGAGATGCCACACAGTGGTGAAAATGGCCTTGTCCCAACTTTTTGGGGATTTGTTGACACCATGAAATTCTGATTCAACATATTTTTCCCTTAAAATGGTACATTTTCTCAGTTTAAACTTTTGTTCCGTCATTTATGTTCTATTCTGAATAAAATATTAGAAGTTGGCACCTCCACATCATTGCATTCAGTTTTTATTCACGATTTGTATAGTGTCCCAACTTTTTTGGAATCCGGTTTGTTCAATAAATAGTTTTGTGCCATAAAATTGTTTGCATTTACAAAAAAAAAATATAAGAAGATACTTCTGCTATATATTGTATGAATACAAAATACATGGGAAAATACTTCTGTGGTTCTTATCCAAAGAATATATCTTATATTTTATCATTGAGTTCTATAGCCCAGTGGATAACATTTTCACCTTCGATGGTGATAGGTTTGAAACCCAACAAAGATATTTAAAAAAATAGAGGCTAAATAAAATAAATACAATGGGGTCTCCCCAAGCATACTGACAGTGGTTGGGTATACCCCTTCATCTTTATAGCACTGACTCCATTTATGAACACAGCCATAGAAGCTAGGTAAACTGTTGTCTTGTACCATCCTATATAATAAAAGCCCTGTGTATGTGCTGTCCGTGCGTGTGTGCCGATCTTTACACTGGGCATGCGCAGGGGGCGACCAATCAGGACACAGCGCGCTGCACCGCCCATAAACCCCTTCTGGCCCCTCTGCCATGACACTCACAGCCCAGCAACTTCCATTCCCCGTGGGCTCTGTGAGGAGAAGAGTGGCAGCTGGGGGCGGCTCAGTGCTGGGGCAGCTGCATTGCGCTGACTGTCACACAAGATGGGCTCCTGTCTTCCTCTCTGCTCCCTACCTCGGTCAGAGCTGCAGACTGTGGAGCAGAGATGCAAGTGCCCTGCTAGCTGGCGACAAGGGAAGGAAAACCGGTGTCTTCCAGCTCCATCATCCCTTCCAGCTAACACCCCGCTCCTCCCACATCGCTCCAACAACGGGGTGCACAGAAAATATCTAGACCTCTTCAGCACCTCTGTGACGTTTACTTGACAGTATTTTTATTAATTGGTCACTCAGACCACATTACGTCTAGCTTGAAGTGCTGACTAATATAACATTTTAAATCTTTATTTCATTTCCTTAAAACTATCTTCCACAATATAGACATAATACTGTCAAGTAAACGTCACAGAGGTGGTGAAGAGGTCTAGATATTTGTATTTTGTTAACCTTTATTGTTAACTGGACTTGGCGCTACTGCGCCTGCGCCAAGCTGTCTTTTTTTGCGCATGCGAAGTGGGCCGGAATCTTCTGCTACCTTCGGCTCACTAAAAAAGACGGCTCGGCGCAGGCGCAGTAGGAGCCGGATGTAGCAGAAAATTCCGGCCCACTGCGCATGCGCAAAGCCGGAATTTTCTGCTACCTTCGGCTCCTACTGCGCCTGCACCGAGCCGTCTTTTTTAGCGAGCCGAAGGTAGCAGAAGATTCCGGCCCACTGCGCATGCTTAAAAAAACTGTGTCAGCCACAGACCAGCCCCATAACAGTGTCAGCCACAGACCAGCCCCATAACAGTGTCAGCCACAGACGAGCCCCACAACAGTGTCAGCCACAGACCAGCCCCATAACAGTGTCAGCCACAGACCAGCCCCACAACAGTGTCAGCCACAGACCAGCCCCATAACAGTGTCAGCCACAGACCAGCCCCACAACAGTGTCAGCCACAGATCAGCCCCACAACAGTGTCAGCCACAGATCAGCCCCATAACAGTGTCAGCCACAGACCAGCCCCACAACAGTGTCAGCCACAGACCAGCCCCACAACAGTGTCAGCCACAGACCAGCCCCACAACAGTGTCAGCCACAGACCAGCCCCACAACAGTGTCAGTCACAGACCAGCCCCACAACAGTGTCAGCCACAGACCAGCCCCACAACAGTGTCAGCCACAGACCAGCCCCACAACAGTGTCATCCACAGATCCCCATAACAGTGTCATCCACAGATCCCCCATAACAGTGTCATCCACAGATCCCCCACAACAGTGTCATTCACAGGTCCCCCCATAACAGTGCCATCCACAGGTCCCCCCATAACAGTGCCATCCACAGATCCCCCATAACAGTGTCATCCACAGATCCCCCATAACAGTGTCATCCACAGATCCCCATAACAGTGCCATCCACAGATCCCCCCATAACAGTGCCATCCACAGATCTCCCCATAACAGTGCCATCCACAGATTCCCCCATAACAGTACCATTTACAGATCCCCCCATAACAGTGCCATCCACAGATTCCCCCACAACAGTACCATTCACAGATACCCCCATAACAGTGTGCCATCCACAGATCCCCATAACAGTGTCATCCAAAGATCCCCCCATAACAGTGCCATCCACAGATCTCCCCCATAACTGTGCCATCCACAGATCCCCCATAACATTGCCATCCACAGATTCCCCTCATAACAGTGCCATCCACAGATCCCCCCATAACAGTGCCCTCCACAGATCCCCCCATAACAGTACCATTCACAGATACCCCCATATCAGTACCATTCACAGATACCCCCATAACAGTGCCATCCACAGATCCCCCCATAACAGTGCCATCCACAGATCCCCCATAACAGTGTGCCATCCACAGATCCCCCATAACAGTGTGCCATCCACAGATCCCCCATAACAGTGTGCCATCCACAGATCCCCCATAACAGTGTGCCATCCACAGATCCCCCATAACAGTGTCATCCACAGATCCCCCCATAACAGTGTCATCCACAGATCCCCCATAACAGTGCCATCCACAGATCCCCCCATAACAGTACCATTCACAGATACCCCCATAACAGTGTGCCATCCACAGATCCGCCATAACAGTGTCATCCAAAGATCCCCCATAACAGTGCCATCCACAGATCTCCCCCATAACAGTGCCATCCACAGATCCCCCATAACATTGCCATCCACAGATCCCTCATAACAGTACCATTCACAGATACCCCCATAACAGTACCATTCACAGATACCCCCATAACAGTACCATTCACAGATACCCCCATAACAGTACCATTCACAGATCCCCCATAGCAGTGTGCCATCCACAGATACACCCCATAACAGTGTGCCATCCACAGATCCCCCATAACAGTGTCATCCACAGATCCCCCCATAACAGTGTCATCCACAGATCCCTGCATAACAGTGCCATCCACAGATCCCCCCCATAACAGTACCATTCACAGATACCCCCATAACAGTACCATTCACAGATACTCCCATAACAGTGTGATCCACAGATCCCCCATCACAGTGCCAGCACTACTGTTCTAGCGCCCGTTATTGTAACGGGCTTATTGTCTAGTCTAGTAATAATTTTATAGGAGTTTTCCTGATATCGAATGCAGGTAGAAAAACCTTTTGCACGGGAGAGGATATAGGAAGATTCAATGTCAGAGAAACATCTCCCTAATTCTCTTTCCCAGTGACATAGATAGTATGGTTTAGAGACACTAGTTATATTCAGTAAATTGTTATAAGTAGTTGATAGTGATTTTTTCAGTGGCGAAGGAAGGATTGTGAGGTTTTCCAACCATGTGGGATCTAGGAATGTAGAGTCAGAAGCTTTTTCGGATTTCTTACATATGTTATTAAAATCCCACACTTGTATTGGGGTAGGTGGATCTTTTCCCAGTTTATTGTGAATGTTTTCCAAGGGTAGTATGTGATTGGTTTCTGTCATCTCGCCTATCTTTGTTCCTCCCAAAGAGTGCCACCAACTTTTATTTCCCCCTCCCATCTTATTAAAGAGGTGAGGCAGCACACTAAGTGGGACCATTTCTGACACTTTACTTCCCTTTTGAGGAGAGGCTGGGGAGTTGCGATAGTTATTGAGCATACTTTTAGTTAGGATGCACATCTTATGGCAGAGAGAGAGCGGGGCTTCCTGTAGCCACAATAGAGCATGTCTATGCACTCCCAATAAAGTTCTTTCTATGTCTAAATAGGGTGCCTCTAATTTGTCGTTTGCTAAGAGTGCCCATCTGGATAGCTGGATAGCTTTATTATATAATGAAATATCAGGCAGCAAAATACCCCCTTTATACTTCCTTTGGGAAAGAAGTGAGTAGGCATAAAAAGGATGTGAATAAGCTCTTAATTTGGGCAAAGTAGGAGGACGGTAGATGTATCGGGATAGCTTGTAGAACGTATAGAATTTGGGGTAAAACAAACGTGGACAATAGGTTTTTTCTACCAAACCATGACATGTAAGGTACCCTTAAAGAAGACATAAAGGATCTAATCTTAGAAAGTAATTGAGTGTAGTTAAGTTTAAACAGTAGGTTCAGATCAGCAGGAACATGAACACCCAGAAACTTAATTGCAGTTGTGGGCCATTTAAAAGGAGAAGAACATTTGAGTGGAGCTAAAATGGTGGTTGAAATGTTAATCGGAAGGGCCTCTTGAATAATCTTGAAATTAGAGATCATACCGTACTGGCTAAATATGGACATGATAATGGGGAGGGCTTCAGTCGGGTTGGATTTTATAATTAAGAGGTCATCAGGAAACACTGCAGACCTATGATGATATTGACCAAGGGGAATACCTTGTATTTTGTTCGATTGTCTGATTTTTAGGAGGAGCATCTCTAGACATAAGATGAAAAGGGAAGGGGAAAGGGGACAACCTTGCCTAGTCCCATTTCTGATGGGGAAGGCATCCGACAGGGCACCATTTACCAATACTTGCGCCGTAGGACAGGAATATAGTGAAAAAATGGCTGTAACAAAAACAGAGGGAAAACCAAATTTCATTAATGTAGCTTTCATAAAGTCCCAATTGACCCTGTCAAATGCCTTCTCAGCATCAGTACCCAAAAGTAACATGGGTGTATTTTTTACTTGGGCATTATGGATCAGGTGTATTAGTCTCCATATATTGTGCTTCCCCTCCCTTCCAGGGACAAACCCTACTTGTTTAGGGTCAATAAGCTTGTTTAATAGGGGAGATATTCCATATGTCAGCAATTTAGACCACCATTTCAATCACAGTTGAGTAAAGAGATGGGTCTATAGCTCCCACAGTCCTCAGGGTCTTTCCCTTGCTTGTGTAGAATTGTTATATGAGCCCTCAAGGCCTGGGGAGCCAAAGACGATCCTCCCAACAGCGAGTTGCAGAGGTCAGTAAAACGAGGAAGTAAAAACAGTTTGAATTTCTTATAGTAGATAATTGGGAGTCCATCAGGACCAGGACTCTTCCCTATAGGGATGGAACTGAGGAGTTTTTCTACTTCAGATATAGAAAAAGGTTTAAGGAGTTGCTGTCGTTCCTCACCAGATAGTGTGGGAGATTTAATTTAGGTTAAGAACTCCTCTATGAGAGATTCATATGATTTTCCTTGTAAGTCGGGGTCCGCAACCGACGAAGGGAGATTATATAGTTTTGTATAGAATGTCTGGAAGGCTTTGGCAAAGAGAGGGGTAGAGGTGACTCTTAAGGATGGGCTGGACCGTATTGATGAAACAAAGGTTTTTTCTCTCCTCTTTTTAATTAAGTGAGTCATCATTTTGTTCCCTTTGTCGCTGAGTTCATATATTTTACTTTTTAGGCGTAAGAGAGATCTAGCTTCCTTAATGTTAAGAAGGTCTTTGACCTTACGTCTAAGTGTGATCAAAGCCTCTTTATGCACATCAGAATGTGTTAATTTGTGCATTTTTTCTTGCGTTTGAATCTGAGAGAGCAACGACATCAACTCCTTTGTGGGTTTTCTTTTTAACATAAGAACCTAAAGCTATCAGTTCGCCCCTTATATAGGCCTTATGAGCCTCCCACAGTATTGGGGTAGAAGTTTCGGGTGTAGTATTAGTTTTGAAGTAATTTTCTAGCTTTTCTCCTAATGCCTGTAGGTTTGTCTGCGTTTCAAGAAGTGTGGTATTCAACCTTCATGACCAAGCTTTATGTGGGAGACATTGGAGAGAGAGTGACATCATGATGGGGGCATGATCCGATATCACCAGATTTCCAATATCTGCACTTTTCACCAATGTTATATGGGAGTCGGGCAAGAATAGGTAATCAATTTGACTGTATGAGTTGTGGACGTGTGATAAAAAAGTGTAATCCCTGTCTGTGGGATGAATAGTTCTCCAGACATCAACCAGACGCATATCCGCCAACGCCATCATCAATTTCACCATTTGTTTCCTAGGAATTTTGGGTGATCCTTGGGACGGGGTGTCTAATGAGATATTAAGATCACCTCCCACTATCAGCATGCCTTTAGTATAGTCTCTAATCGTCATGAGCGTCCCTAGTAACCAAGGAACTTGGCGTGCGTATACGTTGGCTATAGTGATTTTAAAATTGAAAATCGTGCCCTGTATAATGAGCAAACGTCCATCTGGGTCAATGTAGGATTTAACCAGACGAAAAGGGATGGAGGAACTGATGGCTATAGACACACCTCTAGAAGCAGATGAGTGTGTGGCATGAAACCATTGTGAATATTTAGATGTGGGTAGGGAAGGTATATGGCTATGACGGAAATGCATCTCCTGCCTCAAGACTATATCCGCTTTCTGTTTAAGTAGCAGGTTGAAAATCTGTTTCCTTTTTTGGGGAATATTAAGCCCGTTCACATTATGGGACAATACATTTAAATTAGCCATAACCCCATGAGGAAAAGCAAATGTCGCTGCCTACTGTGAGCCTTTTAAAGGTGGAAACTAATAGGAACCAATTTTTACAACAAACAGTGGTAACAGACAGGGGATTGGCAGTGGTTATTGATATAAATCAGTAACTGAGGTGCTTGCGTTTCAACGAGCCCAGCCACAACATCCCCAATGTGTAAATGGGGAGGATGCGTTCGGCCCGGAGGAACACAACACCCCCGCTGGGAAGGGAGGAAAGCCATTGACAGCAAGACTAGCTGCATTTTGTAAACAGCTAGGATTACACATATCATTGCATAACGGGTTCAAACAGGGATAGCACGAAAAATCCTAAAAGGTGAAAAAGCAATATAAAACCTTTTAAGACTTATTGGAAAGAAGTGAATTACAGATGCAGTTCCGAGTTCACCATCCACTAAAAGGATAATGGATTAGTGACCTAGGAGACATGAATATAATGCAGACCATAACAAGGGGAACATACGACCTGCAGTGAAACACATAACTGAACTTTGAGAAAAAGCAGTTAGAGGGTCGCCCGATGACCCCCTAGTGTCGCGTCTGGTGTTGAGTGGTAGAGGCGACTGTGAATATATAGTTAAGGCGGACTCCCGGCGGTCTTCAAGTGTTCTTCCTGCTTCTTGGGGACTTTGGTTTCTTGACCACTTTCCACGTTGGGATCTCAGGTAAGTCCGGAATATGAAGTTCCTCTGGCACAGACATCCATGGCTGAACTTCCACTGGTGCAATATCAAGCTTGTCCCAAGTTGCTGTTAAGTCCTGTGGCGTTCTGATCACAATTTACTGCCCTGCTTTGGAGGTAGCCAGGCCAAAGGGAAACAACCACCTCACTGGTAGCTTGTGCGCCCTGAGGGCATCTGTGACAGGTTTTAGGGCTCTGCGTTTCGCCAGTGTACTGGAGGCAAGATCATGGTAAAATTGTATTCGCGCCCCATTATAAGTGATGTCCTTAGTATCTCTTGCAGCGCGTAAAAGAGAGGCCATGTCTAGATAATTTAGTAGGCCGCAAATTATGTCTCTAGGTGGGCCATTTTCAGGTGGTTTCGGACGCAGAGCTCTGTGGGCCCTCTCAATTATTATCTGTGAGGCTTTGTTTTCTCCCACAAGGGAGGCAAAGACAGCGGTGACCCCCTCTCCAGGGGGAACGTCCTCAGGCACACCTCTGATGCGGACATTTTTCCGCCTGCTCCTGTTTTCTTGATCCTCCAAGTGGAGGAGAGCGGAGGTAAGATAAGAGTTATGGTCTTGCAGGACCTTACGTACGGCCTCGCCATTATTAACTATGGCCGCTTGAGTCTCCTCCAGTGCCAGTACGCGTCCCCCAATTTGCTTTACCTGTTTTGATGTCTGAAAATGTCCTTATGCAGAGGCTGGAGAGCTTTGTACAGCGTCTTTTTGAAGAAGGCTCTTGACAATGGAAGATCAGCGGCTTCGGCTCCTTCTGACATGGCGCAAGAGCTCTCTCCATCTGAGTCTTCCGGCTGCGCGGCTGCTCTGGCACCCTCCGGCGCCATCTTGGTTCTGTGTGGCGGTGAATAACCTCTCTTTTTGAGAAAGCGATCCATTTCAGATTGCGTCTGGCACGATCTCTGTGTGCCAGGAGTGTTCTCACTTCTTTTATTGTTAGTTTTCACCATGTTAGGGGGATAAGGCACCCATTATGCTGGAAAAGCAGCGGCGTCTGTGAGGAGCTCTGAGATCAAGCGTCCATCTCGGCTCGCGGATAGCTCCGCCCCCCAACAGTGTGCATGTTGACACAGGTGGAGATTAATCAAAAGTGGTGTACAAGAAAACTCGCTTAGTTTCTCATAGCAACCAATCAGATTCCACATTTTATTTTTCAGAGTTCCTTTGGAAAATGAAAGGATCAATCAGATTGGTTGCCATGGGCACCAGTTTTGAACTCTCCCCCATAATGTTCATGCTCAAAGGAGGATAGTACATGCAAGTTTGCTACAAGGTCCAAATTTCCTAGGCCTTCCTTTGATAAGGAGCATGCTAACCTTGTTAAATATTTTATAGAATTGGTGAAGATTTTCAAAATAACTATTTTAGTCATATTTACATCGTTTTGTAAATTATAAATATTAAAATTCTACTTCACAAGCAAATCAAATATGTTCAGACATATAAGAAATAAGCAAAAGGAAGTCCATTGAAAATGAAGACATGTTTTGCGTGCAAGTAGAGGTTTGTGAGTTAAAAGTCTAAACTACTCTGTAATCCATAGGGCTATCAGAATGTATCCAGAGTCACTGGGGCTGTAAAACATTGTTTTGTTAAAGTCTCACTGAAATAAAATGCTATTCACTCAAAAGTGTTTCTTTGCAGAAACAGATAGGTGCATGTCATGAAACCTTTATCAAGATATAAAACTAGAAACAGCATGTTAAACACAAAACACAAGTAGAAAAACGGCAATTATCCCTGTATCCACTACCATGTCGCATTGCTGCATTCTATACACTCTGTCAAGTTCTGAACATCAGAATATTTCTTCAATATTTGATTTTAGAGCTACATGTAGCCTCATTCAGATATAATGATATTTGTAAAAGCAGGTGTAATAAATTCTATGTGGTGGGAGGACTACCATACTGACAGCAGAATGAAGAGTTTTACTAGACTTGCAAAAATAAAATGAGCTATGATCATGCTCCATATCAATTCAGTCAGGAATCTAACCTTCATATGAGAACAGCTACAGACATGGGCGCACATCAAGGACAGCATACATTAACCCCTTCCTGATGTAGCAAATTTCCTTTTTTGTTTTTCGCTCCCTGCCTTCCCGGAACCATAACTTTTTCCGTTCACATAGCTGTATGAGGGCTTGTTTTTTGCAGACTAAGAAGACAGGTTGGCATTAGCAGGAGCTGCTCAAACCCACATGCAGTTGTGCATATATATAGGGGGGCAAATTCTGCACTTGTGGCCCGTTGCTAATGGCAATCCCCAGCAAAATGCATACGGTGGAGGATGCCCGCGGCGAACCACAAGTACCACAATAGACATCCTACACAAGGTAACAAGTGCGGATGTTGTAATTAATATAACAATATAACAAAACAATAACAAAGACAGGTGCACGCTGCAATCTAACTAAACCCTCAAACTGATTTTAAAATTGAGAGATTAGTCAACATATCCTACGTTGTAGGACATGTCTAAGCCCGGGCACCACGCCAAGGTTTCTCAAGTAGCCCGGGACCTAATGCTCCTGTAATTTGCCACTGGCTCCAGGTATCGCCCATATGGCTCAGGTAGGAGAGTGTTAGGTCTCGGGCTACTTGAGAAACCTTGGCGTGGTGCCCGGGCTTAGACATGTCCTACAACGTAGGATATGTTGACTAATCTCTCAATTTTAAAATCAGTTTGAGGGTTTAGTTAGATTGCAGAGTGCACCTGTATTTGTTATTGTTATATTGTTATATTAATTACAACATCCGCACTTGTTACCTTGTGTAGGATGTCTATTGTGGTACTTGTGGTTCGCCGCGGGCATCCTCCACCGTATGCATTTTGCTGGGGATTGCCATTAGCAACGGGCCACAAGTGCAGGATTTGCTCCCCTATATATATGCACAACTGCATGTGGGTTTGAGCAGCTCCTGCTAATGCCAACCTGTCTTCTTAGTTTGTATATATAGATTCTTGGAGGTGTATAAACTCCAATTCAGATGTGCCTGTTTTCCATCTACAGGCCACATTTAGGTGCACCTGTGAGGCCTGGGACATATCAGCCAGTCTTGAGTGGGACTCACAGACTCCTCCCTCCTCCCATTGCAAGCATGGCCACATGCTGGAGGTAACTGGTGAGCTGTTTGTGTGTCGGCCTTATGCTCCTGTAATTTGCCCACTGGCTCCTGGTATCGCCCATACGGCTCAGGTAGGAGAGTGTTAGGTCCCGGGCTACTTGAGAAACCTTGGCGTGGTGCCCGGGCTTAGACATGTCCTACAATGTAGGATATGTTGACTAATCTCTCAATTTTAAAAATTGTTTGAGGGTTTAGTTAGATTGCAGAGTGCACCTGTATTTGTTATTGTTTTGTTATCTTGTTTTTTGCAGGACAAGTTTGTTGTACTTTCTAATGCCATTATCAGATTAAAATTTTTATAGGGTAATGCAATTCTCTCCATTATCCTATACAGAAATAGCTATATTAGAGTTTAGTGCTACCACCTGCTGGCCTGGCCTTATAATATATAAGTAATGAGCCTGGAAGCCAAGTACATATAGTATAGTACTATACTTTAGTACGATAGTTGAACGCCTTCCCCAATCTCTGCTGGGGGAGGCATACCAACCCATGAAGCACACTTCTGGCTTTTCAGCTTCTCAGATACCATGGTCACATTTTACCATGGCATCTGAAAGGGGAAATGTCTGCAATCTGCATTACCGCCGGTCACAGACATTAGCCTCAGGTGTCTGCTGTATGAAACAGCAGGCACCTGCTAACTATGGCACTCGCTCCACTCCAGAGCAGGCACCATCTTTAAAGACCCAACTTGTACAGTGGATGTTGTGAAGGGGTTAAAGTGTAATTTCCTTGGAGAAATATAGAACATCTATAGAAAATCCAGAAATCCATACTCTTGAAATGATAAACTTCCAATTTTTCATATATACAGGCAACATAGATCTATTCTAGCTTAAGACACGCAGTCAGGTTTAAGGATTTTTTGTACTTTACATATTTTATATTTTTTATGCATGACGGGAAAAAAAATCCTGTAGACAGGAAAAAACTGAAACCGTTATATGTGCTCATACAAATAAATAAAAAGGTTTCTGTGTATGACATGATGAAAATTGCTTACACAATAGAGATTGGAGGTTGGAAAGGCTACGCTGAGTTCATACACCAATTACTGTCACCATGTGAGCAGTATGTAGATGATTAGCTGGAGATAAGAGGATTAATAAATTGTACATTTTACTATTGCATATTCCAGTTATTAATCTGTTGGTGTAATAAAGTCTGTTATTGTAGTGATGCAGTTAATGAGCATCTGGCTAGACAGTCCAATGTTCAGTGCGCATTTATTTTCCTTAAACCCTTCATTCTGTAAACTGCACATCTGTCAATTACTCAGCATCTTCCCGTGTTTGCATTATTTTTATTAGCTCCGATTGAAGCCTTTTTGTTTTAGGTAATTTATATTGATGTTTGCTTATTTTACTGTTTGAAAAGCCTGCGTACATATTGCGTATGGAAAAACCAGATCGTCTCTAGCTGTGCATTGGCATAATGTGAAAATATACTTCCAGGAAGACTCTGAGGCACAGCTGGGAACCTTGCACTATGTCACATTTTGTGAATTAAGTCTATTTCATTGGTGCCAGCACAGGAATATTCAATGAAACATCTGACATATTTGCTACCATTCTCCATGACATATTTCCTAACACAAACATTTTATGCTGGAATCAATTGTATTCTGAAACTGAATCTGAAACTTTCTTAAGCAAAATTAAAAGTCTCACCTTTTACATGTGAGCAATGTGCAGATATATTTAAAAGGGTCCTTCCTAATGAAGTAGTACAACTAACAATTAAAAAGCCATTTTAAAATCCATATGTAAAAGTATAACAATAATGATCACTTAGGCTGGGTTCCCACCTGAGCGTATTCGATAAGCACTTTTTACAGGCGTTTTTATCGGGCGTTTTTGAGGCGTATTTTGGGGCGTTTTTGTATTTTGGAAACGCGCGTAGTACGCGCGTTTGTGTGATTGAACACAGAGGCATCCAATGAATCTATGGGCAGGAACGCACGACAATACGCCCCAAAGAAGCTCCTGTACTTCTTGGGGCATAGGGCGTTTTACAGCGCGTTCGTACGCGCTGTAAAACGCTCAGGTGAGAACCATGCCCATGTTGCACGGAATACATAGTTATCATATGTACATACGAAATCTACTACATAGTCATGCATTTTCACTAATGACTAATTGTTCAGGATCATCTAAAGCCAGTAGTCTGTACACTGCAGAGCTGTGAAAACACTAGCACAGCCTAAGGGTATATTCACACAAGGCACATTTGTTAAACAAATCTCTGTGAGTCATTTGAATTGGGCTTTCGGAAATCCATGCACATTCTGCTAAAACAACCCATTTAAATGAATGGAACTGATTTACAATTTCAGACATTGCAGCAAAAAATCTGTTGTATGTGAATATACCATGACAAACAAGATATATGGAACCAGTGAAGAATGAGTATCAATGTATTTTTCTTAAGGTATTTCATCCATTTAATTTTTCATTCATGATTATTTTATACTAGATTTCTTAAAATAATATATAATTTGGAAAACAGAAACATTTTTAGACACATACTAAGCTGTTCATTTAAAGCCAGTCTCTAATTCTTACATTTCAACTCTGTTCCAATGGGATAGAAACATTATTGAACTTTTACTATTCAATCATACTTTTATGCTTGACCTAACCCAGCTTGCAAGTTTATGGTGCAGCTTGGTGAAGTTACTGTTGGCTAAAAGCTCTGTATCATCAGGTTAGGACTGCCTTTTGCATATTAGTAAATTGGTATAAAAGTAATTGCATGGTGTGCATAGCTACTATTAAGCAAATAATAACTAAATGTGTCTAGCAAGCTTCATTAGTAGATTAACCATTAAGGATCCCTCAGACAAAATTATAACATAGGAATACTGTACATCTTGATCTGATCCTCTCTCCCATCTTTTGACTTGTCTGTTCCTTAAGGGAAATCGGTTATGGCAATGGGCTTGGACCCACTGTATTAACCAACAGATTTGACTTAGGGCTAATCCTAAAGCTGTCATCCTGGCAGACTCCTGACATCAACTCTTTAACCCCTGTAAAGGGATCTGAACCTCACTGAAAGGGAATCACCATGACACTACCTTCTGGAATGTCTTTATGTTGTTAACAACTGACTCACAGGGTGACAGTCACTGGTGCAGGACACTGACAGGTCACGCAAAATTGTATTGATTAACGGGCTGAGGTCAAGGCAGTCAGTGAAGGGTTTATACAGAGGGTCAGAATAGAATAAAGACGTTAGTGCATCAGCAGACAACAGAATATAGCACACCTTTACAGGAACTTAGAAAGCTGAGGAACCTATTGCTCAGGCATGCTCCCATTGAGAAAAGGTGCCTTAAGAATACACAGGTAACTATATATTGACTGGTGTGAACTAGGGTGCATGCACTGCAAAGGAGAGACTAATCTGGCAAGCAGGCCATAGTCTGCACAGAGAAACAGAGCTAACCTTGTGTCCAGGCCTACTGGGAAGCGGAGAAGAGCAGGAGGCAGGTTCGTGCCACTGGGAGGCGGAGGACAGGGATGGGTGAGTGGAGCAGCGGTGGCCCTGGGCCTCCACTATAATGAATTTTGTAATCACAGTATCATCACAGGCAGGATTACAATGACAGATATATCTATCTATCCTCCAGTCTATTGGATCTATTGTGTGGCCCATGTGGCTGCTCTCAAAAAACAGGAAGTCTTGACATATTTTAGACCTATGGCTAGTGCGAAACAGCATGATTTTAGGGTTTCTTAAAACATACATAGGAATATGAAAATGTAAAAAAAAAAAATCCAAAATATGTTTTTATTTTGAGATTCTGATATTGATGACCTATTCTGAGGATAGGTCATCAATATCAGATTGTCAGGCTCCAATAAATGGCACCCTCATCAATCAATTGTTTGAGAAAGCCGTGGCGCCTCCTCGCAGCTTACCAAGCAAATCAACATTCATTGGATAGTGGCTATGCTTTGCATTACAGCTCAGTCCAATTCACTTTAATAGGACTGAGCTATGCCTAGGCCATAAGACTAATGAATGTGATGTCACTAACCTAGGAAGAGGTTGTGGTTCTTACCACAGTTGATTAGCAAGGGTGCCAGGAGTTGGACCCGCACTGATCAGATATTGATGATCTATCCTGAGGACAACTAATCAACTTGAAAATCTTTGACAATGCCTTTAAAATAAAATATTTATTTAAATAATAGGCCATTTTCTGATGACACATCCCTATTCTCATCAGATACTAGTCCCTGACTCAGTAACTGACAGCTTTCATATTGTTGAACCAAATATATTAGTAGCCACTAGCATTCACAGATTGGTTTATATCTATGCAGAGATTCATGGTTTGTCCTGAATTTTGAATGCTATTGGTTTATGATAACTGTATAGCTGTTGAAATGAACTGCAGATTTCATTCTTGTTGTCATTTGGACATTATTCATGGTTTTATTTTTTTCTGTCTGTGCCAATTTAGGATTTATAGCATTCTTTAGCAGTTGTCAGTGAACTTTTTAACAGTAGCAGTGCCATCCACAGAAACAACTCGTCAACATTCTGATTGGTAGGCCTGCTTTTAAAGTTTGCCTTTTGGATATCTGAAAGAATTACTACAGTGTAGCTCAAGGAACATCTTGCAATGCTGGGCAATTCAAATTCATTGTTTGAGGTGTTGTGAAAAAGCCTATGAGATGTTATGATTTTCTCTCCAGCACATCCTTCCATGCCAAAGAAGAAATGGCTTGAAAGAACCCTGAATATTGTAGATACTGCTGTCAGGAAATTCAGATGTCACGTCTTACAAACTATGAAACTCTACACTTATCAAATAACAAGAGTCAATATGTCTTCCGGCAACCATAAAATTATTTCAGTTCAGCATTCACATATTAATTCTGTAAATGCAGATAATTTTCTTAGTCTAACTAGTGAATCTGTAAACCGTATTGGTAAATGTATGTCTGCTGGTCCAGTGTTACCCTAATCTTGTAAACACCAAATGGTCAGAGTTTTATGTTAAAATGTGTAAACATAGAAACATAGAAACATAGAAACATAGAATGTGTCGGCAGATAAGAACCATTTGGCCCATCTAGTCTGCCCAATATACTGAAAAAGTATTTGAGAGTTTACATTTTGAGAATATTTGATTTTAGATAAGGATGCTATTAGACTGATAGCATAAGATCACAATCACGTGTTTAGACCATGAGTTAGGAATATCTGGCACTCTATCTGTTATGAAACTACACTCCTATTATGCGCCACTCACTTCTATGGAAGGTCATAGAACTAGAGCACTGATTTTTGAACCTTACTGGGCTTTTCCAGAAGACAGGAATAGCAAGAGCTGTCAGTTTTAGAATAGAAGAGATTGGGTTGTTGCAGGACATCTCAAAAAACAGAAAATCATTTTATAGGTCCCTTCAAGATTTGAAATGACTGGTTTCCTTTAGATATGATATATTCCTTTGCAATGATTGAAATCTGACCAGCAGTTATCACCATGGAAGACAAAACTCCTGTTGCCATTAAATGGGTTATCCAAGTTCTCAAACAGCCCCCCATGTGCTGGGCCCCTCACAGGTAATATACTTACCCCGCTCCCTGCGCCGCTTCTGGTCCCCACACCGCAGCTGCTGCTTTTCCTTGTACACAAATAAAAACATCCGGTGTCGGGGGGAGCAGCCAATGGCAGGCAGGGACGAGCTTCCCTAGCATCGCGGGTGACGCTAGGGTGGCTCCCCCCGTCGCCACCTGCAATTGGCTGCTCCCCCCAGACACCAGATGTTTTCACCCGTGTATAGGGAGAAGCAGCAGCAGTGGTGTGGGGACCAGGAGTGGTGCCTGGAGTGGGGAGCGAGATAAGCATATTACCTGTGAGGGGCCCAGAACATGGGGGGGGGGGGGCTGTTTGAGAATTTGGATAACCCCTTTAACACCACAAATAATATGACATAGCCTGTTCCCTCACCCCTATTTACTTAGTTTAATACATTCTCTACTTAAAATTTACTAGTTATCTAGTAGAGCATATCAAGTTAGAACACTGTAGACCTATACTACAGCCAGAAACAGAAAACAGCTGAGCAAACAGAAACAAAGAGTGAAAAGGGTTTTCTGAGATTTTTATACTGATGACCTATCCTCCAGACAGGTCATCAGTATCTAATCGGTGGGGGACCTGGGACCCCTGCCAATTAGCTGTTTGAGAAGTGCTGTGACCTTATCCCAACTTACTAAGCACAGTGCTGTACATTATATAGTGGCTGTGCTTGGTATTTGTGCTCAGCCCCATTCACTTAAACAGGGCTGAGCTGCTCCTAGGCCATATGACAGAGGAACATGTCGTCACTAGCCTAGGAAAAGCTGTGAGAAAGATGTGGCACTCACAGGAGCACTGTTGCCTTGTTAAATAACTGATTGGCGGGGTCCTGGGTGTCAAACACTCACTGATCAGATACTGATCACCTATCCTGAGGATAGGTAATCAGTATAAGATCTCAGAAAACCCCTTTAACCCTTCCAAAATCTGTTCATTGCATTTCATAGTCTGGAGGGAAGCGAATCCTGTGCCTACAGAAGCTTGCTCTAGAACTCATAATTTCTAGTGATGTAACATTGCACATATTATAGTGTGTTTCAGTAAGTGGCTGATATTTAGGTGAATGGTATGTTACTGTTTTGTCTTATGTTCATAAAAACAATCTCAGTTTCAACTATTGTAATAAAATATTAATATTATGACATTTATTAAGATTATGAGACTGATCAATTTAGATTTTACGCATAATGATTATCTCTAGAAGAGATAAGTGAATTGCTAAAAAATTTATTTAGGTTCCATTTGACCAAATCGATCAACCAATTTGATTTATTTCGGAATTGATTCTACCTGAATCGAAAGTGCTCCAATGGGCCTGAAAGTTTGTGTATTACACTCTAAGGTCTCCCACAACTCATACTTTTTCTCTTTTGTCTCTCACTTTTTTAAAACAAATTCTATTTTTTTTACTTCTCTCTCTCCCTTTCTCCAAAATTCACCTGAACTGAATCACACAAAATTGTATCGAATTTTTCCAAAATTTGGGTAAAATTCAATTAGCTTACAATGCATTCGCTCATATCTAATCTCTAGACTCAGTATTAATGAAATTAGCAAAATCACACCAAGTAAACCCAATGCTAGGTCTAGCAGCTGCAAGTTGAGCAATGACTAGGAAACAACCTAGAATGAGTTGAATCTTAGGGCTTATGCACATTACTATATTATGGAGCCAAGTTTATGGGACCCTTCTGTACTTATGTATGCTTTTGATTACCTAACACTTGTGGCATGTACCATCTGATGCTGTATTCGCGAGGAATTTTTACTTGGAACTAATACTTCTAGTGGAGAATACTTTTGTAATATGGTGCTAAAAAGAGGCGACATACAATGGTGCATGGAATGCCTCTAGCTGTATGGTGCAGAGCTGCAGAGATTGTATTTGCTGCAATGTACGCTCCATGCCCATGACTGGTGTATAATGCCTTGAAGTTGCATACATTTCTATTATAACTAAACTGTGCATTAATTGCATCCAGAAAAAAAATATTCTCATTTTCTTAAGTAACTTGACAACAAATACAAAAAAAATGTATATAGAAATGTATATTTTTCTTTAAAATATTGCCAATAACATAATAAATTAAATAATAAGTAATATTCTACAGACTTTTTGTAAATGACCTTTAACAAGGACATGGTTAAATTAATTGCAATATGTATTTTGTTTTGCTAGAATTTAGAGCACAATATTTAAGCAAAGCCTTTCAAGACGTCAAATGTGTTCTAGTCCAAAAATGCATGTTTTGCATACTTATACATTAATTTAATAGAAACAGCAGGTACAAAATCAAAATAGACCTGTTCTCCTATGATTACAACATTTTCAGAAATCTCTAGCTTGAATCGCTGAGTTGGGAATTGAAGAACAAAAACAAGATAAAACAGAAAGCTTCTTCAGCTGTAGCCTGAATATTAAAATGATTTGATGAGATACTGGTCATATTGCCTGGTATAATTTTAATGCAAAATATGTTTGCTAAGTATGTATATCCAGAGAGCATTGAGACTTTGAGACATATTAATCAATATAGTTAGGAGCACAAGATGCACTTTTGATTGTAGACAAGTTTAACATGTTCTTAGATACAATATTTCCACTCCCAAAGCATTTCAAAAAGTAGTGTTCTGAATTCGAGAACACTTGCTTTATTTCTCTGGTTAGGAAGGCAATTGGAAACTTTTTCTCACAAGAATTGTGCTGTGTTATATTCAATAAACACATTGAATGAAAAATGCAATTCATTTTATAATTCAATTTTCAACCCACTTTATACCCACCTGAGCCAGTTCAGAACTGTCTAGATGACCATCAATGTTTATATCCAAATAGTGAAACACATCTTCTACAAGTGCTCGTTTTTGAGAAATTTTATCTCCCAGAGGCCTGCTTTCTTGCTTCTTCCGATTAGCTTGAAGATCAAGAAGAATGTTCTTGAGTCTGTTGTAGTCAGCCATAGTGCAGGTATCTCCTGAAAGAAATAAAGACTTATTGAGCACTTGCAGCACATTCCTGACACAGGCTGACCTTTACTTCTACGTTGCTGTAGCTTTATCTGTGTGAACTATAGTTCCACAGTTAAGGCAGGCAGTGGATGTAAGATAATTGAGATGGAAAAGGGAATTTCCTAATCTTGGATCATGTTACAATCCCTGCTGTGAGAAAGTAGGGAACACCACAGAGGGAACACCACAGACAGCACAAGTCTATTAACCTGTTACAGTGGGTAAAGTACATGAGCATGTACAGAAAGAAGAAGATCCGCAATATACACAATAGACATATTGTTTCCAACTGTACTGCACATATATAGCTGATTAAGGGGGCATTGTAATTGTTTTATAATAAGACTCTAAAGACCAGTGCAATGGATTTAAGCTGGCCATAAAACCTGGCAATCGGGCAACTACCTAATGTGTATGGGGGCCTACTACCTCTGCCCCCATGATGGCTGACTTCTGAGGAAATATGGATTGGGCAACTAGATTTCATCCTTCTGTTCTCAAGAAATGTTGCCATTGCCAGATTCTGGCAATAGCTTCTCTACCAAGAGCACTTGGTTGCTTGGCCAAGCTCTGGAAGTGCATTAAGGGGTCAGGAGTTTAAGCTGCTGGCCGAGCAAAATTTTATTTTAAGAGCTGGACAGCATTCATACATAACAGTGTTTTAGATGCCGGCGTTTTGGACGCCAGTCTTAATATCCCCTATAGCTGGCGGTGGATTCTCCAGAGTTATGTAGAAGCACAGCCGCTTCTAAATGTAAGACAACTTCCTTGCTGTCTTACATTTGGACACCAGGCATAGAAAATGGTAAATGAGATGGGCCTACTGGCCCATATTCTTCCCCGCCCATGCCATGCATTCTTTTTTAGACCTGGCGTTAGTGGGGAAAAGTCGCAGATTGCGGTGCAAAATACCTTTGTGCTGCAATCTGAGGCAGAAATACACCTAGTATAGGCATACTTCTGGTTAGTAAATGACCCCCTTGCTGCTATTTGTACTTAGTAATTCAAACAAATCAGGTCCTATTGAGGAATCAACAACCAATATTCTGTAATGATTTAATGTTCTATTCAGGAATATTGTTTAATCAATAATTAGTATGCATCACCACATTTCTGTTGAGACTGATATGTATGAGCCAGAACCCATATTTTACAAAGACTTAAATGCAATTCCTGGTGTGAAATCATATTTGCAGGTATCAAAACCTGAATACTATGTTCTTTTTTCTATGAGAACTTAATTATCAGTAAACATAATTTTCTCAACGCAATCATTAACAATTTTTATAATATTCTTGAAATAAAAAAAGCAAGTTGCCATTGAATTTGAGTTGAACATTATTGTTACAATTAAAATATCTGTGCTTTATTTGATTAATTAATATATACTCACTGTAGTATGGTACTCTGGATCTAAATGTTTAATTCACAAAAATTACAGTTATTCATGTCAAATATTTAAATTGGATTAGAATTCCATGCATTAGCAATATATAGACTTATAAAGGGAACTATTATAGGTGAACTTAAATTTGCAAGTATTAATTACATTGCAATTAAAGGAGTTATCCAATGATTAATGTAAACAAAAAAAAAATCTGACATTATATATTATATAACAAATAGAGATGAGCGAATTTCTCAGAAATTGAATTCGGCCGGTTCGCCGAATTTTACGAAAAAATTTGTTTCGATCCGAATTTATTTGTGGAGAATTGCGTTAAAAAACGGCTATGTCCTGGCTGCAGAGAGCCTTTATAGTGGTGTATAACACTGTACTTTGCAGTAACACGCATAGGGAGTCTGCTGTGCTAGTAAAATAATACTGTGAGTCAGTATGACATGCAGATGACAGGCGTCACTCTTATAATCACTGCACACTTCACTTATTTGGGCAGTTAGGGGGCCAAAACTGACCAAATAACTCAAGTATTTTATCCAATAGGCCTGCACTGCAGATAAACCTCGTGGTGCTCACGTCCTAGAATCGGCATCCCATGTAATAGTAGCAATGAAGGGCCTGCACTCACTACCAGATGTTCTCAATAATTGTGTTTGTTGTCACATATATGCCTGTGACGCGTTTTGACTACCAGATCCCAGATACCACAGAGACATTAGTTTTAAACCTCTCATCAAAGAACTTAAGTCCAATACAAATAAAGATTTTACAAAAGGGATTATCTTTCAGCCCTACGGGCAGTATAGGCACATTCAATTTGGATATGGACATGCAGAGGTTTTTTCGTAATGTGCGTCTTAAAACACATTTCTCTATTAACCAACTTGCACCTGTAGTGGGGGAGGGGGGTAATGCTGATATCCTTACTATTGCACACTTTGGCCTTAAATCTAAAAACTGATTTACACCCCCAAAAATGTACCATCCAGTTGAAACATTTTTCAATCTTGTCCAATGGGATTTATCTACACTTTTGGGGAAATATCAACAGGGCGCTCTCCATATATATCACAATGTGACTACAGAAGAAAGAAATGCCCTATCCCAGTTAGTGGAAGAGAAATCCCTTATCTTTAAACCTGCAGACAAATGGGGAGCTCTGGTGGTCCTCGATAAAGCTTTCTATGTCTCAGAGATCACGGGTCAGCTGCCGGACAGGGAAACATACCGTGTACTGCAATCAGACCCCGTCCCGACTGGCTATATTAAACAAATGCTTTTAACTTTGGTTGAACAACACAAAGAGAATGGAACAATAGAAACTAAGTTAGGCGACTTTTTGATTAATCAGCACCCCATTATACCAGTGTTTTACACCTTACCGAAGGTGCATAAATCCATGACTCATCTTCCTGTTCGCCCTATAGTGGGTGCTTTTGATTCCATTCTCCCCCCCCCTGAGATACTCCTAGAAAAAAAATTAACCCCACTCACAAGGTTTGCTCCATCTTACCTGAGGGACACTCAGCATTTTTTGAATGAAGTCAAATCCATGGAATTGGACACAGAATGTATTTTAGTGACATTTGATGTCTGCAGTCTTTATACTTCAATTACGCACACAAAAGGGCTAGAGGCCGTGGGAAGGCTGCTTGATAGGAGTCTGAATAAGGAGGAGGAAAAAAACCTCTTTCTCTCCCTTTTAACTATTGTGCTGGAAAAGAATAATTTTTTATTTCAGGAACCTTTCTACCAACGGCAACGCGGGACCTCGATGGGTTCGAGCGCCGCACCGCCATATGCAAACTGCTATATGGCACAGTTAGAACAGGATTGTATCTATTCCAATCCACTATACATACAATATTGCATCTTTTGGCGCCGATTTATCGACGATGTGTTCTGCGTGTGGTGGTGCGATGCTCGTACCCTATTGCAATTTACCGACTCTATTAACTCAGTTTGGCCAGAGCTACAGTTTACTTTGCATTTTGATAGGGATCGGATCTCCTTTCTTGACACATGGGTGATCAGGGGTGAAGGCATTAAGGTTGACATTGATCTATACATCAAGGATACTGACCGCAATAGCATGCTTTTTTATACCAGCAACCACCCCACCAGCACAAAACGGTCGGTTATCATATTCCCAATACCAGCGGGTGAGAAGCATTGTAGGTGATCCTGAACAGTGTGAAGTCAGATTGAATGAAATGTCTGTTAAATTTAGAGAAAGGGGATATCCCCCACATCTGTTACAGGAACTAAGGGACAGAAGCCCACATACAGCTGAAAAAAACTAAAAAGAAGCCATTTATACCCCTTGTTGTAAAGAACCACCCATGGGTAAATAAAATCAGAGCAGTAATAAATAAACATTGGCACATTGTAAGTGAATCTTACCCCACAATCGATGAGTTCCAAAGTCTTTGAATCCAGAGAAAAAAAGCAGACTGGTTTAAGAGCTCCATTTATACAAGCAGGCAAATAATGCGAGTTTGTGAGCATCACGTGTTTGATTTCAAGGTCTTGCAAAAGGTCTTGCAAAGGGTCTTGCAAAGGGTCTTGCGAAGGTGAGTAATTAGGGTGTGGCTGTCTAATTAGGATAAGTTAAATATCCAGCCATGAGGGCAGCTCCGTCCTTTGAATCCAGAGAAAAAAAAGCAGACTGGTTTAAGAGCTCCATTTATACAAGCAGTCAAATAACGCGAGTTTGTGAGCGTCACGTGTTTGATTTCAAGTTTGTTTGTATTAAGTGTATGACTTTAGATTACGTGACTTTAGATTCAGGGACTTTAGGAGGGGACTACAGTAAATGATATACTTACCACTGCACTATATTGTATTTTTCTCTTTCTTGCGTAATCCCCATTTAGTATGTGTTCCATTATTGACAGTGCAGTCCAGTGCACATCTTGTCTAATGTATGCTGTCCTGGAACAGCCATTTGAGGGTGCATATATTTGTTCAAAATGTGAGCAAATTGCCTGTTTGGAATCGCACATCGAGTATCTAAACGGGCGAGTTTCAACACTGAGAGGCTTTGACAATTTGGAAAAGAGTTTGCTGCTCACTGAGCAAGCACTCTTTGGGGTAGATGGGGGGAGGGTGGTAGCGAGGAGGCTGACGAAAGAGAGGTAGCTATCTGGGTAACAGTTAGAAAACAGGGTAGAGGTAAGAATGCCAGGGAGGTTAGCCCTGATCTGGCACACCCCAACAAGTTTGCAAGGTTGGCAGATGAGGGGGATGTCAGTTCAGTGAGAGCACTGCTGCAGCCGGACACTTCCTCTGCCAGTCAGGGGAATGTCGGCTCCAGTTAGCAGGGGACCAGGAGAGCAGGGCAAGCAATGGGAGACTCAATTATTAGGGGGACTGATAGGGCAATCTGTCACAAAGACCGGGATTGTCGAACGGTGTGTTGTCCTCCTGGCGCTTGAGTTCGACACATCGTTGATCGGGTTGACAGATTACTGGGAGGGGCTGGAGAAGATACAGCGGTCATGGTCCATATCGGAATCAATGACAAAGTTAGAGGTAGGTGGAGCGTCCTCAAAAAAGATTTTAGGGATTTAGGTCAAAAGCTTAAGGCAAGGACCTCAAAGGTAGTATTTTCTGAAATACTGCCGTTACCACGAGCCACACAAGAAAGGCAGCAGAAGATTAGGGATGTAAAAAAGTGGCTCAAGAACTGGTATAGGAAGGAGGGGTTAGGGTTCCTGGAGAACTGGGATGACTTCTCTCTTGGCTACAGGCTTTATTGTAGGGATGGGCTGCACCTCAATGGGGAAGGGGCAGCTGTGTTGGGGGAGAATATGGCTAGAAGGTTGGAGGAGTGTTTAAACTAGGGACTGGGGGGGAGAGTAATTACGTTATAGGAGGGAAAGATAGTGCAGATAGAGACCCGGGGCAAGGTATTGGGACTGGGGAGGAATGGATGGAGGGACTAAAACAGTTCAGAAGGAAAAGTGTAGGGAAAAAAAAATATACATAAACATCTTAAATGTATGTATACTAATGCCAAAAGCATGACTAATAAAACTGGGGAACTGGAATTAGTGATGTGTGAGGACTATGACATAGTGGGAATAACTGAGACATGGTTGGATGATAGTTATGACTGGGCGGTTATTGTACAGGGTTACAGTCTGTTTAGAAATGATGGCCAAAACCGGAGAGTTTATGTAAAGTCCTGTCTAAAGCTCACAGTCTGAGAAGATATAAGTGAGGGACATGAACATGTGGAGTCACTGTGGGTAGAAATACAAATCGGATTCCAAAAAAGTTGGGACACTAAACAAATTGTGAATAAAAACTGAATGCAATGATGTGGAGATGGCAAATGGCAATATTTTATTTGTAATAGAATGTAGATGACAGATCAAACGTTTAATCCGAGTAAATGTATCATTTTAAAGGAAAAATACGTTGATTCCAATTTTCACGGTGTCAACAAATCCCCAAAAAGTTGGGACAAGTAGCAATAAGAGGCTGGAAAAAGTAAATTTGAGCATAACTAAGAGCTGGAAGACCAATTAACACTAATTAGGTCAATTGGCAACATGATTGGGTATAAAAAGAGCTTCTCAGAGTGGCAGTGTCTCTCAGAAGCCAAGATGGGTAGAGGATCACCAATTCCCACAATGTTGCACAGAAAGATAGTGGAGCAATATCAGAAAGGTGTTACCCAGCGAAAAATTGCAAAGACTTTGCATCTATCATCAACTGTGCATAACATCATCCGAAGATTCTGAGAATCTGGAACAATCTCTGTGCGTAAGGGTCAAGGCCGTAAAACCATACTGGATGCCCGTGATCTTCGGGCCCTTAAACGACACTGCACCATAAACAGGAATGCTACTGTAAAGGAAATCACAGAATGGGCTCAGGAATACTTCCAGAAACCATTGTCAGTGAACACAATCCACCGTGCCATCCGCCGTTGCCAACTGAAACTCTACAGTGCAAAGAAGAAGCCATTTCTAAGCAAGATCCACAAGCTCAGGTGTTTTCACTGGGCCAGGGATCATTTAAAATGGAGACTGTTCTGTGGTCAGACGAGTCACGATTCAAAGTTATTTTTGGAAATCTGGGACGCCATGTCATCCGGACCAAAGAGGACAAGGACAACCCAAGTTGTTATCAACGCTCATTTCAGAAGCCTGCATCTCTGATGGTATGGGGTTGCATGAGTGCGTGTGGCATGGGCAGCTTGCATGTCTGGAAAGGCACCATCAATTCAGAAAAATATATTCAGGTTCTAGAACAACATATGCTCCCATCCAGACGTCATCTCTTTCAGGGAAGACCCTGCATTTTTCAACAAGATAATGCCAGACCACATTCTGCATCAATCACAACATCATGGCTGCGTAGGAGAAGGATCCGGGTACTGAAATGGCCAGTCTGCAGTCCAGATCTTTCACCTATAGAGAACATTTGGCGCATCATAAAGAGGAAGGTGCAACAAAGAAGGCCCAAGACGATTGAACAGTTAGAGGCCTGTATTAGACAAGAATGGGAGAGCATTCCTATTTCTAAACTTGAGAAACTGGTCTCCTCGGTCCCCAGATGTCTGTTGAGTGTTGTAAGAAGAAGGGGAGATGCCACTCAGTGGGGAAAATGGCCTTGTCCCAACTTTTTGGGGATTTGTTGACACCATGAAATTCTGATTCAACATATTTTTCCCTTAAAATGGTACATTTTCTCAGTTTAAACTTTTGTTCCGTGATTTATGTTCTATTCTGAATAAAATATTAGAAGTTGGCACCTCCACATCATTGCATTCAGTTTTTATTCACGATTTGTATAGTGTCCCAACTTTTTTGGAATCCGGTTTGTACATGGAGGCAAAAAACAATAATAAAATGATAATAGGAGTTTATTATAAACCACCTACAGTAGGTGAACCCGATTTTGTGTCAATCTCGCTGTATTTCTCGGCGAGATTGAGCACATACGAGCCCCATCGCGGGAGCCAGCGCCGAGCTGGCTTGCCGCGATGGAGAGCAAGCGCGTCATAGAAGCGACGGGAGATCCGACTTGGATTCCCGCCAATTCTACACGTGTGCGGCGTTTGTTATGAATCCTGAGGGGGAAGTCCCCGCCGGATTTTAAATAAAAATCCGGCCTGGGTCCCGCCCTCAGGAGCATACCGGGCCCTTAGGTCTGTTATGGGTTGTAAGGAGAGCCCCCCCTACGCCGAAAAAAACGGCGTAGGGGGCCCCCCTACAATCCATACCAGACCCGTATCCAAAGCACGCTACCCGGCCAGCCAGGAAGGGAGTGGGGACGAGCGAGCGCCCCCCCCCCCTCCTGAGCCGTACCAGGCTGCATGCCCTCAACATGGGGGGTTGGGTGCTCTGGGGCAGGGGGCGCACTGCGGCCCCCCCACCTCAGAGCACCCTGTCCCCATGTTGATGAGGACAGGGCCCCTTCCCGACAACCCTGGCCGTTGGTTGTCGGGGTATGCGGGCGGGAGGCTTAACGGAATCTGGGAGCCCCCTTTAATAAGGGGGCCCCCAGATACCGGCCCCCCACCCTAAGTGAATGAGTATGGGGTACATCGTACCCCTACCCATTCACCTGCAAGAAAAGTGGTAAAAACACAAATAAACCACACAGTGTATTAAAATATTTTATTTTTCTGCTCCGGAGGCCGCCCCCTGTCTTCTTTATTAGCTCTTTTACCAGGGGGGGGCTCTTCTTCTTCCGATATCCCGACGGGTCTTCTCCGCTATCCGGGGTGGTCTTCTCAACTCTCCGGGGTTCTCCTTCTGTCTTCTCCTTCTGTCTTGTTGTCTCCTTCTGTCTTCTGTCTCCGGGGGGGGGCTCTTCTTCTTCCGATATCCCGACGGGTCTTCTCCGCTATCCGGGGGGGTCTTCTCAACTCTCTGGGGTTCTCCTTCTGTCTTCTCCTTCTGTCTTCTCCTTCTGTCTTGTTGTCTCGGCGCACCCCGATTCTTCGTCTTCTCTTCTTGTTTTCGCCTCTCTCTGTTGTTGACTCGGCGCACCCCGGTTCTTCGTCTCGCGAGACGAAGAATCGGGGTGCGCCGAGTCTCGCGAGACGAAGAATCGGGGTGCGCCGAGTCTCGCGAGACAAAGAACCGGGGTGCGCCGAGTCAACAACAGAGAGAGGCGAAAACAAGAAGAGAAGACGAAGAATCGGGGTGCGCCGAGACAACAAGACAGAAGGAGAAGACAGAAGGAGAAGACAGAAGGAGAACCCCGGAGAGTTGAGAAGACCCCCCCGGATAGCGGAGAAGACCCGTCGGGATATCGGAAGAAGAAGAGCCCCCCCCGGAGACAGAAGACAGAAGGAGACAACAAGACAGAAGGAGAAGACAGAAGGAGAACCCCGGAGAGTTGAGAAGACCCCCCCGGATAGCGGAGAAGACCCGTCGGGATATCGGAAGAAGAAGAGCCCCCCCCGGAGACAGAAGACAGAAGGAGACAACAAGACAGAAGGAGAAGACAGAAGGAGAACCCCGGAGAGTTGAGAAGACCCCCCCGGATAGCGGAGAAGACCCGTCGGGATATCGGAAGAAGAAGAGCCCCCCCCTGGTAAAAGAGCTAATAAAGAAGACAGGGGGCGGCCTCCGGAGCAGAAAAATAAAATATTTTAATACACTGTGTGGTTTATTTGTGTTTTTACCACTTTTCTTGCAGGTGAATGGGTAGGGGTACGATGTACCCCATACTCATTCACTTAGGGTGGGGGGCCGGTATCTGGGGGCCCCCTTATTAAAGGGGGCTCCCAGATTCCGATAAGCCTCCCGCCCGCATACCCCGACAACCAACGGCCAGGGTTGTCGGGAAGGGGCCCTGTCCTCATCAACATGGGGACAGGGTGCTCTGAGGTGGGGGGGCCGCAGTGCGCCCCCTGCCCCAGAGCACCCAACCCCCCATGTTGAGGGCATGCAGCCTGGTACGGCTCAGGAGGGGGGGGGGGGGGCGCTCGCTCGTCCCCACTCCCTTCCTGGCTGGCCGGGTAGCGTGCTTTGGATACGGGTCTGGTATGGATTGTAGGGGGACCCCCTACGCCGTTTTTTTCGGCGTAGGGGGGGCTCTCCTTACAACCCATAACAGACCTAAGGGCCCGGTATGCTCCTGAGGGCGGGACCCAGGCCGGATTTTTATTTAAAATCCGGCGGGGACTTCCCCCTCAGGATTCATAACAAACGCCGCACACGTGTAGAATTGGCGGGAATCCAAGTCGGATCTCCCGTCGCTTCTATGACGCGCTTGCTGGGATGTGCTGTCGCTATCCCAGTGAGTGCGAGATCTCGGCACCACGTCGCCGAGTATCAGCGCGACGCTGTCGTGCTGAAAACACAATCTCACAAACACCTACTGTAATATACCAGAGTCCACAGAAAATCTGCTATTAAATGAGATAGACTAGGCAGCAGATCATAATGAGGTCGTTATTATGGGGGACTTCAACTACCCAGATATAGACTGGGAAACTAAAACTTGCACATCTCATAAAGGAAAAAGGTTCTTGGCAATAACCAAAGACAATTACCTTTCCCAACTGGTTCAGGACCTGACTAGAGGGACGGCCATACTAGACTTAGTATAAACCAATAGACCCAACAGAACAACAGATGTGCAGTTCGGGGGACACCTGGGAAAAAGTGACCATAAAGTAATAACCTTCCAATTATCATTCAAAAAAGTGTTTCTTCAGGGAGGAACAAAAATACCAAACTTCAAAAAAGCTAAATTTAGCCAACTAAGAGAGGCCATAGGCCTAACTAACTGGGAAAAAATCCTCAAAAATAAAAATACAGCCACAAAATGGGATATTTTTAAAAACATGCTATGAGAGGTACATACGTTATGGATATAAAAGGTTAAGGAACAAGAAGAAACCATTGTGGATAAATAGAACTGTAAAGAAGGCAATAAATGACAAAAAGAAAGCATTTAAATCACTAAACAGGAGGGTAGTGAGGAAGCACTGAAAAACTTTAAGGAAAAAAAATACAATATGTAAAAAACAAATAAAAGCGGCCAAACTAGAGACCGAGAGATTAATTGCCAAAGAGAGTAAAACTAACCCTAAAATGTTCTTCAGTTATATAAATGGTAAAAAGTATAAATCTGAAGGTGTTGGCCCTTTACAGAGTTTTGAGGGGGGAGTCCAGATAAGACATCGCTTATCTGGACTTTAGTAAGGCTTTTGATACTGTCCCACATAGAAGGCTTATTAACAAATTGCAGTCTTTGGGCTTGGACTCCCATATTATTGAATAGATTAGGTAGTGGCTGAGGGACAGACAACAAAGGGTTGTAGTCAATGGAGTATATTCAGACCATGGTCTTGTTACCAGTGGGGTACCTCAGGGATCTGTTCTGGGACCCATATTGTTTAATATCTTTATCAGCGAAATTGCAGAAGGCCTCGATGGTAAGGTGTGTCTTTTTGCTGATGACACAAAGATTTGTAACAGGGTTGATGTTCCTGGAGGCATACACAAAATGGAAAAGGATTTAGGAAAACTAGAGGAATGGTCAAAAATCTGGCAACTAAAATTTTATGTTGATAAGTGCAAGATAATGCACCTGGGGCGTAAAAACCCAAGAGCAGAATATAAAATCAGTGATACAGTCCTAACCTCAGTATCTGAGGAAAGGGATTTAGGGGTCATTATTTCAGAAGACTTAAAGGTAGGCAGACAATGTCATAGAGCAGCAGAAAATGCTAGCAGAATGCTTGGGTGTATAGGAAGAGGCATTACCAGTAGAAAAAGGGAGGTGCTCATGCCGCTCTACAGAGCACTAGTGAGACCTCATTTGGAGTATTGTGCGCAGTACTGGAGACCATATCTCCAGAATGATATTGATACTTTGGAGAGAGTTCAGAGAAGAGCTACTAAACTAGTACATGGATTGCAGGATAAAACTTACCAGGAAAGATTAAAGGACCTTAACATGTATAGATTGGAAGAAAGACGAGACAGAGGGGATATGATAGAAACTTTTACATACATAAAGGGAATCAACAAGGTAAAAAAGGAGAGAATATTTAAAAAAAAAACTGCTACAAGATGACATAGTTTTAAATTAGAGGGGCAAGGGTTTAAAAGTAATATCAGGAAGTATTACTTTACTTAGAGAGTAGTGGATGCATGGAATAGCCTTCCTGCAGAAGTGGTAGCTGCAAATACAGTGAAGGAGTTTAAGCATGCATGGGATAGGCAGAAGGCCATCCTTCATATAAGATAGGGCCAAGGGCTATTCATAGTATTCAGTATATTGGGCAGACTAGATGGGCCAAATGGTTCTTATCTGCCGACACATTTTATGTTTCTATGTTTCTATGAGTTGCAGAGAGCGATGAGGAGAAAGCAAAGCTATTAAAATATTTTTTTCTCCACTGTATTCACTTAGGAAAATAAACTGTCAGATGAAATGCAGAATGTAAAAGTTAATTCCCCATTAAAAGTGCCCTGTCTGACCCAGGAAGAAGTACAGCGGCGTATGTACAGATTAAAATAGACAAATCGCCAGGACCAGATGGCAAACCCGTATCCCAAGAGAATTAAGTAGTGTCATAGCCATACCCTTTTTCTCATATTTAAGGACTCTATACTGATGGGAGTGTTCGACAGGATTGGCGCATAGCAAATGTGGTTCCAATATTCAAAAAGGGTCCAAAAACAGAGCCCCGAAACTAAACTTCTATTTATTTTGAAGATGACAACGCGTTTCGAAGCAAACAAGGCTCCTTTTTCAAGTCTGAGGTGCCGATGACCAGCGGTTGCGGACGCTGGACTGCTTCCTGCTCTGCTAGGCTCGGGCTGTATGTGGGTATGTAACTTGCTCAGTAATAGAAAACAGAGGTTATTAATGGTACACACTCAGATTGGGTCACTGTCACTAGTGGAGTACCTCAGGGGTCAGTACTGGGCCCTATCCTCTTCAATATATTATTAATGATCTTGTAGAAAGCTTGCACAGTAAAATATAAATTTTTGCAAATGACACTAAACTGTGTAAAGTAATTAACACTGAAGAGGACAGTATACTGCTACAGAGGGATCTGGATAGATTGGAGGCTTGGGTAGATAAGTCGCAGATGAAGTTTAACACTGACAAATGTAAGGTTATGCACATGGGTAGGAATAATTCAAGTCACCCCTACATACTAAATGAAAAAATACTAAGGCTACATCTACACGACGACATTTGTTGCGCGACAATAAGTCGCGCGACAGATAGGGCACAACTACACTGCAACATTTGTAGCACAACATTTTGTTACACTAATGTCGCGCGACAATTTTTATAATGGCAGTCTATGGTGTCGCACTGCAACATGCAACATGCTGCGACTGCGACGCAACAGTCACAGAAAAATCTATCTCGAATGGATTTTCTGCGACTGTTGCGTTGCAGTCGCAGCATGTTGCATGTTGCAGTGTGACACCATAGACTGCCATTATAAAAATTGTCGCGCGACATTAGTGCAACAAAATGTAATGTAATGTAACACTGACATGGAAAAGGACCTAAGAATTTTAGTGAACAGCAAACTAAGCTGTAAAGACCAATGTCCGGCAGCTGCTGCCAAGGCCAATAAGATAATGGGTTGCATCAAAAGGGGCATAGATGCCCGTGAGGAGAACATAGTCCTACTACTTTACAATTCACTGGTCAGACCACACATAGAGTACTGTGTACAGTACCGTTCTGGGCTACTATGAACAAGGCAGACTAGCAGAGCTGGAGAGGGTTCAGAGGAGGGCAACTAAAGTAATTACGGGAATGAGAGAATTATAGTACCCTGAAAGATTATCAAAATTAGGGTTATTCACTTTAGAAAAAAGACGACTGAGGGGAGATTTAATTACTAAGTATAAATATATCAGGGGTCAGTACAGAGATCTCTCCCATCATCTATTTATCCCCAGGACTGTGACTGTGACAAGGGGGCATCCTCTGCACCTCGAGGAAAGAAGGTTTGTACAGAAACATAGAAGAGGATTCTTCACGGTAGCAGTGAGACTATGGAACTCTCTGTCTGAGGAGGTGGTGATGGTAAGTACAATAAAGGAATTCAAGAGGGGCCTGGATGTATTTCTGGAGTGTAATAATATTACAGGCTATAGCTACTAGAGAGGGGTCGTTGATCCAGGGAGTTATTCTGATTGCCTGAATGGAGTCGGGAAGGAACTTTTTATTCCCCTAAAGTGGGGAAAATTGGCTTCTACCTCACAGGTTTCTTTTTGCCTTCCTCTGGATCAACTTGCAGGATAACAGGCCGAACTGGATGCACAAATGTCTTTTTTCGGCCTAATATACTATGTTACTATGTAAAGTCGACCTATGGTATGTTATAAGAGAGCTGAGAATATCCATGGTAAGATCGTTAAAACTGACATAGGTAGTGACAGGAGAGAATTGAAACAAAAAGTTCTCGCTACCCCGAGGCAGGGAACTTTTCCTTGTCTTGTATGTATACATTGCTCTAGCATCATTAAGGGCTCTTTCCTCATTCACCCACGATCTGAGGAACATATCCCCATACAGGTTTTTATCACTTGTGACAGCAAATGTCATATACATTTTGAAGTGCCAATGTGGACTTCTATATGTAGGAGAAACATCCACACGAATGAAAGACAGGTTTAGTAAACACAAATCCACTATTAGGAAAGAGAATTTGTTGTTACCGGTACCGCATCATTTCCATCAACAAAGACACAATATAGCACAATTGCGATTTCAAATCATTGAGGGTGTAGCGCAGCCAAGACGAGGAGGAGACAGGAATCAGTTATTGGGGAGACGAGAGGCATATTGGATCCATCGGCTCCAAACTTTGGAGCCGAAGGGTTTAAACCGTGACTACAAACTGAACAGTTTTCACTGATTTATGTTTTATATTAAAAAAAATTCTGTACATAAGAACATGGGCGGTATTCTAATATGTATATATGTGTTTTTTCATAGTTGAAATAACATGAGATTTCACCACATACCAAGACTGACAATTGTGAGGACTATTCTTATTCATTTTATGTACGGTTTTCTTTTCTCTTTTTCTTTCCTTTTGTCAAGTTGGGGGCGTGTCTCAAGACATCACGATCATGTGATGACTATACCATGTTTGGGGGTCGGGCTATTTAAGGGTCACCTCTAATGTGATTTTGACATAGACACTACGAGTGTTGAAACGCGTCACAGGCATATATGTGACAATAAACACAATTATTGAGAACATCTGGAAGTAAGTGTTGGCCCTTCATTGCTACTACTAGAAATAACTCAAGTGTGAACTCAGCCTTACAGGTCAATGTTAGGGTCAAGAAGAAGCGCACTCCTTTTAAGGCAGATGATTCCAAATAGATGTCTACAGAATCTGTTCTATTAAACGTTTATACAAGTAGAGTCCCCCGATAGAGTGGAGAGGGTGTCAGCAGTAAGTTTGTGTTGACGTCACTGATTAATTTGCCCTTCCTCTGATCTGTCAGAACAATAACCCCCAAAATACGGATCCTGTCTGTTGAGCATACGCCTTCACTCGCTCAGCATTTGGTCAGTAATCCATCAGTATAGCTAAAGCCAAAAAAACAGGAGTGAATCCAAAACAGTGATGACACCTGAATGGAATATTTGCATGTCTTCTGTGTTTTGTACCCACTCCTGCTTTTGGCTACCAAATAATAAGCCAATTCTGATGCAAAATAGGGACCATGTCATGCAGGCTTTACAGCTGTTACATAGACAGGATCCGTTGTGCATCTCATTTTTCCTTCCTTCTGACAGATCAGAAGAAGGGTCAAATAAATGATGATGTCAGCCAAGCCAAAAAGGATAAACAATGGTCAATCATGAAGTGGGAACAGCATGAAAAGTCCACAGATTAGTCCTTAGATATAGTAGTGAGGTGGAAGCAGCATGAGGAGACCACAGACCCAATGACCAAGTGTGGAGGTTGCGGCAGCAGCAGCATTAGGAGGAAGACACAGAGTGGCACAATGACAGTGTGGAGTTGGCAGCAGCAGCATCAGGATGCCACAGAGTGGCACAATGACAGACAGTGGAGGTGGCGGCAGCAGCAGCATCAGGATGAGGCCACAGGGTGGCACAATGACATAGTGGAGGTTGGCGGCAGCATCAGGAGGACACAGAGTGGCACAATGACATAGTGTGGAGGTGGCGGCAGCAGCATCAGGAGGAGGCCACAGGGTGGCACAATAACAGTGTGGAGGTGGCAGCAGCAGCATGAGGAGACCACAGAGTGGCACAATGACAGAGTGTGGAGGTGGGAGCAGCAGCAGCATCAAGAGGAGGCCACAGGGTGGCACAATAACAGAGTGTGGAGGTGGCAGCAGCATCATCAGAAGGCCACAGAGTGTCACAATGACAGAGTGTGAAGGTGGCAGCAGCAGCAGCACCAGGATGCCACAGAGTGGCAAGGTGAGATAGTGTTGAGGTAGCAGCAGCATCAGGAAACCACAGCGTGGCAAGGTGACATAGTGTGGAGGTTGCAGTCGCATCAGGAGACAACCAGAGTGACCTGGTGACAGAGTGGGGAGGTGGATGGCAATACTAGTACCAGCTGAAGATGGTGGGTAAAAGAAGGAGCACTTGGCATCAGATGTGTGGCATCAGGCAGGTGGCATAGTAGCTGAGGCAGTTAGCCAGAAGAAACCGGTCTCTTTTGTCAAAGTGTTGGTGTGGCACCATGGTTGATCTAGTCCAGGGATGGGCAAACTCAGCCCTCCAGCTGTTTTAAAACTACAAATCCCATCATTCCTTGCTGTAGGCTGATAGCTGTAGGCAGACTGGGAATGATGGGATTTGTAGTTTTGCAACAGCTGGAGGGCCGAGTTTGCCCATCCCTGATCTAGTCTGATGCATCAGGCATTGGTGGATGAAAATCCTCCCTGATCCATGCCTGATTCATCTTGACAAAGGTCAGTCTATCCACATTTTGGGTGGACAGGTGAGTTCTTCTTGGGGTAACTATGGCCCCCGTCGCACTAAACACCCGCTCTGATGCCACACTAATAGAGTTGAGCGGACACCTGGATGTTCGGGTTCGGCAGGTTCGGCCGAACTTGAAAAAAAAGTTTGAGTTCGGGACCCGAACTTGACCCGAACTTGAAGACAATAGGGACCCGAACTTTTGGGCACTAAAATGGCTCTAAAATAGTCCTGGAAAGGGCTAGAGGGCTGCAAAAGGCATCAAAATGTGCTTATGAACATAACAACTGTTCTGCAAACAAATATGGATAGGGAAATAACTTAAAATAACATAAAATACTGAAAAATTTAAAATAACAATCTGGATCTAGGAGTAGGAGGTTGAGGAGGCGGTGGATGGGTGGATGTGGCGGTGTAGGTTGACGTGGCGGTGTAGGTGGAAGCGGCGGTGAAGGAGAAATAGGTAGCCAATAGAGTTGAGCGAACACCTGGATGTTCGGGTTCGATGAGTTCGGCCGAACTTTCGAAAAATGTTCGGGTTCGGGATCCGAACTCGACCCGAACTTCATCCCGAACCCGAACCCCATAGAAGTCAATGGGGACCCGAACTTTTGGGCACTAAAAAGGCTGTAAAACACACCCGGAAAGGGCTAGAGGGCTGCAAAAGGCAGCAAAATGTAGTTAAATCCCCTGCAAACAAATGTAGATAGGGAAATGATGAGTTAACATAAAATAAATAAAAATTAAACAATATTAATTGGAGTGAGGTCCCATAGCACAGAATCAGGCTTCAAGTCACCCACCAATGGAGAAGGTCACTTACTATTATTTTGACCACAGCACCCAGACAAAGGAGAGAGGTCCCACAGCAGAGAACCAGGCATCATATCACCCACCACAGGAGTAGGCCACCATTTAGTTACTTTGACCCCTACACCCAGACGGAGGAGAGAGGTTACACAGCAGAGAATCAGGCATTTAGATCACCCACCACAGGAGTAGGCCACCATTGAATCAGACCCCGGCAACCATGTCAGATGGCACAAGCATAAGCTTTATATCAATCAGCACAGGAGAAGGCGACTTTGACAGACTTTGACCCCTACACCCGGACGGAGGAGAGAGGTTTCAAAGCAGAGAATCAGGCATTTAGATCACCCACCACAGGAGTAGGCCCCAATTTAATGGGACCCCGGCAACCATGTCAGATGGCACAACCATCAGCTTCATATCAATCAGCACAGGAGAAGGCGACTTTGAAAGACTTTGACCCCTACACCCAGACGGAGGAGAGAGGTTTCACAGCAGAGAATCAGGCATTTAGATCACCCACCACAGGAGTAGGCCCCCATTGAATCAGACCCTGGCAACCATGTCAGATGGCACAACCATCAGCTTTATATCAATCAGCACAGGAGAAGGCGACTTTGAAAGACTTTGACCCCTACACCCAGATGGAGGAGAGAGGTTTCACAGCAGAGAATCAGGCATCATATCAACCACCACAGGAGAAGCCACCATTTAGTTACTTTGACCCCTGCACCCAGGAAGAGGAGAGAGGCACCACAGCACATATTCTGGCATCATATCAGCCACCACAGGAGAAGCCACCATTGAGTTACTTTGACCCCCGCACCCAGGAAGAGGAGAGAGGCACCACAGCACATATTCTGACATCATATCAGCCACCACAGGAGAAGCCACCATTGAGTTACTTTGACCCCCGCACCCAGGAAGAGGAGAGAGGCACCACAGCACATATTCTGGCATCATATCAGCCACCACAGGAGAAGCCACCATTGAGTTACTTTGACCCCTGCACCCAGGAAGAGGAGAGAGGCCCCACAGCACATATTCTGGCATCATACTAACCACCACAGGAGAAGCCACCATTGAGTTACTTTGACCCCTGCACCCAGGAAGAGGAGAGAGGCCCCACAGCACATATTCTGGCATCATATCAGCCACCACAGGAGAAGCCACCATTGAGTTACTTTGACCCCTGCACCCAGGAAGAGGAGAGAGGCCCCACAGCACATATTCTGGCATCATACTAACCACCACAGGAGAAGCCACCATTGAGTTACTTTGACCCCTGCACCCAGGAAGAGGAGAGAGGCCCCACAGCACATATTCTGGCATCATATCAGCCACCACAGGAGAAGCCACCATTGAGTTACTTTGACCCCCGCACCCAGGAAGAGGAGAGAGGCACCACAGCACATATTCTGGCATCATATCAGCCACCACAGGAGAAGCCACCATTGAGTTACTTTGACCCCTGCACCCAGGAAGAGGAGAGAGGCCCCACAGCACATATTCTGGCATCATACTAACCACCACAGGAGAAGCCACCATTGAGTTACTTTGACCCCTGCACCCAGGAAGAGGAGAGAGGCCCCAAGCACATATTCTGGCATCATATCAGCCACCACAGGAGAAGCCACCATTGAGTTACTTTGACCCCCGCACCCAGGAAGAGGAGAGAGGCACCACAGCACATATTCTGGCATCATATCAGCCACCACAGGAGAAGCCACCATTGAGTTACTTTGACCCCTGCACCCAGGAAGAGGAGAGAGGCCCCACAGCACATATTCTGGCATCATATCAGCCACCACAGGAGAAGCCACCATTGAGTTACTTTGACCCCTGCACCCAGGAAGAGGAGAGAGGCCCCACAGCACATATTCTGGCATCATACTAACCACCACAGGAGAAGCCACCATTGAGTTACTTTGACCCCTGCACCCAGGAAGAGGAGAGAGGCCCCAAGCACATATTCTGGCATCATATCAGCCACCACAGGAGAAGCCACCATTGAGTTACTTTGACCCCCGCACCCAGGAAGAGGAGAGAGGCACCACAGCACATATTCTGGCATCATATCAGCCACCACAGGAGAAGCCACCATTGAGTTACTTTGACCCCCGCACCCAGGAAGAGGAGAGAGGCACCACAGCACATATTCAGGCATCATATCACACACCACAGGAGAAGGCCTCTTTCAGTGATTTAGGCCTTTGGACCCAGACAGAGGAGAGAGGCACCACAGCACATATTCTGGCATCATATCAGCCACCACAGGAGAAGCCACCATTGAGTTACTTTGACCCCTGCACCCAGGAAGATGAGAGAGGCCCCACAGCACATATTCTGGCATCATATCAGCCACCACAGGAGAAGCCACCATTTAGTTACTTTGACCCCTGCACCCAGGAAGAGGAGAGAGGCACCACAGCACATATTCTGGCATCATATCAGCCACCACAGGAGAAGCCACCATTGAGTTACTTTGACCCCTGCACCCAGGAAGAGGAGAGAGGCCCCACAGCACATATTCTGGCATCATACTAACCACCACAGGAGAAGCCACCATTGAGTTACTTTGACCCCTGCACCCAGGAAGAGGAGAGAGGCCCCACAGCACATATTCTGGCATCATATCAGCCACCACAGGAGAAGCCACCATTGAGTTACTTTGACCCCCGCACCCAGGAAGAGGAGAGAGGCACCACAGCACATATTCTGGCATCATATCAGCCACCACAGGAGAAGCCACCATTGAGTTACTTTGACCCCCGCACCCAGGAAGAGGAGAGAGGCACCACAGCACATATTCAGGCATCATATCACACACCACAGGAGAAGGCCTCTTTCAGTGATTTAGGCCTTTGGACCCAGACAGAGGAGAGAGGCACCACAGCACATATTCTGGCATCATATCAGCCACCACAGGAGAAGCCACCATTGAGTTACTTTGACCCCTGCACCCAGGAAGAGGAGAGAGGCCCCACAGCACATATTCTGGCATCATATCAGCCACCACAGGAGAAGCCACCATTGAGTTACTTTGACCCCTGCACCCAGGAAGAGGAGAGAGGCCCCACAGCACATATTCTGGCATCATATCAGCCACCACAGGAGAAGCCACCATTTAGTTACTTTGACCCCTGCACCCAGGAAGAGGAGAGAGGCACCACAGCACATATTCTGGCATCATATCAGCCACCACAGGAGAAGCCACCATTTAGTTACTTTGACCCCTTCACCCAAACAGAGGAGAGAGGTTCCACATCAGAGAATCAGGCATCATATCAACCACCACAGGAGTAGGCCACAATTTAGTTTATTTGACCCCTGCACCCAGGAAGAGGAGAGAGGCCCCACAGCACATATTCTGGCATCATATCACACACCACAGGAGAAGGCCTCTTTCAGTGATTTAGGCCTTTGGACCCAGACAGAGGAGAGAGGTCAGAGATTAGCTTCATATCCCCCAGCACAGCAGAAGACCGCTTTATTTGACTTAGGCCTCAGCACCCAGACAGAAGACAGAGGTAGCATGGCAGAGGTTATGGCTTCATGTCACCCGTTAGTTTAACCGGCCACTTTCATCTGGTTAGGCCCCGGCGCCCAGACAGAGAAGAGTTTCATTCAACTGTGGGTTTCATAAAATTTGTATCAAATAAAGAAGTGGCCCGTAGCACAACAAGACATGTTTTAGGCAGTTAATAAGGACTACTCTGCACAAGGGAGGGACAGGTCCTGTGGGATCCATGCCTGGTTCATCTTTATGAAGGTCAGCTTGTCCACGTTGGCTGTGGACAGGCGGCTGCGCTTGTCAGTAATGACGCCCCCTGCCGTGCTGAATACGCGTTCAGATAAAACGCTGGCCGCCGGGCAGGAAAGCACCTCCAAGGCATAACATGCTAACTCTGGCCACGTGGACAATTTCGAAACCCAGTAGTTGAATGGGGCCGAACCATCCGTCAGGATGTGGAGGGGTGTGCAGACATACTGTTCAACCATGTTAGTGAAATGCTGCCTCCTGCTAACACGTTCCGTATCAGGTGTCGGTGCAGATAGCTGTGGCGTGGAGACAAAACTTTTCCACATTTCTGCCATGCTAACCCTGCCCTCAGATGAGCTGGCCATGACACAGCTGCGTTGGCGACCTCTTGCCACTCCTCTGCCTTCACCTTCCACCTGTTCCCCTGTGACATGTGGGAATGCTCTCAAGAGCGCCTCTATCAGCGTGCGCTTGTACTCGCGCATCTTACGGTCGCGCTCCAGTTCAGGAATTAAAGTGGGCACATTGTCTTTATACCGGGGATCCAGCAGGGTGGCCACCCAGTAGTCTGCACACGTTAAAACGTGGGCAACTCTGCTGTCGTTGCGCAGGCATTGGAGCATATATTCGCTCATGTGGGCCAGGCTACCCATGGGTAAGGACAAGCTGTCCTCTGTGGGAGGCGTATCGTCATCGTCCACCGTATCCCCCCAGCCACGCACCAGTGATGGGCCTGGGCTGCCACCCCGCTGTGAACTTGCGTCATCCTCGTCCCCCTCCACCTCCTCCTCCTCATCCTCCTCGTCCTCCAGTACTGTCCTCTGCTGCTTAAACAAACCTCCCTCTGAGCCACTTCGAACAGACTGGCCCGAAAGTGTTAGAAACGAGCCCTCATCCTCCTCCTCCTCCTCCACCTGGGCCACCTCCTCTAACATCATTGCCCTAAGTGTTTTCTCAAGGAGACATAGAAGTGGTATTGTAACGCTGATAACAGTGTCATCGCCACTGGCCATGTTGGTGGAGTACTCGAAACAGCGCAGCAGGGCACACAGGTCTCGCATGGAGGCCCAATCATTGGTGGTGAAGTGGTGCTGTTCGGCACTACGACTGACGCGAGCGTGCTGCAGCTGAAACTCCACTATGGCCTGCTGCTGCTCGCACAGTCTCTCCAGCATGTGCAAGGTGGAGTTCCACCGGGTGGGCACGTCGCATATGAGGCGGTGAGCGGGAAGGCCGAAGTTCCGCTGTAGCGCAGACAGGCGAGCAGCGGCAGGATGTGAACGGCGGAAGCGCGCACAGACGGCCCGCACTTTATGCAGCAGCTCTGACATGTTGGGGTAGTGGTGAATGAACCTCTGCACCACCAAGTTCAGCACATGCGCCAGGCAAGGGATGTGCGTCAAACCGGCTAGTCCCAGAGCTGCCACGAGATTTCGCCCATTATCGCATACCACCAGGCCTGGCTTGAGGCCCACCGGCAGAAACCACTCGTCGGTCTGTTGTTCAATACCCCGCCACAACTCCTTTGCGCTGTGGGGCCTGTCCCCCAAACATATGAGTTTCAGAATGGCCTGCTGACGTTTACCCCGGGCTGTGCTGAAGTTGGTGGTGAAGGTGTGTGGCTGACCGGATGAGCTGGTGGAAGCAGTGGAGGAGGAAGCCGAGTAGGAGGAGGAGGCTACAGGAGGCAGAGAATGATGCCCTGCGATCCTAGGGGGCGGAAGGACGTGCGCCAAGGAACTGTCCGCCGGGGGCCCAGCCGCCACTACATTCATCCAGTGTGCAGTTAGTGAGATATAGCGTCCCTGGCCGTGCTTACTGGTCCACGTATCTGTGGTTAGGTGGACCTTGCCACAAATGGCGTTGCGCAGTGCACACTTGATTTTATCGGACACTTGCATGTGCAGGGAAGGCACGGCTGTCTTGGAGAAGTAGTGGCGGCTGGGAACCACATACTGCGGGACAGCCATGGCCATCAGCTGTTTGAAGCTGTCTGTGTCCACCAGCCGGAATGACAGCATTTCAAAGGCCAGCAGTTTAGAAATGCTGGCGTTCAGGCCAAGGGCTCGAGGGTGACTCGGGGGGAATTTGCGCTTCCTCTCTAAGGTTTGAGATATTGAGAGCTGAACGCTGCTGTGTGATATAGTGGAGACGCTAGTTGACGGTGGCGGTGGTGGTGGTGTCGGTGGCACATCCTCTGTTTGCTGCTCGGCAGGTGGCAACATTCCTCTCGAGGCGGAAGCCGAGGCAGCAGCGGTAGAGGGAGCAGGGGGAGCCTCAGCGAGTGACTGGTTTTTAAGGTGTGTACCCCACTGCAGTTCATGCTTTGCATGTAGATGCCTGGTCATGCAGGTTGTGCTGAGGTTCAGAACGTTAATGCCTCGCCTCAGGCTCTGATGGCAGAGCGTGCAAGTCACTCGGGTCTTGTCGGTAGGACATTGTTTAAAGAAGTGCCATGCCAGGGAACTCTTTGAAGCTGCCTTTGTGGGGCTGGGTCCCTGTTGGCGATGTCCAGTAGCAGGCGAACTCTGGGGGCGGCGGCTCGTCTGCTTTGGCCCCCTGCTCCCTCTTTGGCTTCGCTGTTGTCTCGGTCTCACCACTACCTCTTCCTCTGAACTGTGAAAGTCATCGCCACGACCTTCAGTCCATGTGGGGTCTAAGACCTCATCGTCCTCTGCATCGTCTTCCACCCAGTCTCCCTCCCTGACCTCCTCCTGTTCAGTCTGCACACTGCAAAAAGACGCGGCAGTGGGCACCTGTGTTTCGTCATCATCAGAGAGTCGGTGACTCTGCTGTGGTGGTATTCCCATGTCCTCTTCATCTGGAGACATAAGTGGTTGTGCGTCAGTGCATGGTATGTCTTCCTCCACTGGGGAAGGGCTAGGTGGACGCCCCTGGGAAACCCTGGAAGCAGAGTCTTCAAACAGAAGAAGAGACTGCTGCATAACTTGTGGCTCAGACCGTTTCCCTGATATGCTTGGGGGTGATGTGACAGACTGATGGGCTTGGTTTTCAGGTGCCACCTGTGCGCTTTCCGCAGAAGACTGGGTGGAAGACCATGTGGTGAACGTGCTGGAAGCACTGTCGGCCACCCAATCGATTAATGCCTGTACCTGCTCAGGCCTTACCATCCTAAGAGCGGCATTGGGCCCCACGAGATATTGCGGTACATTCTGCCGGCTAGTTGAGGGAGTTCGTTCCCTACTGTGTGCGCCTGGGGCCGAACGGCCACGTCCTCTACCAGCAACAGAGGCTCCACGGACACCACCACGACCGCGTCCTCGTCCCTTAATAGTATTTTTCTTCATTGTTGCGATTCAACTCGCACCACAATGAAATATATTATTTTTTATAAGCAAAATCCCCTCACTGGAATACTTTCAGTCTTTTGACTGTATGGATTACAGATGGAATGACTGTTATATGTGAGTACCGCTTTCTTTGACAGATTCTAGTATGGGTACATATATGTTTTCCCAACCCCAGCACATTAGTTTGCTAATTCCAGATGTATGAAACGCAGGCCTAACTGTATCTAGTATATTGAACGCCAGATAAACTAACTTGGCCTTTTTTAAATAAAAAAAAAATTCCCTCACTGGAATACTTTCAGTCTTTTGACTGTATGGATTACAGATGGAATGACTGTTATATGTGAGTACCGCTTTCTTTGACAGATTCTAGTATGGGTACATATATGTTTTCCCAACCCCAGCACATTAGTTTGCTAATTCCAGATGTATGAAACGCAGGCCTAACTGTATCTAGTATATTGAACGCCAGATAAACTAACTTGGCCTTTTTTAAATAAAAAATAAATTCCCTCACTGGAATACTTTCAGTCTTTTGACTGTATGGATTACAGATGAAATGACTGTTATATGTGAGTACCGCTTTCTTTGACAGATTCTAGTATGGGTACATATATGTTTTCCCAACCCCAGCACATTAGTTTGCTAATTCCAGATGTATGAAACGCAGGCCTAACTGTATCTAGTATATTGAACGCCAGATAAACTAACTTGGCCTTTTTTAAATAAAAAAAATCCCCTCACTGGAATACTTTCAGTCTTTTGACTGTATGGATTACAAATGGAATGACTGTTATATGTGAGTACCGCTTTCTTTGACAGATTCTAGTATGGGTACATATATGTTTTCCCAACCCCAGCACATTAGTTTGCTAATTCCAGATGTATGAAACGCAGGCCTAACTGTATCTAGTATATTGAACGCCAGATAAACTAACTTGGCCTTTTTTAAATAAAAAAAATCCCCTCACTGGAATACTTTCAGTCTTTTGACTGTATGGATTACATATGGAATGACTGTTATATGTGAGTACCGCTTTCTTTGACAGATTCTAGTATGGGTACATATATGTTTTCCCAACCCCAGCACATTAGTTTGCTAATTCCAGATGTATGAAACGCAGGCCTAACTGTATCTAGTATTATGAACGCCAGATAAACTAACTTGGCCTTTTTTAAATAAAAAAAAAATTCCCTCACTGGAATACTTTCAGTCTTTTGACTGTATGGATTACAGATAGAATGACTGTTATATGTGAGTACCGCTTTCTTTGACAGATTCTAGTATGGGTACATATATGTTTTCCCAACCCCAGCACATTAGTTTGCTAATTCCAGATGTATGAAACGCAGGCCTAACTGTATCTAGTATATTGAACGCCAGATAAACTAACTTGGCCTTTTTTAAATAAAAAAAATTCCCTCACTGGAATACTTTCAGTCTTTTGACTGTATGGATTACAGATGGAATGACTGTTATATGTGAGTACCGCTTTCTTTGACAGATTCTAGTATGGGTACATATATGTTTTCCCAACCCCAGCACATTAGTTTGCTAATTCCAGATGTATGAAACGCAGGCCTAACTGTATCTAGTATATTGAACGCCAGATAAACTAACTTGGCCTTTTTTAAATAAAAAAAATTCCCTCACTGGAATACTTTCAGTCTTTTGACTGTATGGATTACAG